>NC_083095.1:135615802-136244517 GCF_949774975.1 Lagenorhynchus albirostris | reverse complement strand
GTGACAAAAACAATATTTTGCATGAAAGCAAAGCTGGGGTGAACAAGGCAGCCTCTCCAGTTTCCCTTTCATTCCTGATCATTTAAGGATTCCACGTGCAGTTCCCTGCCACTGCCACAGGGGTTTGGAGGGCAGACATGTTGGAAGTAAATGAGAGCACTGTCGGGACATTTTCTCATCCTCATTCAAAAACAGCCATGTGTGAGAGACGGAGCAAGCTGCTGGTGTGGGCCTCAATCCTGCTGTCTGGTTCTAGCTGAAGCACCACCATCTCTGGGAGGCTGGCCAGGATTTCTCAAGGCTGGGATTCCTCACTGGGTGGCCCTTGTCTATTTACATATCTAAGCCTCTTACTGAGAAAGAGTTCATTGCAGCTGAGGAGTCATTCTTTTTCACGGGACTGTATCTGCACCCCACCCAGTGCCTGGTGGAGGGGATGCCCTGTTGTAGGCGGTGCATTAGTCTGCGAGGGCAGCCGATAAAGTCCCACAGGCTGGGTGATTTAAAAAACACACGTTTATTTGCTCACAGTTCTGGAGGCTGGAAATCTGAGATCAAGATGTCAGCAGGGTTAGTTTTTGACCGGGGCCGCTTTCCTTGGTTTGCAAATAGCCATCTTCTCCCTGTGTCCTCACGAGGTCTTCCTTCTGTGCACATCTGTGTCCTAATCTCTTCTTGTAAGGACACCAGTCATATTGGATTAGGCCCCACCCATATGACCTCATTTAACTTAATCACTTCTTTAAAGGCCTCATCTTCAAATACAGTCACGTTCTGAGGTACTGGGGTGGTTAGGACGTCGACATATGGATTTGGTGGGGTGGAGGGACACAATTCAGCCTGTAACACGGCCCAACGTACTTTAAGTGAATGTATTAAATCTCAGCCTACGGTTCCCGTGGGGTCACGAAATCTGAATTTAAGTGGTAGGTTAGTCTCAGCCAGTGGCTTTGGCTCTCCTCTGCCCGTTTATTTCTAGGAGTCTGGAGGACCCTCAGGAGAGTTCAGGAAGCCTCCTTGAAGCAAAGCACCAAATGTTGGCTACCACCACTGCTCCATCCTGAGAGTGGGGTCCCCACCTCCCCCAAACACAGATGCAGTTGGAAGTGACCCCGTGACCCCTCACTGGTCCACCGCCTCCTGAGCCCACATTGCTTTGGCTGATGCCCCAATGTTTACTAAGACCCTTTTCAAAATGTTTCCTTCACAGCTTCTCTTTAGGGGCAAACCAGGCCCCCCAGACTCCCACTCTGGAACTGAGAGTCTGTTCTCTTCAGTTTGAAGAAATAGCCCTTTCCCTCTTCTTTTTTTTAAGTTTGGAAATGGATGGCAGAGATGAGCTCTAAGCTTTTGTCTATTTTGGAAATTATGAATCTAATTGAATATAGTGAACTTGCCCCTATCCATGAAGGGTTTGAGGCACTGCCTCCTCAAATGAGTCACCAGGCCTCCCTCTGTAAACAGCATTGTTACTGACCAGGATCCTTGGTCTCCTTAATCAATAGAAATTGATAAGAGACCAGACAAGAAATTCAGGCAAGGCTTTATTGGGACTACTGCTGCAGCAGGGGGGAGCTAAAACAAGTAAGAGATTCCCCTGTTTGCTCCCTGAGGGGAGGGGTGAGCTGATTCCTTATATGGGGTGAGGGTGGGGGTGTGTCCAGGGGTCGGGCCAGAGGGGTGGCTTAGGTGATCTGCCCACCCCCTTGGTGGTGGTGTGTGCAGGGGGCATGCGCAGCACCCTGCTGTTGCTCCCGACCCCCTGTTTTTGTTCCTGGCTCTTCAGAAGTGACAGTTGGATTTTTGGTCTTTTTGTACCTTGTTCATAATTTTCCCTAATTGCGCATGTGTGCAGTAATTTTTAGTCCATTATAGTTTCTTTGTATTCTGTTGCTCGAGGAGACCTTTGTCCAGGTGCAAGCACTGCAGCAAAGGGTCCCAGGTCCCAGCCTGTCTCAGTATGCAGGGCTCTGTAAATAAGGGTGCTAAAGGGAATATAATACTGTTACATAGGAGCCAGAGCCTGAGGATGACAGTATATAGGGAGCACACTGCAGTATGGATGGGACTAGCTCAGATTGTCATTTCAAGTGGGTGGCGATTTTCTGAGCCTTATCATGTTTGAAAAATGTAACAGCAGTTCCTAATGTATAGTAACTACCAAAATGCACAGGCAGAAACATAACACTCATTTTAACTCTAAAGTATTTATTTCTGCCAGACTATCCTTATCTTAAGTGATAGTTCAAAGCAACATGCTTTAGAAAACAGCTATGCAGATAGTATTCATAAAAATATGTACTACAAAGAAATGGCTGATGCTTGGTTACTTTCACCTACCATAGAGACAAAAATGGACAAATATAGGTGGAGAAATCCTAAGCTCACAACTACAGAGGCTCCTTCAACATAAAGATCAACAGCTTCAACATAAAGTTGAAAACATCTGCCATGATACTCTCAAATTATTGATAATATAATTTACCACTAGCCTTGGTGCTTGAGTATATCACTGTCCACTGATACCCATCCTTTTTAACATAGGTCAAGGGCCTTAAAAATCATGGGTGGAGGAAATCAGGGCCAGAGATGCTCCAGCCCCGAACAACAAAACTACTAACCAGCAGCAGCGAAATAAGTGACTTGACAGAGCCACATGCCACACTCTTCAAAATGCTGCAGCCAAGAAAAGAGAGTCAATCGTGGTGGGGAAAACCCTGCCTCAGGGAGGCACCCCTACATACACATTCTACTGAAGGACCTGGTTGCGTTGTCCCCACCCCATCCCCGCCAATGTGGAGTGAGGTGACTGGGAAGGGAAGCTGTAATCTGGAGGGGAAAGTTTATAAAAATCTCACGAGTGCAGAATCCCCTACGGAGCCCTGAAGGGTCTCCACAGAAGCAGGAAACCCACCCAAGGTCTTCGTGCTTTCTTTCCCAGATGGGCAGAAAGAAATGGGGATATGACTGTAACCACTTCCAAGGCACAATCAGAGCAAAAGATAACGCTCCCCCATCCTACGAACTGCCAGCACAGTGCCCAATCCATGGTTACCTTCTTTCTGTCCTGACTGGAGGTGGGTTAAGGATAGGGGTTGGCAATGCTGCTGGGGAGATGAAGCTAAAATAACCAGCTGATGGGAGGCCCCAGGGTTGCATGCTAAATTAGAGAAATAAATGCCAATGCAGGTCTCCTCTACCTGAGTGTTAGGGGCACTTAACAGACCAACAACTGCAGCAAAAGAGTAAAAACATACAAACCCAAATCCTCCAACCTTCCTTCCAGAACCTCAGGGCAAAAGAGCAGAAAGAAGAGGGAGGTCTGAGCCTTCATCTCCAGCTTGAATGGGAGGATAGAGAATTTGGGAAGAGGTTCAGAGACCTTCTCTTAGAGGAAAAAGAAGGTCCGCACAGAGCTGCCCAATAAGCAGAAGTAAGATGAACATAAATGGGAAGGCATTCACTCAAACACACCACGGGAGAACAGAAGAGAAAGTGTGGACCCTGGCATGTGGCAGAGATGGGAAGTTCCTTTTCTGCAAAGGAAGAACCAAACAAACAGAAGAAAATTCTCCAAAATGTTGTATGAGAACGAGAACTGGATTTATATAAAATAAGTGCTAAAAGACAGGATGGACAAATAAAATAAGTGGTAAGTTGCAGAGCTTTGGAAACAAACAGTGGACCAAAAACTCACCATTTCAGAACATGTGGAAACACTGAGAACAAGTTCACGTTGATTAATCATGAAATAAAGGTTTGATTATATTACGTAAAAGTATATAGGTGACCACTTGAAACACATACCTATAATGTCTTCCATTTTAACAAAAGGAATACATATACACCAAAGGAGGAAAAAGAAAGAAAACCGAAAACATAAGATGCAAAAGAAATATGAACTTCATACACAGAAATTATTTAAGGAAAAATGATATTAGAACCAAACATAGCAGTTATATTAAAATGTAAATGCATATTCAAGACAAACTTATAACAAAGTGACTCAAAAAAGGTTAAAAATAAAATTATGGTTAAGGATATACTAGGCATAAGCTCAGAAAAAAAATCTGGGGCCCTGATTTTAAAGTGTGAATTCAAGGAAAATATAGAATCAACAAATGATATCAATTGTTAAATGTCATATAGTAAAAGGAAGGAAAACTAAAGGAGAAATACTGCTAGTAAGGAGTGTAGTCCCTCCTGCCTGGCTCCCACTGGTCAGTCTCAAAGGCCAGAACTCCAGGCCATACTCTGGGAAGTGCTCATTTGCACAAAATGATTATATTAAAAACCTCAAAATATACATCAATAAATTATAAATATTAGAAGTAGTACAGAATACATGGTGCTCAAAGCACAACGTAATACAATAGGAAATTAATTTTTAACTTTTAAAAATTTTGGAAATTTTCAAATATTCAAAAAATATCAGTTCAAAGAATATTTCAAAACTGAATTTATAGAATATTTAGAAAGTAAAGATAAAAACGCTACATATCAAAACATATAGGTTGCTGTTAAAGCTCTAATGAGAAGAAAATTCAGAGTCAAAAGTACTTATATGATTAAATCAGAATAAATGGAGATAAATGAACTAGGTATCAACTGCATAAGTTAGAACCACAACAACAATAAAGTAAACAGTAAAAGCAGAAGAGGAGCACCCACTTGGATGAAGCTTGAGGGCCTTATGCAAAGTGAAATAAGCCAATCACAGAATGACAAATCCTGCATGATTCCACTGATGTGAGGTACCTAGAGTAATCAAATTCAAAGAGACAGAGTAGAATTGTGGTTGCCAGGGTCTGGGGGATGGGAAATGGGGAATTAGTGTTTAATGCATACAGAGTTCAATTTTGCAAGATGAAAAGAGTTCTGGTGATGGATGTGGTGATGGTTGTACAAAGATGTGAATGCAATTAATGCCACCAAACTGTACACTTAAAGATGGTAAATTTTATGTTCTGTATATTTTACCAGAATTCAAAAACATATATAACATTTTTTTTAAATAGGGGTTTGACTTCAAGACTTACTATAGATCTATAGTAATCATGACAATGTAGTATTAACAAAAGAATAGACAAATAGAGCAGAATAGAGAACCCAGATGGTACCCAATGGGAGACAATAAAGAGCCCGGAAATAGACTCACATAAATATAGTCAACTGATTCTTGAAAAGAAGCAAAGTCAGTTCAATGGAGAAAGGATAATTTATTTAACAAATAATGCTGGAGCAACTAAACATCCACATGCAAAAATAAATAAATAAATCTAGACACAGAGTATATACTGTCCAAAAAACTAACTCAAAGTGGATCACAGACCTAACTCTAAAACACAGAATTATGTAACTCCTGGGAGATAACAAGAGAAAGTCTAGACGACCTTGGGTATGGAGATGACTTTTTAGATACAACAGCAAAGGCATGTCCATGAAAGAAAGAAATAATAGACTAGACTTTATTTAAATGCAAAACTTCTGCTCTTTGAAAGACAATACCAAGAAAATGAAAAGACAAGTCACAGATTAGGAGAAAATATTTGAAAAAGACACATCTGATAAAGGATTGTTATCCAATATATACAAAGAACTCTTAAAACCCAACAATAAGAAAACAAACAACCTGATTTAAAAGATGGGCCAAAGACCTTAACAAACACCCTGTCAAAGAAGATATATAGATGGCAAATAAGCATATGAAAAGATGCTCTACATCATATGCCATCAGGGAAATTAAAATTAAAACAACGAGATACTAGTACATACCTATTAGATGGCCAAAATCTGGAAGATGGACAACCCCAAATACTGGCAAGGAAGGGAAGAAACAGGAACTGTCTTTTATTACCAGTGGGAATGCAAAATGGTACAGCCACTTTGGAAGACAGTTACTTTAAAAACTAAACATAGTTTTACCATATAATCTAGTAATCACACCCCTTGGTATTTACTAAAAGGGGTTGAAAACTTATATCCAGACAAAAATCTGCATGCAGATGTTTATAGCAGATGTTTATGATAAGCTCTGATATTAAAAAGTCAAACCCACATGTAAATATAGTAAATAATAATTAGAAAAGGAGCAAGGATCCGTATCATGAAGTAAATGATACAGATAATGAACTGTTACTCAGTGCTAAAAAAAAAAAAAAATGAGCTATCAAGCCATGAAAAGACACTGGGGAACCTTAAATGCATATTATTAAGTGAAAGAAGTCAATCTGAAAAGGCCATATACTTTGTGATTCCAACTATATGACTTTCCAGACAAGGCAAAACTATGGAGACAGTGACAAGATCAATCATTGCCAGGGGCTGGGAGTGGGGAATGAATAGATGGGAGCACAGATGATTTTTAGGGCAGTGAAACTACTCTGTATGATACTATAACGCTGGGTACACATCTTTATACATTTGTCCAAACTCACGGAATGCACAACATCGAGAGTGAACCCTTGTGTAAACTATGGATTTTGGTTGATAACTATGTGTAGGTTCATCACTTGTAACAAATGTCCATCATGAGGGAGGTTAGGCATGCGGGGGGCAGGGAGCACCTGGGAAATCTCCATACCTTCCTCAATTTTGCTGTGGATCTATAACTGCTCTAAAAAATAAAGCCTTAAAAATAAAAAATACAAAAATAAGAATAGAGGACGACTGAAATATTAAAAATCAAGGCAGAAATTTAAGAATTACAAAATACAACAGCAGAATTTGTTGATGGGCAGTATTTGTCAGAAGGTAGAATTACAGAAGTCTAACACAGCAGAGGAGAGACTGGCAATAAGGCTCTAGCAAGAAAAAAATTAGGAAAGAATGTAAATTTTTAAATGAGACATTGGAGAGACAGACTAGAAAGGGCAAAGAACAGGGCAGAATGCTAGAATGTTTTGCATTCCTGTGATTCCCCAAGTGGGGTGTACTGCGGACTCAGCAAGATTTGACCACAAGAGTTCAGAAAGCCTGAAACTGCAGACAGTCCCCATCGCATGATAAGCTCTGATATTAAAAAGACAAACCCACATGCAAATGAAGTAAGTGATAATTTGAAAAGGAGCCGGGAGCAGTAAGGTCAGGTCTAAGAAGGATTGGGCTGGAAAGGAAGGTTTGGGCCAGAAAGAACAAAGTAACCAGGGAACAGAAATTATTATGTGAGAAAGGATTGCTTCCGGGAGTCCAGAGCCTCAAGACAGCTTCTGGTTAAAGCTTCGGTGGGTCTGTTCTCCAACTAACTGTGATCACAGGGGTGACATGACCAGCCTCGTCGGACACATCCCCACTGCCTGGCCTGGTTTGACCCTCTGGCTCTCATTGCCAAGGGAAGCTGCAGTCCTGGTGCCGGAGCCCTGCTGTGGCTCCCCCTGTACTGCTTGCCTGCTATCCCAGGAAGGGTTGCATCAGCCCAGGGGCAACAGGGTCTGCAGCCATGTCCCCGAACTGATGAATAAGTCTAAGGTTTCAGTGTCTGAAAATATAGAAAAATAAAATCCTTGGTGAGTCAAATCAATAGAGACAAATGGAGAAATGCACACAATTAGAAATGAAAAACGGAGACATAATTATGAATATAGAGGAAATTTTAAAATCCTAAGTTCCCATATTGCAAAACTACATAAATATACTGAAAATTGGATTAAAATTAATTTTCTTAAAAAATATGTAACTAAAATTGACTCCAGAAGTGCCCTAGGACCTACCGTGCCCAGTGGGAGAAATTCAGAAGCACCCCAGTGTATTCCCAGACAGCCCCCAGCCCTGGTGAGACATTTGATACTTAAGTAGAAGATGATTCTAAAACCAAGTAAATGGCTGCAGAATATAGAGCGTTCTTTGGTTTCTTTTGGTTTTGCACACAAAGCAAGCTGCAGAATGATTCATCTCATATATGAAATTGATAGCAAAAATCGTAAGTAGAGATCATCTCAGGAACATAATAGTAGTTTGGTCTGAAGCAATCTATTAATATACAACATACTACTAGAGCAAAGCGGAAACCCTTCTGATTATCTCCATGGATACTGAGAAGGCTGTGACAAAAAACTAACATCTACATTTCCCCAGAAAGCCTTAAGAGTTTGAGAATACACAGATACTTTTTATTATGACAAGGAAAATACATGTCTTCATACAAGTTAAACAGTGAGACATTAAACCATCCCATTGATGTCAGGAACAAGACAGGTATGCCACCTGAGTCACTATTATTTAACACTGTTCTCAAATGCAGTTGGCTAAGAGAAAGAAATAAGGGAAATTAGTGGAAAGGGGGAGGCAAAAGAAAATCTTAGAAACAGTAAGAAATCATAGTTAGGGTGTTTGATTATAACACTGATATGCAAAATCGACTACTTTCCTATATATTCAGTGAGAATACAAAATGTAAAAACTCATTGCATTAAAAATGGTAGCCAAATGACATCTAGAAATAGACAATAACAAATTCGTAGGACCTATCTGAAACCATAAAACTCTACAAGTGATATAAAATTAGATTTGAATACAAGCCTGGATTGCAGTATTCTTCGATAGGAGGACAATCTAGAAATTCATTGTGATCCCAATTCTTTAAAACGTTGTGTGTGTGTTTATGAGAAAGAAAGAGTTACAGAAAAAAAGAGAGAGAGGAAGAGAGGGAGAGAGTGTAGAGAAGAGCCTTGATTGAAACGTTTACATTAATATGTAATTTTATGAATTATGAAATAATGAATATTTTATATTAATTGGAATGAAGCCTCAGAAATTCAAGGAATTCATAGGGAGACAAATCAATAAAACAGAAGTAGATCCAAACACCTGGAGGAATTTAGTTTACAGATAAGGTGTCATTTTGAACAAATGGGGAAAAAACAATTACATACCAGAATGCACGGTCATGTATTTTGCTGGCACAACTGACCAACCATTTCGAGGGAATAAAAACACATCTTTACCTCCATTTCCTGCAATAAATGAATTCCTGGGAGTTAGAAGATGTAAAGATAAACAGATGAAACCATAAGAATTTAGAAGAAAATATGAGTAAATTTATTTATAATCTCAGAATGAGAAAGGTCTTTTAGAACTGGAAACAAATTCTGGCATCTAACAAGGAAAATATGGGTAAGTTGACAACATAAAACTTTAAACTTTATATATATATATATATATACATATATATATGACCATTAATAAGCAAATCAATAGAGAACGTCAAAAGACAAAAATATTTCAAGACATAAGACAGAAAGGTTTCAAAATACACAGCCAAATTAATTAAGAAAAAGCCAAAATTGTGTAAAGGACATAAATTTACCAAAAAATTACCAGGAAACATTTGAAAAGATGTTCAACTTCACTCCTAATAAAGTGAACTAAATCAGAATGATACTGTAATATCATTTTTCACCAGACTGGAAAAAAAAAGTTGTTCCAGAAAACTGAGAAATCGACCTTTTCATTATACTCTTAAGTGTAGCCACGGGTCAATTTTTGAAGAATAATCCGGCAATATTGACAAAAGTGTTAAATGCACTTAACCTTAAATCCAGCGACTCCATTTTCAAGTTGGAATTGATATCAAGATACAGTCACAAAAGTATGCCATGATATAAGTACAAGGATGCTAATTTTAGATCTGTGTATAAAAATAAAGGCAGGAAATACTCTATAGGTTCACTAATAAAAGACTAATCAAAGAAATTATAGTGCATGGGGACAATGGAACACTAAGCAGCTATTAAGAATGAGGTAGATCTTTATATGTTGTTATGGAAAGATCTCTTAACACCAAGTGAAAAAAGCAAAGTGCAGGACGCTAGAAACAGACAAAAAAGGAAGGTGTCTCTCCATATCCTCTTCGTCCCTGCTCAGCCTCTCTCCCTTCCTTTTTTTCTGGAAATGCCCATCCCTCCCCAGAAGCTCACTGAAGGTCCCCTGTGAGGAGAGACGGCAGGGGCTGGGGTGGGTGGGGGCTTATTTTCAGCCTTTCACACTTGTCTTCCTATGTGTGCATCTTTTCCTTATTACTACTTTTTAAATCGCAGAGTAGTTATTTGGGCAGTCAAAATACAAACCCCTTTTGTTTGCCCTTTTACGTTTTTCTGTATAAAATACAAAACCAAAAAGGATTTTTATTAAAGGAAAATGTAGTAGGGATCAACTTCGAATAGCAATAAGAAATGAAGCACTCTCTTTATATACCAAAACACTTCTAGTTGTTTCTAAAGACACTTTAATAGACCAAAAAAAAAAAAAAAGATTGTGCATTTTTTGTCCACTCCACATAGAATGAGTGTACTCTGAGGACGACCCTGCTCCAGATGGTATGTTGCTGGAATGCCCTTATTTATCAGCCTTCTTGCTGTAAACCAGGGGCCTTTTCTGAAGGTGCTCACACACACGTGTTCTCACACATACACACACACCATACACAAGCCTCCATCTTCTTCAGTGCACACAGATCCACCCAGAAATGAGTGAAATAAATGGCTGAAGAAGTGCATGCCATTTCTTTTGCTCTGAAAATCAAATCTTCCCTCATGATGTATCCATTTCAGGGGTTAGAAGCAAATTAAAGATCCCCAGGAGCTCAGACACCTTCTGCAGTTTTGAGCTTTGAGAGTTACTAGATGAAACAACAGAACAGGAGAGATTGTCTTATGTCTTCCTCTGATCACATTAAACAGTAAGGATGGGAGAAGCAAAGGGATGATTGTCAGCTAGACAATCTAAGTGGAGAACTGCATCACCACCTGGATTTAAACTAAAACTTTCCCAAGCTTTCAAAGCACACATCTCCAGTGAATCCACCCATTCAGCCAGCTCTCTGGGCTGAAGCTGTGTGTATGAACTGTGGGAAAGCAGATCCCCCCAAACCAGAAACTGGAATTACTGGGTGTGCAGCCACTGTTAGTCTGTAAGCCCCTCCTGCTAACCACCACTGGCCTGCCATTCAGGAAAGCCATCAGCCATGCCACCCCCTCCCCAGTTCCCGCCACAGAGGGAGCCAGAAGAGGCCCAAACCCCTGCCCCTTGGCCCTGACACATGGAGAAAAGGCATAGAACACTTTGGTGACTTCATGTTGTGCATCTGTATGGATCCACAAATTTGTAAGGCTAATCAACTCCAATACATGTGAAGTGTCTGATGCATTATTTAAAAAAAAAAACACATATGGTTTAATTTAGCTTCAGCTATTACTTACATTAAAAAAAAACAAACAAACACATAGATGGTTTAAATCAGCTTCAGCTATTATTACACTGGGTGGTCATTCTAATAGAATTCTACTTGTCCTTTGGGCTTTGTCAACTAGAACAGACCGACTCAACCTGCCAGTGTCTGGGGGCAGCACAGAAAGCTTGGGAGTGCCTGGGATCTACAGAAATCCCCTTAACTTGACTGGGTCTGGTCCTGGTTCAGAATCAACACACACCTGTGTCCCTCCTGGTTCCCCTCACAGGGTAGGCTGGCAAAAAGTGTAATTTACAAGACGAACTATTACTGTCTCTTTTTTTAAATGTAGACACAGCATAAAACTGTTTCTCTCTACCTACTGTCTTTGGTAGAGAAAATTAAAGTCTGAATTGAAGAAAAACCAAGCAGTTGGGTTTTAAGTTTTAGTTTAGTTTTGTTTCATCAATTATCTGATGGATTTACTGAGTGTGGTTTATTATGATGATTAGCTTCAATCTAGATTTGTACACAGGCAAAGCAGATATGAATTTTCATGTAAGCCCTCACAGCAAGTGACATGCAGGCATGCAGACCAGCTACCCAGGCCTCACCTGGCAGTCAGCCCTGAGCCACCCGAACCTCTTTGAAGGGCACACCAGGCAGTGGAGAATGGGCAAAACGACCTCTCCAGGGTCCTGCTGACTATAAGGATGCTTGGAGGATATCGAGCAGCCCATCAACTAGGGTTAAACAGAAACGTGCTGAGATCCTATTACTGAAAGTAACAAGTAAACTGAAACCGACATGACAGCGATAGGGTACATCTGCGTCCTCGGGTTTAACGGTGCTGTGGAATCAGCACCCCAAAGTTCTCCCTAAGCCAACGTCATCGCCCATCTCTGCGTTTCCTACGTGCTGGGAGCCAGGACGGAGTCAAGCGAAGTCTTTGGACACAGCCTCGACGAAGTTGGGCGCCGACATCAGGATGCCGATGGTGCAGAGGATGGTGAAGACCGAGAAGGCCATGAGGCACAGGCGGTCCACCACACAGGCCGCGAACTTCCACTCGCTGCACACGGCCTCGCTCTCGTCCTGGCAGCGGAAGCGGTGGGCGATGTAGCGTACCTCCTCCAGAATCTTGGCCAGGTCCGGGTCCCCCTCCGAGGGCTGGCCGCAGTGCAGCAGGTGCTCGTCGTGCGTGGGCGAGCAGGCCACGCGGCCGCACACGACCCCCGAGTCAGGGGTGGGCGCGCAGTGCACGCTGTCCAGGCCACGGAAGCCGATGTACAGCAGGTTGCCGTTGGTAGCCGGCGGCCCCGCCACGGTGCTCATCTCCACGCTGGCCAGGCTGCAGCGGCGCTGCTTGTGCTGGCAGGCCGGCCGCACCTTGTCCTCCCCCGGTCTCTTCATGCGCAGGAACCAGGCACACCAGTTCAGGAGGATGACTCTCGTCTGCAGAGACAGCACACCGTTAGGGTGGCCGGGAAGGGCGCACGGCTGATCCATCCAAGGGGATGCTGTGATACCAGCTAGACTTCGTGGGGGTGGACCCTAGGGGTGACAGGTCCCCAGGCCTTCCCAGGCGAGTTTACACAGGCAAGCAGTGCCAACGCGGTACAATGGTTGAATCGAATGTGAGGCAATGACAAAGCAATACAGAAAATCACCCTGGGAAGGAACTATGCGCACACTGCCATCTCAAGGAGGACAGCCTGTGTGGGAGGAGAGGGCTGTCTTCTAAAGAGAGCCCTGAGCTGGGGAACAGAGCAAGTCACCCTCTCCGGTCCTTCCTCATCTGGAACTAGGGACCACCAACTCTAACTCCCTGTGAGGTACGCCAGTGTGCAGTGACAAACTCACAAGGGCACCCCTGGAGATGTTAAAGTTTCAAGGGCAACCCTGTGGCATGTGTCAGACACCCCTAGCCTGAAGCAGTTCAGACTGTCACATTAGATCACTGCATTCCTTGCATGATGTCCTATCCTTGCAAAGTAGATTTTGGAACTTGTCCTGATAAAAGACAAGTGCCAAGAAAGTCATCGTGGAACAGACAAGGAGGGTAGCAGCTCCCAAGGTGACAGAAGTTTGCTGTGCCAATAGGTGCTAAGCTGTCGGGGTATAAGTACTTAGTAAGTTGTTTTGACCTGTTTAAATAATAGAACCGTTAGGTATTCCTCTTGTCCTAGGTGCTCTGTGGGGAAAAAAAAAAACCAAAACCCTGAGACATGAAAGGTGCTGTGAACCATGGGAGTTTAGGAACCTCTAACCTAACTCATTAGGCTGCAGTGAAGACTGAAGGAGATGATATGAGACAAAATGCTGTGAAAAGTCTGAAGCTGGGGTTGGCAGACTTTCTTTAAAGGGCCAGACAGTAAATATTTTAGCTTTGCTGATATAGTGCAAAATCAGCCATACATGCAAAAGAGCAAAGAGGCTTTTTTCCTAATAAAATTTTATTTGCAAAAGCAGTTGGCAGGTTGGATTTGGCCACCAGGGCCATAGTTTGCCGACCTCTGGCCTAAAGTGTTTTATAAACATACATTACCTGCATGCATAGAAGATGCTGGAGAGATTTGTTTCTCCCTTCTAATAGAAAGAAGGGAGCCTTGTGAAACCTCAATCCAGCTTTTAAAAAATTCTTGCAAGCCTATTTAGACAAGTGCAAGAAAAGTGAGCCCTTTCCCTGAAATGATCCAGATACTGATTTGAATTTTGGTTTATGATTGTAGGCAAATTCCATCAGCAGTGTAGCAGGTATGCTTCCCATCTGTAAGTGCAGGCAGCAAGTTGTGAAATTCGTGTCTGCCACCCTTCTTTTGGTAACCATTTTTATGACACTTATCAAAGATAACTGTAGTTATCTGGTCTGGAGACAGCAATGAAAAGAACAAGAAGGCGTAAGAGCAGTTTTGCAGCAGCTGTAAAGATTACCCTCTGTCCATCATAGGCGGCAATTTTTATCCTGCCCACACCCTATGGACATACTTCCAGAGCCTGGAAGAGCCAGCCTGCAGACCCTGTTTTCCGGGATTAGTAAGGAGCAGAAACACAGCCCCACGTGGACACGAGTCTCAAGACAAGCCATCTCACCTGGGCATCTCAGGGTTCAGTGAAGTGAGTATAATTCCCCCATTTTACAGATAAAGAAGCTGAGGCTCAGGGGGAGGCGGTGGGGAGTTTGGGGTGAGCAGATGCAAACCATTATACATAGAATGGTTAAACAACAAGGTCCTACTGTATAGCACAAGGAACTGTATTGAATATCCTATAATAAACCATAATGGAAAAGAATCTGAAAAAGAATATATATATATATGTATAACTGAATCACTTTGCTGTACACTAGAAACTAACACAACATTGTAAATCAACTATACTTGAATAAAATAAATAAAAAAAAAAAGAATCTGAGGCTCAAAGAGGCAAATAAATTGGGTCAAGGTCACACAGTGAGTTTGAGTCACCAAATGTGTTCAGACTTCCATAGCCTCATCTATAAAAGGGTCTGCTAGGTTCTCTGCAAGCCCCCTGTGACTTTAGCCAAACCCCCACTCAGAAGGCACCAGAAAGTTGGGGCCAGAGCTCAAGGGAGCACATGGGGCAGTGAGTGTGTCCAAACCCAGAGGCAGCCTGGAAGGGAGAGCTGAGCCTCAGATCTAGGGCTGTGCCTGCCAAGTGGGGGTCTGCACATTCCCTGGGGCATAGCTCAAGCTAAATCTATTTTGAATTTCTTGGCCTAAATCATTAGCTTTCAAGGCTAAAGCATCTCAGAAGATGAGATTATCCTCTTGGCATGTCTCAGACTGTGCTTGTGACCTCTGCTGTTAGGTTATGGTTTGGTTTCTGGCTGTGTGAATGTCGCATAATGCCACCGCACCGGCAGGGTCTTCTTCATGGCAACAGATCACAATGAAAGCCCCTCGGAGGCTGCTTATGTTTCATATACACTTGGAAAGAAAAAGAAATGCAGTGTGTTATATAAACTGAAAGAGAAATACAAGTTTCATATCTGCTTTGCACCATTGGCTTTAACATGCTCTTGCACTGAAAGGTGAATAATCAGCATATGCTCTTAATTCAGATTTTTCTGGAACAGTAAAGTGCTACCAGGTCATTAAAAATGGTTTTGTATCTTACTGCCTTAATCCCCTTGTCTTTACATCAGTCAAAACAGAAGAAATAAGAATATGTGTTTATATTTTGGCATCTGCATAAACACTGGAAGGAAAAAGAAATTAATTGAAATGGTTATCAATTGGTGGTGGAAGTAGGGGGAGGGGCAGGAATGGGAGCAGGAGTTCCTTATGTATAATTCTTTTTTTTTTTTTTTGCAGTACGCGGGCCTCTCCTGTTGCGGAGCACAGGCTCCGGACACGCAGGCTCAGCGGCCATGGCTCACGGGCCTAGCCGCTCCGGAGCATGTGGGATCCTCCCGGACCGGGGCACGAACCCGTGTCCCCTGCATCGGCAGGCGGACTCTCAACCACTGCACCACCAGGGAAGCCCATGTATAATTCTTTGATTTTGACTTCTGAAACATGTAAATGTTATTTCAAACAAATGGGTGGATAGACAAGAAAGTGTATCAGAGTTATAAAGAAGTCAGATGAGAATGTAGGTGAATGTGTGCAAATGTGTCTCAGCTTCTTTTTTTGAGGGGGGAGGGACTTCTCAAAACAAGCCCACAGACTGTGGTGATGTGACCCATGTGGGAGGTGGCACCATTTTGGGGAGCCCACTGCTGATGCCACGAGAGAATTATTATTACTATTATTTTTTTATATCTTTATTAGAGTAAAATTGCTTTACAATGGTGTGTTAGTTTCTGCTTTATAACAAAGTGAATCAGTTATACATATACATATGTTCCCATATCTCTTCCCTCTTGCGTCTCCCTCCCACCCTCCCCATCCCACCCCTCTAGGTGGTCACAAACCACCTAGCTGATCTCCCTGTGCTACGCGGCTGCTTCCCAACTACCTATCCACTTTACGCTTGGTAGTGTATATAAGTCCATGCCTCTCTCTCGCTTTGTCACAGCTTACCCTTCCCCCTCCCCATATCCTCAAGTCCATTCTCTAGTAGGTCTGTGTCTTTATTCCTGTCTTACCCCTAGGTTCTTCATGACATTTTTTTTTCTTAAATTCCATATATACAGAGTGAAGTAAATCAGAAAGAGAAAGACCAATACTGTATGCTAACACAAGAGAATTATTAAGTGTAAGGATTTGCTGTGGAAAAGAATTCAAGGGCAGTCACTCTGTAAAGCCAATTTCTTAAAAAAAAAAGTGGTCTTGCCTAAGTTAATTTTTGGGTAACTGTAAATTATTGCACAATGGATATTTTTAGAAGGGCCAGGAACTCCCTGCTCCTGGATATTAAGGGAATGCATCTTACATCTTGCAGTTACATTTAGTGCACTGGTGAGTCCTAAATTGACTCGGAACTTGGAGGCAAGATTTATGAGTCTGCAAAGACAGGCTTGTTTTGGCATGAGAGGGCTTCTTTAGCTCCCAACTGTCCCTAAGCCATGCTCTCTCAATGGGAAGACTGGAGGGTTTGTGGGGCCCAAGTAAGAAGTGGGGTGAGGGGTGGGGGGGCAGCTCTGCCCTGCCGGGGGTTTGGTCACACCAAGTGAGGCGGGGAAAGTCCAGGCCCTGCTTGTCCCCCAGGCAAGGTTTCCCAAGAGCCCGGCGAGGGTGGTGTAGAGCTTTGGACATTGGACTCCAATGGAGCACGGCCCATGGCTGGGGAAGCATCAGCACACGTCACAACACATCAGTGCTGGGAGGCACTGGGACCATGTGGCCTGACCTGGGCTCAGATGACAAACATTTATTTACCATCCATTTCCTTTTTATTTTTTAATATTTATTTATTTATTTAGCTGCGCCAGGTCATAGTTGCAGAACTCAGGATATTCTTTGCCGTGTGCAGGATCTTGAGTTGTGGCATGCGAACTCTTAGTTGCGGCATGTGGGATCTAGTTCCCTGACCAGGGATCAAACCCGGGCCCCTGCACTGGGAGCACAGAGTCTTATCCATTGGACCACCAGGGAAGTCCCATCCATCCATTTCCTTTTATCGCATCCTCCTTCCCCACTGTTAACTACTTATACCTTTATTTTATAGGCTTTTGGCTAAATCACTTTCCTATGTGTATTGTGATAAAAGAAAGTTTCACATACTGAGATATAGGGAAGTCATTCTGGCTTATACATGAGTTAACTTGAATTTGATGCTAACTAAAAGAGCCTGTTTGTGGCCTATCAAACAGACATCTGCTTTAATTATTAGAGAAAAGGGCACATTGACCAGAAGTAAAGAATGTCCATAATAAAAATAAAGATTAAATGCCTCTCTTCCTGGAACACCAATGCTGGTCCTCCAATGATAAGACTCCCTTCTCAGGCGCCAAGGCCATGCCGACTTGCCATGTACGTGCTAATCTGTGTTTTTGTTTTGTTTTGTTTTGTTTACCTTGAAGAAATGTAACCCCGACTCATTTCATGTTCTTTGTTCTGACAGGATATAAAACTGTGCTGAAAACCCTGCTTCTCCAGAGCAGCTTCTCAGATTAATCTGGGAAGCCGGCTTCTAGGCTAGTCCTCAGTTTGACTCAAATAAAACTCTTTTCTATTCTTCTTATTGATAGTTTATTGATTATTTTCATTGACAACTGATTGTATATATTTGTACACTGTTCACTCTATTTCTTACTCTTTTCCCTCCCCATTCTGTTTTGAAGATCCAACCAGCAGCTGTGTGCTCAGCTTGTGTGTTGCTTCTAACAGTGTACGTGCAAAAAGGAGGTTTAGAAACACTGTCCAGTGAAAGGTGCAGAGTGTTCGACCTGAGCCCTGCTCTGGGATATCAGATTGTAAGGACAGCCCCATGGGACCCTAAGAGCATTCACCATACTGCCCTGGAAGCAGAGATATGCAGACAGGTAAGAAATTGCAGCTTTTTGTTTAGGAATGCTAGCTGTTTGTGGGATTTTTAAAAAGATAAGTCATCCTCAGAGCCTCCTCTGGGGAGGGGCCCTGACCCCCCCTCTGGTGGAGGAGCTGGGGAGGAACTCACCCACTTGGGCATCTTGCCACCGTCGGGGTCGTGGTGGTGGTACTGTAGCACGATCACTGTGACGACCACGGAGAGGCCCACGATGATCATGGTACTAGCGAAGTACTGGGCTGCAGAGAGAGCAGATGCAGGGGAGACCTGGGGCCTAGGTCATAGCGTGTCACCATGGCACAGTGCAGGGGACCCAGACTGTGTCTTGACCACCAGGGGCTGGGGAGCAATGCCCAAGAGCAGAGCAGGACCTCCTCCAGGCCTGTAGCCCACCACGCACATTCCTGGTGGGCAGATGCCAATCCAGAGCGCACAGACCTCCTCCTCCCACCCTGCTGAGCGGCCTCACCAGCTGACTGCACTGCTGGGAACCCTGCCTGCCTCACCCTTCAGTGAAAGCTAACTGCACCTCACAGGATGGTGATAAGGTTGTCCGATGAGAAAGCACCATTGTCAGAACTGAAACCACCTGGCACAGAGGGTGTGATCACCACTGTGATGACGGCAGGCCACGGACAGGCTTCGGGGATCTAGCAAGGGCAGACCTGGGTGCCACTGGCTGACTTATCAGACCTGGAAAATGACTCTACTAATGATAGAGTCTGCCCCCATCTACTTACTGAGAGCCACACGGGTGGGGAGTGCCAGCTGTGCAGCCGGAAGAAGAGGTCAGCTGCAGTGTCTTTTCAGGCTGAGAACATCAGCTTCAGCTCTGATGGGCAAGGATGCATTTCTCCACCTTGGACCAGGTGAGAAGCAGCATGGAGTTTCCCCCCCGGTCCACTGGCGGCCGTCTGTGAGCCTGGACAGACCACTCAACCTCTCTGGGCCTCAGCTTCTTCACCAGTATAACAGGGATGGAAATGCCTTCTCTGCAGGGTTTGCACAAGGATTAGCAATTTTATGGGCCAAGGGTATAGGAGAAAGCTGGCATGGGTGGGCATTCCTTAATTTCCAACTCTGATTAATAAACCTTCAGTGTGGGGGAGGCATAAATTAGGAGGTTGGGATTAACATACACACGACTATATATAAAATAGATAACTAACAAGGACCTACTGTATTATACAGGGAACAATACTCAATATTTTGTAATAATTGTAGGTTATTTGTAAAAACCTATAAGGGAAAAGAATCAGGCTGTACACCTGAAACCAACACAACATTGTAAATCAATAAAATAAATAAATAAAATAAAAAGGGATTAGAAGCAAAGATGGATTCAAGTATAAAAAGAGTATTAAAAAATAACAAAACAAAATATATATACACACAATGCCTCTCTAAGCAACAGAATAAATTATCCTAACATAAATGCAAACAAACAAACAAAGCCTCAGTGTGGCCAACCACCAAGGGGCTGGGCCCTTAAAGAAAGCATCCTGGTACGAGGCTAAGTGTCCAGCCACACACTTGGTTAAAAACACCTCCTGCCCTCCAGGCAGGCAGGAACTCATTGCTCTCCCAGGGAGACCAAGAGGAACCTACAAGGAGCTACCAGACTTATCATCAGCATCAGGGACCTCTGGGGAGGGAAGGGAGGGGGAACCAAACTGTGACTGTTATGGGCTGCATACTCTGTCCCCCTAAAATTTATATGTTGAAGCTGTAAACCCCAAGTACCTTAGAATGTGACTGTGTTTGAAGAGAGGGCATTTAAAGAGGGAATTAAGTTAAAATGAGATTGTTAGTGTGGCACCTGGTCCAATCTGACTGGTGTCCTTATTATAAGAAGGGGAAATTTGGACACACAAGGAGGCACAGGGATGTGAAGATACAAAGGAAAGACCATGTGGGGACACAGCAGAGGGTGCCCATCTGCAAGAAAAAGAAAGAGACCTCAGGAGAAACCAACCCTGCCGGTTGGAGGTTCCAGCCTCCAAAACTGTGAGCACATAAATTTTTCCTGTGTAAGGCACCCAGTCTGTGGAATTTTATTGTGGTAGCCTTAGCAGACTAATACAATGACCTATGGAGGGATCCAGGCTGACTGGATCCCACAGCTGAAATCTCGACAACAGAGGTCAAAGGCCAACAGCATCCCATCCTTCTAGATGTGGGCTATGCACCAACCAAGTCTGTGGGTTCATCAGACACAACAGGGTCTGCCGACTGCCCCTTTAAGGGTGGTTTCTGCTGCAGGTCTCTATTGAAAGCATTGTGCTAGAAGGTAGAAAGGATGGGGTCAGAATGTCAGGTTGAAAGAAGGTTCCTTGCTTCCAGGATGGTACGGAGAGAAATACGACACCCTCAGAGGCTTTTTATACCAACAGTCTGTCTGGTCAAAATATTACACATCCAGAAACCTCCAATAAGAAGGGCCTTGGCTTCTTAATTCGTGAAGCCTGGCGATATCGTGTAAGGCACCCCACTCCTACTTACCCCTGGTTAACCACACAGGATTGCCACCCGTATACTGCTTTCCTGTTTCTGACCTCCACCGCCAAATGGGAGTGGGGACTCTCATTAAAACTAATATCTATTGGCAGAATGTTTGCTTCCTGTCCTCACAACTGGCTTGGAGGTCTGGTTCCCTGACCAGGAATAGAACCCTGGCTGCAGTGGCCAGGGTACTGGGTCCTAACCTCTGGGCCACTGAGCACCCCTCGGCACACTCCTGCTAATTCCAGTCCAGTCCAGGGAGGTTCACAGCAACAGGTGATGCTGCCTCCTGTCTCTGTCATCCTTCCTTGGGCAAAAGGTCATCCTTACACCTGCCTTTGTGTGTGGTTTGTGCGTCCCCTGCTGGACCAGTCCCTGCTTCACCTACACCCTACTCACATGACTGACTTTCCCTGCTAATTGCAGAGCCTAAAGAGTAAATACCTACATCCTTGTCCCGCTGCCCCGAAGCTAGTGATTGTTTAATCTTTAGTTCAGAATGGCTCCCCTTTGATAGTTTAACAAAGGGAAGACCTCCGCCCCTTGAAGGTACTTAGCCCAAGGGGCTAAGAGGGCTGTGCCCCTCTGCTGGTTTCCCTGGTAACCGATGGGCCAATCTGACTTCAATTCCCCTAGATAACTGGTGGGGTGTCACTCCAGGACCCTTTTGCTTCAGATGCGTAAGATCTCCCATCTACCAAACAACTGATGTCCTGTCTCTGGACTCTTTCTTCAGTCTTGAGTCTGGGCAAGTATAGGGCTTGCAGGCCTGCGAGTTGCAGCCCAACATGTGGCCAAAACATATTTGTCCTGTTCACCTTCCCTCACAATCATTAACTTTCTACAGAGACATCGCGTTATCTCAAGAAACAATGGCTGAGAGTTAACGTGTAACAAATAATTTGTGGAAAAACAGTGACTCAAGCTAAAATAATGCATCTTTAATGGTAAAAATCTCTGGCTCCATAACAAGTGTGAGGGGGGCATTGTGGGAGAAAAGGGGGCATTTCTGCATCTCAAGGCCAAACCACCAAGCCAGACTCCCCCTCCCCTTCTATGTGCCACGTAAGCAGAGGCCATGGGTCAGTTACAGCAAGTCATCTCCTCACAGCAGAAAAGGGGGGCCATGCAGCTCTCCAGTCTCCTGCGGGACACGTTTCTGCTCCCTGCCTGTGCTGCAAAATCCCAGGCACTCTCTAAGCCCATGTCTTTAGAGGAGCTGGATGCTTGCTTACCTATCAAGGGCACTGAGTCAGAGGTCGCAGGCATGATCTCAGCCACCAGCAGCATGAAGACGGTAAGAGAGAGTAAAACTGTGATCCCTGGAACAGAGACATACAGTGGTCCCTGAGACAGAACAGATGGTAAGGCCTGAACTCCATCCAGCCCAAGAGTCAAAGGAGGTGTGGAGGGAGGGATGGTGGTGGCCATGACATTCCTGAAACCAAATGCACGGTTTTCTATATTGATGGGAATGGGCATCTTTCTGGGGACAGTCTGTGCCATTTACTGGAGTCCCAGAGGAGTCCCTGGGAAAACAAACTTAGGAGCCAGAACTTTAGAAAAACAACTCAAAATAAATCATTGACCTCAGCACATGTATCTCTCATTTTCTTTATTACATTAGTATCGAGAGGTAGTTTCATGTAGCAGGAAAAAGAAAACATACAGTTTGAAGACCTGGCTTTTGTTCTTGACTTTTCTACTTACTAGCTGTGTGACCTTGGATAGGTCATTTAATGTGCCTGAGGCTCTTGTATGAATGAAAAATATCACCTGCCATATCAGTAAACAAAGGATGTTGCAGCCATCAAGCCATCACATTACAGCCTCCCCAGTGGGGCACCCTGAGGGGACTCAGGATGAGAAAACACAGGATACTGGCCCCAGAGAGCTGAGGTGCATATCAAAGGAGTGATTTCAGTGAGCCCAGACTCTTGCATCTTCCCATACACAGAAAAGCACCATCCCGGAGCACAGGCTCCAGACGTGCAGGCTCAGCAGCCGTGGCCCACTGGCCCAGCCGCTCCATGGCACGTGGGATCCTCCCAGACCAGGGCACGAACCCACGTCCCCTGCATCGGCAGGCGGACTCTCAATCACTGCGCCACCAGGGAAGCCCTTTGGTTTTCTTTAATCAACAGTAATCTTTTGATGTTTTGACCACCTGGTCTTTGTGGCAGAAACTCCCATATACCCTGGCTCCTCCCTTCCCTCTTCAGAGCCGTCCCTAGAACTATCTGAGATGCTATGTCTCAGGCTTGAAGTCCTCAGAAAGTCCACCAAATAAAACATAATTCTTAACTTTTCGGTTGAACATTTTTTTTCAGTTGACACTCACAGTCAGAAGTTCTAGGTTTGAGAATGATTTCTATGTGTACCAAATAGGATCTTTAGTAACTCTCTGAGATGCTGAGGAGCTCATTTCACCAATCTAAATCATAGTTTTCTTATCTTCCTATTGGAGGATAATCAGGAATTACACTGTGTGTGGCCATATATAGATGCAAGCTGATACTATATTAAACTAAACTGTGTCCTGTCCACAATGAATTCCAGCTGGTTGCCACCAAGGGGTGGGGTGGGGTGGCAGAAGCGGAGAAGGTACAGGCCCCTCAGGGAAGAATTGGTTCTTCCCTGGGCATCCCCATCCTCTCTTCAGGATCAGAGGAGCCTGTGGAATCTCAAGAGGGCCTGGCCATCCTGCACAGCGGGCTGTGGTATCAGGGAGCCACCCTGGGCTGGGATGCATGGAGTGGGCCCTGGACATCTCTGCACCTAGAGCCCAGACTGCCATCCTCAAGGCAGGGCCCTCCCATCCCAGCTCAGACCCGGTACTCACCCAGGGAGATTTTCTCCCCAGAGTCTGCAGGGAGCAAGAACACGAGGAGGGCCAGGGCAGAGATGAGCACACAGGGAATGAGAAGGTTGAGGCCATAGTAGAGGGTCCTGCGGCGGATGGTGACAGTGAAGGTCACATCCGGGTACGGCTCTTTGCAGCACTCATAGAACTTCTCACTCCGCTTGCCAGGGATCCCTTCGGTTCCAGGGGAAGAAAGGAACCACCGTTGAATAAAAGGATGCAGTTTATTTTAAGGGGTTATAACACACACAGAGCCATGGAATTTGTTAAGTGCAAAACACTGGCTAATTGTTGTCTGAAAAAATGCTTTAGGTTTATTATAGATTTATTTAAGGGTATCTTAGTGATATTTGAACAAATTGACAGGTTTTTTATGTATTCAAATTACATGTGCTCTAGGCTGAATGTGTCCCCTGCAAGGTTCATATGTTGAAATCCTAACCTCCACAGTGATGGTTATTTGGAGGTGAGGCCTTTGGGAGGTGATTAGGTCATGAGGGGGAGCCCTTGGGAATGGAATTAGTGCCCTTATAAAAGGGACCCCAGAGAGCTCCCCTATTCCTGCTGCCATGTGAGGACACGGCCTGAAGACAGCTGTCTGTGAACCAGGAAGCAGGTCCTCACCAGACGCTGAGTCTGCCAGCACCTTGATCTTGGACTCCCAGCCTCCAAACTATGAGAAATAACTGTCTGTTGTTTATAAGCTACCCAGTCTATGGCATTCTGTTATAGCAGCCTGAACGGACTAAGACACCATGATTATAAATAATACACTGTAAACTCGACACCATTATAAATGTAATTATTGTTTTCTATTTAAAATCATCAAATATAGGTTCCCATCAACTGCAATTTGCTGTTCCACCTGATTTTAGGGATAAAGCAGATTTGAATAATGTAGAGATGCCCATACTAGCACTGACCTTACCATAACTGCAAGTTCCTTATGGAAAGCACTGAATTTTCTCATTGTTTTTTGTTTCTCATCCTAGAGCTCTCAGTAAATCATGGAGAATGCTGCAGGGTTCAATAACTGCTCATGCTGAAAAGCAGAGTGGAAAATCCCAAACTTTTTAAGCCAGCACAGTAATAAAGCAGCTTCCTTCTATGTTGCCAGTATCACGTCTTTGCTGGGCTTACCCACAAGGTCCCATTCTCCATTTGGGATATAGCCGCTGATGTCTGCCTCCTGCATTTGCAGATCCAAGGACCACCCTCCATAAGACCAGGACCCAAACTTCAGTTTGCACTGCTGCACATCAAAGGGGAACCATCGCACATCAATGTAGCAGGAGCTCTTGAAGATGCCTACATGGGCAATGAGACAAACCAAGATGAAAGCTGGCTGAGACCTGCTTTAAACACACAGCAGTCTCACACAGTTGGTAGGAATGTAAATTGGTGCAGCCACTATGGGAACAGTACGGGGGCTCCTCAAAAAATTACAAAAAGAACTAAAAATGATCCAGCGATCCCACTCCTGGGTATACATGGAAAGGAAACAAAATCAGTATCTCACAAAGATATTTGTACCCCACTGCAGCATTACTCACAATAGCCAAGACATGGAAACAACCTAAGTTTCTGTTGATGGATAAACAGATAAAATATTATATATATATGTGTGTGTGTGTGTGTGTGTGTGTGTGTGTGTATACATAAAATCAAATTTATGTGGATTATATGGAATATTATTCAGCCTTTAAAAAGATGAAAATCCTGCCATTTGCAACAACATGGATGAAACTGGAGGGCTTTATGCTAAGTGAAATAAGCCACACACAGAAAGACAGATCCTGTATAATATCACTTACATGAAGAATTTTTAAAAAAAAAGTTTAACTCATAGAAACAGAGTAGAATGGCGGTTGCCAAGGGCTGGAGGGTGGGGGAAATGGGAGAGAGGTTGATCAAAAAGGGAACAAACTTTCAGTTATAAGGTGGATTCATTTTGAGGATCTAACGTACAGCATCGTGACTACAGTTAATAATATTTTATATTTGAAATTTACTATGTGAGGTGATGGGTGTGTTAATTAACCTGATTGTGGAAATAAATGATTTCACAATATATATGCATATGCATGTGTGTGTGTGTGTGTGTGTGTATACACATGCATATGCATATATATCACGTATATACATACATATAGTATACATATATATGTGTATGTGTATATATATATTACAATTTCATTTGTCAACTACACCTCAATAATGCTGGAAAAAATATTAAAAATAAAAATAAATGCACAGCAATCCCTTGGTCTCCATCCCATACACTATTCGTAACACACAAAGCCTACTCTTCATGGAGTAAAAAGCTTGCTATCCTGATCAAGCATCAGCCGGTTAAACGATGCATCATTTCTGATGCTCTGCATGTCTCATGATCAATGCTGTGCACACATCCCCTGGACCATTTGAGATCCCTTCAGGAGGAAGCAGTGTGAGTACCAGGGCCTCTCACCTGGGTGTGACCAGAGAGGCTTCAGCCCATCCTGCCCATCCAAACTAGACCTGTCCAGGACAAGCTGAGTCTTTCTGGAAAAATTTCTAGAAAAGAGTTCAGTTGAAGCTTTACTGTCTTTTACATTTCAAAGGCTACACCGACATTTTCTGTTCTGAGCAAAGAATTCAACATTCTGTAAACTTGCTCTTGCCATGCATGTGCATCTCCAAATTCTAAACAGTAAGAGAGATGTAAAGAATGTAAAAAAAAATCCTATAGAAGCTGATAAAAATGATGAAGAGCTTAGAAACAGAATCTGAAAGGTCTGTGTGCGTCTGTGTGACTGTGTTCGGTGAGGAGCAGGAAAAACATTTTCTTTAGATTAAAAATTGAGAACATACTTGGTTATCTAGAAATATATATGGAAGATAATTTTAACTAGCCTGAATTCTAGATTATAAACAGAACAAAACCTAATAGGTTTTAGCTGAAGAGGTAGTGTTTGGACAAAAGCTAGAGTTTCCACTGAAAAGAGGGACAGGACAAGTTGGGAGTAAATTTGCCAACAGGTCACTGAGATAATTCCACACCGGCCATTTATGCCCATGTGCTCCTTGCTGCCCAGAGAAAGACCAGAAGGCAGTGATGGCACAAATAGCTAAGGGTCCCAGTGCTCACAGGGACAAGGCAGATGCTCTGTAAATTTCTGCTTCCAAATTAAAAAAAAATGAATGGAGGGACTCAACTTGCTAACAGGGACCCCCCACCCACCCACAGTCAAACTGGGAAAGGATAATAAACTTCCTGTCTCCTCAAGTCCCTTTAAACAGGATTTGCAGCATTACATCCAATGTCCACAGGAATCTGGAAATCATTACAGACACTGCCCTCCCATTAATGGGCTGAATCCCCCAAAACTCTCACTGCTGGTAGAAAATAAAACTGTAACTGTAGTATTCCATTTCTATCAAATGACCAGAAAAAGAGACTCTCTAGAGGCAGAAAGGAGGTCAGTGGTTGCCTCGGGCCGGCAGTGAGGGTGGGGACTAACTGCAAACAGGCAAAAGGGATCTTTGGGGGGGTGATGGAAAATGTTCTAGAACTAGATTGCAGTCGTGGTCGTACACTCTGTGAATTTACTAAAAATCATTGAATTGTGCACTTAAGATGGGTCAATTGTATAATACGTAACTTACACTTCAATAATGCTGTTAAAAAATAAAAATATGACATGGGAAAGAAGTCATTTCCTAATAACCAAGTCTATTTCAAAGCTTGCATCTGAAGCACTTTTTGCCTGTTTAGTTGCTGGAGCAGAGCAGCTTCCCAGTTCAGGTCTACACGACCCCAGGCACAGTCTTGCTGCCTGAACCAGACAACCCCACACTCTCTAGACCAGAGTAGGGGACACTCCCACAATCAAAGCTCCATGTGCCCTCCTGACAGACTCCGGGGGCCATGCAGGCTGGGATGTAGGAACTGGCCCCAAAGGGGCTGCTGCACAGAGGGCTTGGGGGTCAGGAGGACTGCTCCCGTGGCTGAAAATAGCCTCAGCCTTCAGAACAACCCGCAGCCCAGTATTCTTCTATGCTGATGACTGCTGGAGGTCATTTTCCAAAATAGTTCTCATGCTAGAAGCTGCAACTTCTAGGCCTGGTGTAAAAGAGTGTACCAGTGATAGAAGACCCATCCCCAAGGTCTTTGTTAGGAGGAAGGCTTGCGTGGCCTGGGGGAGGAGAGGAGGGGCTGAGGAAGAAGCAAGGAAGCACAAGGTTTAAGACACAAAACCTGAAAGTCTGGAGTCCTTCCATCTCCTCAGACAATAATGGATGGTATCTGCCTGTGACAGGTTCAATCCCTGATGCGTTCGTTTACCTACATGTGGGCTAGGCCGCTGGTTGATGAGGGTGGTTCTAACGGGAATAAACACAGATCCTGCCCTTGGGACTCTTATCCTCTGCTAATGAGAAAGAGAATGTAAACAACAACTCAGGAGGCAAAGCCAGCTTTGCTGTGAGCTGTGAGATGGATCCAAGGGCACAAGATGGGGCTGACTGCTGGAGGTGTGTGTGTGTGTGTGTGTGTCTGTGAGGGTGTGTGGTGTGTGTGAGCATAGTGTGTGGTATGTTTTTTGTGTGATGTGTCTATACGTGTGGTGTGTATGTATGGCGTTAGTGGGTGACGTGTGCACGTGTGTGTGTGTGTGTGTGTGTGTGTGTGTGTGTGTGTGTGTGGTGTAGGTGTTGGTGGTGAGGGGGGAGGTGGCTGCAGGCTGCCTGGGAACAGAAAGTTAAACAAACAGTTGCAGTGGGGGAAATAACCCTGGAAAATAACATGTGAAAAATCATCTAGATTTAAAGAAATCTGTTAATATCTTGAGGGCACGAAGCCTGGGTTTCCCATGGCATGGATCACTCACAAGCAGCCCAAGGCCCTGTGAACTGACAGGAATGATGGGAGGAGATTCAACCCCAGCAGTTACCCATCAGCTGCCTGAGAAGGAGAGACGCTCTTTCAGGAAGAAATCACTGATGAGTCCCTTGGAAACCACCTGTTCTCACCTCTAACAAGCAGGTGGGCTTTAATGCACGCACTCAAGAAGCCAGCCCAGCAAGGTCACCATCTCACCCCGACACTGGAGGGCAGCACATACCCAGGTACCCAGTGCAGTGGGAAGGAAAACGCAGGCTGTGAGGAGGAAATGACCTGGATGTTGGTTGCAGGCTATAAGGAGAACAGAAATGACCTGACAACGGAGACTTGTTTTAGTTGTGGATGAACTTTAAAGAACACAGGACAGACAATAAGGACAGAGGACATGTGTTGGCAAAGACAGCTTAAGCCACGATCCCAAGAGGAAGACAGCATTGCCACGCTCAGGGAATACATGCAAGCACAGAGGAGAAGTCAGGAGGGCTGGGCGTGCGTGGAGGCTAAGGATGCTCAGAGCTCAGAGCCAGCCGCTGCCCCTGCGGGCACCGTCGGGCACCCCAACCTCCTTCATGCTGTCTAACTGCAGGGGACAAAGGGAGCAGCACTTACCTGGAGGGAGGTACTGGCAGTGCCCAGAAGAATTCACTAACACGTTGGTGTGGAACGTGGCGTCAAACCGCTCATCAGCACTGGAAACAGGAGAAGGATCCGTGAGCCAGCCCGGCGGGGCAGTGGGTTCCCCATGCCCTTAGGGCAGTTGTTCCTGCAGTCCGAGCGGTCTGAGAGCCCCACCTGTGGCTGACCTGGAAGGTCTTCCCAGAGCACAGGGGGAAGAGACCAGTGCCCACCTCCATTTCATAGGGATGCCTATTTTTTCCATATGCATATAAAACAAAGCTCTTAGCAAAAATGAAACCTGAAGACAACTTAGGAGGACATTGGCAGATTAGACATTTCAATCCATCTGCAGGAGATAAAGAGTGGGGGGAAGCACAGCGCCCCTCTATCAGCCCTTAAGGGTGGGATTTGGACCCACTGTGTTCAAGGCCCTAGTTCCAGCCCCTTGAATGGATCCAAAGCTCGGTTGGTGCTTGAGAAATCCATCTTGAGTGACTGAGGCTGCAGGTGCATGGGGGAGCTGGGCAGCCCCAAGGAGTACGGGGCTCCAGGATTAGTGATGACAGGAAGGAGCACAGGTGGAGACAGAAGAATTAGGTTCAAGTGTAGAAGAATGCACTCCAGCCCCACCCCCTGCCCATGGTCAGAACCTCCTACAGCCAGGAGTTACCAACCTGGTTAAAGGGGGCACACAAAACGGAAAGGAAAAACAATTAAGACCAACAGCCCTTATTATCCAGGTCTTTCATTTTCTGTGTTCTGACACTTTGACATCTGGGGCCTTGCTGATCCTGGAGGGACTACTCCACCCCCACCCTCGTCCCAGGTCAGCCAATTCCTAGAGATAGCAAACAACTCGCTCAAATGGAAAGGAACCAATCCAGAGCCCACACCCCCACCATCTCTTTTATGGAGCTCTCACCCTCCTGGCCACCATCCACCTGCCCTAATCACCCCAGGACCAGGTACCAGACAAACAGGGACAGGCCATATGTACCCAAGGCTGCTGAAGGCATTCCGGGTCCTAGCCCTGCTTACCCTGCCTCACCAGTTCCATTCCATGGAAACCACAATAAAGGCTTTTGACCACATTTTCCCCTCACGCCCTCTGCCTCCTGACTGTCCCTAGTGCTTCCCTGTGTGGCCCTGTATGGCGAGCATGCCTCCTGTTTCCAGGGAACTGTAAGATAAACTTCCTTCCTTCCTGACAGTCATTTCTGTGTCTGCATTTTACCATGCCTGATTAAAACATATCCTTAAAATGTCAGATGTAGTGAATGGACTTGAGGACACGGGGAGTGGGAAGGGTAAGCTGGGATGACATGAGAAGGTGGCATGGACATATATACTCTACCAAATGTAAAATAGCTAGCTAGTGGGAAGCGGCCACATAGCACAGGGAGATCAGCTCGGTGCTTTGTGACCACCTAGAGGGGTGGGATAAGGAGGGTGGGAGGGAGGGAGACGCAAGAGGGAAGAGATATGGGAACATATGTATAACTGACTCACTTTGTTATAAAACAGAAACTAACACACCATTGTAAAGCAATTATACTCCAATAAAGATGTTAAAAAAAAAATGTCGCCCTACAGGTGAATAAAAAAGTAAATAGCCTCAAGAAAACGTAGGCAGCCAGTCAAGATGCCAGCACCTCGAGTTAAGTTTCCCTCATTTTAGCAACTGGAGAACCTCTGCTAAGGGCTGCCCACGTCTACAGAGCCTCTGTAGCCTTTTCTGTTCCCAAAATCCTCTAAAGGGGAAACTCACCGTCATGAGATATCTGAGGACAGCCTTCACTGTGAGAGACAAGGACAGAAACAAGAAAGATCCAAGAAGAAACAGTCAATGAAAGGAATGAAAAATTACCTCTTATAAAAGTAATATTCTCACAAAAATTCAAGAGGATATTGCATTTAGAAAAACAAATGGCAATATGGAAGTTAAAACATGATCTATGAAATACACCTTTATAAATAGGTGGGAGGTTTGGCTGATAAGAATCACTGAGATGAAATGTAAGACCGAAAGGATGAGGGCCTCAGAGTAAAGGCCAAGGAAGCGGAAGAGACATGGGGGCGGGGGTGGGTAGTGGGAGGGAGAGAAATCACACAGAGAAATTGTAGAGCTGAAAGAAACCCCTCCAACATGAAGGCGAAGAAAGGTGTTTTTAAGAACATTAAGGTGCCAGAGAGCTTGTTTCTTATGTATATTTTCTTGGTCATGGACTTGAGCATCAGCTCCAGAAAAATGAGGGTGAATACTAAGGAAGAAGAAATAAACTTTCAGACCAAACCTAAAGATCTGGAAAAGGAATTTTCATGATGAGCTGTGTAGTGGGTCTAGAAAAAGGGGCGGGGTCCAAATTACAGCAAGATATAAGGGGTCTCTGAAGAGAGTAAAGTGGATTCAGAGTAATGAAGAGAAGAAACTACAAGGTGGAAAACACCGTGGATTTGACTAAGGGCACATTGTTTTCAAAAATCTTTAATTAAAAAAAGCCACCAGAAACTTCAGGAAAAAACTGTACAAGAAAGCCAAGGTTTGAATATGAAACAAAAATGTGATGAAGCTTAAAGAAAGAAGGAAGGGAGGAAGACTAAGCTACAATAAAAAGATAATCCTCTGAGATGAAAAAGGACACATCCACCCCCTGACTTCCAAACACACTCAGGGAGAGAGAGAAGGAGGAAGGCTCAAGATGTAAATATTCTTTGCTTCACTGCAGTCTGTACCTGACTGTCTTAATGACACACAAACAGTGACTGGGAACCAAATATCTGAGGATGTGGACCTTCACAAACTCACCCTGGATTTTACCCTGCTTTTTAAATTAGGTTCTCTGGAACCCCAAGATTCTGTGGAGGTGCTTCAGATTTCTGCAAATGTTTGATTCCAGTATTTTCTTTTCCTTGTGTTTCAAAATGCATCATCAGATGAATGGATAAAGAAGATGTGGCACACATATACAATGGAATATTACTCAGCCATAAAAAGAAACAAAATTGAACTATTTGTAGTGAGGTGGATAGACCTAGAGTCTGTCATACAGAGTGAAGTAAGTCAGAAAGAGAAAGACAAATACCATAGGCTAACACATATATATGGAATTTAAGAAAAAAATATCATGAAGAACCTAGGGGTAAGACAGGAATAAAGACACAGACCTACTAGAGAATGGACTTGAGGATATGGGGAGGGGGAAGGGTAAGCTGTGACAAAGCGAGAGAGAGGCATGGACATGTATACACTACCAAACGTAAGGTAGCTAGCTAGTGGGAAGCAGCTGCATAGCACAGGGAGATCAGCTTGGTGCTTTGTGACCGCCTGGAGTGGTGGGATAGGGAGGGTGGGAGGAAGGGAGACGCAAGAGGGAAGAGATATGGCGACATATGTATATGTATAACTGATTCACTTTGTTATAAAGCAGAAACTAACACACCATTGTAAAGCAATTATACTCCAATAAAGATGTAAAAAACTGCTAATAAAAGTCCAAAAACACTCAAATAATTGTTTGCAAAATTTTAACTCTTCAGACACTACCAATGTATTAATTCATGTGGCCCGTTTAACTTCTTTTCTGGTGGACGTGAAACTAAAACTCCTATTGCCATGAATACTGCATGTATTTGAAACTCTTGAAAATGAGTCACCCAGTAAGATTTCAGTTTTGCATGATTGCTCTTTAAAAAAAAATTCACATTTGAATCTACAATTCCAGCACAGAACCTGCATCTGCCTTGGCACCCCTTCCCCCACCCCCCACTCCGCAGCAGCAACAGCAGAAAGCACTGTGTGATGCTTCCATAGCTTTGCTTATTTTAAGCTTGGGTGTCATCCTGGCTGATTTTTATATTTATAATAAAGGCTGTGGGCATCTGTTAATGATTCAATTCTGAAAGAAAATAAAATTCATACAGCTCTTTCTCCATGGATTTGGAGCAGTTTAATTGAAAAGACTCTTGAGATCACAAGGCAAATGGGTAAAAACAAGATAAAAATCTGTTGCTAATGGCTGTGTGACTCAGTGATTTCTGAATACCGTTCAACCAAAATAGAATATTGAGATAAATGTACCACTGTCATCATTATCAAAATCTTAATACTCACTGTGGAAGTTTTAGGGTTCTTCCCCAGGGGCAAATTGATTTTATACGTAAATGATATAAAAGTAAACTCTGGTCATAATTATGTGCTAATACCACTTCATCTGTTTTGACCATTAGGGCTGGAGATAAGGTTTGTTTGAAAAAGGGTTCTGTTGCTAAAATCTGAGTCTGAAAACACGGAGGGGATGAAGTCCCTGTGAAACATGAGTGACCAAAACCACTGCAAGGACCTGCCAGGCGACAATATCAGTGATGTCCATTGGGTGCCAGCTGACAGTGACCTTGAGGCCACATGGTATCACAGCCTTGCAGCCAGCAGATTCTGGTCACCCTGGAGGCTGGGTGGGTTCACAGAACTCAGCTCACTCTTCCCTCTGTGCTGGTGTGCACCTGAAACTTTCTGTATTAAACTGTTAGAAAACAGTCAAACATACATATTTTTTCTTGACTACTAGAGGACAGGATACACCCTCAGAACTTTTGATGACCCTGGCACGTGGCCCTTCACTCCCCTCAAAACCTCTTCCCTCCAGCAGCCTTGGTCCTCGTCCAGGTAGTAATGGACAGATGAGCCTGCACTTGGTGTGAGGGGAGCTCTGGGCACTCCCACTGAGAAGTGCCCATGGAGAGGAGGGATATTTAACCCCAATATTGAAGGTGCAGGTCCTACGTCATCTGTCAAGTAGTCAGGAGCAGAGGACATCTGGACAGGCTCTAAGGATGGGCAGAAGGCTCACAGGTTCTGTAAGCCTACCAGGAAAGGTGGGCGTGTCCCCAGAAGACAGCGTAGTCTGATCACACACCTGGAGGTAGGCTGGACTGAGGGAAGCTTCATGAAGGTGAGGTTTGCCTGGAGCAGGAGTGAATGAGATGTTGTCCCAAGCAGCAAGGCTAATACAGGGGCTTGAGGGCTAACCACTGGTGGCTATGCCTACAGGACCCAAGGGCCCATCCTTAGGGGAGGATTACAAACTGTGCTTCCAGACGTCAATGGCAGCACAGGCAGGCAGAGCCCAAGGGACACAGGTGAACCCTGGTGGTCTGGGTTAAGACTATTTCCTGCTCCCCATCCACAGGGTCTGACACAGTGCCTGATCCCAGCCCTGCAAAGGGCTCCTGGCCCTGGAAGCAGAGCCCTCTGATCCCAGCTTGGTGCAGCCCCTGCTCATCTTGCCCCGCAACACTGACCCCCATCTCTGAGCAAAAAACCCCAGGTACACTGCACTGCTGTCGAGAGCACACTGTGGGCTCATGAGGTGAGGACTGTAATGAATAGGGTCTCAGGCGCCATCAGACCCATTCCCTCTGAGCTCACATGGTCCTCAAAAGAGAGAGAGGGAAGAGCAGAAAAGGCGAAAATGATCTTAACTGCTCTACCACAAAAAAGAAATAATGATTATGTGATGAGGATAGGGGTGTCAGCTAATGCTACAATGGTAATCATATTGCAATATATATGTATTTCAAATCAACACAATGTACACGGTAAACATAAAATGTTGTATATATATATCTCAATTGTATCTCAATAAAAATAATAAAATAAAATTTAAAATATTGTAAGAAAAAAAGTAAATGAATAAGAAAGAGGAAACCCATCTATCTCAAAAGACTGTCAATCTAAGGTGCCATTTATCTTAAATCTTTTAAGGAATAAAAGCTGCCATGGATCAAAGATAAGATCAATAAAACTAAAAGCTGGTTCTTGGTGAAGATAAACAAAATTGATAAACCATTAGCCAGACTCATCAAGAAGAAAAGGGAGAAGACTCAAATCAATAGAATTAGAAATGAAAAAGGAGAAGTAACAACTGACACTGCAGAGATAAAAAGGACCACGAGAGATTACTACAAGCAACTATATGCCAATAAAATGGACAACCTGGAAGAAATGGACAAATTCTTAGAAAAGCACAACCTTCCAAGACTGAACCAGGAAGAAATAGAAAATGTAAACAGACTAATCAAAAGCACTGAAGTTGAGACTGTGATTAAAAATCTTCCAACAGGGCTTCCCTGGTAGCGCAGTGGTTGAGAGTCCGCCTGCCAATGCAGGGGACGTGGGTTCGTGCCCCGGTCGGGGAGGATCTCACATGTCACGGGGCGGCTGGACCCGTGAGCCATGGCCGCTGGGCCTGCGCGTCCGGAGCCTGTGCTCTGCAACGGGAGAGGCCGCATCGGTGAGAGGCCCGCGTACAGAAAAAAAAAAAAAAAAAAAATCTTCCAACAAACAAAAGCCCAGGACCAGATGGCTTCATAGGCGAATTTTATCAAACATTTACAGAAGGGCTAACACCTATCCTTCTCAAACTCTTCCAAAATATAGCAGAGGGAAGAACACTCCCAAACTCATTCTACAAGGCCACCATCACCCCGATACCAAAACCAGACAAAAATTTACCATTGCAACAAAAAGAATAAAATACCTAGGAACAAACCTACCTAAGGAGACAAAAGCATGGACTTATATATACTACCACATGTAAAATAGATAGTTAGTGGGAAGCAGCCGCATAGCACAGGGAGATCAGCTCGGTGCTTTGTGACCACCTAGAGGGGTGGGATAGGGAGTGTGGGAGGGAGACGCAAGAGGGAGGGGATATGGGGATATATGTATATGTATAGTTGGTTCACTTTGTTATAAAGCAGAAACTAACACACCATTGTAAAGCAATTATACTCCAATAAAGGTGTTAAAAAAATAAAAATAAAAACAATACATTGGTAACAGCAAAAAAAAAAAAAAGCTGCCAATTACATGTTAAGATACCGCTGATGCCCAGATTTCAGAGGAAAAAAGTCTGTAGAGGATAGATTAATTTTATTTCAAAAGAGAGTAGTAAGTCCTTTCTCTGGATATTTTGATTTTGTTATGTATTTTATTCTAAAGTGTTAAGGACATGTTAAAATGATAGCAAGGTGGCTTGTCACAGACCATGACCAAAAAGTCTTGAGCAGAACTGAAATTTCATGGTCGTTTCTACCTTTCAGAGATCCCAGGAGGCAGACATCCAGGTATCAGCAGGAGGCTTCCAGAAGAATCTATTCAAGATCCTTTCTTTACCCACCAATTTATATGTTAAATGGCATATAACATGGATTATAACAATTGGATGTAACATTGGATGAATTATAACCATGTTATAAATAATATGGGATAATGTTATCAAAGCCTGTGTCAAGTTTCTGGGCTCCCAATATTGTTCCTTGATCAATAGGACTGTTCCTGATCCAGTACAACATCATCTTAATCACTACAACTTAGTGGAAATGTATTTGGCAGGGCAAGTCTCCGACAACTTTGTTCTTTTGTTTAAAAATTATCTTACCTACCCCTGGCCCTTTACTCATCATTAAGTTCTAGGATCTACTTGTCCAGTCCCATGAAGACCCAGCTGAGACTTTAGTTGGAATCACATTAAATTTACAGACTAGTTTGGGAAATTCTGACATCTTTATGATACTGAGTTTTCCCAGAAATAAATATATAACTCACCATTTATTTTGGTCTTAGATTTATTTATTGATACTTTTTAACACCTGCAAATACTGGAAAAAAGTCATATAGTTGATGAATGATGGTAATTTAGTTTATTCCTTTCTAATCTTTAATATTTCATTCTTTTACTTTTCTTGTTATTTAAGATTCTTATCATTCTTAAGATATGTTTTAAGTGATGACAATAGGTATCTTTATTTTGTTCCACATACAGAAACTTGTAATGTTTCAGCATTAAATGAACTTTTGGTAAACACCTTACATCAGGTTACACAAGTTTTCTTCTATTTCACAAATAGGTATTAAATACCATCAACTGATTTTTCCCCAGCTACCAAGATGATCGTGTGATTTTTCTCCTTCATTCTGTTAATATTGATAGAATGAATTATATAAATGAATTTTTCTAAAGTTAAACAAAACTTATTTTTCATTAGAAAACTAAATTTGTTATGATTTTTTAAAAATTATTGCTAGATTTAGTGAGTTAATACTCTAGTTAAGATGCATACATACATGCTCATAAGTGATACTGTATGCTAGATGGAACTTGCCTGCAAAACCCACTTTTTCGAATTTCTTTTTAAAAACATATCAATCAAGAGAATGAAAAGGCAAGCTTCAGACTGGTAGAAAATATTTGAAAAAAGATATACATGATAAAGACTGCTATCCAAAATATACAAATGACACTTAACAGTAAGAAAACAACCCAATCAAAAAAACCTTGAACAGACACCTCAACAAAGAAGTTATCAGGGAATTGCAAATTTAAACAACCAGATACCACCACACACCTAGTAAATGGTCAAAATGCAGAACAATGAGAACACCACATCTGGCAAGGATGTAGAGCAACAGGAGCTTTCATTCATTACTGATGGGTACGCAAAATGGAACAGCCACTTTGAAAGACACTTTGGCAGCTTCTTACAAAACTAAACATCCTCTTACCATACAATCCACCAATCACACTCCTTGGTGTTTACTAAAAGGAGTTGAAAACTTATGTCCAGACAGAAATCTGCACATGGATGCTTAAAGCAGCTTTATTCATAATTGCCAAAACTTTGAAGCAATCAAGATGTTCTTGAGTAGGTGAATGAATAAATAAATAAACTGTGGTATATCCAGACAATGAAATGTTATTTAGTCTTAAAATGAAATGAGCTATTAAGCCATGAAAGACCTGGAGGAAGCTTAAATGCATACTACTAAGTGAAAGAAGCCAGTCCGAGGGCTACATACTGTATGATTCCAACTATATGACATTCTGGACCAGGCAAAACTATGGAGACAGTAAAGTTCAGTGGTTTCCAGGAGTTAGGGGGAGAGAGGGATAAATGGGAGGAGCACAGAGGATTTTTAGGGCAGTGAAGCTAGTATGTACTATAATGGTGGATACATGTCATTATACATTTGTCCACATCCATAGAATGTACAACATAAAAAGCAAACCCTTAGTGTAAACTATGGACTTTGGGCGATCGTTATTTGTCAATGTTGGCTCATCGATTGTAACAAACATACCACTCTGGTGAGGGTGTTCATAATCGGGGAGGCAGTGCATTGTGGGGGCAGGGCTATGTGGGAAATCTCTGAACCTTCTCAACTATGCTGGGGACCTAAAACTGCTCTAAAAAATAAAGCATATTTTAAAGATAGATAGATGATAGATAGGTAGATAGGTAGAGAGATCCAATTATCTTGTCTATTTTTCTATTTTGTCTAGAATCAGCTTATATTTTTCTAGAAAAAATAATTTCTGGCTAAGTTTCCATATTCAGTGGCATAAAGTTGTCCATAACATTCTCTCTTCTTTACTTTCTTGATAATTATTCCCTAAGTTGTGTTCATTTTATTAGTTCTTTTTAAAAGCAACTTATTCTTTCTTGATTTCTATCTTATTTTTCTCATTTAATAAATTTCTACTCTTTTCTTTATTCTTCCTTCTCTTTACTTAATATTATTTTTTTCCTAACTTCTTGGGATTGGTAATTAATTCACAAATTTTAGTTTTAAAATCTTGCCTAATGTAAGCATTTAAGGCTATGGATTTCTCCCTACATATATACACACATGCACACACACATTCACACACACTAAAGTTTTTTTTTTTAATTCACATTTGGGTACTTAGTTCTCCAGATATGTATTTTTAGTAGAACAAGGACACATCTGTTTTTCTATATGTGTCTATCTGTATCTATTTCTCTACATTAGATGAGGCTTGTTAATTATGAAGTTCTATATCCTGACACATTTTTTCCTTCTTGAACTATCAATTACTAAAAAAAACAGTACATTAAAATCTTCTACCACAATTATGGATTTATCTGCCAATTTTTCTTCATTTGTTTCAAAGCTATTTTATTAGGTGCATACATGTGAAATTTGTTAAATATTCTCAGAAATTGTTTCTTTTTTATCATTATGACTTGATCTTTAACCTTAATTGCACCTTTTTTCTTATAGCGTGTGTGCGTGCACATGAGAGTGCGTGTGTGTGTACATTTTCCTGTTATAAACATAGCCATTCTAATTTTATCTTATTCTTGTTGGCCCAGTATATCTTTTTCCTTTTTTTTTGTCTCTTGTGTACTTATGCTTTAGTTCAAATATATATCCAAATGGTGTGTGTGTGTGTGTATATATACACACACACACACATATATATGTGTGTGTGTATATATATATACACACACAAATGGTGTACAGTTGGATTTTTTAAAAATATATAGTTGGGGGATCTCTGTCTTTTTAACTAGCTGCCTAATCCTTTATCTTGTCTGTTACAATGTTTGGTTTTATTCCTACTATTTAATTTTGTGCTTTTTATTTCACCGTCCTTTGATTGCATTTCCCTCATTTCTATAGGCTTCTCACATTTTCTTTATTCTTTCCCTACTCACTTCTTACCTGTCTGGAAGTTTAAAAAATTATTCTTATGCTTCTGATGGTTATTCTTACATTTTTTTAATCCCTTTAAAACAAACATGTATTGTTCTTTTCTAATTACAGAAATAAAACATATTCACAAAAAGGGAAATACAGAAAACACTTGGTAGGGACGCAATAATTATGAGGTGACTGAAGGAACAAAAATTAAAATTACCCACAATTCTGTAACTCAGAGGTAACCTCTTCAACATTTTTTCTGACCTTTTTCTATGCATGTGGATACATCGGTTGTATATAATGCACATGCATACATACAGATATTTTAAACAAAATTTTAGATCTTACATACAATACTCTTTAGAATTTGCTTCTTTTCCCCACTTTAGCAATGTATCATAGACAGTTTCAATTTTTACATTTTTAACGTGTATACTTTACTCAGAGTTGACAGCTCTATGTTCTGCCAGAGCAACTTAAGTCCAACTAAGTGCTTTACCTACAAGTACCATCCAAATACTGCCTTTCATGTTACTATTTTCCATCATTTTAATCTCTCTTTGTTTTTCACCCTCAAGTTCATCATTATTATTATATACGTTCACAACTATTTATATTTACCTGAATTTTTAACAATTGCGTTCCTTCTCATACCCTGTTCCTAAATGTATATTCTGGTAGTTTCTTTAATACGTGTATTTCTGGTATTTCATCATGGCAGTTTACCTCTTCATGGTAACCTCTTTAGTCTTTGTTTTCCTGAAAATGTCCTGATTTTGCCCCTCGTGTAAAGAAGGGTTTAGCCAGGACAGAATTCTACATTGATGATTATTTTCTCTCAAAATTTAAAGTTACTCTTATTTTTTTCTGTCTTCTACTGTTGCCTCTAAAAGGCCTGCAGTCAGTCTAATCGTCATCCCTTTGTAGCAAACTATCTTTTTTTCTTTCATTTTTTCCAGTATCTCCTTAGCTTTGGGCGTTCTGCTGCTTTTAGCAAAGTTGTCTAGGTGCCCGTTTCTTATCATCTACCTTTTCTCAGACTTCTTGTATCTCTTGAAACTGAGGATTTATGTTTTTCATCAATATTATTAAATTCTCAGCCATTCTTTTGGAACATGGCTTCTGGAGGAAAAAGTCGTATTTCACCGGAAAACTGCATCCTCTAAAAGCATACAGCTCTGAGCAAGGCATGGGACTACGTCTGAGCTCTTTGGAAGCTCTTTGGAAGCTGCAAGCAGAGGATAGATGCATAAATTATGTGTTGTCTGGGAGTGATTTCACTGGTGGTGATTTGACTTCCTGCGCCCTGTAAATAAACACATTTTATGTCCACTTACAATGCATCTCAACATCCCTTTACTTCATATACATTTGTCCCGGTTTGACTTTTCCTTTAATTGGATCTAACATCTGCCTTGTTCCCTCATGTCTTGTGAGTAAAATAAATTCTTTAGCATGTGTTCGTTTTTTATATCTGTATATGGGTCACAATTTTACCTTTCCTCTGAAAAATCATCTCCTAACACTTCTCCCACGTTCTTTCTATTATTTCCTTCTACAATACCAGCCACCACGTGTGGGAGCACCTACGCAAGAGAGGAACTCATATGCCCTGTCTCACAAGGTTACATGTGGGGTCGATCCAGGATGGGGTTCATGCATCCACATCTGTTTTCTGCATGACCTCAGACACACTGTGCTATTATTTTGATGACTCTTCCTATTTTTGACTTATTTGCAAAATAATAACAGTACCCTTCTCAAAAAGGTTGTAAATATATGTAAAACATTTGGACCAGGACCTGGTACATAGAAGCACCATTCACCAATGCATCCATTCACCATTCTTTCATATTTTCCACCTATTTAGCTGGCTATGATTCATCTAGGAAATTACCTCTACTCCTTTGACCATGTCTCACCTGACACCCAATGCTTCTACTGAGTTTTTAATTTTTTATTTCATTGAAATGTTGCATTAGTTTTACAATGTTGTGTTAGTTTTACAATGTTGTTAGATTTACAATGTTGTGTTAGCTTCAGGTGTACAGCACACTGATTCAGTTATACATACATACATATATATATATATATATATATATATATTCTTTTTCAGATTCTTTTCCCTTTTAGGTTATCACAAAATATTGAGTATAGTTCCCTGTGCTATACAGTGGGTCCTTGTTGTTTATCTATTTTATCTACTGTAGTGTGTATATGTTAATCCCAAACTCCTAATTTATCCCTCCCTCACCCTTCCCCTTTGGTAACCATAAGTTTGTTTTTTATGTCTGTGGATTTATTTCTGTTTTGTAGATAAGGTGAGTTTTTAATTTTGATGCCTACATTTCTCATCTCTATTAATTTTATGTCATTTTTTTCAAAGCTGTTTTTTAAAGAGTGCTTTGCGTTTTTCTTGCATTTTCAATTCTTAATTGTATTTAATTATTTAAACATTATTTATTAGTTCCTATTATATAAAGTTTAGATCCAGATCTGCAGTTTGTTATGTCTGATAATATTTGCTCCAAGGGAGGTGCTATTTATTTATGTATCTTTTGTAAGTTTAATTTTCAACTCACCTATTTGCATATGTTTGTTTGCCTTTAACAAACAGTCTTTGCAACGTTTGCTGTAAAATCTAATGAAGGGTGATATAGAGCAAGAGCTCAGGGGACACAGATGCAGCCACGGTGTTGGTGGAAGCGAAATGACAAGGGGGAGGGGGGTAGAAGAGCAGAGCCCTATGGCTGTCGCCTCACAGCTTTCCAGCCCCCACTCCTGGACACCAACCACTGTAGTTTGTGCTGTTTGTCAGGTGGCAGAAAACTCAGGGTTCAAACACTGATGCACCACTATGGAGCTTGGACAGGGCACACCTCAGCTTCCAGACGCCAAAACTGGGATGAATCTTCAGCCTCCAAGCCCCCTGATTGTGACATGGAGCTTCCCCCACACAGCCAGAAACAGGCAAGCTTCCTGTTCACCTTCCTGCACTGAGAAGGAGATACTCCTCCAGCCCCCTTCTCAGATAGGGCAGTGTTTCCACAGCAGTCGGTTCCAGCCCACCTGGTCTGGGCAAGTGGGTAGGGCCCAGGTGTCACCCTTGCCTCCCTAGGAGAGTTGTTTGGTGACCCAGGACCCAGGATAACTGCCTGAGCTCCCAGGGCTCCATGTGGGGAAAGCACGGGCCTCCATCCTCCCGGGCTGCTCAGAGCCCCTGCAGTCCCTCCAACACAGAGGTCAGGCAGCCCACTTCATGGATGTGAATGAGTCCATGAAGTAAAAGTGAGTTTTCCATTTCTGAGCTGTGTAACCTGTGATGTCCTTTCTCTCCAGAGCCATGAAACAAAGAGGACAAAATAAAGCTAGCCACCCCTGCTGGGGAGGGGAGAATTTCTGCCACTGGTACCCTTGGTTACTTTTCACACAAGGACTGTGAATCAGGTGTGGAAATTCAAACGTGAGTGAAGGTAAGTAGAAAACACAGAGGGAAAGGTGCTGACTTTGCACTCTGCCCACCTGTGTTTCAGTGACCTCTGACCTGGCATGTATGCCACCATGGGAACTTCCCACATAAGTGGGGCCACCAAATCCATGCCTGAAGTTCCCCAGTAACTGGCTGAAAAGTGACCAGACTAATCTTCTTAAGGGGAGCTTTTCCCTTTAGATTGAAGATAGTAAAGAAATTGATCAACATTCATCTGAATAAATATGAAATCTAAGTAAACTAAGCATATGTACTTGCTATGACAGTATAAATAAAATCTAAAAATGACAAAACAGAAATATTGTTTTTATCTTCAAGAAGTTAATCTAAATATTTCCTGCCTAAAATTATATTAAGTATTTCCACCAAAACACTGAAGCAAGAAGTGCTTCAAGTGAACCAAGCTGGTATAACGTGTTTGGAAAGAAATTTCACAAAATGTAATAAGAGGATTTAAGAAGCTTAAAAATTCCATGTTTCGTCTTGGAAAATAAGATTAAAATAATTATAGTCACAAATATGTTTATTACCAATTTCAATAAAACAAAAATTAGAGCTCAGACTTTCAGTTAGGGAGAGAATAGACACTTTTACCTATTTGCATGGACTGAACTGCACCTCCTCCAATTCATATGTTGAAGTCCTAACCCCCAATGTGAATATATTTGGAAACAGAACCTTTAAGGAGGTAATTAAGGTTACATGCAGCCATAAGGATGGGTCCGTAATCCAATAGGACTGGTAGCCTCATAAGAATAGGAAGAAATTAATATTCATATTCTCTCTCTCTCTTTTCCATAGAGGACACAGTGTGAAGGCAGGCATCTACAGGTCAGGATGGGATCGTTCACCAGGAACCCAATTGGCTGGCAGAAATAAACGTCTCCATTTTTATGTATCCATTACAGTCACTTTAAGAGTTTCTTGGGAATAACACAGTATATAAATAAATAAGAAATAAAATGTAATGGCCTGGGGATTCTTCCCCAAATAAATATTTACTTTAGTGAAAAAAAATGCCCAGAGTATGGTATTTTGTTATTAGTGTTTTGCAGCACTATTACTTCCATTAACTATGCCTAAAACTCTTAACATAAAATATAAATAAACATAGGACCACTGTGAAAATGAAGAGAAGGCAGAAGGACTGACACAGTCCCTGGGTTTTCCATTTGTCTCTTATATTCCAAACTGAGTACTGGAGAAGCATCAACAGGTGCAGAGAAAAACAACAACAACAAAAATGTCCTGAGAAAAGCAAAATGACCAGGAAAGGGCAGCCAGGGAGACAGAAAACTTTTAAGTAATAGTCCTACCTCAGCTAAACATCAAAGGAACCATCAGCAGAGAGGTGAGGCCTGTAGGCTACCAACCAAATTACATATTCCAAGAAAATATTATCAAAACAAGCAAGATCAACTATATTATTACCAGATAAACTAGACTTTAGAGGAGAGAAAATTACAAAGGGCAGATATAAATTTACATACTGATAAAGACTCCACATACCAAGAAGACACAACAATCATACATTCTTTCCCAAACGAGCTGAAAAGCTGAAAAGTATGTGAATAAAATCAGAAGGAAGTAAAAAAAAAAAAAGAAAAAGAAAGAAAGAAATATACAAATCTACATTCTTCAACACTCCTCTCTCAACACTTGATGAGAGGACAACTAGACAGAAAATCAGGAAAGTCACAGAACTTCACACACCATCAACCAATATGGCCTAACTGACATAAAACCTTTTCCCCAACACAGCAAAAACACATTGTTTTCAAGTCCCCATGGAGCATATACTAAGACAGACCACAAACTGTGCCATAAAAACCTCAACAATATTAAAAGAATTTAAACCATATGGAGTGTGATTTTCCACAATGGAATCAAATTAAAAACAAGTAAAAAGGAGACAACATGAGAATTTCCAAACACTTGGAATCTAAACACTAAATTTCTAAATAATCTATGAGTCAAAGAGAAAGTCTATGGTTGGAAACTCAAAAGATAAAGTGAACTGAAAAAACTAAAAATACAGCTTATCAAAATTTGTGAGGTACAGGTAGAGTGCTGAGAAAGAGATGTATAGTAGTAAATGCTTATATTAGAAAAAAGTCTCAAGTCTGTAACTCTATGCTGACTCCTCATGTAACAAAAAAAAATGAAGAGAAAAATAAACTCATAACAGGTAGAGAGAGGGAAATAATAAATATAGGAAGAAAAATCAATGAAAGTGAGAAAAGAAAAATAGGGAAAATCAATGAAACAAAAATCTACTTCTTTGAAAAGATCAATTAAATTGACAAGCCGTGGCTTCCCTGGTGGCACAGTGGTTGAGAGTCCGCCTGCCGATGCAGGGGACATGGGTTCGTGCCCCGGTCTGGGAAAATCCCACATGCCGCGGAGCGGCTGGGTCCGTGAGCCATGGCTGCTGAGCCTGCGCGTCCAGAGCCTGTGCTCCGCAACGAGAGAGGCCACAACAGTGAGAGGCCCACATACCACAAAAAAAAGAGGGGAAAAAAAAATTGACAAGCCAATATCAGGAATGAATTTGAATATATCACTACAAGCCCTGCACACATCAAAAGAATGACAAAAGGATGTCACAAACAACTCTTCACATATAAATTTGACAGTTTAGATGAAATACACCAATTCCTTGGTTCCTTGGAAAGCACAACCTACTAAAACTTAAACAAGAGGATATAAATAAGCTGAATAGTCACAGAATTATTAAACAAATTGAATTACTAATTTTAAAATTCCTGAAAAGAACCCTCTAGGTCCTGATGGTTTCACTAGAAAATTCTACCAACAATTAAGAAGAATTAATACCAATTCTATAACTCTCTCCCAGAAAATAGAGGATGAGAGAATATCTATCAACTCATTTTAAGAAGCTAATATTATTCTGAAACCAAAACCACAAGGACAGTACTGAAAAAAAAAAGAATAAGAAAAAAAATAGAAACGTATAGAGTACATTCCCTCACAGACACAAAAATCCTTAATAAAAAATTAGCAAATACAATTTGGCAGCATATATAAAGAATTATACACATAACCAAGTGGGGTTTATTCCATGAGTACAACATTGGTTGGAGTATTTCAAAACTGATCAATGAATCAACCATATTAAGAGGCTGAAGAATAAAAAGCAGATGCTTATACCAATTGGTGCAGAAAAAGACACTGATAATATTCAACACTCATGCAGAATAAAAACTTTCAGAACACTGGAATAGAGGGGAACTTCCTCAGCCTGATAAAGAACATCTACCAAAGAAACCACAGCTAGTATCATACATAATGGTAAAAAGACTGAATGCCTTCCCTCTAAGATCAGGAACAAGGCAGATCTTATTCCTGATCTTTCAACACCCTTATTCAACATAATACTGGAGTCCTCACCAGGAAAGCAGAAGAAATAAAGGCATAGAGATCAGAAGGAAAAAAAACTGTCTTATTTGCAGTTGACGTGATGATAGAAATCATTTGCATGACTATGTAGAAAACCCCAAGAAATCTCTAACAACAACAACAACAAAACCCCACAACAACTCCTAAAACTAATACATGAGTGGAGCAAGGTCAGAGGATACAAGGTTAACATTTTAGAAAAATTGTGAAGGAGGGTTCAAGATGGTGGCATAGGATGATCCTGAACTCACCTCCTTCCACAGACACAGCAGATCCACAACTACATATGGGATAATCCCCTCATAAAGGACCCGAAAGCTGGAGGAACAGAATCTCTACAACAAAGAGTAAAAGGACAACACTGAGACGGTGAGGAGAGGCAGAGAGATGTGTCACCAAGGAGGAAACCACACCCTGGCTGTGGTGATCCACAATCGGGAGGGATCACAAAGGCCCAGATCTCTTCTCTGAGGAGTGAGGGATTCAAGCTCCACACCAGGCACCCTGACCCCTAGATCCTGCACAGGAGAGACAAGCCCCCAAAACACCTGATTTTAAAAGCCAAAAGAGAGTGCTCACTTTGGCAGCACATATACTAAAATTGGAGCAATACAGAGAAGATTAGCAGGGCCCCTGCATGAGGATGATGCACAAACTTGTGAAGCATTCCATAGTTTTTGCACTTATTTACAAAACAGAAATATACTCACAGACATAGAAAACAGTTTTATGGCTACCAAAAGGGGAGGGAGGGGATAAATTAGGAGTTTGGGATTAACATATACGCACTATTATATATAAAACAGATAAACAAGAACCTACTGTATAGCACAGGGAACTATACTGAATATCTTGTAATAACCTATAATGGAAAAGAATCTGAAAAATAAAATATATATATATTTTATATAACTGTATCACTTTGCTATACACCTGAAATTAACACAACATTGTAAATCAACTATACTTCAATAATAAAAAAAAAAGAAAAACCAAAAGGGAATACATCCAGGGCAACCACAGAACTGAGAGAAGAGAAAATTCATTCTTAAAGGGCCCACATGCAGACTCACTCAACCCAAAAGCCAGCATAAAAACACCAGATTGAAAAGCATATAGACTGTAGGTCAAGGGGACCCACTTACTAACCTTGAAGCATCACCAGAGAGGCAAGAACTATTTCAGATGCTCCCTGGGGAACGCAAGACAGTGCCAAGAACCATCTTTTGCCATTTCAGACTACCTTGCTAATACTGGTGCTGGTGGGCACCACTTTGAAATTCTTGCTCTAACTTGTTAGCACCAGTGTGCCCCACTGAGAGCCCCACCCACTCCTGCCACATCAGCCCCACCTACCAGTCAGTGCAGCCATCACAGGTAGACCTCCAAGCCAGTCTGGGGGGTTGCCTCACTCATCAGCACACCACAGAAGCTGTAGCTAGGCCCCTCAGCCATCCTGGAGGGAAGCCCAGCCCACCAGCATGCTACAGAAGCAGCTGTGGCCCCACCATAGAGGAGGGTGCATGCAGCCCCAATAGGGGACAACCCTTGAATGCCTGGCTCTAGTGTCCAGGCAGAATTGCACCTCTGAGCCCCACAAGACATTTCCTAAATAAGGCCACTCCTTCAAGACTGGGAAGGATAGCTGATTCACCTAATACATAGAATCAAAGAATTAAGAAAAATGAGGAGACAGAGGAATATGCTCCAATTGGAAGAACAAGTCAAAACCTCAGAAAAATAACTAAATGAAATGGAGATAAGCAATCTACCTGACACAGAGTTAAAAGTAATCGTTATATAGATGCTCACCAAGCTCAGGAGAAGAATGGATGGACACAGTGAGAACTTCAACAAAGACAGAAAATATAAGAAAGTACCAAACAGAAGTTACAACTAAGCTGAAAAATACACTAGAAAAGCTGAACATCAGACTGGATGAGATAGAAGAACAAATCAACAAGCTGGAAGACAAAATGGAACTCATCCAGACAGGGCAGTAAAATGAAAAAGAACTTAAAAAGCAAAGATACCTAAAGGGACCTTTGGGACAACATTACATTTGCATTATAGGGGTTCCAGAAGAAGAGGAGAAAGAAAAAGGGTCAGAAAAATTATTTGAAGAAACAGTGGCTGAAAACTTCCCTAGTCTGGGGAAGGAAACAGACTTCCAGGTCCAGAAAGTGCAGCAAGTTCCAAATAAGAGGAACCTATAGAGTCACACACCAAGACATATTATAATTAAAATAATAAAAGTTAAGGATAAAGAGAGAATCCTAAAAGCAGAAAGAGAAAAACAACTTGTTATGTACAAGGTAAACCCCTAAGGCTATCAGTAGATTTCTCAGCAGAAACTGTACAGCCCAGAGGCAGTGGCATGACATATTCAAAGTGCTGAAAGGAAAAAAAAACCAAAAAATTTCCAGCCAATAATTCTCTACCCAGCAAGGTTATCATTCAGAATTGAAGAAGAGATCAAGATATTCCAAGATAAGTAAAAGCTAAAGGAGTTCATCACCACTAAACTGACCCAATAAGAAATGTTAAAGGGACTTCTTTAAGCTGAAAAGAAATGGCACTAACTAATAATAAGAAAACATACAAAAGTAAAAATCTCACTGGAAAGGTGAATAATAAATATAGTAAATTAATCACACAAAACAAGCATGAAGGTTAAAAGATAAAAGCAATAAAATTAACTAAAATTATAATAATTACTTAAGGGATGCATGAAATAAAGAGATAAAATGTGTCATCAAAAGTATAAAACATGGGTGGTATTAAAAAGATAAAGTTTTGGAATGTGTTCAAACCTAAATTGCTACTAACTTAAAACAGGCTACTACTTACACAGGATGTGATATGTGAACCTCACAGTAGCCAAAAGGAAAAAAAATTATAGTAAATACACAGAAGAAAATAAGAAAGGAATCTAAACATAACACTAAAGAAAACCACAAAACACAAGGGAAGAGAAAAAGAGAAGAGGAATAAAAGAGAGAGGAACTACAAAAATAGCTAGAAAACAATTAATAAAATGGCAATACATACCTATCAATACTTACTTTAAATGTAAATGGACTAAATTTGCCAATCAGAATACACAGAGTAGATGCATGGACAAAAAACCCAAGACCCGTAAGTAGGTTGCCTACAAGAGACTCACTTCAGAAGAAAGGACAGGCACAGACTAAAAGTGAAGAGATGGAAAAAGATATTCCATGCAAAGGGAAATGAAATGAAAGCTGAAGTAGCCATACTCGTATGAGACAAAATAGAATTTAAATCTAACAGTGAAATAAAAAACAAAGACAGGTATTATATAATAATGGGGTCATTAGAAATTAATCACAAGAAAAAAATGGGGGGAAAACCCCACAACATGTGGATATTAAATAACATGCTACTGAAAACCAATGGGTCATCAATGAAATCAAAGGAGAAATCAAAAATTACCTAGAGAGAAATGAAACAGAAATATGACATACCAAAATCTATGGGATACAGTAAAGTGGCTTTAAGAGAAAAGTTCTTATCAATACAGGCCTACCTCATAAAACATGAAAATTCCCCCCCAAAAAATGTAACTTTGCACCTAAAAGAACTAGAAAAAGAAGAATAAACAAAGCCCAAAATTAGTAGAAGAAAGGAAATAATAAAACTTAGGGCAGAAATAAATGAAATAGAGACAAAAAGCTATAGAAAAGAGCAACAAATCTAAGAGATGGTTCATTGAAAAGACAAAATTAACAAACCTTTAGCTAGACTAACCAGAAAAAAAAGAGAGGACTCAAATAAATAAAATCAGAAATAAAAGAGGAAAAGTTACACTAATACCACAGAAATACAAAGGCTCATAAGAGATTATTACAAACAATTATGCACAATAAATTGGATAACCTAGAAGAAATGGATAAATTCCTAGAAACATACAAACTTCTAAGACTGAATCATGAAGAAATAGAACATCTGAATAGACCAATCAATAGTAAAGAGACTAAAACAGTAATCAAAAATCTAACAAAATCCCAGGACCAGATGGCTTCACTGGTGAATTGCATATAATATTTAAAGAAAATTTAATACCCATCTTTCTCAAACTCTTCCAAAAACTGAAGAGAAGGGAAACTTTCCAAATATATTTTACAAAGTCAGCATTACCCTGATACCAAAACCAGATAAGGGCATGACAGAGAAAAAAATTTTAAAAAAGAAAAAGAAAGAAAAATACAGGTCGATATACTTGATGAAGATAGATGTAAATATCCTCAACAAAATATTAGCAAATTTAATCCAACAATACATTAAAAAGATCATATATCATGATAAAGCAGGATTTATTCCAGGGATGCAAGGATGGTTCAAATCCATGTATCAATCAATGTGATACATCATATTAACAAAATGAAGAATAAAAATCATATGATCACCTCAATAGATGCAGAAAAAAGCATCTGATATAATTCAACATCCATTTATGATAAAAATTCTCAAAAAAGTGCCTATAGAGAGAGTGTACCTCAACCTAATAAAGGCCACATATGACAAACCCACAGGTAACATCATACTCAATGGTGAAAAGCTGAAAGCTTTTCCCCTAAGATCAGTAATAAGACAAGAATGCCCACTCTTGCCACTTTTATTCAACATAGTATCAGATGTCCTAGCCTAGAGCAATTAGGCAAGAAAAAGAAATAAAAGGCATCCAAATCAGAATGGATGGCATCCAAATCAGAATGTCACTGTTTGAAGATGACATGATACTATATAGAGAGAATTCTAAAGTTCCCACCAAAATACTGTTAGAACTAATAAATGAATTTAGTAAAGTCACAGGATACAAAATCAATATACAGAAATCCATGATATTTCTATACACTAATAACAAACTACCAGAAAGAGAAATTAAGAACAACCCCATTTACAACTGCATCAAAAAGAATAATATACCTAGGAATAAATTTAACTAAGCAGATGAAAACCTGTACACTGAAAACTATAAGACACTGATGAAAGAAACTGAAGAAGACACAAATAAATGGAAAGTTATTCCATGTTCATGGATTGGAGAAATTAATATTGTTTAAATGTCCATATTACCTAAAGCAATGTACAGATTCAATGCAATCTTTATCAAAATTCTAATATATTTCACAGAACTAGAAAAAAGAATTCTAAAATGTGTATGGAACCACAAAAGATCATGAATAACCAAAACAATCTTGAGAAAGAAGAAGAAAGCTGGAGATATCATGAGCCGTGATTTCAAACTATACTACAAAGCTATAGTAATCAAAACAGTATGGTACTGGTACATAAACAGACATACAAGTCAATGGAACTTGAATTGAGAGCCCCAAAATAAACTCACACATATATGGACCACTGATTTACAACAGAGGAGCAAACAACATATAATGGAGAAATGATAGTCTCTTCAATAAATGGTGGAAAACCTGAGCAGCCACATGCAAAACAATAAAACTAGACCACTATCTTACATCATAACAAAAATTAACTCAAATGGATTAAGGACTTCAATGTAGGACCTGAAACCATAAAATTCCTAAAAACAAACAAAAAACATAGGTGGTAACCTCATTAACATTGGCCTTAGTGATGTTTCTGTGGATCTAACTCCAAAGACCAGAGGAACAAAAGTGAAAATAAACAAATGGGACTACATCAAACTAATAAGCTTCTGAAGAGCAAAGAAAAGCATCATCAAAATAAAAAAAGCAACCTCCTGAATGGGAAAAGATATTTGCAAATCATATATCTGATAAGGGGTTAATATCAAAAAATATATGAAGAACTCACACAAATCAACAACGACAAAACAGCCCAATTAAAAATAGGCAGTGGATCTGAATGGACATTTTTCCAAGGAAAACATAGGGATGGCCAACAGGCACATGGAAAAAATGTTCAACATCACTAATTATTAGGGAAATGCAAATCAAAACCACAGTGACATATCATCTCACACCTGTCAGAATGGCCATCATTGAAAAGACAAGAAATAACTAACATTGGAGAGGATGTGGATGAAAGGCAATCTTTGTACACTGTTGGTGGGACTGTAAATTGGTACAACCACTATGGAAAACAGTAAGGAGACTCTTTAAAAACTTAAGACTAGAACCATCATATGGTCCAGCTATTCCACTTCTGGTTATTTAGTCAAATAACACAAGAACACTAATCTGATTAGATACATGCACTTCTACGTTCATTGCAGCATAATTTACAATAGCCAAGATATCCTAACAACCTAAGTGTCCATCACTGGATGAATGGATAAAGAAGACACACACACACACACAATGGAATACTACTCAGCCATTAAAAAAGAATGAAATCCTGCCATTTGCAACAACATGGATGGACCTTGAAGGTATTATGCTAAGTGAAATAAGTCAGACAAAGAAAGACAAATACTGTATGATTACACTCATGTGTGGAATCTAAAAAGTAAATAAATAAACAAACAAAATAAAGCAAAAACAAATTCAAAGGTATAGAGATCAGATTAGCGGTTACCAGAGGGAAAGGAGGCTTGGGGAATGGGCAAAATGAGTGAAGTGGGTCAACTGTATGGCGATGGATGGTAACTAGACTTGCAGTGGTGATCACTTTGCAGTGTATACAGATGTCAGATTATAATGTACACCCAAAATTTATATAATAAACACATATAGTATATAGTATGTCTATATACTAGTAACTATAGAAACTAAATGGAACTATGGAAACTGAATGTTCAATACCATTTATAATTGCTAAAAAAATGAAACTCTTAAATATAAATCTAACAAAACATGAACAGGACCTGTATACTGAAAATTACAAAATACAAAATTACAAAATACCCATGAAAGAAATCATAGAAGATTTAAACAAGAGATAAACACAATCACACGTCGGGAGAGTCAACATAGTATGTCAATTCTCCCCAAAATAATCTGTAGGTTTAACAAAGTTCCTATCAAAATTCCAGTAAGATTTTTGTAGACATGGACAAGGTCATTCTCAATTTATAGAGACAGGCAAAGAAACTAAACGATCTAAAACAATTTTGTAAAAGAAGAATAAAGTAAGAGGAAAAACTCTAATGTTAAGCCTTACTTAAAGCTAAAGCAAACAGGGCAGTATTGCATTGGTAGTGGGACAGACACAGATCAATAGAACAGAACAGAGAACCCAAGAGTAAACCCACACAGATCTGCGCAACTGACTTTATCAAGGATTTGAGGCAATTCAAAGGAGAAATATAGCCTTTTCAAAGAATGGAGTTGGAGCAATTGGAAAACCATAGGGGAAAAGAACTTTGACCTAAGCCTCACATATTATACAAGAATTCACAAAAATTAACTCAGAATGAATCACAGACTTAAATGTAACTCTTAAAACTATAAAACTCAGAAGAAAACAGGAGAAAATCTTCAGGACATAGGTGTAGGCTAAGATTTCTTAGACTTGACACCTAAACACAATCCATCAAGTAGATTTCATGTATATAATTTTTTTAAAAATTTGCTTTGTGAAAAATCCAGTTAAGAATATGAAAAGATGCCATATAAAAAATAAATAAAATAAAATTCAAAAACAAAAAGAATATGGAAAGACAAGCTATAGAAGGATAAAAAATATTTTCAACACATATCTGAAGAAAGACTCACAGAATATATAAAGAACTCTCAAAACTAATAGTAAAAAATAAATAATAACAAAACCCAGCAACAATCAAATTAGAAAAAAGGCAAAAGAAATGATCAGATACTTGATTAAAGAGGATATGCATAACTAATAAATACATGGAAAATGTTCAATATCATTAGCCCTTGTGGAAATGCAAAACCACAATGCGATATTACTACATACCTAACAGAATGACCAAAGTAATAAATAATGGAAACATCAAATCCTTGTGAAGAGGCAGTGTAACTTGAGTCACGTATTTCTGAGGAGAATGTAAATGGTACAGGTGCTCTGAAAAAGGGTATGACAGTGTTTTTAGAAAACTAAACATCTATGTATTATACAACCCAGCAATTATACTCTTGTGTAATTTATACCAGAAAAATAAAAACGTATGTTCACCTAAAAACCTTTACATGTATCTTCATGGTAGATTTATAATACCTAAAAACTGTAAACTCCCCAAATGTCCTTCAATCGATAAATATTTAAACAAATGTTGTACATCTATACCATGGAATGTTATTCAGCCACTCTCAAGAGGTTACATACTGTATGGATCCATTTATATAATATTACTGAAATGCCATAATTCTAGAGATGGATATCCTATGAGTATGTGCCAGAGCTTAACTGTAGGAGGAGTTACACAAATCTACACATGTGATGAAATTGCTTAGAATTATGCACACACACAAATGCACATATGTAAAATGGGTGAAACCTGAATAAACTCTGTGGATTGTACCAATGTCAATTTCTCAGTTATGACATTTTACTGGACTTATTTAAAATGTTATCACTGGGGAAGACTGGGAAGGATAGGAAGATGTACCTCCCTGTACATTTTTCTCTGTTTTTTTGTGAATCTATAATTAGTTCAAAATAAAAAGTAGAATTATTTTTTTTGTTTTTTAATATTCTTAATAAGCACTTTATTTTTTTGAATTTTTGAATTTTACTTTATTTACTTTTTTATACAGCAGGTTATTAGTCATCCATTTTAGAATTTTTTAAAAAAAATTAAGACACCAAATATCCAATAATGGTCAATTAAAATATATCATCTCAATGGAATCTTATGTTACCATGAAAATTATAATTAGGAAGTGCCCATAGAAACATAGAAAATGTTTATAATTACTGAAAAATGCAGTCATTATAACCACATCAAAATGTATTAAACGGATGGACTGACAGATATATAAAATGACATTTAGCTGTTTAGGGAAGGGAGGATAGAAATGAAGCAATTTGACTTTGTAATGGCCAACGATACTGCTCTTTTGAACCATGAAGACTTTTTTTTTTTTGCTCTCAATCTGAAGTTGGCTTTCACAATAAATGAGGTAAAACGGTCAACAAAGCCAAGATAAAAAGAATGTGACAATGTCCACTGGAAGGTCAGGAAGAACTATCACCTTCAAACCCAGATGCCACCTGCCACAAGCCTTTAGAGGCACCCACTGGAAGTCTATAAAATGGAACCCATCCTATGTTCTGCTTACTGAGAACATCAAAGGACCTATGTTATAGCCATAACATATCCTGCCTGTTGATTACAAAATGCATAAGGAATCCTGTAATAATTCCCTAAAGCATTAATGCACCCTGGGAAAATGAGAATACCTAGGTAAGTACCAGGGAGAAGCACTCAGATGGTTAGAATCAAGTTCCCATTTGTTCATTTGCCATAGGCCACCAATGTCGTGAGCATCCTTCATCATTCAGTTGGTCTCTCTCTCTGGACAGCAAGAGGGAGACAAGAATTTAATTAAGGTTATTGTATGGGCTGAAATTCATGACATCAACCCCCCCCCCAAATTCCTCCTAGTTTCCACCTAATTAAAGATATGTAAGTTGGTATTTGTGCCCAGCAGGTCAGAGTCTTTCAAAGTTTGGTCCATAGACCACTTGTAGCAGATTCCTCAGCTGTACTCCAAACCTGCTGTATCGCACCCTGAGGGAGGTAGAGATGAAGCCCCCATTGCTAACAAGTACTTGGGAGTTTCTTAAGCAGAGCAGAAGCCAGAAAATCAAATCAGAAAAGTCAAAATGAGCCGGAAGATTGAGAGTACCCACATGGTTTGCAAGGACTCAGAGGACCATACCAAAGAAACCTCTGAGCAGCCTGGGAGTTTTTAAAGCCCATTGAATGTCTCCTCATGAACACTCTGACCTGGTGCAGAAGGACTGCAGACATGGCTTACATGGGGGCAGAGCGGATCTAGACCCTGGTCCCGAAACCTGGTCCCCCACAGCAATGGTACTTCTGGTTGCACACTCTTTCAGATGCTTTGGTGAGTTTTTATCCTGGATAGGCAAAGGTGGATGAAACCGGTAGACTTACTAATGCAATTCACTACATATCCATGTTAGACAAGGAAGCAAAGACATAATCTTAACAGAGACAGAATAATTGTTAAATTCAGCTCGCACGGGCTGGTGCATTTGTCCCAGATTTGTCCCTTAGTATTTCACGGTTATGCTCACTATTGTAAAAGAGATCCTGTTTTCCATTTTGCTTCTCTGTTAGTCACTGATGTGTAGCTCAGCTATTATCTCGTCTTCCTTGCTCAACTCTATTTAGCTCCAAGTTTGTCAGGAGATTCTATTTTTAAGTCAATAATCAACTAGAAGTTACAGCAGTGTTGTGTCTTCCTGCTATATTTAGATCTCTTATTTTCAATTTTTTCTTGTCGTGCTCTGGCTACACCCTCCAGCAGACTGCTGACAGGAGGGATATCTGGCATCTTTGCCTTATGTCTGAGTTGGATGTGGATCTAACTTCTCAACTATTAGTTTATGTTTACTGCAGTTTTCTTGTGGATTGTATTTATCCAATTATGAAAGTTTTCTCCTAGTCTTGGTTTATAAGGTGTTAAATCAAGAATTAGAGCTGAATTTAATATTTTTTCTGTCCGTTAATTTGTTTCCTTCTTTAACACGGATACAAATTAACGTGACTTGCATTAGTAATTCTACCAAGTTAATCCATCCTTGCCTACCTGGGATAAAAATTATTTGGTATTTTTCACTTAGTGCACTGCTGGAATTCATCTGTCGGTATTCTTTTAGGGTATCTGCATTCATATTTACACATAAGATTTGTCAATAGTTCTATTCAGATGTCTTTGTCATGTTTTTTTTTTCCAATGAAAATTTTTATTTCAATTATCCACAAAACAATATAATAACACTTTATAAAAATATTAAGTTTTAGGCTACCATTATTCATTTAAAAAAGTGTGCTAGAAGGCTGTTTTTGCCAACTTCCTCTTTTGGTAAGGAAAACACATTAAGAGGTTGAAGAAGAAAAGCTGTTGGAAAAAATCTTCAAATGTACAAAGTTGTTTATTTTTCTCAACAATTTAAAAATACATAACCATTTAAACTGAATACACATTAAGTTAGTGTTTTATTTCCTAACTATACAATCGATATTATAAAGAACTGCTCCATTCAGTTAAAACCTAATGAATACCATCAACTTTTTCTGGCCTATTTTTCTGAAGAGAATTAGTACATAAACATATAATTTTATCCTTTTTAAAATGCTTAGAAAAATTGTAATATCATAGTTCACACAAAGCCCTTTAAAACTCTGATGTCACAGGTTGTAGACGTTAAAGGTAAGTGATGACAGCAGAATTCTTGGGAAAACCCTCTTGGAAGAGGGATTCAATACTAAGCAGGTTACGTAAACATAAGAAGCCACCACAATTTTTAGTACCAGAACTGTTGCCAACCTGCATGAAGTTCATCTGTCACATTTTAAAATGGTTTGAATCCCAACAGAGAGACCACAGCACAGAATTTTAAATTTAACGATCAAATCAGGTATGTGATGGTGGTCAGTAATAATATTCCTAAAATACTGGGACCTGATGTGTTGCTTTATTTAAAGTGTGACTAGAAAAGAGAGTATTTTAAAACGTAAATACCAGACTTTCATTTGTCAGATTCAGTCCCTTTGCATCACTTAAACCAGTGATGCTACTATTCAAATTCGTATTTTGGAATTTTCTTTTTGAGTTAGTCATGAAAATCAGTATTATTCTGTACGTTTCACTTCTGTACTTTAAATAGGCAAAATCTGTCCCCCTCTTTTCACCACTGCTATTATTCCGAATATGTTTTCCTCCTCAAATCAACTAAATTCTAGAAGGGAAAAAATGATCATCATTAAGCATATTTAAAAAGTGAATGTAGATTCAAACATGGATTTGAAACCTGGAGTTCTAAAAATGTTTTGCATAAAAGCTGTATCACTGGAATTAGTGGGAAGCCTTAACTTAGCTATTTTGAGGCTTATAGCACTCATTTAGTATTTATGTTAAGAAAGATTAGTTTTATAGTCATACCTTATAACTCTTAAAATCTCAGAAAATAAGTGAGGAGCTTTGAGTGCCAGCAAAGCCATTTTGTCACTCTGTAACGTCAACATTAAACATTACATTCCATCTCTCTATCTGTAAAACTTTCACATTTTCTTTTCTCATATTTCTTTAAATACATTTTCCTCTCTGTTAGTCTATATTCAATAAGAGCAAAAGTGCATTCAAGTCCCTGATCTAGTGATATTTTATATTTGTGGCACCCATCATCATAAGTACATATTAGCAATCTCACAGTACCAGTCTGTTTTTCAAAAAGAACTATTTAAATGCTGGGTTTATTTTTTTCCATGCTATCTAAAGATTAAAAGATTTCCCCTTGGGTTGGATAGTATGATTTCAATTATATATTGCCTTTAAAAAAATCAGTGCAACCTTATAAAAGATTAACCCATATTCTAGTTACCTTCATTATTTTAAACTGAGCTATTCAGAAATGATTAAAGTGAAAAATTTCTTCTACTTTCCAGTTCCATGAGTATACTGAGTATTAACATAGTGCATTATACTTTCAAATTCCACTGCTGTTGTCTAACATTTAATCAAGTTTTAGATGCTGTTTATATTCCTTTTTGCTTCTAAAGACCTGGCCCACTTCCATGCAAACAAAGGCATATATTAAGGTTGCATATTAACTGTTCAACTTAGAAAAAACTTTTAAGAATAATAAATGCAAGAAATTTTTAAAAATTGGAATGGAATTGTTTGGTCCCATGAAGTTCTGTAATTCTAGATTTTATTATGGTATAACTTTTTAATCTCCCAAGTTTTGTCTATACTGATTGATAAATTTCTCTTAATTATGAGTTTGGGGAATAAAAGAAAGGTAGTGATTCATAAACAGTAGCCTTGTTGCTCTTCATTGTCATGCTATCACTCACACAGTCATCAATATCTTAACTATACTTTCTTTGGACCCTGAAATAAGCTGAAAAATTCATCATTGGTACTTTAGAGTTTAACACTTAGGAAAAAAAAAAAGTGGTTTTGTGCAACCACATCTGTAATTCCAGTTTACCATCAAAAACATGCAGGGTGAAGATTTTCTTCTTTTAATTCCTGTACGTGAGGAAGTCTACACAAGTTCTTTACATTTTGGCAGATTTGTGCATATAAAATTGGCTTCTCGGATTATAAATTTTCTCCTGGCTGGTACTGTGGCTCTGTAGCAGTGAAGTAGTCTTCCAAGAAGGACTGGATATATTCAAACGTTGGTCTTTCATCAGGGTCCTTCTTCCAACAAAGATTCATCAATTCATGTAGGGACTCTGGACAGCCCTGCGGGCACAGCATCCTGTACCCTCGTTCCACCTGTTCCAGCACCTCGCGGTTTACCATACCTGGATATGGCACTCTGCCCTTTGTTACCAGTTCCGTCTGCAGAATTCCAAATGACCATACATCAGACTTTATTGTAAATCGACCATATAGTGCAGCCTCAGGAGCTGTCCATTTGATTGGAAATTTTGCACTTTGTCTAGCTGTATACTCATTGTCTTCAATTAACCTTGCTAAGCCAAAATCTGCTATTTTGCACACAAGGTTTTCTCCTACAAGAATGTTAGCAGCCCGAAGATCTCGATGAATATAGTTCATTCTTTCAATATATGCCATACCATCAGCAATCTGAGCAGCCATGTCAACCAGTTGTGGGAGCTTCAAGTACTTTCCATCTCCCTCCTTCAGGAAATCTAATAAGCTCCCTTTTGACATAAATTCAGTGACAATGTAAATTGGCTCTTCAGAAACAACAGCATATAGTGGAACAAGTTTATCATGTCTTAACTTTTTCATTATCTGAGCCTCTTGAAGAAAAGCTTCTGGCATCATTGTACCTGGTTTTAGTGTTTTGATTGCAACTTTTGTGGTTCCATTCCATGTTCCCATCCATACTTCACCAAAACATCCTTGTCCTAGTTTAACCTCCAGTCGCAAAGATTCTCGAGGGATTTCCCAAGCATCTTTTGCTAGACCTTGAGTCTGGGGTTTCACAGTTGGACACACAGTTGTTAACTTATGGCATAAACCATCAGCATGTTCTGTATAGTGTTTTACCAATTTCTGCAGAGTATCAAATTGTGCTCTGGTTGTGATATAGTATCCACCATTGTCAAGTTTCCTAATTTTGTAGTGTTTCACATTGTCACCCCTTACCTCATCCCAATCACGAATAGAGAGGGAATAAGCACCTTTAGTAGTTTCACTCTCTCTTACTAAGAAAATACCTCGCTGATTCCCAGGATTCAGAAGTAATCTTTCAGCATCTTTTCTCCCCATTTTGCCAAAATACCATTCTTCTGCCTGAATGGAATCTGCAGGGGCTACATAATTGCTAGGGATATAGCCATTCTTTCCTGTAGCAATTGATCTTGCTTCCCACCAGTCTCCTTCCGTATTGTTAATTATTTGAAATCTTTCACCCTTTTTAAATGAAAGGTCTTCTGTAGTTCTAGCTTCATAATCATATAAGGCCACAAATACAGTAACACCACCTGTTAAACCAGCAGGATATGAACTTGGCACCACTGAAAATGACGAAGATGCTCCTCCAAAAGGTGTCACCCCTGAGGATCCTCCAAATGGTGTCATGGAAAGGTTGCTGAAATTAACAGATGTGCTCTTCGTGGAGGATGTTGGTGCCACTGCAGTGTGCTCTGCTCCATAATGGCTGACACTTGTACTGACCGGTTCTGGAGTGTTTTCTGGTCTGTATTTAACGGCTGGACTTTTGTTCTCTTTACTTTTAATGCAGCCCATTATCAAATCTGCGCTCCAGCGGCGCTTGCATGAGTCGCCGCAGCAGCGGGGAAGGGTGGTGGGGAGGGGGCGGCGGGCGGAGGGGAGGCCCGTGGGGCCCTCTCCATCCTCCACCTCCTCGTCCCGGGCGCCAAGGGGCAGCGACGACGGCACAGCCAGCCGGGGACTCGCTACTTCAGGAGGGAATTCCCGGGCTCCCCAACACCGCGGCCTCACGCTCCACCTCCTCCCCGCGCGGTGCCCGCCCTCACTCCCGGCCCCCTTTGTCATGTTTAATATCTGTTAGCTTTATAAATCTTCTATCTTTTATCATGTTCTAGAACAATTTATATAATGTATATTTATCTATTCTTTGAAGATGTAAAATTCAAATGTAAAAATGTAACTTTTAAATGTATATATTTGCCTACCTTTTCCATTTTTATGTATTTTTAAGTCTATTCTGATTTTCTACTTTTTAGGTATATTTAGTAATTTTTATTTCCCTCAAAAAGCACCCATTTCAACCAGATGTTCAATTTATACATATGTTCTTTCATTCATTCACTTTTTTGACGTTTTCAAAGAACTAGATTTTAGTTTTGAATTTTCTTTTTTTTAAATGTGTGTTTGTTTTATGCCTTTTAAAAATCATTTCTGGTATGTCTTTACTAATTCATCCTAGTTTCTTCCAGTTTCTTCTGATATGCATTTGCTAACTTTTTGAGGTACAGGATTAATTAATCAAATTTCAAACTTCCTTGTTTTTTTATCTTTAGACACGACTTTGGCATCTGTCTCTGGTCTTGACATGTTCATACTCATTGTTATTCATTCTTTAAAAGACACTTCTTAAAAGTTCCTATAGCCAAGATTAATTTAAGAGTGTTTTCTTAAAAAAATTAAGTGGACATTATACATACATATATACATATTAATGTATTACTATTGCTTTGTTGATAAATTCCACTTTTAGAGCTTTGTGATGAAAGAACAGAAGCCATGTGATATCTACATTTTGGAATACACTAGATATTATTATTTGCCTTATGTATTGAGGTGCTCCTGTGCTGGGTGCATAACTGTTTAAGAGAATACATCACCACCAAAGCAGCTTTATGACAAATGTTAAAGGAACTTCTCTAGGCAGGAAACACAAGAGAAGGAGAAGACCTACAATAACAAACCCAAAACAATTAAGAAAATGCTAATAGGAACATACATATCGATAATTACCTTAAATGTAAATGGACTAAATGCTCCAACCAAAAGACATAGACTGTCTGAATGGATACAAAAACAGGAACCGTATATATGCTGTCTACAAGGGACCCACTTCAGACCCAGGGACACATACAGACTGAAAGTGAGGGGATGGAAAACCATATTCCATGCAAACGGAAATCAAAAGAAAGCTGGAGTAGCAATTCTCATATCAGACAAAATAAACTTTAAAATAAAGACTATTACAAGAGACAAAGAAGGACACTACATAATGATCAAGGGATCAATCCAAGAAGAAGATATAACAATTGTAAATATACATGCACCCAACATAAGAGCACCTCAATACATAAGGCAAATGCTAACAGCCATAAAAGGGGAAATCGACAGTAACACATTCATAGTAGGGGACTTTAACACCCCACTTTCCCCAACGGACAGATCAACTAAAATGAAGATAAATAAGGAAACACAAGATTTAAATGATACATTGAACAAGATGAACTTAATTGATATTTATAGGACATTCCATCCAAAAACAACAGAATACACTTTCTTCTCAAGTGTTCATGGAACATTCTCCAGAATAGATCATACCTAGGGTCACAAAACAAGCCTCAGTAAATTAAAAAAAATTGAAATCGTATCAAGTATCTTTTCCAACCACAACACTATGAAACTAGATATCAATTACAGGAAAAAAACTGTAAAAAATACAAACACATGGAGGCTAAACAATTCGCTACTTAATAAGCAAGCAATCACTGAAGAAATCAAAGAGGAAATCAAATAATACCTGGAAACAAATGACAATAAAAACACGACGGCCCAAAACCTATGTGATGCAGCACAAGCAGTTCTAAGAGAGGAGTTTACAGCAATACAATCCTACCTCAAGAAACAAGAAATATCTCAAATAAACAACCAAACCTTACACCTAAAGCACTTAAGAGAGAGAAGAACAAAAAACCCAAAGTTAGCAGAAGGAAAGAAATCATAAAGATCAGATCAGAAATAAATGAAAAAGAAATGAAGGAAACGATAGCAAAGATCAATAAAACTAAAAGCTGGTTCTTTGAGAAGATAAACAAAACTGATAAACCATTAGCCAGACTCATCAAGAAAGAAAGGGAGAAGACTGAAATCAATAGAATTAGAAATGAAAAAGGAGAAGTAACAACTGACACTGCAGAAATACAAAGGATCATGAGAGATTATACAAGCAACTCTATGCCAATAAAATGGACAATCTGGAAGAAATGGACAAATTCTTAGAAATGCACAACCTGCCAAGACTGAACTAGGAAGAAATAGAAAATATGAACAGACCGATCACAAGCACTGAAATTGAAACTGTGATTAAAAATCTTCCAACAAACAAAAGCCCAGGACCAGATGGCATCACAGGCGAATTCTATCAAACATTTAGAGAAGAGCTAACACCTATCCTTATCAAACTCTTCCAAAATATAGCAGAGGGAGGAATATTCCCAAACTCATTCTATGAGGCCACCATCACCCTGATACCAAAACCAGACAGAAATGTCACCAAAAAAGAAAACTACAGGCCAATATCACTGATAAACATAGATGCAAAAATCCTCAACAAAATACTAGCAAACAGATTCCAGCAGCACATTGAAAGGATCATACACCATGACCAACTGGGGTTTATCCCAGGAATGCAAGGATTCTTCAATATATGCAAAACAATCAATGTGATATACCATATTAACAAACTGAAGGAGAAAAACCATATGATAATCTCAATAGATGCAGAAAAAGCTTTTAACAAAGTTCAACACCCATTTATGATAAAAACTCTCCAGAAAGTAGGCATAGAGGGAACTTAACATAATAAAGGCCATATATGACAAACCCACAGCCAACATCGTTCTCAATGCTGAAAAACTGCAAACATTTCCACTAAGGTCAGGAACAAGACAATGTTGCCCACTCTCACCACTATTATTCAACATAGTTTTGGAAGTTTTAGCCACGGCAATCAGACGTGAAAAAGAAATACAAGGAATCCAAATCGGAAAAGAAGTAAAGCTGTCACTGTTTGCAGATGACATGATACTATACATAGAGAATCCTAAAGATGCCACCAGAAAACTACTAGAGCTAATCAATGAATTTGGTAAAGTAGCAGGATACAAAATTAATGCACAGAAATTTCTTGCATTTCTGTACACTAATGATGATGAAAACTCTGAAAGAGAAATTAAGGAAACACTCCCATTTACCACTGCAGCAAAAGGAATAAAATACCTAGGAATAAACCTACCTAAGGAGACAAAAGACCTGTATGCAGAAAACTATAAGACACTGATGAAAGAAATTAAAGATGATAGAAACAGATGGAGAGATATACCATGTTCTTGGATTGGAAGAATGAACATCGTGAAAATGACTATACTAACCAAAGCAATCTACAGATTCAATGCCATCCCTATCAAACTACCAATGGCATTTTTCACAGAACTAGATCAAAAAATTTCACAATTTGTATGGAAACACGAAAGGACCTGAATAGCCAAAGCAATCTTGAGAAAGAAAAATGGAGCTGGAGGAATCTGGCTCCCAGACTTCATACTATACTGCAAAGCTAAAGTAATCAAGACAGTATGGGGTTTCCCTGGTGGCGCAGTGGTTGAGAATCTGTCTGCCAATGCAGGGGACACGGGTTCGAGCCCTGGTCTGGGAAGATCCCACAGGCCGCGGAGCTACTGGGTCCGTGCACCACAACTACTGAGTCTGCGCGTCTGGAGCTTGTGCTCTGCAACAAGAGAGGTCGCTATAGTGAGAGGCCTGCGCACCGCAATGAAGAGTGGTCCCCACTTGCCGCAACTAGAGAAAGCCCTCGCACAGAAACAAAGACTCAACACAACCAAAAATAAATTTAAAAAAAAAAAAAAAAGACAGTATGGTACTGGCACAAGAACAGAAATATAGATCAATGGAACAGGATAGAAAGCCCAGAGATAAACCCACGCACATATGCTCACCTTATCTTTGATAAAGGAGACAAGAATATACAATGGAGAAAAGACAGCCTCTTCAATAAGTGGTGCTGGGAAAGCTGGACAGCTACATGTAAAAGAATGAAATTAGAACACTCCCTAACACCATACACAAAAATAAACTCAAAATGGATTAAAGACCTAAATGTAAGGCCAGACACTATCAAAACTCTTAGAGGAAAACATAGGCAGAACACTCTATGATATAAATCACAGCAAGATCCTTTTTGACCCACCTCCTAAAGAAATGGAAATAAAAACAAAAATAAAACTAATGGGACCTAAGGAAACTTAAAAGCTTTTGCACAGCAAAGGAAACCATAAACAAGACGAAAGGACAACCCTCAGGATGGGAGAAAACATTTGCAAAGGAAGCAACTGACAAAGGATTAATCTCCAAAATATACAAACAGCTCATGCAGCTCAATATCCAAAAAACAAACAACCCAATCCAAAAATGGTCAGAAGACCTAAATGGACATTTTTTCAAAGAAGATATACAGATTGCCAACAAACACATGAAAGGATGCTCAACATCACTAACCATTAGAGAAATGCAAATCAAAACTACAATGAGGTATCACCTCACACTGGTCAGAATGGCCATCATCAAAAAATCTAGAAACAATAAATGCTGGAAAGGGTGTGGAGAAGAGGGAACCCTCTTGCATTGTTGGTGGGAATGTAAATTGATACAGCCACTATGGAGAACAGTATGGAATTTCCTTAAAAAACTAAATACATAACTACCATATGACCCAGAAATCCCACTACTGGGCATATACCCTGAAAAAAACAAAACTCATAAAGAGACATATACCACAATGTTCATTGTAGCACTATTTACAATAGCCGGGACATGGAAGCAACCTAAGTGTCCATTGACAGATGAATGGATAAAGAAGGTGTGGCACATATATACAATAGAATATTATTCAGCCATAAAAAGAAACAAAATTGAGTTATTTTGTAGTGAGGTGGATGGATCTAGAGTCTGTCATACGAGTGAAGGAAGTCAAAAAGAGAAAGACAAATACCGTATGCTAACACATATATATGGAATCTAAAAAAAAAAATGGTTATGAAGAACCTAGGGGCAGGACAGGAATAAAGACTCAGAGGAAGAGAATGGACTTGAGGACATGGGGAGGGGGTAGGGGAAGCTGGGACGAAGTGAGAGAGTAGCATTGACATATATACACTATCAAATGTAAAACAGACAGCTAGTGGGAAGCAGCCGCACAGTACAAGGAGATCAGCTGGGTGCTTTGTTTCCACCTAGAAGGCTGGGATAGGGAGGGTGGGAGGGAGACGCAAGAGGCAGGGGATATGAGGATATATGTATACGTATAGTTGATTCACTTTGTTATACAGCAGCAACTAACACAACAAGGTAAAACAATTATACTCCAATAAAGATGTTAAAAAATAATAATAATTTCCCTCTAATATTTGAGGAAGACCTTACTAACTTAGCCCAAATTTGTTTCTTGTTACTGTAATTTTTCACTTTGAGGGATTCTAAAGGTTTTCCCTGTATTTTGGATATTTTAATATTTCAGCATGATATTCAAAATATATGTCTCTTTTTGTTTCTCTCCTTAGCACTAAGTAGGCTACTGATACTGAATAGAGGAATACAAGTATCCCATTTCAATTCAGGAGGAAAAAGACAGAATGTTTAGGCCATCGTGTTAGAACCATTTTCTACCCTTTAAAGAAAAGTAAAGTTAGACCCTTACCTTGCACCATTAAAAAAATTTAAGTAAAAAAAAAACCCCACAAAATGAAAAGCAAAAAGCATTAGAAAAGCAAAAAGCATGAGAAAAAACTAGAATAGAATGCATGTGTAATCTTCCAGTATGGAACCCAAAGCCACAGTGATACATAATGAGAGTAACAAAAAGATCTGATTAAGAAGGTATAGTCTATCTTCAATAAAACACCATAAATCATGCTAAAAGATAACTTGAGTAGTTTAAATTGGATAATCCTTCATGATAGACTGATAGGGAAAGTGAAGGAGAAAAGAGAATGATAAACTCTAGATATTTGCATTTTATGACCCATACCCCTCACCCCTGCCCCAAACAACCAGAGTTCACTTATTTTTTGTTTATTGCTGTTGGGAATGGATCTCTTAATCCAGAGCTGTGAGTGCCAAACACTAAGGCCTCCAGCGATTCCCTACTGTACCAGGGTCACAGCCCCCAACACTGCATCCACTCGCTCTAATTTGATGCCTTCCATGTGCTGTTTGCCACATTTACTTTTAGGAATCAAAGATGTGAATAGTACGTGGTTCTTTTGACAGAGCTCGCTGGCCAGAGGGGAGGAACCTGAGTGTTAAACTGGATTTGCACGTGATGTAATGCTGAGAAACACCAAGTCCTCTGAGGCCCACAGCATCCCAGAGGCAACAACTGCAGTGGACATCAAGGGCAGAGTCCTGGAGGAGAAGCCCAGCTGGACTGGTCTGAATGCCTTACTGTACTTCATCCTGGCCTATTATCCTGTTCTTTACCCCCTCCCTTGAATTAAATAAAAGCAATGTTTTGGGGGTCCTGCAACATTTGTTCCCTTCCAAGACTGTCACCCACGGTCCCCCGCTAAGAGCTCCGTGCCATGGCCTCACCTAGTGTTTCCCCCTGAGGTGCCCTATCCTGTTGGCTTCCAGGTCTTCATTTAACTGTTGTCTCCCTGTAGCCATTTGTCCTAAGTGAGAGAACCACATACATTATTATCTAAGCTGGGCCACTCTTAGAAGTGAAAGAGGCACAGTTAACAGCTGCGCCAGGACTGCCCCTGGCAGACAGGTCCAGTCTGGCCCCCTTCCCAGGAACAACTTCTTCCCCCGCCACTGGATGAGGGTCTCTCTCCTCCAGATCTTGCCCGACCCCTGACTCACATCATCTGTTCTGTAAGATGATCTTCTGAGCCCCTGTCTTACACCCATGACAAGACTGTCAAGTGCTGGGAAAAGTCAAAGGTTTGGGAGTCAAGGCCTTGGTCCTGTGTCTCAGAAACAGTTTCCTTAATTGCGAGTGAGGGCGAGTAATTCCACATGGCTTCACTGCAATCAGGAATCAGATCAGATCAGCCCACCAGGATGAAGTAATGTGTAACTGATTACAAACGACTCAAGGGCAGTGAAGGTGTGTCCTCAAAAGATTCCCCTGAGCTGCACAGACAGCATCGGCTACACACCGGCCCAGAGACCCTGCCCCACAGCCCAGTTCCTCCAGATTTTGACACATGCCATAGGCACACTCAGCTTGACCCAGCCCCTGCACAGCTGAAGTCCCGGGCTTCGGGGGAGGACCAGCACCCCGCCCCCATGTCTTGTCCCTGTCAGTCACCACTTCCTATGCTCTCCTTCCTCTGTACAGATGGCCCACAGCCTGGGTAGGCAGTGGAGATCCCACAGGGACCCCACAGCAGGCTGAGAGGGGGGCAGCGTGAGGGCTGACCTTGGCCTCTCCCTTCCCTCAGGAGGCTCCTGAGGATGACTGAACTCCCCATTGAATTCCTGTCTCACATATTTACTACACAGACCCTTACAGCTGAGTTGGCTCCATGTCTGATATCACGAAGATCAATAAGCTCAACTCCCAAAGCCAGGCTCTTGGGCTGGCTGGGTCTTGCAGCCCTCAGGGTGCAGGGGGTGGGGGACTCCATGGGCTGGCCTGGCGCCACAGGTAGGAAGAGAGTCTTGCCGGGGCAGCCCTGGATACAAAGCTATCCCTAGAAAACCCAGCTGGCTGCAGCGCCCGGCTCTCTGTTTGAAATTCTACTCTAACTCTCACCCAGCAGTTTGCATTTTGTCATTCCACGCTGGCTGGCAAGGGATTTGGTCCAGGAAAATTCGGTTGTCGGATGCTGACGAAAGATCAGCAAGAAGCGATGTATGAAAATCCCCCAGCGGCTCTGAAACTGGGACGAGACAGGCTCACGCCTTCCAGAGTGCAAGAAAAAAAGACTGAGACAGAGTGGCCAGAGAAGGTCTGAAAGTGGAGTTAATTCTCAGGAAGCGAGAGGAGTGATTCCACTTTGTCTAACTTGTAGAAAAATAAAACACAAGAGCTCTAAAAGCACAGCTAGAGGCAAGTACATCACACTCCAGAGTCAAGCATGCTCTGCTGGGTAACCTCGGGCAAGTGGCTGAACCTCTCCAGGCACCAGTTTCCTGCCCTGAGAAACGTGGATGCTAACACAGACTTTGAAGCCACCCAGCCCTTTGCAGAAAGAGTGGAGCAAAGCAGGGGCACTAAAGGTCGGCTAGTGACAGTCCATGCTGTGCAGAAAGGCTGGGCTCCAAGTCAGTATGAGGCAGCCGGGTCTCTGGGATCCCAGCAGCTGAATGAGGACACACGTCCACGTGCCCTCCGTCCCCTGATTTTACCAAGATGCTGGAGGAAATAACAGAGGTCAAACACGTCCACTGCCGTAAGCTGGGAGGAGTGTGCAAGCAGAGAAGAACAGATAATAACTTCCAGACAAATAGCCATGGGATGGGAATCAGCTGCTAGCAAGTCAAAAGGAGAATATGAATTAGGATTTTGACAGTTATTCAGAGCAAAAAAGGAAATGCAATTCTACCAAGAGGCTCAGAGGCTCTCCTGCCTCATTCAAAGCAAAAGCCAAGACCTGGGAGACTTGGGCGGCACCTCCAGTGTCTCTGAGCCTCTCCCCTGCCACTCCTGCCACCCTGGCCCCTTCTGCTCCGAGGACAGATCTAGATGACACGTTCCCGCCTCAGGTTGATCAAAAAAAGATACATTTTAAAAAGATAAAATCATGATACTTACACAAATATAAAATGAACATGTGTCAAAGATTTTTTTTTTCAGTCATTAGGTAATGAGGGCAACAGCAAGGCATCAAAGACCAATTCTAAGGAGCAACCAAAGAGCAGACATGGACACTGGTGACCAGGAATGCTGATTCCGTCTATTGACAGAAGAGTCCACCAGACAGAATCCATTTGCTTCTCTATGGACTGGAATTATCTCCACCACTACTGGTTCTAGAACTTACAAAGGTGAAAGGTAACTCAAAGACCATGACCTACTGAGTCTACTAGAGCATCTGATAACCTAGAGGGTGCAGGTGACCTCACACGGAGATGTCATAGACTCCTATTCATCTTTCTCTCCTTCACCATTTTATTTATTTTATGATGATGATGTTTTGCGTTTCAAAGCCTTTCACAACCTTTCCTGACAGGCCTGTGCACCTGTTCTTTCTGCCAAGAGCATTTGCCTCCCTGATGCTCTGACTTCTTCCACAGCCTCCCTCTAGCCATTCTGCTGGTCTCACACCCCACCTCTGGCTCCAGCACATGTGAGGCTCTCTCCCCAATTATCAAAGGCCCCAAAACCTGGGGCTGATCATGAGAGCATGATGCATGCTCTCCCCTCCCTCTCTCCCTTCCCCTAGAGGGCTGTCCATCTTGATCGCTGCGATGTCCTCAGATCCTAGAACACTGGGTGATAACAGCATGTAAGCCTTCATTAAATATTGGTTGAGTGAAGAGACGAACGAAAACCAAACATCAACAGTGGCAGGGGTGAGAAGGGGGAGGTTTGGATGGACAAAGTTGGCAGGTTCCACTCACTTCCTAAAAACTGCTCCGCCCTCTTCTCACCTCACCTTATCTACAAACAGCCTCCCTCCAGGTTAGGTCAGAAGATTTGATAACGCAGATGCTATCACAGCACACCCTAAAGCCTCCTTCTCTAAGATCCAAAGCTGAAAATTACCTTTGCTCAACTGGAGTTTCCTGCCGTAACAAGAGCTGCCACTGACGTCCTTTCAGTGATGCCTCCTGCCCTGACCCCCACCCCCAGACCAGCCACGGCTGTGTGATGGGCCTGGGAGCATCAACCTGGGAACCTCCTTGTGAAGCCAATAGCAGCGACAGCACTGAGTCTAAGGGATTCACTACCTAAGATCCCATCCCACACGTGGACCACTGTGATACCATGACAACGCATGCTGCCCAGGGGAGCAACTACCACTCACAAGGATGCAGGTCCCAGCGGGTCTCTGTTACCTTTGCCACCTGCCTGCCTCCTCCACTTTGCCTGAGTCCCAAGATGCTTTCCCATCACTCACATCACTGCTGCCCTTCCCCCAGGAGCTGGGATTGGACCTCCAATCAGGCCAAGGTGAAGACGACTAGAACTTCAGTGGGCCACTCACCTGCACTGAGCTGACGATGCTGACAGCTGTCCTGCCCGTGCCTGAGGCCCTGACAGCTGCCCATGCCAAGAATCGGCAGCCCTGACAGAGGCTCTGGTTTGTGCATGGGACAGGCAAACAGAATGATACCCCTGGAAGCAGCTGTCAATCTAGGACAGAAGGCAGTGGGCAGATAAACATCCCGGACGTCCCCGGTGGGAATGGGCCCTGTTGCCCACAGCAGTAGCTTTTTGACGCATCCTATATTGGTTTCCCTCCCTCCCTGGTCTCACGTCCTCTCTCAGACGATGTGCACTTGAATCCTTGTCTTGATTTCTAAGGGAATTTAAGACACTTGGGAAGAGAATAAATTCTATTTCACTGGTGACTCACTGATCAGCACAATTACAAGCCCTCTTGGGCTGGATCACACTGCATGCACTGCCCTCTCCCCAGGGTCTGCCATCAGCCACAGGGTCAGGGAACATGTGACAGAAAGAGGGCTGGAGCCAGAAGCCTGCAGCCTCAGAGCCAGACAGGTGCCTGCAGACGTGCAAATGTGGTTTTGCACAGCCTGTGAGAAAGAGATGGTTGACACCCCTCGCTGTCCTAAAAATACAGAGCCAACAAAAACATCAGCAAATTACCTTCATCAACAAAGATTCCATTATTGTCATGGGATTTTCTGAAGAAACAGCTCAAGAACTGAGAAGCCTGGAGAGGCTGAGGCAGCCGCCCATGGTTGCACAGTGCAGGGGTGGCCAAGACGTTGCTGGAGCTCAGGCTTTCCTCTGAAAAGCGATGCTGATACCAGCCAGGCCTTTCATTCCGTCCACAGGCATTGTAGCTTTTCCCTGGTCAGTCTCTTGCATGACTCATTCTGAGGGAAGCCAGCCACCACACCAGGAGGACATGCAGTCCATTAAGAAACCCATGTGCATAAGAATTAAGGCTCCCAACTGAGGGCCAAAATCAATTTGCCAGCCATCTGGGTTGTTGGGATGCCCCAGTCAGGCTCCTCGCTGACTGCTGCCCCAGCCAGCACTGGGCTGAAACTTCACGAGACCTGGAGTCAGAGCACCGGGCTGGACCCCTCCCCAAATCCCTGACCCACAGTGACGGGGGGAAGTCACAAGGATTCTTATTTTAAATTTTGGAATGATTTGTTCTGCAAAGACAGGGACTGCAATAAACACCATTTGTCCCAGTTAGGATTGGTTGGGGTTCCTTTACCTGATGGTTCGTATTTTTTATAATTTCTGGAAAATTCCCAGCCATTATTTCTTTAAACACTGCTTTTCCCTCATTTTCTCTATTAGTTCTATCTTGGACTCCAATTAAACACTTTAAGGACACCTCACTCTATTCTCCAAGTCGCGACATTTCTCTTATTTTTCATCTTTTTGCATCCCTTTGCTACATTCTGTGTAAATGACTTAAATGTGCCTTCCAGTTCACTGATCTTCTCTTTATTTGTGAACCATCTGCTAGTCAACCTATTACACGTTTCAAATTGATCTATAATTTACAAGAAGAAAGCACAGATTTTTGGTGTGTGGTTCACTGAATTTTTTTTTTTTTTTTTTTTTGGCTGTGTTGGGTCTTCATTGCTGTGCGTGGGCTTTCCCTAGTTATGGCGAGTGGGGGCTACTCTTCGTTGCAGTGCACGGGCTTCTCATTGCGGTGGTTTCTCTTGTTGCAGAGCATGGGCTCTAGGCACGCAGGCTTCAGCAGTTGTGGCTCGCAGGCTCTAGAGTGCAGGCTCAGTAGTTGTGGCACACAGGCTTAGGTGTTCTGCGGCATGTGGGACTTTCCTGGCCCAGGGATCGAATCAATGTCCCCTGCACTGGCAGGCGGATTCTTAACCACTGCGCCGCCAGGGAGGTCCTGGTTCATTGAATTTTGATGCAGATTACATTCATGTGACCATAATCGCCATGAAGTCAAGATACAGACACTCCCATTATCTCAGAAAGTTCCCTCATGCCCCTTTCCAGTCAAATGTCCCTCCCAGAGGCAACCATTTTATTGATTTGTATCCCCTATTCTAGAACATCAATAAGCGTAATCATACAGAAGATAAAAACCAAAAAAGAGGAGGAAATTGTAACAAGCCATTCACAGTTGCTACTCACTTTGAACAAGACTGTGTTCAGACAAATCCTTGAACTGCAAGGATCCTTGAAAGTAAAGCAGAACAAAGTAACCAAGAAACCACTGGGCTCAGCATCTAGCAGGGATGGTTTTATCAGTGCCCGTCCTCTTCTCAGAGCCACCCAGCCAGCTGGCCAGCAGTGGTAACTTGTTCACCATCCCTCAGGGAACTAAAGCAGTGCATCCCAGAAATGATGCAGAGATGGCTGTTTTGCAGTGACCCAGCCTCTTCAAAGCACAGGAAATGTATTCTATCTCAAAAACCACGTGGGGCTCGCACTTGGACTACAAAATTGAGCTGGAAGAGAAGCAGAAATGTAACATACATGTTGGTGATGTTTCCCCCTGACCTGAATCAATGCTCCCTTCCAAACCACGGCTCACACAGAAGGACGGCACGTCCCCTCCTCAAGGAAGCACGCCCAGCCCCATCACACACACATAATGAACTATCACATGCACCCACTGAGGAAACGTACTATTCTGAGACCCTCTGGCTGGTGGAAAGCATCAAGTTCAACATCTCTCAAAATCCTCCATAACAGAATAGTATCGGAAGGTTAGGATCTTACTGAATTCAGGCCTGTTTTTGCTACTTCCTGTGTCAGTTTCTGGACTCAGTCACCCAGTCTCACATTTTCCAGGCTGCCAATATGACTTCTCTCCTTCCTTTCTTCCCTTTGCTGTCCTTAGCGGCACTTGCATCACAAAGATCATCCCCTTTGCTCCTCCTCACACCTGGGCCCTCCCTCCGTGCTTCCATCTCATCTGTGCACAAATATTAGTCAGGTGCTTTCCAGGTGCCCAGGAGAGGGGGCAGAACCTGCGTGCTACTGGGCACAGGAACGCCCTTCTAGGAGATCAGGTGACAGAGAGAGGGGTCTGGAGCCAAAGGGGTGTCGAGTTGAGGTCTGGGGGCAGAGAGAAGGGTGACTGTCCCATGCCGAGAGGGGGCATGTGTAAACAGTGGGAGTCGGGGCACATCCCTGAGCTGACGGACAGCAGGTGGAAGAGGAGGCTGCGGGGTGGGGGGTGGCGGGGGGCCCACACACAAGTGCGGCAGGAGGAGTGGCAGCGGAGGGAGGCTAGCCCATGGAGGCAGGGATAACGGTGTCACCCTGCGTCTCCCCCTCCTCCTAGCCCCACAGGGCGCCCTGAGCTGAGTGCTCCTTCATTATGCGCATCTGTTTTGGTCCTTCCACTCCTCCCAGTCTTTACTCTGACCTTCCTGTGTCATCACTGTCCCCTCTCAGCCTGGACAGCTGGTCTCCCCAGGGTAGCCTCCCCGCCTCCCTCCCTGGTGCCCTGGATAAGGGGACAGCTGATTTCTCCTCCCTCCTCCAGGCTGCGTCCAGATCTACTCTGCCCAACAGGACCACCAGGTAAAGGGCTGACTGGTTTCTCACGCTCAGTCCCTAAGGGCCCCGGAGCCCCCACTTCCTGCCTCTCCTGTGTTGCCAGGCCACATGGAAGACCTTCGGGGAGGGAGGAGACAGCCGAGCTGGCACAGGTGCAGCCCCGGCTGAGCCCCCACCCACGGCACCATCACCACCACTGCCAGCCCTGGCGGTGCATCCCCACATCCCAGCTCATCTGAGCCCCGGCCCGTTGCCTTCCGCCAGCATCTCACAGAGCAGACGAGCAGCCACGCGGGCCCAGCCAGCCCACAGCATGGCGAGAAATTATCTGCGCTGTGTTTTTTCCTTAAGCCACTAAGCTCAGGGTCAGTTGTTAATTTGTTAAGCAGCAAAAGATAACGGGCGCCGTGTCTACGACTGGCTTCAATATCTTCCGTAACCTGCTTAGCCCTCGCTGTGCTCACATGGACGCGCAGCCATATAGTTAGCAGTTACTTCAGGTAAAAAATCCTGTTATCTCATTTCTCGGAAGAAAACTAACGCAGAAGAGGAGGCAGCCTCTACAGATCCCGTGGCAGAGGCTGGCAGACTCATTCAATAGGGATACGGGACTGAGAGGCAGGAGGAAGATGGCTATTTGGAGCTTCAGGGCATACAGGAGAGGAAGAAGGGGAAGCATTACTCCTGGGGGCCGGGTCCCAGGTGTCATCCATCAGACGGAGACTGCTGTATCTTTGCTCCTTGAAATTCAGGTATGTATAGAATACTTGGTAACTCTTCATTAGCCAAAATATTAGGAACTCCAAACATTTTTTTTTTTTGGTACGCGGGCCTCTCACTGCTGTGGCCTCTCCCGTTGCGGAGCACAGGCTCTGGACACGCAGGATCAGCGGCCATGGCTCACGGGCCCAGCCGCTCTGCGGCATGTGGGGTCTTCCCGGACCGGGGCATGAACCCGTGTCCCCTGCATCGGCAGGTGGACTCTCAACCACTGCGCCACCAGGGAAGCCCCAGAACTCCAAACATTTTATTTATTGGGGTTTAAGATCTTACAGATAAGCCATAAGACCCATCTCTTAAAGCCTCATTCTTAAGATTCTACCATATTATAGTATTTTTTCTTGATTTCAGATAAAAAAACTGAATTGAGAATAATGGAAAACATTATTAGTATTTCTTTTTTAAATTGTCAAACCCGTCTTACTTGAAGCAGAAATCCTCATCATCAGGCCTATGAGCACACGACTGCCATTAGTGAATGTTTACTCTTTGCCAAGTACCACCCAAGCATGCCACGTACATCTGCAGTCATCCTTCCAAACTCTGCGAGGCTGGCATTTCCCCCACCGGGCAAAGGAGGAATCTGAGACTTACAGACATAGTAAACATTACGGTTAAGATTTACACCCAGACTTGTTCAATCCTAACCCTTCGTCCTTAAGCAGTCAACGGCAATGCCCCTGTAATAGGCTGAATTGTGTTCCCCCAAAAGTCATCGGTTGAAGTCCTAATCCACATGCCCAAGTATCTCTGAGTGAAACTGTATTTGGAAATAGTCTTTAAAGAGGTAACTAAGTTAAAATGAAGTCACTAGAATAGGCCCTAATCCAACATGACTAATGTCTTTATAAGAAGAGATGAGGACACAGACACACACAGAGGGAAGACCTTGTGAGGACATAGGGAGAAGGTGGCCATCTGCAAGCCAAGGAGAGAGGCCTCAGGAGAAACCAACCCTGCAGACACCTGGATCTGGGACTTCCAGCCTCCAAGAGAAAATAAATTTCTCTGAGAAAATAAATTTCTGTTGTTTAAGTCACCCAGTCTGCGGTATTTTGTTCTAGCAGCCCTGGGCAACTAACATAGCCACCCCCAGGAAACAGATGAGCCAAGGAGAAGGCATGGGGACTCCTGTGCTTCTACTCAGTTGGGATCACTTACTCTGACCTGAGACATCTTTCAAAGCTCAGCTGCCTGAACTAATTTAAGAAACTGAAGAGTGGCAGCAAATCAGAAGAGGTGTAGTCTTCTAGAGACAGGCCCAAGGATTCAAATGAAATGTGATGTCAGTAAGAGAGAAAAACAATTAAAAGGGAAAACAAGACTTGGAATACCCAGCCTTCTGGAAGGAGCCAGTGCAGGACAAACACATCAGCTGGTCCCGGGGGGATGACCGTGGGCAGTGGCCGATGGCGGCACTGTTTCCTGAGTCAGGAAGGTACTCGGCTTCCTTCTTGTCCAGGTGGGACCAGAGGCAGCAGCCATCACTAGGAAGTATCTTTCTTGTATATTAAGCTGGTTATCCCATCCTAAGCCTTATTAGAAAGAAAGGCGCTGGGTTCCCTTTTGTGACTATGTAGTTTAGCAAATAATTTAATGCTTCTAGAAATTTACCCTACCTGGATATCTGCCTTCTGGGCTTCCACTCTACAAATCAGACAGCTTTGGATGACTAATGAATCCTTCCTTTCCTGACCTCAGGAGAAGGACTACATTTATTAGAACATGACTGCTATCTGTCTGTCTTCTGTCAGGTACAAGCTTCTGAGTGTGGCTAGAGATGACAGTCTCCTGTGCTCAGCTGCCCCACAGGGCTCTCCCAATGCCCAAAGGACACTGCGTCAAATGAGGACCTGGGTCCCAGAAAGTGGACTCCAGCCATGCGTCCCGTTGACCAGCAACTTCTCATGCTGTGACTGTAACTGCTGTCATTCAGGGGCAAAGGTATGGCCACAAGCAAAAATGTCTCAGTGCCAACATGCACACAAGTACCTACACACCTGTAATGCACAGCCCTGTGGACATGGCCGTCGGGGGCAGTGCACTGGGTGCTGCAGGCCTGCGTGCCAGGACAGAGAACACTGGACATGGGACAGAGCTGCTTCCTACAAAGCCTCGTGGGGATCCACAGTCCCAAGTTACAGATAATGTACTGGCATTGCTATAAAATACTCAAATATGTTTGATTGTTAAACACGTCCAAAAATAAACTCATTTTTCTCCTTTGTCCACTGTGCTTACCTGTTGTAGAGGAGAATGTCTGGCTTCCAAATCTGGCCATCTGGGAAACGAACCGTCTTCACGCCTGGATACTCTGACATATTCCACTGTAAATAGTGATCCATCCAAGACTGACAAACACAGAGGGCGGCATTAGCAGCACTTTGCTTCCTTGCCTGCTAATATATCTTATAAGAGATTATTAGATAAGTTCAAAACCAAAAAGAGTTCCAGACACTTATTTACATAATTGAGTTGCTATCTGTAAGATATATGGAAACTGGGAATTAAATAACCCCTTACAAAATGACCATGAATAGCAAAAAAATCACATTTAAGATCCTGCTGTCACCATGACCACAGTCAGAGGGTAGCATTAAAGTTAATTCCAGTTCACTGAATGCCCCCAAGCCTTCCCCTCCCACAGCAGATGGGTTTTTTCCTAGCCAAATGAAGAACTGTTTTGCCTTCAAAGTTTTCCATTGTAAAGACACTTTGGACAAATAAATTCATTATTTCAATTAGAACAAGAACCAAGCTGGAAAAATGAAGACTATTTATTTCCATGAAACAACTTCGTGCAGCTGCGGGGGTACCTCTCAGAAATTTCTAAGGCACTGTTTTTGGATTTGAATTATTATTTTCATGTAGGAATAGTGCTTCTGACACCACAACTCAAAAATGCAAACATGGGTGTTGGCAGTAAAACAATGAATCAGCACATGAGGGTACAGGAAATATTTATAAACACGTGAACACAGGTGCATCTCTTTGGGGCTAGGCCTGAAATTGGCTCTTGAGGGATCTTTGTGAGATGAAGGCCCATGTCTGGGGTCCTCCGCGCCAGGACTATGCACCCCAGAGCTACCTGGGGTCCACTAGCTCTGTAAAGACTGCCCAGGTAGGACCCCACCTGCACTGCTGGACAACCAGCACCACCCAGCCAGGACCGCAGGGCTGCTGGGTTTGGACTCATCAGCTCCTACAGGTGTGCATAATCAGAGCAGACCCAGTAAAGGCCCCCATCCTGTATTCAGTCCCCCTGGGGCCACCTGCTCTGGAGCTCAAACTTTCTCAGATTAAAAAGGTATGTGATGCAACACCCCAAGCTGGTCCAGGGACAACTCCCTATAATCAATCATTATTTCTGCAGCAAAACATGCATATTTTTACTGAGAAAATAAATGCATATCAATATCAGTTTGATGTAAAGTTATAAAAACAAACAAACAAACCAAAAATCCTGTCATGTTCAGAGTTGCTGAGATTTGAGAATTGCAGCCAAGGGGCTGTGGGTCTAGAGCTACTGAAACTTGCAGCAGGGGTCAAAGGGCATGTCCCAGAGATCCCACCATCCTCTGGAAAGGGCAGGCAAGCATCCCAGTTCTGGGCCTACCTGAAGTCAGGCAAGAAGGAATATGCAGGCAAGTAACAGCATTTCACAGCCATGGACCATGGACAGGAGGGTGTATTGCTACCTAACGTGCTGAAGTATCATCTGGGGCATTTAGGATAGAGACCCACCAGGCCGATGTTTCTAATTAGACATGTGCAGCTGGGGAGGGTCTCTCCCACCCTCACCCTGCTGTGACAGGACAGCACAGCACCCAGAAAGAGCCAGACCTGTTCGAGCGGTTTTGCAGGAAGGCCTGGGTACCAGCCATGCTGTGTCCGCTCCAGCAGCTCCAACTCTGCCCCATTTGCCCAGCGATCCCTTCTTTCCTCTCCCTTGCTATGGGCATAAGCCTTTATGTGCCCAACATCTGTGCTTTCCTGACCAAGTCCTCATATTCAGCCCTGGGATGCTTCTCTGGCAGCTGACTATCACAGAGCCTTACACTGTCACCTTCCCCACCATGCTGTGCAGGGCCCCAGGGCCCCAAGAACTGCCCAGGAAGCTAGGTGTGGCAGGCAGACACCCATCTCCTCTGCCTGCTGAAATGATGGCCACAGGGCAAGGGGAAGCAGGGAAGAGGGAGCACTCTGTTGGTCAAACTCAAACCTCTCCTAAGGGTACCTGATCTGAGCTGCAGGAAGCCTCTCTGGCAATTCCTCACCCCTCCCGTCTCCCCAGCTCCCTGTGCCCCAGGGCATGTATCCCGGCCATCCTGCTCACTCAGTGTCTGCTATGTGTACCATGCTCACCAGGACGCCAGGATGCCAGCATTACTATTCCTATTTACAAGAGAAATCTGAGGCCCAGAGAAGTGATATATTTTTTGTTGGTCACTGGATCAGGATTCAGAACGGCATTATTTGACTTCAAGCTGGGTGACTCCTGGGCTCTACCGTGGTTGGTTCTTCCCATCCAATCTGTCTGCACAGGCAGATTCTGCACCCCAACAAGGTGGGCTGCTCATCATCCCTGAAGGCACTGCCCTTCTGGGGCTCTTCCTTAGTCCAAAGCCAAGCTGGGTCTCTCCCACCCTCACGGCAGAAAGGGGGGCTACCGGGAGCTTTGGAATCAGACAGGCGGGTTTGTACCAAGGCTCCGGCAGAGAAGAACTGAGCTCTAGCAGGTAAACCACCCTCTCTGTGCTGCAGTTTGCTCGTATGTGTCACACCTCAACAGGCGCTGTAAGGATGCAATGAGATAGTGTCACAGCAGGTAAGTCACATGGCCCTGGGAGGCACGTGATACATGATGGCTTTAAAAGGAAGAGGGAACCCTCCCTTTCACAAAATCTCAGAGGACATGAGAACTGTAATAACTGAGCTGCAGCCAAAGGTGGAGAGAGCAAGGGCCAGCTCAGTGTCAGGGGGTGGATGGAGCAGGAACCTTGGTGCTGCGTTGTCCTGGATTTGCATGAAGATTTCTTAAGAATGGATGTGGAGGGGCTTCCCTGGTGGTGCAGTGGTTGAGAGTCCGCCTGCCGATGCAGGGAACACGGGCTCGTGCCCCAGTCCGGGAAGATCCCACGTGCCGCGGAGCGGCTGGGCCTGTGAGCCATGGCCGCTGGGCCTGTGTGTCTGGAGCCTGTGCTCCGCAACGGGAGAGGCCACAACAGTGAGAGGTCCGCGTACCGCAAAAAAAAAAAAAAGAATGGATGTGGAAAGGGGCCCATAAACAAGCGGAGGAGGGGGGAGTTTCTATCCTCCAAAGTACTGACTACCCACTCAGATTGCAAGGCCCGGGAAGGCAGAGGCACTAAGCAAAATCTGTGCACAGACAGCAGCTGGCATGGCTTCCACACGTGGGCACCTGGAAACAGGCATGAACCTAGAAACACCAACCCTCCCAGAGCTTCCCGTCAGAAGAGGCTGCACTTTGCATTCTCTCCCTATTTCTGTGTGATTCCTTCTCATTAAGTCATCAAGATACGATTACATGGGATGCTTAAGGGGAAACGCAGGGGAGGAAGGGGCCCTTGATCTAAAATGCACAGTAAGAATCCCACTCTTTCAGGGGTCTGAGAACTGGCCCTATTACAACCTGCCTTGGGCCCACAGGAAACTTTTTTTAAATGTGTGTGTGCACACTTGCATGGAAATATTTAATGCAAGCAAGCAAGCAAGCAGAGAGTGAGAGCAAGTGAATGAAAGAGAAGAAAGGGAAAGTTTACTTCATTTAAAAAAAATACAGTATGGTATAATAAGAAATATATTTGGTCTTTTTCCTTGGTTCCTGGCACAGAGCTCCTAAAACCCTGGGAACTTCCTGAGTGATCATATGTCTTTTAAGCATATTTTTTATACTAATGAGTTGGCTTAGGGTGGGGCCCCTAGTCAGCCTCAGGCCAGCAGAATGCCTCTGGTCACCGGAAAGATCAACCCTGCATTAGACGGTGGGAACCCTTATCCCCACCCCACCCCTATCTCTGGGAAGAGAAGAGAGGCTGGAGACTGGGTTATGAAACTCTGAACAATAAGGCTGACATTGTAAAGCAACTATACTCCAATAAAAATTAATAATAAAAAAATAAACAAATGATGCTGTTGGAGCAGGAAAAAAAAAAAAACAAAAAACAAGGCTGGTGACCACATCATGGTGCAGGGACACAGTGGCTGGGGTGGGGAGACAGAAGTTCCACTTCTCGCCTCATACCTGCCCTGGCATCTCCTCCTTCAGCTGTGCATGAGCTGCATCCTTTATAATAAATTGGAAACATAGATGAAGGTTTCTCTTGAGTTCCAGGAGCTGTTCTAGGAAAATACTGTACCCAAGCCGGGTGTGGTGGGAACGTCCAATTTGAACTCAGCTGGACAAAAGTGTGGGTTGCCTGGCTCCCCCATCTGCAGTTTCTGTCTCAAGTGGGGGTGGTTTGTGGGACTAAGCCCTTACCTCGAGGGACTGCACGCTAACTCAGAATAAAACTGAACTGCTGGACACCAAGGTCGAGTCCCGAGAATCACAGAACCAGCTATTGGATGGGCAGACGCCAAGTGCCTGGTGTCAGGAAACACCTCACACACACATGCTCTGAACATTCTTTCCATCAACTGTTTTGATCTCAGAGGAAGAGAGTGGGCCTCCTCCTTCCTTCTGCCCTAAAACTTTCTTCTTTCAGTAGGACACAGTGATTGAAACACCACCCTTAACCGTGGGTTACTCTTATGGCCCTAAGCAAGCCACCGACATCTCATCTATGAGCATAACGTATGGCATTTCTATTTGTCAGAGAAAAGTGATAAAGAATGCAGAAATGAAGAAGGTAAGCATTTTAGAAATAAATATGGTTTAGAATCTAATCCATCATTAGAATTAGGAGGTAAAAAATAAGCATAAGAAGGATGGGAAACCTGAAACCAGAAGAATGGTCAAAATTCCAAAATTAAAGACAACAGATTTTTTTTTAAAGCAACTACAAGTCTCTGGATGGCTCAAATGTCTCTTTAGAAACTGAAATGGCTTCTCGTAGATTAAATCAGATTATGTCTGACAGGCCTCCCCAAATGATAAAACTAATCTGCCGAGAAAATACACTAACTGCTTCCTCCTCCTGTGAAGATAGAGGTAAACAGAAAGATCAGACACGTTCTCTTCCTTCAGGTTATCTAAGTAACTGGAAAGTCCTACAAATCAAGGGCAGGTAAGAGAAAGGAAAACACAATCAACAAACTGTAGGTCAAAGAGAATGCTTTCTCTGCTTCTCTTTTTGAATGTATAGAAAATCCATCATTTGTATAATATTGACCTCAGAGTTTAAATACCTAGAGAAAAGATTATGTGGATTCAGGTTTTCAGAACAGGAATTCAGCAACATGAAATGAGAGGAGAGAAAAACCAGTTGCTGAGAGCAATTTCCTGGGTCCTCTGTCCCCTCCTGTCCACATTTCTGCCCTCCCTCCCTGGGGACTCTGGCCTTGACCGTCTTCAGCATGGAGCCTCACTTCTTGTCTGTCCCCATAGCTGGGGCAGGCGAGGCTGGTCACCAGTTGGGAGAACACAAAGAGCAGGAATCAAGGTGGTCGTCTTACACATGGCTCTGGGGCAGCTCCCAAGCCTTGTCGGGGTGACATCTGAGTTCCCCATTGGTCATGCTATGGCCACAGTAGGAATGCCATGGCTTTGCAGATGGAAACACTGGGTAGGGCAGAGGTTAGATAACTTTTAAGGTCTGCTCTAAATCCAAGATACTTGTGATTCCTTAAAATTCAGCTGGGAATTACTGTTACAACTGCTCCATGAGCTATAGGTGCCAGATAAATGTGCCACCCAGCTTTATAAGGACATGCGCTACGAAGGCACCCAACTTGTTTTCCACCTGGAAAGAAGCACTAATTAGCAAGGTCACACCTAGAGACACTCGGGCTCCCTGATCATCACATTCAGAAGAGTTTGTGCCTTTCCTCCTCTCCCTCCCGTTTCTGTAAAGCAGAGATTTCTCCCACCTGCCGTCTACACAGCTAGCCTGCCTCCTGCCAATTCTCTAGGGAGGTACTTGGTCTTGATATTTGAATCTTCTTTAGAGTGTAAATTACGCAGCCGGATTGGAAATGGTTTGCAAGTAGAAACTGGGTCTCATCCTTTTCTGGGCCCCCCTTACATGGCCTAGTTCAATGCTTTCCACAAAGCAGGTGCTTGAAAAGATTAGTTGAATAGGTACATGAGATTAAACAGTGAGTTTTAAAACAAATGAAGCTGCAGGTGCCTCTGCAAATGCAAGTCTTAATTAGAAATACACTGTGCTTGAAAGAAATTTAGAGGCCTCTGGTGACATCCTCCAAAGCAAGGATGTTTATTTACGGAGAACCTGAACTCAATGCAGTAAGTAATAATCCAGTTATATTTTTCCTGGAAACCAACACCCTTGTAAAAATCACCAAATAATATACATTGCTGAAGATCAATCACTTACTGAGGGCTAAGAAACACAGACTCGGGGAAACATGACCTGACATGCCAGGGGCAAATTCAGTGTCTCTCTCTCTCCAGGAGAAAAATGTCCACAGCAGCTCTGCACTTTAGAGGGCTTGGGAAACAAGCAGTTTTATGTAAAAAAGGAAACATTTGCATTATGCCCCAGGATTCCCAGAGCTATACCTTACATGACAGTCCTGAATGCAGGGGATGGGGTTGGGGGCTGCAGACCTGAAGGCATTACTGGCAATTTATTGACAGATACACTCTCAGAATCTGTGCATTGCATTGTATGCAAATACTTTACCTTGAAAGAAAGAAAAAAAAACCCTCTGAACTCGAGATCGCCATGAAATATGTGGGTGAAAGGGCACCACTGTCCACTATTCTACTTTGAGCTGCATTTAAAAATAAACTAGATGAATAGATTCCCAGATATGGGATAAAGCAAGTATAGTAAAATGCTAATTATAGAATCCAGGAGGCAGGTATATGGGTGCGTGCTATAAATTCAACTTCTTGGTATAGTTGAAAATTCTCATCAAAATAAACTGGGTAAAAACATTACTCATAATATGTAGTAACCTGGGGGTTAGTGCTTTGCTTACAGCCAGATGAAGGTGAGTTTAAGTGAGAATGCAAGTGGAGAGACTGAGGACAGTAGGGCAGGGGTCACTGCTCAGGGGAGCCTTGCCATAAAGGTTAAGAGGAACCAGGAAGTCACCAGGCGGATTTATGGGGACAGACTGCATCATGTCTGTATGCTAATGAGTGGCTCACAGACACTATTATGATGCTCCAGGTGATAGGGGCAGTTGTGAAAGCCCAGCTCTCAGCAGGTGCCAGGAGACAGAGCCAAGCCCACTGAGGAAGGGCTGGCTTCCAGGGGAACACAGACTCTGTACCCCTGGCAAAAGGAGGGAAGCTGGAGTCGGCGGGCACAGGTGTGCAGGTGGGATCCACACACTGAAGAACGTTGCTTTAAATCCTGCAAGGGAGGCTCTCAAAGGTTCCTACTTTATTCACTACAGGAAAGTTCTGCAAGGGGTCTGAAACGTAGCTAAGGGTACCCCTGGGACAAACAGCAGACAGTGTGAAGTAAATCCATTTTCTGTTTTCTATCCCTCAATGTCCACGTGTAGCCAACTAAAACTCACCTGCCCAAGAATTGCCTGGGAGCATCCTTTGCCTCCATGTTGAAGTATCCCCCTCCCACTTCACAAATAAAGACCTATTTCCCTTTTCTCAACTCTTACCTAGGGACACTGACCCAAGAAGCAAGAAAAACTCCATTCAAAATACCAGTGTCTATGTCAATTTTGTTAAAAATTTGGGTGACAAATACTTTCAAAGGTCAGATGCATTTTAATTCTTTAAATTCTTTGTTTTCAGCAAAATTGAAGGAGAAACTAATCAAGTTGTCCACTGATACACGTTGATGAAAACTCATTATTTTTGGCATGTAATCTGTAAGAAGTTCAAGGAACTGAGTAAACCTGTTGTTACAAAGTACCTTTCATTCTGAACTATACGTTACTACATCTATTTTTAAAAGTTATAGAATTGATAGTGAAATCTGTATCGATGTCTCAGTTTTAGCAATAAAAATGTCATCTATGAATACATTAATGAATTTAAAATAAAGCCCCATCTTTTTTCTTTTTTTTTCTTTTTTTATACAGCAGGCTCTTATTAGTCAACCATTTTATACGCATCAGTGTATACACGTCAATCCCAATCTCCCAATTCATCACATCACCACCACCACCACCACACCACTTTCCCCCCTTGGTGTCCATACGTTTGTTCTCTACATCTGTGTCTCAGTTTCTGCCCTGCAAACCAGTTCATCTGTATCATTTTTCTAGGTTCCACATATATGCATTAATATACGATATTTGTTTTTCTCTTTCTGACTTACTTCACTCTGTATGACAGTCTCTAGATCCATCCACGTCTCTACAAATGACCCAATTTCGTTCTTTTATGGCTGAGCAATACTCCATTGTATATATGTACCACTTCTCCTTTATCCATTCATCTGTCGATGGGCATTGAGGTTGCTTCCACATCCTGGCTATTGTAAATAGAGCTGCAATAAACATTGGGGGGCATGTGTCTCTTTGAATTATGGTTTTCTCTGGGTATATGCCCAGTAGTGGGATTGCTGGGTAATACGGTAATTCTATTTTTAGTTTTTAAGGAACCTCAATACTATTCTGCATAGTGGCTATATCAATTTACATTCCCACAAACAGTACAAAAGGGTTCCCTTTTCTCCACACCCTCTCCAGCATTTCTTGTCTGTAGATTTTCTGATGATGCCCATTCTAACTGCTGTGAGGTGATACCTCATTGTAGTTTTGATTTGCATTTCTCTAATAATTAGTGATGCTGAGCAGTTTTTCATGTGCTTTTTGGCCAACAGTTTGTATTCTTTGAAGAAAAGTCTATTTAGGTTTTCTGCCCATTTTTGGATTGGGTTGTTTATTTCTTTAACATTGAGCTGTATGAGTTGTTTATATATTTTGGAGATAAATCCTATCTCCATTGATTTGTTTGCAAATATTTTCTCCCATTCTGAGGGTTGTCTTTTCATCTTGTTTATGGTTTCCTTTGCTGTGCAAAAGCTTTTAAGTTTCATTAGATCCCATTTGTTTATTTTTGTTTTTATTTCCATTACTCTAGGAGGTGGATCAAAAAAGATCTTGCTGTGATTTATATCAAAGAGTGTTCTTCCTATGTTTTCCTCTAAGAGTTTTATAGTGTCCAGTCTTACATTTAGGTCTCAAATCCATTTTGAGTTTATTTTGGTGTATGGTGTTAGGGAGTGTTCTAATTTCAGTCTTTTACATGTAGCTGTCCAGTTTTCCCTGCACCACTTATTGAAGAGACTGTCTTTTCTCCATTGTATATCCTTGCCTCCTTTGTCATAGATTAGTTGACCATAGGTGCCTGGGTTTAACTCTGGGCTTTCTATCTTGTTCCATTGATCTATATTTCTGTTTCTGTGCCAGTACCATATTGTCTTGATTACTGTAGCTTTGTGGTATAGTCTGAAGTCAGGGACTCTGATTCCTCCAGATCCGTTTTTTTCCCTCAAGAGTGCTTTGGCTATTCGGGGTCTTTTGTGTCTCCATACAAATTTAAACATTTTTTGTTCTAGTTCAGTAAAAGAATGCCATTGGTAATTTGATAGGGATTGTACTGAATCTGCAGATTGCTTTGGGTAGTATAGTCATTATCACAATATTGATTCTTCCAATCCAAGAACATGGTATATCTCTCCAGCTGTTTGTATCATCTTTAATTTCTTTCATCAGCATCTTATAGTTTTCTGCGTACAGGTCTTTTGTCACCCTAGGTAGGCTTATTCCTAGGTATTTTATTTTTTTTGTTGCAGTGGTAAATGGGAGTGTTCCCTTAATTTCTCTTTCAGATTTTTCATCATTAGTGTATAGGAATACAAGAGACTTCTGTGCATTAATTTTGTACCCTGCTACTTTACCAAATTCATTGATTAGCTCTAGTAGTTTTCTGGTGGCATCTTTAGGATTCTCTATGTATAGTACCATGTCATCTGAAAACAGTGACAGTTTTACTTCTTTTCCAATTTGTATTCCTTTTATTTCTTTTTCTTCTCTGATTGCCATGGCTACGACTTCCAGAAACTATGTTGAATAATAGTGGTGAGAGTGGACACCCTTGTCTTGTTCTTGATCTTAGAGGAAATCCTTTCAGTTTTTCACCATTGATAATGATGTTTGCTATGGGTCTGTCATATATGGCCTTTATTATGTTGAAGTAGGTTCCGTCTGTGCCCACATTCTGCACAGTTTTTATCATAAACGGGTGTTGAATTTTGTCAAAAGCTTTTTCTGCATCTATTGAGATGATCATATGGTTTTTATTCTTCAATTTGTTAATATGGTGTATCACATTGATTGACTTGAGTATATTGAAAAATCCTTGCATCCCTGGGATAAATCCCACTTGACCATGGTGTATGATCCTTTTAATGTGTTGTTGGATTCTGTCTGTTAGTATTTTGTTGAGGATTTTTGCATCTATATTCATCAGTGATATTGGTCTGTAATTTTCTTTTTTTGTAGTATCTTTGCCTAGTTTTGGTATCAGGGTGATGCTGGCCTCATAGAATGAGTTTGGGAGTGCTCCTTCTTCTGCAATTTTTTGGAAGAGTTTGAGAAGGATGGGTGTTAGCTCTTCTCTAAATGTTTCATAGAATTCACCTGTGAAGCCATCTGGTCCTGGACTTTTGTTTGTTGGAAGATTTTTAACCACAGTTTCAACTTCATTACTTGTGTTTGGTCTGTTCATATTTTCTATTTCTTCCTCGTTCAGTCGTGGAAGGTTATACTTCTCTAAGAATTTATCCATTTCTTCCAGGTTGTCCATTTTATTGGCATAGGGTTGCTTGTAGTAGTCTCTTAGGACGCTTTGTATTTCTGCAGTGTCTGCTGTAACTTCTCCTTTTTCATTTCTAAGTTTATTGATTTGAGTCCTCTCCCTCTTTTTCTTAATGAGTCTGGCTAATGGTTTATCAATTTTGTTTATCTTCTCAAAGAACCAGCTTTTACTTTTATTGATCTTTGCTATTTTCTTTGTTTCTACTTCATTTATTTCTGCTCTGATCTTTATGATTTCTTTCCTTCTGCTAACTTTGAGTTTTGTTTGTTCTTCCTTCTCTAGTTCCTTTAGATGTAAAGTTAGATTATTTGAAAATTTTCTTGTTTCCTAAGGTAGGCTTGTATAGTTATAAACTTCCCTCTTTGAACTGCTTTTGCTGCATCCCATAGGTTTTGGATCGTCATGTTTTCATTGTCATTTGTCTCTAGGTATTTTTTGATTTCCTCTTTGATTTCTTCAGTGATCTCTTGGTTATTTAGTAATGTATTATTTAGCCTCTATGTGTTTGTGTTTTTTACGTTTTTTTCCCTGTAATTTATTTCTAATCTCATAGCATAGTGGTCAGAAAAGATGCTTGACATGATTTCAATTTTCTTAAATTTACTGAGGCTGGATTTGTGACCCAAGATGTGATCTATCCTGGAGAATGTTCCATGCACACTTGAGAAGAAAGTGTAGTCTGCTGTTTTTGGATGGAATGTCCTATAAATATCAATTAAATCTATCTGGTCTATTGTGTCATTTAAAGCTTCTGTTTCCTTATTAATTTTCTGTTTGGATGATCTGTCCATTGGTGTAAGTGAGGTTTTAAAGTCTCCCACTATTAGTGTGTTACTGTCGGTTCCCTCTTTTAGAGCTGTTAGCAGTTGTCTTATGTATTGAGGTGCTCTTATGTTGGGTGCATATAAATTTATAAGTTCTATCTTCTTCTTGGATTGATCCCTTGATCATTATGTAATGCCCTTCCTTGTCTCTTGTAACATTCTTTATTTTTAAGTCTATTTTATGATAAGAGTATAGCTAGTCCATCTTTCTTTTGATTTCCACGTGCATGGAATATCTTTTTCCAACCCCTGACTTTCCGTCTGTATGTGTTCCTAGGTCTGAAGTGGGTCTCTTGTAAACAGCATATATATGGGTCTTGTTTTTGTATCTATTTAGCAAGCCTGTGTCTTTTGGTTGGAGCATTTAATCCATTCACGTTTAAGGTAATTATCAATATGTATGTTCCTGTTACCATTTTCTTAATTGTGTTGGGTTTGGCTTCTTAGGCCCTTTTCTTCTCTTGTGTTTCCCACTTAGAGAAGTTCCTTTAGCATTTGTTGTAGAGCTGGTTTGGTGGTGAATTCTCTTAGCTTTTGCTTGTCTGTAAAGCTTTTGATTTCTCCATAGAATCTGAATGAGATCCTTGCCTGGTAGAGTAATCTTGGTTGTAGGTTCTTCTCTTTCATCACTTTAAGTAGATCATGCCACTCCCTTCTGGCTTGTAGAGTTTCTGCTGAGAAATCAGCTGTTAACCTTATGGGAGTTCACATGTATGTTATTTGTTGTTTTTCCCTTGCTGCTTTCAATAATTTTTCTTTGCCTTTTATTTTTGCCAATCTGATTACTATGTGTCTCGCTGTGTTTCTCCTTCAGTTTATCCTGTATGGGACTCGCTGAGCTTCCTGGACTTGGGTGGCTATTTCCTTTCCCATGTTAGGGAAGTTTTGGACTATAATCTCTTCAAATATTTTCTTGGGTCCTTTCTCTCTCTCTCCTCCTTCTGCGACCGCTATAATGTGAATGTTGTTGCGTTTAATGTTGTCCCAGATGTCTCTTAGGCCGTCTTTATTTCTTTTCATTCTTTTTTCTTTATACTGTTCTGTAGCAGTGAATTCCACCATTTTGTCTTCCAGGTCACTATCCGTTCTTCTGCCTCAGTTATTTTGCTATTGATTCCTTCTAGTGTATTTTTCATTTCAGTTATTTTATTGTTCATCTCTGTCTGTTTGTTCTTTAATTCTTCTAGATCTTTGTTAAATATTTTTTGCATCTTCTCGATCTTTGCCTCCATTCTTTTTCCGAGGTCCTGGATCATATTCACTATCATTATTCTGTATTCTTTTTCTGGAAGGTTGCCTACCTCCACTTCATTTAGTTGTTTTCCTGGGGTTTTATCTTGTTCCTTCATCGGGTACATAGCCCTCTGCCTTTTTATCTTGTCTGTCTTTCTGTGAATGTGGTTTTTATTCCACAGATTGCAGGACTGTAGTTCTTCTTGCTTCTGCTGTCTGCCCTCTGGTGGATGAGGCTATCTAAGAGGCCTGTGCAAGTTTCCTGATGGGAAGAACTGGTGGCAGGTAGAGCTGGCTGTTTCTCTGGTGGGAAGAGCTCAGTAGAACTTTAATCTACTTGTCTTCTGATGGGTGGGGCTGGGTTCCCTCCTTGCTGGCTGTTTGGCCTGAGGTGACCCAACATTGGAGCCTACCCGGGCTCTTTGGTGGGGCTAATGGCAGACTCTGGGAGGGTGCACACCAAGGAGTACTTCCCAGAACTTCTGCTGCCAGTGTCCTTGTCCTAATGGTGAGACAGAGCCACCCCCCTGCCTCTGCAGGAGACCCTCCAACACCAGCAGGTAGGTCTGGTTCAGTCTCCTACGGGGTAACTGCTCCTTTCCATGGGTCCCAATGCACACACTACTTTGTGTGTGCCCCCCAAGGGTGGAGTCTCTGTTTCCCCCAGTCCTGTTGAAGTCCTGCAATCAAATCCCGCTAGCCTTCAAAGTCTGATTCTCTAGGAATTCCTCCTCCCTTGCCAGACGCCCAGGTTTGGAAGCCTGAAGTGAGGCTCAGAACCTTCACTCCAGTGGGTGGACTTCTGTGGTATAAGTGTTCTCCAGTTTGTGAGTCACCCAACCAGCAGTTATGGGATTTGATTTTATTGTGATTGCGCCCCTCCTACCATCTCATTGTGGCTTCTCCTTTGTCTTTGGATGTGGGGTATCTTTTTTTGTGAGTTCCAGTGTCTTCCTGTCGATGACTGTTCAGCAGTTAGTTGTGCTTCTGGTGTTCTCACAAGAAGGAGTGAGAGCACATCCTTCTACTCCGCCACCTTGAACCAATCTCTTCCAAAGCCCCATCTTTTGTAGAGAGGTAGATTTCCAATTTTTTATGTTTAATAATTATTTATTAATATTTGTAATTAAGTGTCACCTTGAGGAATTATGTAGCATTAATCACTATAATCCTAAATCGATCCAGAGAAAAATTCTTAACACTTATTTTCTGAAGGAATAATTTTTATGTAAATATTTACGTTTGAGAAAACCAAGGCAGAATGATTAATAAAAGAGTTTCAAACATAAAGTTATATCACATTTGGATAAAATTCTGTGTGGAAAGTGGAATAGAAATATAAGTGCAGAGAGAAAATGGGAGTATGTAAAATATCAACCAGTTAAAGAAGGGCTTGTTTGTATATTTTTTTTAATTAATGATATGGGCGTCAGATTATATGGCATTTAAATAGATTCAATTTAAAATAGAGACTGACAGTTTTATTTTTAAACGTCCATTTTACAATTGGATGGAAGTAACATAATTTGTAGTTAATTAATCTGAGGTTAGAACTTTAGATGTCAAGGTTAAAATACATGAATGAAAAAATACAGCTTCTCAAAATTCTTGCGGGTGTCACTGGAGCAGGAAGTGTGAAGGCCTCTGGCTTAGGTGTCACTCTGTCGCATTCCGACGTGCATGGCTGGAGCCAGGGGGAGCAGGGCACACACTCCCTAGCCCTAGGGACCAGTTAGGGTGCAGACTGTGGACATGCACATGCAGACCTGCATCTTATAATTTGTGCATATTTCTGCCTTGCAGGGTGTAGTGCAGGACATGCAAAGGCGGGGTGGTCTGGTTCACTGTTTGCATACATGAAGGTGGGAGGACAGTCCTGGCTTGTCCTACGGGACCTTCACTGTGATTCCAGCACAGGCATCGTGGAAGCAAGAGCAGGAAGCCATGGTCGCAACTTACCATTTGCAGCCAAATGTTGGTGGTCAACACTTGGTTCTTCTCATCCTTTAAAGGAAAAAAAAAAAAGTCAAAAATATGGTTTATATGATTTACATAAGAAGAAATGATACCCTTATTCATATACCAATCTGATGGTTGGGACGGTTGGCGTGTGTGGAAAATAGAATTCATGGAGCACTTCCAAATATACTCCAGCATTTCCCCAGAACACAGCTTTTATATTTATGCTGAAGTAATACACATTCATTACAGAGCTCTTACAAAAGATGGAAAAGTATAGAAAAGAAAATTAAAACCCTGCAACCCCACCATCCTGAGATGGTACCTGCTAATCGTTTATCTTATTTTTCCTTACACATTAGTTATATTTATCATTTGTATACTTAAAAAATAAGACTGGATGCAGATTCCAATCTTTTAAAGTCAAGTTTATTAGCAGAATGGATAGAGTTTTAAGCAAATTGAAATAGGCTTCCCTCCCCCGGGGAAGGGAGTCCCCGCCCTGCCCCGTGACAGCTGCGGCACCTGTGCTAACAGTGCTGCGTGGGCCCCATTTCTCCCTGAGCCCCAAGGGTCTGCCTGCCTTTCCTCCCATCCTCCATCAGCCTGGCAGCACCCAGGCCCTCGACACACACCTGCAGGGTACATCCTGTCTAGGTGAGTAAACTAAGGGTCAGAAAGGTGGTTCCTTTATGAAGGAACCATTCACACTTGGATCTGAGTCAACAGCCCCTCTTTCCACATTTCCAAACTGAGAGTGGGTTCCAAGCTGGGCGCCAAAGTCTGCATTTTTTTCAGGAAGCTCCAGAGAGCAGATTGACCGCGGCTTTGCCCCTGCACTGGACACCCAAAGAAGATGCTAGTCAACATGGGGCCTTTCCACCTGGGATGCAACCGGTTTTTTAGCATGGCTGGAAAAGCCCAAAAGGGCCTAGCAAAAGCCACGGTGCACACGGAGACAAACAAGCCCATTTCATGCAACAGTTCTGCTGAGAATGCTGTTCACTATTTCGTGTTCAATTCCCACCTAAAAGACTCTGTAAATTAGCAATTTTCACCCTCTCCAGGAGAAAGTACTTATTAATGCTGAGATACCCAGAGGCTGAGGCCATAAGCCCCTCCAGCAGGAACTACCTGGCCTGGCTCCCTGATGGCAGTCACAAAAACAGACCCAGTGGCAGAAAGAACACCATCTACTGGGGCATGGTCTCAGGGCAGGGACACAAGTGAGAAATGGATGCTGCTTCTCCTTCCAATACACATGTGTTGAATGCGTAAGAAGCTGGCAGAGATTCTCTGATGCATCAATGCCCCTGTCCCAGTAGCTCACCCTGGGTGCCTCTGAGAGGTGAGAGTTGGAGGCAGGAAGGTGGGTGTAAATCTCACGGAGAGGATCAGGCTGCCTAGGGAAAGACAGGGGACCAAGTCCCAAGGGTCCAAGGCCAGGGGCTGTGTCCAGAAGAAGCTGCCAATTCTGTACAAGAAAAATACATCCCCTTTTTCAAAATAACACATGCCAGGAGTTTTGGTAGAAAAAGCTATGGAGCTAACCTCTGTCCATCCTCTGTGCAGAGATAACAGTTGCTGACAGAGCCATGCATCTGAATTGCAAGAGGGCTCTAGTTCCAGTCCAATCTCCAGTACTATTTGAAAGCACTGATAAACTCTTATAGGACATATGTCCCTTGCCTCAACTTATTAAGGAGTTGTTTTTAATCAACTTAAAATTAGCCAGTGTTCCATTCACGTGGCTTTCTTTTAATTGCATCCATGTCTTTATCTTCTGAGAGAAAGGCTTCTGTGGTTTGGGAGCTCAATTACGACCAATCTAATTAAAAGGCTTTCTTCTTTCCAACATGTTAGCTGAAACCTCATTAGAGGGAAATGAGATTTCTGTGGTGTGTGGCAGCATGGGACTGAGCAGGCATTTCAAACTGTAATCAACGCAAAGCAGCAGCCAGCCTCCAACAGAAGGAGCAGCAATGCGGGTGGGGGAGCCTACACGGAGATGCGGGAAAACCCTGCAGGACCAGCAGAGCAGAGAGGCTACTGTCTGTGTTCCCAAGGTGGGCCCCTCACACCACCCCCATCCCAGGGCCACCCACTGGCTGAGTCTCAGCTCTCAGTCTGCATGGTGACAAGGCGTCCCACCTCCTTCCCACCCCCCTGTGAAGTATGTCCTTCCCCCCAAAGACTGAATGTCTGTGTTGCCCAAATGTCCTATGTTGAAACCTACCCTGCATGGGGATGGTATTAGGAGATGGGGCCTTTGGAAGGTGTTTAGGTCATGAGGGTGGGTTCACCCTCATGACCAGGATTATTGTCCTTAATAAAGGGACCCCAGAGGGCTCCCTCACCCCTTCTGCAATGTGAAGACCCAGTCAGAAAACAGCCATCTATGAACCAGGAAGCAGGCTTTCACCAGACATCAAAGCTGCAGGTACCTTGATCCTATACTCCCCAGCCTCCAGAATTGTGAGAAATAAATGCGTGTCATTAAGCCACTCAGTCTATGGTACTTTGGTTACAGCAGCTGAGCTGATGGAAGGCAGGGCCCTCACAGGGTCTGAACTCTGCTCAGTTCCAGACAGGCTCTCTGCCCTCCTCCAGCTGTACTGTTCAAATAATCCAGTCTCAAGTCCTTAGGGCAGCACACAGCCCTTTCTACAACCCACAGTCCAGCCAAGTGTTCATTTGCTTATTCATTCATTCACTCATTTGACAAATATTTCTGGAGCACTTCCTGTTTGGGGCATTATGCCAGCCTGACATGCACAGTGGGAACTGAACAGACACGGTCCCTGAGCTCATGGAATATAAAATATGGGTGGAGGGTGGGATAACATAATTCGACAATGACACACCTATAATTACAAATGGTGACAAGTCACAGAGGACAGGAACAGAGCCCCTTCAGAGGATGACAGGAAGAAGGACTTTACCAGAGTGATGGGGATGGGATCCTGAGGAAAAGACATCACCTTTACTTCCTATGACCCTGCAACACCAAAGCCACGACCCCTCACGCCCACTGTGTGCACCCCTACCCTTCTAGATCTTGCTCCCCACTCAACCCCCAAGTGCCTGCCCTGCCCCATGCCCTCCTCCTTCCTCCTGCACAAGCGCAGGGGCTCCGGGAGGGAGCCGGCAACCTGGGCAGACCTGTGGCCTCGGACAGGAGAGTGCAATTCAACCTAAGGAGGAAGCTTCCTGCCAATTGTCCAGCTGCTTTAGAAGGGACCTAACATGTATCCACAAGGATAACAAGTTAGCTGAACATTATTTAATGCTTAATAAATCTATTTTCCATTTAAAAAAAGAGGGGACCTAGCGACCAGTTCCTGAGTTGTAAGCACAGAGGATGGCCACCCTTCTGGCCCACCCCTGGGCTGGCCCCCTGAGGGCAAAGCCAGGTGACCAGGGCCTGCAAGGTCTGCAGAGCCAGATCCCACGCACCCAGTGCCCCTGCCACAGCTCCCCAGCCTCGTCCCCGCCACCCTGCCACCCATGGTGGCAGAAAAATAAATTGAGAGGCTGTGATTTTCCCTGAGTCAGCGAGATATTAGGGTTGAGAGAAGACTCATATCCAGCATAAGAAATAAATGCCTAAAAGTCAATAAGAAAAAGGCAGACAATCCAACAGAAAAATGGGCAAAAGGTGAACCAACCCATGATTTTCACTACAGAGGATAACAGTACATGATATTTGAAAATAACACAGCTAAACCTTAAATAGAGTTTGCAGTCTTCTGAATGTGATACACACACACACACACACACACACACACACACACTTTTTTTTCAAATTCATTACAGTCTTGTGACAACCACACAGCGAAGTCAGTACTATTATTATTCTCATCTCATAGCTCAACACCAGTGTTTCAGCTGCCAGGTGACTCTGCTCCCAATGTCCTAAGGAAACACTTTGGTGATGGTCACAGAAAATGATTCCCTTTGGCATCTGTACAGCACAGACATTCTCAAACTACAGGCTGGGAACCTCTGAGTTTCTGAGATGCTTCCAGAGGATCAGTGAAGCCACACCTTTTTCACAATCATGAGAAGTTATTAGCCTATTTCACCCTCATTTACTCATGAACGGTTGGTAGAGCTTTGCAGAGACCACGTGACATACGATGCAGCAGACTGACCGCAGAAGTGGATCAGAGAATCCAGCTGTCTTCTATGAAGCTGGGCATTAAGGAGATTTGCAAATATATAAAACAGTGCTACTTTTCTCACTAAATGTGTTTTTCCTGGGAAAATATAGTTGTTTTTCTTAAAGTATTAGTTATGGTAACAAGGCACGGGGTTATTATTTCGAATGAATTCATGGACTTGAAAATGTTTTCTTAGTTTTTATTTCAAACATGGTAATAAATATTGATAGATGTAACCCATGTAAAAAAAACTGGGGGGGGGACAGGGATCTGCAATAACTGTTATGAGAGTAGAGGGGTCCGGAAGCTTAGAAGTTTGAGAGCCACTGGTGCAGGCTTGGTGTTCCTAAGACAAGGCGTTCCTGGTTCTTGGACCCAGGGGCCCAGCCCCATCTCTGTTCTCATTCGGGGGTTGCTCAGAGTCTGTGTTTTGGAAGTACAGTGTGAAAATCTGCCCCAGCCTCCCCAGGGAGGGGCAAGGGGTTCGAGAGTGCACTTTTTACTAGGACTGAAAGGGCTTCTTTCCACTTCTGTTAGAGGAAGAGCCTCCCTGTCTCCCCCAAGAGGACCCAAATCTGGAAGAACGAAGCCTGGGGCATGGATCATGAGAGCAGAACCAGAGAAGAGACTCTATCTTGAGTCAGCAGCGCTGGAAAGTGGAGGAAGGGTGGAGGGGCTGGGGGATTATGGATGTAGGAGAGAGGGGGAAAGAGGTGGACTCCAGTCACACTGGTAAACCAACACTCAAGCTTCATCTGAACTCTCTCTGGACAGAAACAATAAATTTCCCTTTATTCTGAAGCCATCATCCTGACTGAATCAGTGTCTAAGCATCCCCTTCACAAACACAGCACACATAACAAGTTATCTCTGGCAGGACTCAAGGTAAGCAACTGCACGCAAGAGCTGGACTCTACAAATGCCTGGGTCATGGAAACCAGTGCTGGAGCTTCAGCACCAGGCTTCTCCAACAAACTCTCTTGGGAACCTGGCTGTGGGAAGTCCCATCAAAACGAGGTCCTCTGAAGACAGGAGCTAGCGATAGGGGATCTCAACACAACCCTCGGTGTGGAACTGGTGCCAAGGTGGGTTCAAAAGGTCGAAGGGAAGGGAAAGGGATGAGATACATGAAAGAAGGCAGGAGCTGGAAGTGAAAGCAGTAATGTTTTCTTTTTTTGTTATTTGACATTTATAATATTTCTACAAGCAATGTAGATTAATTGGTTTAATAAATTAAGCAAAAATAAAGATCACATAAAAGGAAAGAATATATATGAAAAAAATTATAGCACAGAAAATTAAAAACTATGAGTAGACACACCCTCATAAGGCATGGGCAAGATGAAAAAATTGGAATGACAGATTCACAAACATAGTTTGGCAATGAATGAATGAATGAATACATAAATAATTTAAAATGCAAGGAAGAAAGGAAGGCAAGCAGATAAACACAACTAAAATACAAAATATAATCTGGAAAAAAGCCCAATTAAGACAAGCATGCTTCCCATGAATTCTTTCTACTATATAACTCAATAAAGCCTTGGATCAAATTAAACATGATTTCAAATATGAGATTATAAAATACCGAATGAAATAAAAGGGAGACTGCAGAGCTAAACAAATGAACTGAGAACCAAAACAATACGGTTACATGGCTAATAACTTAGAGCCAGAAAGGAACAAAACAGACCCAGCTGAAAACTGAGTTACTGGCATGAAGGCAAGGCATGAGATAACCACAGTATGTAGAGGAAAAACACAAAGAGATTAAGTCAATTAGGGACGTGGACACAGAAGTGCCACAAGGAGGGCACAACTTGAGCTGAAATGGAGAACATGCACGTGGGAAACAGAAAGTGTCCTGGGACCATGCATAGGAGACACACTTCTGGTTCTAGCAAAACAGTAAAATCCATGACCTGAACACTGTCCTGCTACCAAACACCTAGAAATGCTGGAGAAAATCACAGAAATATCTTCTTAAATGCAAATGGAAGCTCACAAAAATGGAAGAGAAATCTTCAATAACAAAATCTTCAAAAACAAAGAAACCGAAAAGAACACTGTCAGAGGCACTGGTGGTGCAGTGAATAAGAATCTGCCTGCCAGTGCAGGGGACACGGGTTCGATCCCTGGTCCAGGAAGATCCCACATGCCACAGAGCAACTAAGCCTATGAGCTACAACTACTGAGCCTGTGCTCTAGAGCCTGCAAGCTACAACTACTGAGCCCACGTGCCACAACTACTGAAGCCCACGTGCCTAGAGCCCATGCTCCACAACAAGAGAAGGCACTGCAATAAGCAGCCCGCTCACCACAGTGAAGAGTAGCCCCCACCCGCCGCAACTAGAGAAAGCCCACGGGCAGCAAAGAAGACCCAACACAGCCAAAAATAAATAAATAACCTTTAAAAAAATAAAATAAAAAAGCTTCAGAAGGAGAAAATTTAAAGAAATAATGACTGAAATTTCCAGAATTACTGAACTAACCCTCAGTTTAAGGAAGCTCAACAAGTTACTCAAGAAGTATGACTCAAAAACAAATCAAAGTTTAATCATTTTTTTCAGCTCCTATATGTAAAGAGCTTACAATTAAGCTCTTATAGCAAGAAAAAAAAAACCTGAACATACTGAAAATCAGTGACTTTGGTTGGACCCATGAGAGCTTGATGTTGCAGTGTAAAGTGCCACACTGAAATCTGAAAACAGGCGAATTCACAGAGTCATAGACAAGATCTGCTTACCTGGGGCAGAGGCTACTAGAGCCATAAACTTGCAGTAACACCCACATGGTCATTTTGATGAGTCTCTGTTTGCCGAGGATAAACTTGAGTGAGAATAAGAAACCTCCAGGGAGCCACAACCTTGGGGACACCCTACACTCTCATGGATTTCATCTCCAGGAGCCCCACCAAGTTCTCAAGGTAAATATGCAAGAAAGATCCCCTTGTAACTCTGGCACAGGAATGGAAGGAGTAACACTTAGGAAACAGGCCACCCAAAGCCTTCTCCATAGCAAAGGGTACTCTCCAACCTTTCCAGAGCTTGATCTCCACCATTCCTCCCACACCAGTGCCCTGGAGCCTTTCTATCCCATGCGAAGGAGGGGACGAAAGCCATCATAGGAGGGAAACACTTGTAAAGGCCACAGCCCAGGAGCACAGACAGGCCCACTGAAAGGCTGAGGTTTAACCCTAACACTACAGAACCTATAGAACACTTCCCCTCCCCCACATCATCCCACCACACTAACACTCCAGAATAAGGGCAGTGGGAACCACTGAAAAAACTGCAGACTCTCTCTGAGGAGGGGTACTGAGCGAAGACCAAAATCAAGAGGGGAGACAAAAACAGACACTAGAAGAATCTGAAACCTCTGGCACAGAAAGCTACAGCAAACATTACAGCCCAACTACTAGCCAAAATAACATAAATTCTCACATTAAAGGTGTATTTATTTCAATTTCTACTACCTTATAGGATATTTCTGATTTATAACAGAACACTACAAGGCAACTAAAAGACAAGAAAAAAAGTATGAAGAGACAAAGCAAGCATCAGAAAAAGACTGTAATATGACACAGATGTTGAAATTATCAAACACTAAAGTTAAGATAATATGATCAATATGTTAAAGGACTCTAAAGGAGAAATAAACAACATGCAAGAACAGATGGGTAGGGGGAACCTTCAAGATGGCGGAGGAGTAAGAAGTGGAGATCATCTTCTTCCCCACAAATATATCAAAAATACATCTACATGTGGAACAACTCCTACAGAACACCTACTGAATGCTGGCAGAAGACCTCAGACTTCCCAAAAGGCAAGAAACTCCCTGTGTACCTTGGTAGGGCAAAAGAAAAAAGGAAAAACAGAGACAAAAGAATATGGACAGGACCTGCACCTCTAAGAGGTAGCTGTGAAGGAGGAAAAGTTTCCACACACTAGGAAGCCCCTTCACTGGCAGAAAATATGCTTGAAAATATGTCATAGAAACTGAAATGCAAAAAAGGAAAAAGAATGAAAAAAATAGACCATCTAATAACTCTGGGATGATTTCAAAATGTATAACTCTATATAGTTGTGTTACCAAAATAAAAAGGAGCAGAGCAGATGAATAATTGAAGTAATAATGGCTGAGAACTTTCCAAAATTAATGACAGACACAAATCACATATCCCGGAAAGTGAGGGAACACCAAGCAGGATAAATAGCTAGAAAAATAGACATGGACCTAATACCTATCACAGAAATAAAATCAAAATGGATCATAAGACTAAATGTAAAACTAGAAGAAAACATAGGATAACGTATGTGTGATCTGAGGCTTGGTGATGAGCTTTTGGATACAATGCCAAAGGGACGATGATCCACGCAAAAAATAAAGTCATGAAAATTGCTAGGTTGGATTTTATTAAACTTAAAAACTGCTCTGTGAAAGACAGTTACCAGAATGAAAAAACAAACCACAGACTGGGAGATGGTTTCTCAAAATAACATCTCTGATAAAGGACTTGGATCTGAAATATTGGAAGAAAAGTCAACATGAAGAAAACAAACAACCTAACTAAAAAATAGGCAAAAGATGTGAACAGACACCTGAACAACAAAGATACACAGATGGTAAAAAAGCATACAAAAAGATGCTCAACATGTCATTAAGGAATTACAAATTAAAACAGCGAGATACTGCCACACACCCATTAGAATGATTAATATCTAAAAAACTGACAATACCAATTGCTGAGAGGATGTGGAGCAGTAAGAACTCTCATTTACTGCTGGAGGGAATGCAAAATGGTGTGCCAGTCTGGAAGACGGTTTGGCAGTTTCTCATAAAACTAAACATAGTATCACCAGACTATCCGATAAACGCACTCCTAGATATTTACGCAATGGTTTGAAAATTTTTATCCACACAAAAGCCTTCATGTTAATGTTTATGGCCAGTTTATTCATAACTGGCAAAACCTGGAAGCAACCAAGATGTCCTACGGTAGATGAATGGATAAACTGCGTTACATTCCCTATAATGAACTACTACTATTCAGGGATAAAATGAAATAAGCTATCAAACCACGAAACATATAGATAAACCTTAAACATATACTGCTAAGTGAAAGAAGCCAGGCTGAAAAGGCAACATACCGTATGATTTCAATTATAAGACACTGCAAAACTAGGGATGGTAAACAGATGGATCAGTTGTGCTGTGTGTGAGGTTATAAGGATGAATAGATGGAGCACGGGGGATTTTTAGAGCAGGGAAACAATTTTGTATGATATTGCAATAGTGAGCACAAGACATAAAGCATTTGTCAAAACCCATATAACTGTAGAGCACAAAGAGTAAGCCTTAATGTATGCAAATTTAAAAGAAGATCATTTAGGAAGTCAGAGGATCCAGGATGGAATGCAAAATGTGAGAAATGGATCTAAATATATCACAAAAGTATGAACCTCCCTGACGGAGCTGGAGGAAAAGGGTGCTGACCTAAGTAAATTCCAAAATAAGGGAGTCTGTAAGGCACCGTACACTAGCACTGCACTCTAGATGATGAAGCTGTTCTCCACAGAGGTCTGGCCTAACAATTCTAAAACCACTGCATGTATACTGGAATTGAACAATTACGTAAGTGGGTGGAAGATCGTGGGAGTCAGATTTCTCACCACTGGGGTGGGAGGAGGTTAGAATTACCTATATGGTAATGGATTCGAGTTGGAGACCTAAGGCAAAATTCACATTTAGCTTAATATAGATTCCAGTGTTATATATAGAAATACCATAGATATGTGCATATACATGCATTAGTATACATACTGTATACATACACCTGTCCCTTACTCCGTCAATTTAGAGGGCCTAGAAACATGCCCCAGGAGCAATGAACACACACACCAAGCACCGAGATTTTGTTTCCTAATCATTCTCCAGTAAAAAGAATCAGGTGTCCTTCAGAAACAGCTGACTCCAGGTGTTGGGCAGGAAATAAACAAGATGACCTGGAGCATCTTTGAGTGCCAGGAAGTAAGAAAGTGGTCAAAAAATAAATACATAAATTCACAATGATGAGGGTACATCGAAGGGTCACAGGAACAAACAGAACAAGTACCCAGGTGGCCAAAGCTGGAACAATTTGAGAAACAAAATCCATAAAGTAGTATTGAAGTATAACCAGAGTATAAGATAAATATCCATGAGTCCACACTGCCATAAATAAATAACTGAATAAATAAAAGGGAGAGAACAGACAAATCTCTCATGCAGAGGAACTCCAAATAATTTATGTAGATACTCCACTTTTTAAGGAGATGGAGCTTACCTCCCCACTACTTAAATGTGGGCTGCACAGAGTGACTTCCTTGCAAAAACTACAGTATAGACGGGCGCGGGGGAAAAAGTAACTGTACAGTGGAGAGGCCTGACCTACCTAAAGTCATAAGATGAAGGTCAACATCAACAATGACAAATCATATTGATGATATATGCCCTTGATATGACAGGATGAGGATGGTACTTTTAGCTCTGTGGTCCTCCTCCCCAAAACATATTACCTCAGTCTAACTATGAGGAAAACATCCAACAAATCCCAACGGAGGGACATTCTACAAAATGCCTGACCAGCGCTCTTCAAAACTGTCAAAGTCATCAAAAACAAGGAAAGTCTGAGAAACTGTCACAACCAAGAGGAGCCTAAAGAGATGACTAAATGGAATGTGGTACCTGGATGGGATCCTAGGACAGAAAAATGACAATAAGTAAAAAATCAAGAAAATCCTAATAAAGCATGGACTTGAGTTAAAATAATCTATCAATATATGTTCATTAATTATAATAAAAGGTAGCATACAAATGTACGATGATAATAACCAGGGAAACTGGGTGTGGGGTAAATGAGTAAATTTTTGCAAATTTTCCCTAAATCTAAAACTGTCCTAAAATAAAATATGTATTTAAAAAACCAAATCTACGAAGTGAAGTCAGAAAGAGAAAGACAAATACCATATGATATCACTTATATCTGGAATCTAAAATAGGATACAAATGAACTTATTTACAAAGCAGAAACAGACTCACAGACAGAAAACAAACTTATGGTTATCAAAGGGGATAGCAGGGATGGGGGATAAATTGGGAAATTGGGGTTAACAGATACAAACTACTATATATAAAATAGATAACAAGGACCTACCATATAGCACAGGGAACTGATTCAATATCCTGTAATATGCCATAATGGAAAGGAATATGAAAAAGAACATATATTTATAACAATCACTTTGCTGTACAGGAGAAATTAACACAACACAACCCTGTAAATCAACTATACTTCAATAAAATAAAATTAAAAAAAATAAAGTCCTCCCCTTGTCAAATCAGGACAGGGTCACCTTGGAAACCTGTTGGGCTAAGAGTACTGCCCAAACAATACACATCAACAAAGAGAAAGCACCTACCATGGCCTCTCTCAGATTCCTAGCTCACACCATTTATCACAAGGGCTCTAAGAGGTCCTGGAGAATCTGACTAAGCCTGTGCTTCCCAAACGGGTTTATAGAATCCTTTTTTTCTGTAAAATCTATAAATAATGAGTCCCCTATGGATCTTTAGACTCTATCTTTTAGAGACTTGTAGGAAGCTAATAAATTACTGGTGCCCAGATAATTTGGCAATTCACCAACAATTAATCACCATAGAGTTCTAACACTCAGAAAGGAAAATTCAACACCTCTACCTTCCCCAGCCCCAAAGTCCATTTCCCATCTAATCCAGAGCATATTCGGATTCCTATTTTACAGGGAACAATGAGGAGCTAAATAACCCAAATTCAGACTATTCACAGACCTCTTTGCTTCTGAGAAGTACAATGAAGTGACTCAGGCCATAAAGCACATGACAACAATTACCAAGAAAAATGTTCCTATCACCAAATCAGGAAGGGAATTACTTCGGGAACTTTTTCATAATTCAGGTGATTAAATAGTTTCCATAAAGTTCTCAAGTCATTCCTTTGGTTAAGTGTGAGCCACTTAACATGTCAGGGACAATATTTCATTATAAACTCTGGGGGGGCTGGGAGACAGGAAGAAAGTATGCAATGTAGGGGATGCCTGCGCTTATATCTACACAACAGCTACAGCTGAATTTCTATCCCACAACCCCCCACCTCCTCACCCCAGACTACAGACGATCACAGTCTCACTTGTAGATCAAAATTAATCTGCACCTACTTTTATATTCATTATCATCTAGAACAACCACCAGTTTCTGTTCAATTTAATGAAGTAATGCATTTGCCCTAACCTGGATTCCATAGATATAGGTTATTAGAGAGGCTTAGGTTATGAAATAAGGAGAGATTCCTGGGGAAGGAAGTACCCTCTTGACATCTTATAATCTAGTTCAAGAAATTTCATGAGTACCAGAATGAGTCATTCTCTAACCTCTTCTTACCTGCCCTTACCTTACCTTCCCTAACCTTCCCTGACTAACCTCATGCCATAAGTCTCACCTACCCCTCTGCCCTCAGGAGGAGTTTCCAAGGTCCCACCTATTTAAACAGAGATTTTAAATAAGACGCAGAGTCTCATAACAAAATAAGTATGGTGTTTAGGTTCCTACTGAAAATCACTTAGAAAAAGAGCCAGGAAGATCTAAAACTGAATTTAAAAAAAAAAAGACAATCAATGGATGTCAACAAGATGACGACCAAGAGACATTAGAATTATCAATAGAGATTTGAAAGCAGACATCAAAAAATGCTCCAAATAGCAACTGCAAACATAATAGAAATAAATGAAAAAATAGGAAGTCTCAGCAGAGAAATAGAAGATATACAGGAGAATCAAATGGAAATTTTAGAACTGAAAAACAAAATAACCTAAATAACTGAATGGAGGGACTCAAGAGCAGAATGGTCAAAGAATGAGTGAACTGGGAGATAGAACAATAGAAATTACCCAATTTGAAAAACAGAGAAAAAAACTAAAAAATGAACATAGCTTCAGGGACCTATGGGACTAAAATATCTAATAATTGTATAATTGGAGTCTTAGATGAAAAAGAAGGTGAAACTAAAAAAGTACATGAAGGCTGACACTTCCCAAATTTGATAAGAGACACAATCTATAGATTCAAGAAGTGAGCAAACCCCAAAGAAGATAAATCTAAAGAAATCCCTACCAAAAAAAAAAAAAAAAAAAAGAAATCCCTACCAAGATACATCAGAGTCAAACTTCCAGAAGCTAAAAACAATGAAAACACCTTTGAAACAGCAAGAGAAAGACAATACCTTATCTATAGGGCAAAAGCAATTCAAATGGTAGTGTATTTACATCTTGGAATCTAAAGAGTAACTCCTGTAGAGACATATAGTCAGATCTTTTTTTTTAACCCATTCTGTCAATCTCTGTCTTTCAATTGGAATGTTTAACTATTTAATGTAATTTCTGATAAAAGGAGGATTTATGTTCACATTTTGCTATTTGTTTCAATGTCTTATGTGGCTCCCTCTACCTGAATCCCTCTCTTATTGCCTTCTGATGTGTTAAATCAAAACCTTCCAGGTCTTCCCTGGTGGCGCAGTGGTTGAGAGTCCGCCTGACGATGCAGGGGACACGGGTTCGTGCCCTGGTCCGGGAAGATCCCACATGCCACGGAGCAGCTGGGCCCATGAGCCATGGCCGCTGAGCCTGCGCATCCGGAGCCTGTGCTCCGCAACGTGAGAGGCCCGTGTACTGCAAAAAAAAAAAAAAAAAAAAAAAACCTTCTAGACTACCGTTTTAATCTCCTTGTCATTTCATTTACCATATATTTTTTGAGCTATTTTTCCTGGGGATTACAATTAACAATTTATTACAATCCTGTTTGGATTGACATTAACTTAAATAAATATTACACAAAAACTCTGCTCCTCTATAGTTCTGCTTTCTCTCCCCTCTTTCTTTATACCACACAAACTTTATATATGGTATGCACATCAACACGTATTTATAGTTATTGCTTTACTGGGTTGCCTTTCAAGTCAAATAGGAAGAAAAAAAGTGATAAACAAAACAAAGATTTATACTGTTTTTTATATTTACCTAAGTAGTTGCCTTACTGGTGCTCTTTATTATTCATGCGGATACAAGTTACTGTCTACTGACCTTTCATTTCACCTAAAGAATTCCCTTTAGTATTTCTTGTACAGTAAGTTTACTAGCAAGAGTTATCTTAGCTTTTTTTTACTTTATTTTTTAGAGCAGTTTTAGATTCACGGCAAAACTGAAGGGAAGGTACAGCGATTTACCTGCCCCCACACACATAGACTCCCTCATTATCAACACCGCCCCCCCCACCTAAGTGCTAGAATCATTACAACCGATGAACCTACATAGACACATCATTACCAACCAAAGTCCATAGTTTACATTATGGTTCACTCTTGGCGTTGTATATTCTATGAGTTTGGACAAATGTATAATGACACATATCTATCATTTAAGTATCATTCAGAGTAGTTTCACTGCCCTAAAAAGTCTCTGTGCTCTGCCTATTCATCACTCCCTCCCCTGACTCTTGGAAACCACTGATATTATTATCTCTACAGTTTTGCCTTTTCCAGAAAGTCATATGGTTGGAATCATTCAGTATGAAGACTTTTCAGATTGACGTTTCACTTAGTAATATGTATGTAAGGTTCCTATGCCTTTTCATGGCTTAATGGCTCATTTCTGTTTGGTGACGAATAACATTCCAGTGACTGGATGTACCACAGTTTATCTATTCATTGACTGAAGGACATTTTGGTTGTTTCCAAATTTTGGCAGTAATACTAAATGAGGCTGCTTTAAACACCTGTGTGCAAGTTTTTGTATGAACCTAAGTTTTCAATTCTTTTGAGTTAATGCCAAGGAGTGGGATTGCTGGATGTTATGGTAAGAGTATGTTTAGTTCCATAAGAAATCACCAAACTGTCTTCCAGAGTGGTTGTAGCATTCTGCATTCCCACCAGCAATGAATAAGAGTTCCTGTTGGCGCATCCTTGCCAGTATTTGGTGTTGTAGGTGTTCTGGATTTTGGCCATTTTCATAGGTGTTATTGGTATCTCACTGTTGCTTTAATTTGCATTTACCTGATGACATATGACGTGAATTCTCTCAGAGTTTTAAAATTTGAGAATGCAGTTGTCCTTTGATATCCAGGGGAACTGGTTCTAGGACCACCCTCAGATACCAAAATCCAAGGATGCTCAAGTCTCTTATAAAAAATGGTGTAGTATTTGCATATAACCTACATACATCTTCCCAGATACTTTAATTCATCGCTAGATTACTTATAATATCTAATATAACATAAATGCTATACATATGGTTGTAAATACAATGTAAATGCTATATAAATAGTTGCCAGCATGTAGAAAATTCAAGTTTTGCTTTTTGGAACTCTCTGAAATTTTATTTCAGATTTTCAATCTCATTTTCAACCTGAGGTTTTCAATCTGAGATTTTCAATCTGAGGATGGTTGAATCTGCAGATGTGAAACCCACAGATACAGAGGGTTGATTGTGTATTAATTCATCCTTCATTTTTAAAAGGTAGTTTTGCTAGATATAGAATTCTTGGTTGAAAGTCTTTTCTTTCAGCATTTTGAATATGTCATCCCACTGCCTTCTATCCTTCATTGCTTCTGTTCACAGATCAGCTGTTAATCTGATTGAGGATTCTTTGAATGGGATGAGTCAGTTCTCCCCTACTATTTTCAAGATTCTCTCTGTATTTGTCTTCCAACAGTTTAATTATGAGCATCTGTATGTGGATCTCTTCGAGTTTATCCTACTTGTAGTTCACTGAGCACTTTGGACGTGTAGGTTAATGTTTTTCATCAAATTTGGTAGTTTCCAACCATTATATCTTCAAATATTCTTTCTTCACCTTTCTTTCCGCTCCATCTAGAACTCCCATTTTGCATTTGTTGGTGTCTAACAGGTCTCTGAGATTTCTTTTTCTTCATTCTTTTTTTTTAAGTTCTTCAGACTGGATAATCCCATTGATTGATCAAGTTCCCAGTTTCATTCTTCCACCTACTCAAATCTGCTGTTGAAACACTCTAGTGAGTTTTCCTTTCAGTTTTTGGAATTTTCTATGCCAGAATATATATCTTTTTTATAATTTATATCTCATTATTGATATTCTGTATTTGATGAGACATCATTCTTGAACTTTCCTTTGGTTCTTTATAGATGATCTCCTTTAATTCATTGAAAAGATATAAAATAGCTGATTTAAAGTCTTTGTCTAATAAATCCTATGTGTGGGCTTCCTCAGGATAGTTTCTATTGTTTATTTCTGTGTATGGATCAAACTCTTCTTTCACTGCACATGTTATATACTTTTGCTGACAATGGACATTTATAATTATATAACATGACAACTCTGGAAATCATATTCTCTCTCCACCCAGGTTTGATCTTGTTGTTGTTTATTTATGTAGTCATTTTTCTGAATTAATTCTGTAAAGAGTATTCTTTGTTGTGTGTGGCCACTGAAGTCTCTGTTTGATTAGCTTAGTTTTCAGATAATGATGGAATGAGCAGAAATTTCCTTAAATGCCTGGAACCAACAAGGCTCCCAGTCTTTGTCAATGGGATCTTCTGTGTGTGCTGGGGCACATCCTCAGCACTCAGCCAGGCAGTTGACTACATTGCTTTAGCATTTACTTCCTGCTTGTGTGCGGCCTCAAGGTCAATCAGAGGTGAGAAGTGAGGGTCTTCTCAGGTCTTTTCCTGAACATGTGCATAGCCTACACATGCTTTCTGGAGACTTTTTCAAAGTCGCTATGGGCATCTAATTCCCCAACTTTTCCTTTTAATCTTTTTTCCCCAAGTGTCATCCATTGCCTCAGGCAGCTCCAAGCTTAAGCAATTACTTTTCAAAATGGAAAAGTAAATTTTCAACACGAAAAACATACAACACAATAGCAAATATATATACATCACCAATTAAAAAGTGGGCAGAGGTCTAAATGCACATTTTTCCAAAGAAGACATAGAGATGGCCAACAGGTACATGAAAAGGTGCCATCACTAATCATCAGGGAAATGCAAATCAAAACCACAATAAGATATCACGTCATACCTGTTAGAATGGCTATCATCAAAAAAGCAAGAAATAGCAAGTACTGGCAAGGATGAACAGAAGGGAGCTCTTGTACACAGTTGGTAGGAATGTAAATTGGTACAGCCACTATGGAAAACAGCATGGAGATTATTCAAAAAACTAAAAATAGAACTACCATTTGAAATTCCACTTCTGGGTATTTACCCAAAGAAAACAAAAACACTAACTCAAAGATATATGCATCCCCATGTTCACTGTAGCATTGTTTATAACAGCCAAGATATGGAAGCAATTGAACTATCCATTGATGGATGAATGAGTAAAGAAATTGTGATATGTATATTTCACTATATATATACATATATCAGTCATAAAAAAGAATGAAATCTTGCCATTTGTGACAATGTGGATAAACCTCAACGGCATTATGCTAAGTGAAATAAGTCAGATACAGAAAGACAAATACTGTGTATGATCTCTCTTACCTGTGGAATCTAAAAAAACAAAACAAAAACCTGATAGGGAGGGTGGGAGGTGGAAGAAATGGGTGAAGGGGGTCAAAAGTTAAAGAGAAAAAAGAGAAAACAGAAAAATTATGGTCACACAGAAGAAATATGGAAATGGGAGACAGAGTGGGGAAAAAATTCAACAGATGCTCCCAGGAAAAGCTTTATGGACTAGAAAAAGCTTTATGGACTGGATTAGGTCTGTTAAAGACAGCCTTGCAAGTGGGGTTTTCTAATGATGCATCATACAGATCAAAGAAAACTCTTCTCTGGCAATGAGTTCTTTTCCCTGTGGTGGCTGGTACCCTGGATGGAATAGAGGGCAAGTTACAAAGCTCACTGTTCTTACCAAAGGTCAGCTAATTTTCTTGAATTAATGTTCCCCTGGATTTCTGCATACGTTTGGTTAATTTCCAAAGTTTTGGAAAAGTTTGGGAAATTTTTGACAGAAGTTTTCTCCTTGATTTTGTGAAGGAGAGAATTTCCAGGGGTCCTTACCCCACCATTTTCACTTCCATCCCTCAAGCAGTCATATTTGACAAAGCTTTTCATGGGGTTCTGGTACAGAGTCCTGGTTAAGAATCACTATTCAGAGGATTCCTATTAAAAATGTGATTTGGGCATAAGCATACATCCTCTTCTTCCCAAAATTCAAAAAAACATGCGTGACAAAGAAATGCGTTAAGGAATAATTTCAAACTTACCAAAACAAACGTGAAAGGAGACAACATAAACAACTTGGAATCTGAAAAGTAAATGGACAAGAAATGATGACTGACGGAGTCTTCCAAGTACAGATCTAAGTCCACGTGGAGGAGACTGAGATGAAGCCCAGAACAGCTCACAAGTTGGAGGGAGCAGGTAACCATGAAAGCAGAAGTGCAGATGAGGTTAAAACAGGAGGGCTGACATCAAGTCTTTATAAGAATCATTCAAATACCCCAATATACTCATACGCATGAGTGGCAGCTGCTCCTCCCTGCCTGGCAGGATATTAGAATCTTACTCTCTGGAGAAGACAGACCAGGGGATTCTGTACACCAGACACAGGCAGAGCTACAACGGAAGTAACACACTACAAATAGAGGTGGGGTTAAGAATACCCAACTCCTCCAGCCCCTGTCTCCTCTTGGCTCTCAGAACTCCAATTGCCAGGCTCAGGTTGCCCCAGTGGCAAACTAGAAAAATTTTCTCTGGGCAAACTGATCAGCCTAAAAGAAAAGATCTAATCATACTAAGGTCTCCAAAATAATACTGATACCTTCCCAGACAGATCATGCTATAGTGAAGCCCACACTACCACTGTCTCTGAGACCCTCATGGACATGGACACACACACACACACAGCTCCAATCAAGGGATCACCTAGCATTATGAGAAACCCTAACATAAAAAACAAGAAACAGACAACAGGGAGCAAATGAAAACTTCCAAAACTTAAAGAAAATACATAACTTCAGAAGTTATTTCTGAAATTTTGCCAGCTACAGTTTTTATTGAAATTCCCTTTTGTAAACACAGTTGATTAGATTATTGGCCACATTATTGGGCTCCATTTCCAGCACTGCCTCCTCTCACTGAAGGCTGAGCTGAAAGTTCCAGCCCTCCAACCTCCTCTAGGGTTTTTTTGATGAAAGCATCCATCCTGACGCTATCAGGATAACCCATCATAAGTTACCTTATTAGCATAATGAAGACATTCCTATCAGGAAATTCCAAGCATTTCTGAAGCTTTGTGTTATGTCAGGAACTTGGGACAAAGGAAAAAATATATATATATAATATTTTACAGTTTTTTTTATATTTTATTATACCACAACTCAAGCAGAGAACTCCTGTTGCTTTTCTCCAGGTATATCCTTTTCAGGGACCCATGTGATTTCCTTTCAAGATGTATGTCCTCATTCTGGTGGATGGTGTCCATCAGGAGCAGTCTGAGAAAGGGAGCATAGAAGAATATGTTTTCCAGGTTTTATGTGGCTTTATCTTCGTCCCTTCTACTTGATGATTAGTTTGGTTGGGGATAAGCTAAAGAATTCTTTCCTTGAATTTTGTTGTTTCTTTGTCTTCTACCTTCCAATGTTCCAATTTCCAAGAACTCTGTTTTGCACTCTGACTGCTCCTTTTTGGTAGTATCTGCGTCCTGATACACCTTGTTCTTTTCACATTGATGCAACTGCTTCTCTTACATTTCTGAAGTTATTTTTTTTAAGTTTTGGAAGTTTTCATCAGCTCCCTGTACTGTCTGTTTCTTCAAAGCCCTTTTATTCCTTGCTTATATTTTTGACTCTGTTTGTTTATATTAGCTCTTGGGAGAGCTTCCTGGCTGGAAGGGTGGCACCATATACCAGGAGGGTGGCACAAACCAGCTCCTGTTCTCCGAGACCTCCTCAACCTTGCCCTACATACTCTTCACCTGGCTGCTCATTTGCATCCTTCATAATAAAATGATCATTGTAAGCACAGCATTTTCCTGAGTTGTGTGAGTCAGTCTAGTGAATTATCAAAACCTGGGATTTAGGGAAGTCCCAAATTTGCAGTCAGCCAGACAGACGTGCAGACCCCACTTGCAGCTGGTGTCTGAAGCAAGAGCACCTCGTTGGGAATCATGCCCTTTACTTTGTGGGGTTTGATGCCAACACAGAGTAGTCACGGTCAGAATTGGACTGAACTGTAAGACACCAGTTGGTGTCCGAGATTTGTTGACAGAACCCGATAGTGAAGGAAAATACCAGTTCAACGTTTGCCAATTTAGTTACAAGCACGAAGACAAATGCTTCTAAAGATAAGGTCACTAAAAATGTGGATGATACAGAACCACATGTGTCTGAACCAAGGAGAGCAACTTACACTTCTACTTGAAAGTTTAGGGATGAAACAATGATTGTTATATGAAAAATTCAATAACTAGGAAAAGACAATAGCATTAACCCTGAAGAAAAATAAAAAGTAATACGACAAGATAAATGCAATCATAGCCCACTACTTGGCTCGTGTGAACAGTGATTTCATAACAATTTTAATATATACACTGTAAATTAATTTAACCAAAAATGATAATATAACTTCATTGGGAGGATAAGGAATGAAAAAAGGAAGTATATTACTTATCTGGTGGTGGCGGGGGGGGGGGTGAAAGGACAACTAAATCCTCACCTTTAGTATTGGGAAGTCCTTAGATATTGACCACAACTCTAAACCAAAAAGCAGTAGTTGTTATAAGCATTTTGTTTAGAGACACAGATGCAAATCTCAAAGAAACACCCAGAACTGGAATCAGATGCTTCTGGAAAATGTAAACAGAAAGAGAGGTATAAATAGGTCTTGTATAACTATTTCAGTGTTTAACCTATGTGCAAGAATCATATTAACAAAATACAACTTTTTAAAAAAGTATCACTACCCACAACAGCACTGTGATGTTATCACAGGAGGCAGTATAATTTAAGGGGCAGAACCCAAGAGATGTGGCGGGGTTCCTGAGCTCACACAATTACGGAGGGTTGGATCCAGTTTGAAACTCTGTTCTTATGATTCCAAATCTTGTGTTTCTCTCTCAATCTTCCTAGTAGCAACCTGTCAATAAGTAAAGTGTTTTGACATCACAGGAGTAAAAAAGATTAATTCTGATTGGCAGGGATTGGGAAATCTCTTTATAGAAAGTACCCTTTAAACTAGTCTTTGAGCCATCTCAGGCTGCTCCCTGCCGGCAGGGAAAGTGCCTGGACCATATTCCTCCCTCTTCTCCTGCCACTACCTGACTTCCTGTCTGGGGTGGGGGAAGGATGGAGCTCCTGCAGTCCACCCACCGCATGATCCTGATGTGGGGGTCTGGTGAGCTCTCAACAGTCTGTAAACCATCTACAATTTCTCAGCACCTGGTGGCCCCACTATTACAGCTCCCATAAACTGCACCAATGTGGGTGTGCAATCAACAGAATAAGGTGAATAACAGTACATTTGACAGGGCTCACTGCAGTGTTACCAAACTCACTGTCTGTGTGTATGTCTGTCTGTCTACGTATTTTTGCCTTTCTGAGTACTTTTAAGTCCTTCTCTTGAAAGTGGCACACATCTGGAACTTTTTAAAAGTGAACCTGGGGCTGCTGGTTTTAAATAAGTGTGTCTACCCATTTCACAATAGAGTGATTATGAATGAGACTGGGCTTGTTCTGTCATCATGTGCTACTGTTTTCCCACAGTATTTCGTTGTACTTCTTAAAACCATTTCTAAATATTACTGGAATGTTCAAGTTTCTTTGTTCCAGTTTCCCCTCAAGATTTCAAAATGTTAGAACATCTTTCTGCTCATATAGTGGTTATTTAAAATTTTTGAAAACATGTATTTTCATTTATATATATACAGAGAGAGAGAGAGAGAAATACACCTATTTGGGTTACAGATTGCTATTAACATTTCAGGGATGGTTGTTGTTTGACACAATTAAGCTTGATGGAAATTTTTTTCTGACCTCTGACTAGTTTTTCTTACACCCCACTTACTTTGGTTAGGGTTTGTTTTGGTTTTTGCATAACTGGAATACATTATCTAGCAATGCTTTCAGATAATCTGTGGGTGGTAAAATGTGGATGGATCCTTGCATATTTGAAAATTTTGCTTATTTTTCTACTTGGCTTTGTAGAAATTTGGGGATAATTATCAATTTCTGACATTCTAGCCTACTGTCTTCTCAAAACCCAGTTTGGCAATTATTCTTTGGCGAATGATTTCCCTCTGTTCTGGATGAATTTAAGATTTCTTTTTCTTATCCTTGGTGCGCTGAAATTGAAGTGCTCAGTGGGTCTTTTACATCCAAGTTTTCATGTCTTCCTTGAACTCTAGAAGCTTCTTTAAAAAGATCATTTATTTATATTTTTACTTCCCATTTGCTCAGTTATCTCTTTCTGAGATACTTACTATGCTCAGGTCAGAATTTATTCCAATGCCTGCTGTCAATCCGTAGTTTCCAAATAGTTTCCCATTGACAGGCTTCTTGATAAAAGCAGATTCAGGTCTGGAGTGGGAGGTACAAGACAGCCTTGGGACACCTCATTTTATTTTGTTCTAGAAAGCAGAGCAGCTATCAAGGATCATAATGACCCTACCAAAAGCAAAGAAGTCACCTTGATAATCTGAGCATCAGAAACAAAAATAACTGGAAGGAAATAAGACACATCAAATACCCCCCAAAATTATTCAAAATAATAATAAAATCTCATTGGTCATCTATTTGGCTATCTTGAATACTGTATAACATATTTAAAAATTAAAAAACAAACAAAAATATCCCCAAATAAAAAATATGAAGAATGCCTGGGTTCAAGTCCCAAAATCTTCTCTGCCTATACAAGAATGGTCCTAATAATATAACACCTCATTCATAGGATCAAAGAAGAGACAAAAATTAGGTGTGTGAAAGTGTCTGAAAACTTTAAATTTACACGCATAGAAATGATGCCATTTTAGGGCGCTTTTCGAATACAGACACTGATATACACCTAAAAATCTACCTATTAGCAGGGGAAACAGGCCCTGAATACCCCCCAGCCCAGGTCTGAGGCAGGAGATGGATGGGCTCCAGGCTAGGCATTTACAACTGGCCTCCTATTTACATTTCTTCCGGCCAGAAAAAAAGTGGGCTTCAGGCCAGATACTTACAATTAGCCTCCTGTTTGCATTTCCTGAGACAGCAGATAGGTGGGCTCCAGGTTAGATATTTACAACCAGCCTCCTGTTTGCTCTCCGAAATGAAAGTAACAACAGAAACAGGGTAGCTAGCCAGGCTTTATCTCCTGCAGACACCTTAAGATAACAGTCATGGCAGGAACAGACAGGGGCTAAATCTTGTTTGAGTAAAGGATCAATAGGTCATATATTTCCCTTCCTTGGAGCAAAGGAGACACTATACATGGGCAGAAAGGCTCCTTGGGGTCAAACAGGAAGGAGGCATCACCCCATAATATGTGATGCTAAGGCAGCAGCATCACAGGCCTCTGGGCTGGAATCCATCTGGGAAAAAAGTTTCCCACGCATGTTGGGGAGGGCCCTAGGGCAGGTCAAGTGTGGAAAAAGAAACCAGATAATTGGCCAAAGGTAAACAAGGACCTGAAGAACTGCCCTATATGAATGATTTAACCACCTCTTCACTGTGCTCCTCCTCAGCTCCTCCTCATTAAGGAGGGCACCCACACCCTTTCTCTCTCTCTGCCTTGCTCCTATCTTCACTAAACAAACTGTTTCTCTGTGTGCTCTCCCATCATGCTGTGTCTCTACTAATAAACTTTGTAGCTGTTTTTACAGTTTTTGCCTCCCTGAGAAATGCATTTTTCACTGGGGGCAAGAGCCAGGGGAAAAAAATAGCTTCTAACCTCTAGCCCTTGCTGGTCTGGTGGCTAGGATTCCTGGTTTTCATCCAGGCTACACAGGTTCAATTCCTGGGCAGGGAACTAAGATCTCACTTCACACCACCGCTCAATGCTGCCTCTCCGAGATGAGGTCGACACCCATCACCCTTTCCAGATTTCCTACAACGATGAAGATAAACTCAGAAAGAGTCACATTTTCCTCCAAAAGAGCAGCCTTTCTGAAATAGGTGCAATCTTTCCAATCCAGAGAAAGCCACATCACATATCCCATCGTACTATTCCCCTCCTCTATTTGAGATTAAGTTTCAAGCTCTTTAAAAGTATTTCTGTCTAATTCTGTGTGCTTTTTTTTGTGTGTGTGGTACGTGGGCCTCTCACTGCTGTGGCCTCTCCCGTTGCGGAGCACAGGCTCCGGACGCACAGGCCCAGCAGCCATGGCTCATGGGCCCAGTCGCTCTGCCGCATGTGGGATCCTCCCAGACCCGGGCACGAACTCGTGTCCCCTGCATCGGCACGCGGACTCTCAACCACTGCGCCACCAGGGAAGCCCCTGTCTGCTTTTAAAGTGACCTCTGAAAAAAAATGGAGGGAGCCGGTGGAAAGCTGGTTTGTGATGACACATCAATGACCAGCTGCTCCCTGCAGATGCAAACCACCACTGGAAAGGAAACACATTTCCTGTCATGAGTATTCATTCCCTTTCAGTTTTTAATTTAATCCACTGCCTATAATTTTTCCTGTCATCAACAATGAAGGTGCCATCTGGACACTGTTGCTCTAATGCATGCCCAATTGTTATTGACAAAGAAGCGTCCTGGGCAGTGGCCATCACATTAATTGTTCCATACATGGAACAGGAGGAGGGGTCCAACTGGCCTGACGCCCTCCAAGGGAAAGAAAGGAGGTAAGGGGGACCTTCCTGCAGCTGGGTATCAGTCCAACTCCTGGACAGAGAGCTGCCTTCAATGCCTCTCATTCCTGAGACCAGATGTCAGTACAGACTGCTCCCGGGTATAAAGACTTCCAGAGAAAAGCCTCTGGTGCAGTTTCCATTCACTCTGGAACTTAAAAGCACAAGACCACTAATACAGAGGATAAGCCTGATTCGGAGATATTCTCCTATTTCTAAATATCTATGCTGCATGCAATTTTGTCTATAGAATGTGCCCCTGAAGACTAGCCAGAAGCACTTGAATGTCTGCAAATATCGGGATTCTCTGGGCTTTGTCTGTTTTTTTATCAACATGCCTGTTATTCTTTAGTTGCCATCAAGGAATTCTGTTGATCCTCAATCTCCAGATATTTTAGGCAAATATAAAATATTGTCCTAAATGATTCAGTCATAATTTGCTGAATAGCTACAACATTTATGAAAAAAATCTAAGAGTAATGTTTTTGGATTAAAAAAAAAAACCTTGTAAAATAGTTTTTTAATGTTTTCTCAAGTTTTAAAGTTTTGGACCAACTGATTTTTAAGACCCATAAAATGTTTCATTTACTAATATATAAGCTATAAATTTTTCAAACTAACATACCAAAAAGTTCATTACCTCATTAAGGCTGTCTTTGAAAATAGTCAGTACAGAACTGTTTTAAGTTGCTTAGGACACGGGAATTTTTATTTTTCTCCAGTGTCAGATTATATGCATCCAAAACAAAAATAAAAACAGAAAATCCAACTGCATCTCATTTGTGAGCCATCAACATCCATCATGAGACCCTGCTTTGAGGTACACCTGCCAGTCCTAATAAATAAACTCATTCTGAAAAGAAGAATATCTCTACCAAAAATTTTCAAATAATCGGGCTTTAATCCTAACAGGAGTCCGAAACTATTTGATATTTTAATAGCTTTCTTAGAATAACTGCATCTCCTTCTACAGGGGCTACATTGAAGGAAACATTTATTTACATTTAAATAAATCATAAATGTAAGAAGTATGTAAAATGCTCATTCTTGATTAAGTCAAAGGTGTAGCCATGGAATAGGACACTACAACTTCTAATTGTATTTTTTTTTAGATAATACCTTGTAGGCATATATTCAATTCACTAAAAACCATTTGAAGGACACGCTCATACACCTTTCCAAGGAACTGCACTGATTTAAGAAAATGACAGGCACAATTTTGCCCAAGTCTTCTCCAAACTATCAGTTTGAAGGAACCCATTAAATATCAAAATGAGAGGGGGAGGAACCAAGATGGCGGAGTAGAAGGACGTGCTCTCACTCCCTCTTGCGAGAACACCAGAATCACAACTAGCTGCTGGACAATCATCGACAGGAAGACACTGGAACTCACCAAAAAAGATACCCCACATCCAAAGACAAAGGAGCAGGCACAATGAGATGGTAGGAGGGGTGCAATCACAGCAAAATCAAATCCCATAACTGCTGGGTGGGTGACTCACACACTGGAGAACATTCATACCACAGAAGTCCACCCACTGAAGTGAAGGTTCAGAGTCACACGTCAGGCTTCCCAATCTGGGGGACCAGCAACGGGAGGAGGAATTCCTAGAGAATCAGACTTTGAGGCCTACTGGGAATTGATTGCAGGACTTCGACAGGACTGGGGGAAACAGAGACTCCACTCTTGGAGAGCACACACAAAGTAGTCTGTGCGTCGGGACCCAGGGGAAGGAACAGCGACCCCAGGGGAGACTGAACCAGACCTACCTGCTAGTGTTGGAGGGTCTCCTGCAGAGGCGGGAGGGGGGTCATGGCTCACCGTGGGGACAAGTGGGGGCAGCAGAAGTTCTGGGAAGTACTCCTTGGCGTGAGCCGTTCCAGAGTCTGTCATTAGCCCCACAAAAGCGGCCAGGTAGGCTCCAGTGTTGGGTTGCCTCAGTCCAAAAAACCAACAGGGAGGGAACCCAGCCCCACCCATCAACAGTCAAGTGGATTAAAGTTTTACTGAGCTCTGCCCACCAGAGCAACAGTCAGCTCTACCCACCACCAGTCCCTCCCATCAGAAAACTTACACAAGCCTCTTAGATAGCCTCATCCACCAGAGGGCAAACAGCAGAAGCAAGAAGAACTACAATCCTGCAGCCTGTGGAAAAAAAACCCCATCCACAGAAAGACAGACAAGATGAAAAGGCAGCAGGCTATGTACCCGATGAAGGAACAAGATAAAACCCCAGGAAAACAACTAAAAAAGGTGGAGATAGGCAACCTTCCAGAAAAAGAATTCAGAATAATGATAATGAATATATTCCAGGACCTCGGAAAAAGAATGGAAGCGAAGACCGAGAAGATGCAAGAAATGTTTAACAAAGACCTAGAAGAATTAAAGAACAAACAAACAGAGAGGAAAAATACAATAACTGAAATGAAAAATACACTAGAAGGAATCAATAGCAGAATAACTGAGGCAGAAGAATGGATAAGTGACCTGGAAGACAATATGGTGGAATTCACTGCTGCGGAACAGAATAAAGAAAAAAGAATGAAAAGAAATGAGAACAGCCTAAGAGACCTCTGGGACAACACTAAACTTAAGAACATTCGCATTACAGGGGTCCCAGAAGGAGAATAGAGAGAGAAAGGACCAGAGGAAATATTTGAAGAGATTATAGTCCAAAACCTCCCTAACATGGGAAAGGAAATAGCCACCCAAGTCCAGAAAGCGCAGTGAGTCCCATACAGGATAAACCAAAGGAGAAACATGCCGAGACACATAGTAATCAAACTGGCAAAAATTAAAGGCAAAGAAAAAATATTGAAAGCAGCAAGGGAAAAATGACAAATAACATACAAGGTAACTCCCGTAAGGTTAACAACAGATTTCTCAGCAGAAACTACAAGCCAGAAGGGAGTGGCATGATCTACTTAAAGTGATGAAAGGGAAGAACCTACAACCAAGATTACTCTACCCAGAAAGGATCTCATCAGATTGGATAGAGAAATCAAAAGCTTTACAGACAAGCAAAAGCTAAGAGAATTCAGCACCACCAAACCAGCTCTACAACAAATGCTAAAGGAACTTCTCTAAGTGGGAAACACAAGAGAAGAAAAGGACCTACAAAAATAAACCCAAAACAATTAAGAAAATGGTAATAGAAACATACATATCCATAATCAGCTTAAACGTGAATGGATTAAATGATCCAACCAAAAGACACAGGCTTACTGAATGGATACAAAAACAAGACCCATATATATGCTGTCTACAAGAGACCCACTTCAGACCTAGGAACACATACAGACTGAAAGTCAGGGGATGGAAAAAGAAATTCCATGCAAGTGGAAATCAAAAGAAAGATGGACTAGCTATACTCATATCAGATAAAATAGACATAAAAATAAAGAATGTTACAAGACACAAGAAGGACACTACATAATGATCAAGGGATCAATCCAAGAAAAAGATATAACTATTATAAATATATATGCACCCAACATAGGAACACCTCAATACATAAGGCAACTGCTAACACCTATAAAAGAGGAAACAAACAGTAACACAATAATATTGGGGGACTTTAACACCTCACTTACACCAATGGACAGATCATCCAAAATGAAAATAAATAAGGAAACAGAAGCTTTAAATGACACAATAGACCAGATAGATTTAATTGATATTTATAGGACATTCCATCCAAAACCAGCAGAGGATTCTTTCTTCTCAAGTGCGCATGGAACATTCTCCAGGATAGATCACATCTTGGGTCACAAATCCAGCCTCAGTAAATTTAAGAAAATTGAAATCATATCAAGCATCTTTTCTGACCACAATGCTATGAGATTAGAAATGAATTACAGGGAAAAAAACGTAAAAAACACAAACACATAGAGGCTAAACAATACGTTACTAAATAACCAAAAGATCACTGAAGAAATCAAAGAGGAAATCAAAAAATACCTAGAGACAAATAACAATGAAAACATGACTATCGAAAACCTATGGGATGCAGCAAGGGCAGTTCTAAGAAGCAAGTTTACGGCTATACAAGCCTACCTCAAGAAACAAGAAAAAATTCAAGTAAACAATCTAACCTTACACCTAAAGGACCTACAGAAAGAAGAACAAACAAAACCGAAAGTTAGCAGAAGGAAAGAAATCATAAAGATCAGAGCAGAAATAAATGATAGAAACAAAGAACACAATAGCAAAGATCAATAAAACTAAAAGCCGGTTCTTTGAGAAGATAAACAAAATTGTTTATCCTCAAGAAAAAAGAGGGAAAGGACTCAAATCAATAAAATTAGAAATGAAAAAGGAGAAGTTACAACAGACACTGCAGAAATACAAAGCATCCTAAGAGACTACTACAAGCAACTCTATGCCAATAAAATGGACAACCTGGAAGAAATGGACAAATTCTTAGAAAGGTATAACCTCCCAAGACTGAACCAGGAAGAAACAGAAATATGAACAGAACAATCACAAGTAATGAAATTGAAACTGGGTTTAAAAATCTTCCAACAAACAAAAGTCCAAGACTAGATGGCTTCACAGGTGAATTCCATCAAACATTTAGAGAAGAGCTAACACCCACCCTTCTCAAACTCCTCCAAAAAATTGCAGAGGAAGGAATACCCCCAAACTCATTTTACGAGGCCAGCATCACCCTGATACCAAAACCAGACAAAGATACTACAAAAAAAGAAAATTACAGACCAATATCACTGATGAATATAGATGCAAAACTCCTCAACAAAATACTAGCAAACAGAATCCAACAACACATTAAAAGGATCATACACCATGATCAAGTGGGATTTATCCCAGGGATGCAAGGATTCTTCAATATACGCAAATCAATCAATGTGATACACCATATTAACAAATTGAAGAATAAAAACCATATGATCATCTCAATAGATGCAGAAAAAGCTTTTGACAAAATTCAACACCCATTTATGATAAAAACTCTCCAGAAGGTGGGCATAGAGGGAACCTACCTCAACATAATAAAGGCCATATATGACAAACCCACAGCAAACATCATTCTCAAAGGTGAAAAACTAAAAGCATTTCCTCTAAGATGAGGAACAAGATAAGGATGTCCACTCTCACCACTATTATTCAACATAGTTTTGGAAGTCCTAGCCACGGCAATCAGAGAAGATAAAGAAATAAAAGGAATACAAATCGGAAAAGGAGAAGTAAAACTGTCACTGTTTGCAGATGACACGATACTATACATAGAGAATCCTAAAAATGCCACCAGAAAACTACTAGAGCTAATCAATGAATTTGGTAAAGTTGCAGGATACAAAATTAATGCACTGAAATCTCTTACATTCCTATACACTAATGATGAAAAATGAAAGGGAAATTAAGGGAACACTCCCATTTACCATTGCAACAAAAAGAATAAAATACCTAGGAATAAACCTACCTAGGGCGACAAAAGACCTGTATGCAGGAAACTATAAGACGCTGATGAAAGCAACTAAAGATGATGCAAACAGATGGAGAGATATACCATGTTCTTGGATTGGAAGAATCAATATTGTGAAAATGACTATACTACCCAAAGCAATCTGTAGATTCAATACAATCCCTATCAAATTACCAATGGCATTTTTTACAGAACTACCACAAATCACCTTAAAATTTGTATGGAGACACAAAAGACCAGGAATAGCCAAAGCAGTCTTGAGGGAAAAAAACGGAGCTGGAGGAATCAGACTCCCCAACTGCAGACTATACTGCAAAGCTACAGTAATCAAGACAATATGGTACTGGCACAAAAACAGAAACATAGATCAATGGAACAAGATAGAAAGCCCAGAGATAAACCCACACACCTATGGTCAACTAATCTATGACAAAGGAAGCAAAGATATACAATGGAGAAAAGACAGTCTCTTCAATAAGTGGTGCAGGGAAAACTGGACAGCTACATGTAGAAGATTGAAATTAGAACACTCCCTAACACCATACACAAAAATAAACTCAAAATGGATTTGAGACCTAAATGTAAGACTGGACACTATAAAACTCTTAGAGGAAAACATAGGAAGAACACTCTTTGATATAAATCACAGCAAGATCTTTTTTGATCCAACTCCTAGAATAATGGAAATAAAAATAAACAAATGGGACCTAATGAAACTTCAAAGCTTTTACTCAGCAAAGGAAACCATAAACAAGATGAAAAGACAGCCCTCAGAATGGGAGAAAATATTTGCAAACGAATCAACGGACAAAGGTTTAATCTCCAAAATATATAAACAGCTCATGCAGCTCAATATTAAAGAAACAACCCAATCCAAAAATGGGCAGAAGACCTAAATAGACATTTCTCCAAAGAAGACATACAGATGGCCAAGAAGCACATGAAAAGCTGCTCAACATCACTAATTATTAGAGAAATGGAAATCAAAATTATAATGAGGTATCACCTCACACCAGTTAGAATGCGCATCATCAGAAAATCTACAAACAACAAATGCTGGAGAGGGTGTGGAGAAAAGGGAACCCTCTTGCACTGTTGGTGGGAATGTAAATTGATACAGCCACTATGAAGAACAGTATGGAGGTTCCTTAAAAAACTAAAAATAGAATTACCATACGATCCAGCAATTCCACTACTGGGCATATACCCATAGAAAACCGTAATTCAAAAACATACATGCACCCGGATCTTCACTGCAGCACTATTTACAATAGCGAGGTCATGGAAGCAACCTAAATGCCCATCAACAGATGAATGGATAAAGAAGATGTGGTACATATATACAATGGAATATTACTCAGCCATAAAAAGGAACGAAATTGAGTCATTTGTTGAGACGTGGGTGGATCTAGAGACTGTCATACAAAGTGAAGTAAGTGAGAAAGAGAAAAAACAAATATTGTATATTAACGCATGTGTGTGGAACCTAGAAAAATGATACAGATGAACCGGTTTGCAGGGCAGAAGTTGAGACGCAGATGTAGAGAACAAACATATGGACACCAAGGGGGGAAAACCGCGGTGGGGTGGGAATGGTGGTGTGCTGAATTGGGCAATTGGGATTGACATGTATACACTGATGTGTATAAAACTGATGACTAATAAGAACCTGCAGTATAAAAAAGCAAACAAATAAAAAAACTAATACTAAACTTTCCTTGGGTAATTTGTATGGAAATATGTTAATATAAATGTTTCAGACATCACATGAATTCTCTAAAAATCTTATATGTTTTGGTATAATGTTATAAGTCATAATTCTAGTTATTACTTTAAAATGTATATCTCAGAAATTTAAAAAAATATATCAAAATGATATTGCAGAAATACTGACATGGATTTGTGAATCAAATAATTAATCAAAAAGAGAAAATAACATATATTTTGCCCATTTGCTTATTTGCTGATAAGAGTATCCTTTAAGTTTCTAGCTTAAGATGTCAGCTTATACTGATCTATTTCCCCTTTCCCCCCCAAGACCACTCAAATTAAAATAAAGAAGGGAAACAGTATGTCAATGAAAACATGTTGCCTGCCAGATCAGGAAACAGAGGATGTTGCAGCCATCAAGCCATCATATTACAGCCTCCCTGGGTGGTGAGCCCTGAGGGAACGTGGGATGGAAACAGGATGCCCGCCATCAAGCAGTCGGTCACTGCAGCCACCCCCAAACATGCACCCTGAGGAGACTCAGGATGAGAAAGCACAGGATACTGGCCCCAGAGAGCTGAGGTGCATATCAAAGGAATGATTTCAGTGAGCCCAGACTCTCGCATCTTCCCATACATAGAAAAGCACTGAATTCCTTAACTTGAGATGTCTGGTTTTCTTTAATTAACAGTAATCTTCTGATGTTCTGACCACTTGGTCTTTGTTGCAAAAACTCCCATATACCCTGGCTCCTCCCTTCCCTCTTCAGAGACGAGACGTCGCTCAGAGCTACCTGAGAGGCTGCCTCCCAGGCCTAAGTCCTCAGTCCTGTCCACCAAATAAAACATAATTCTCAACTTTTAGCTTGTGCATTTTTTTCAGTCGACAGGTATAAACTTCCCAAAACAAAGAGAATGGGAATGGGGCCATAAAAAGACAAGGTATTACAATACACTACAAGAAGAGAACACACACACAGACGGAGGTTTGGTAACTGCAAAAGCAGATGAAGGAAGCCCTGTGCTGAACACTGGGGAGGGGGCTTCAGGATGGAGGTAGCAGGTCTGCCAGGTAGAAACCCATAGAGTTCAGAAGTGCCCTGAGTCTGGAGGAGGGCAGGGAGTATGGAGTGGAGCTGTCACAGGTGAATTCAGAGAAAGCTTTGTCAACTCCCTTCTGACAATAATGAGCAACCAGGTTTCTCCTCACTCCACGGAGTGAAAACTCAAACAAACTGATCTGATCAGTGAGCGCTGTACAGTACAATATGGTAGCCACTCCAAAACGTGGCTCGAGTCGTGGATGTGTGGCCAGTGCTGTGAGCCTAACACACAGGATTTCCACAGCTTAGCTCTGCCCTCCCCTAAAAGCATTAACCATCTCATTAATATTTTTTATGTTTGCTACCCATTGCAACTTTAATAATTTAGGAATACTAGGCTAAGTAAGATACTTATTAAAATTAATGTTCCCTGCACCATTTTCCTTTTTAAATGTGACCACCAGAAAATCTAAGATCACATCTGGAGCTGATATTACATTTCTATTGGACAGCCCTGAATTAGGGAACAAAGAAGCTAACAAAGAGGAGAAACTAACACAGTAATGTGAAGCAATTATATGCCAATAAAGATCTATTAAAAAAAAGAGGTGCCTTGAAGCAAAGCATTCAGTCCTTGAGCATTTAGGGTCCTCAAAAATGTAACAGCCCCCATCTGATATAGCACTTCTATCAATGTTTCTGTTCCCAATTTAAAAACAGGAAGAGAATACTAAGAATCAGAAGGCACTTTAGGAAGTCTTGCCAAACAAATAGTAAAAATAAACAGAAAGACAAATAAGCAAAATTAAAAGAAAGGAAGAAAAGTAACCCTACCCTAGAAGAAATAACATTGTTTGGTTTAAAACAAATGAACTACAAAAATAAAGAAGGAAAGGACAACCCTCCAAGCGGTATCCTCAGAGAAAGAGGGGCAAATGTACAAAGGACAGAGGGAACAGCAAAAGGAAGACACAGAGGACGGACAGCGTGACCAAAGACATCGGGAAAGGAAGGTACAATAAGGTTTGGTGAAGAAGATAAAAAGGGAGAGCGTCTCAGCTTGACCCCAGATCAGCTGACAACAGGAACACTCAACTGAATGGCATGGAAGCCACAGCACTAAACCCACACAGAAGGAAACAGGGGCTTAGAAAAATGGTTTTGCAGAGAACAGTGCTTACACTGTCACAGAATCGTGAGGGCTGCTTTTTTTTTTCTTTTTAAGTTGAATCAAGCCAACTTTAAATTACAAAGAAATTAAATATGGCTAAAGAATGGAATGTACATGTTACCAACATGGAGATGGAAGGACTTCGAGAGAAGTAGGGACAGAACGGGAGTGATTACAGAAAAGGAAAACTGAATTCCGGGTGACAGAAATAACAAGAAGCTTTAAGACTGTCTTTTTTTATTTTTCACCAAGTTAGTTTGTAGATATAGTTAAGATTACTCGTAATTTTTTATTGAGGTAACTTTTTAAAATTTATTTTATTGAAGTAGAGTTGATTTACAATGTTGTATTAGTTTCTGCTATACAACAAAGTGATTCAGTTATACATATACATTCTTTTTCATATTCTTTTCCATATGGTTTATCACAGGATATTGAATATAGCTCCCTGTGCTATACAGTAGGACCTTGTTATTTATCCATTCTATATGTAATAGTTTGCATCTGCTAATCCCAAATTCCCAATCTATCCCTCTGCCAACCCCTCTTCCCCTTAGCAACCTATGTCTGCGAGTCTGTTTCTCGTTCTAGATATGTTTGTGTCATATTTTAGATTTCACATATAATTGATATCACAATATTGGTTTATAACATCATATAAGTTTGACCTATACATTACATTTCAACTTCTGTACACACTGCAGCATGCTCACCACCAGAAGGCTAATTTCCATCTGTCACCATCCTGTTGATGCCCTTAACCCATCTTGCCCTTCTGAAGATGCGAAAGTGAGCAGTGGAAGAAGTGAGAACAGAGGTTAAGAGAGGAGGTGGGGAGAGCTGTGAATGAGTCAAGTTCATATCCGTCATAACAGGAATTCACAGAAAATGGGTAAAGTTGATCAATCCAGGAAGAGGACTATAAACAGAGTATTAAAATAGGAGTCATAATCAGAAACAGAGGCAGCTGAAGGTCTTTGGGAAATGGTCAGCAATGGGAAATGTGGAGAGGGCCCAGGACTTTTCAGAAATCCTTTACTGTTGGCTCTGTAAATGCTGTGTGTGCCCTGCTGACATTTATTTGTGTGTGTGTGTTCCAGTAAGACTTTATTTACAAAAACAGGCAGTGGGCAGATTTTTAATCTGTGGGCTATAGTTTGTAATCCCTGCTTTATTCATTTTTACTACTTTGCATCTGCTAACCCCAAACTCCCAATCCATCCCTCCCTTACCCCCTCCTTGGCAACCACAAGTCTGTTTTCTATGTCTGTGAGTCTCTTTCTGTTTTGTAGATAGGTTCATTTGTGTCATATTAAAAATGGCATAGCCCCTACATTTTCTCCGTATTATGCACACGCTAAATAACTGAAATGTCCGTTTGGGGGCAGACACAGTGGATAATACAATGTCTAAATGTGAGGAAGTTCACCAATTGTGCAGTCATTACACTAACAACCCTTAAATTATCCTTGAAAAACAAAATAATCATCAGTCGAGATTTCCACGTGAAGGTAAAACAACAACAAAAAGCCTGTAAAAGCAAATATATAGGAAAGTATCTTCATGAGCTTGAGGAAGGGTAGGACTTTCTAAAGATAACATAAGCCCTAAACATAGAAGAAACGAATTACAAAATTAGGCAATTAGGAATTCCTGTTCATCAAAAGATACCATTTATTTGTAAGCATATTCTACTTCAATTAAAAGTTTACAAAAGAGGGAAAGAACATGAAGAGTGAAAAGACCAGCCAAAGAGTCAAAGAAAATACTTGCAAAAATATTTTACAAAGGGCTCATGTCCATAATACAGAAAAACTCATACAAATACCAATAAGGAAAAAACAAAACCACACACACACACACACACACACAACACACACAAAGATAAAAATAGGCAAGAGATATGAATAAACACTTTGTAACACTTTGTAAGAGAAGATGATATCCAAGTGGAAAATTAACAAATGAAAATGTCCTCGACTTTATTGGTAATCAGGAAACTGCTAATTAAAATCACAAGGAAGTATCACTCCCCACCCACCAGAATGGTAAATTTAAAAGACTAAAATCCAAAGTGTGGGTGATTATGTAGAACAAGAAGAATTTTTCAGACGCTGCTGGTGAGAATGTTAATTGGTATAATCATTTTGAAAAGGGTTTGGCTTCATCTGGAAAAGTTAAAGATATGGCATCCTATGGCCTGGCTAGTGCCCTCCTATATATATACATACGTGATAGAAATACAAATACATGTGCATCAAAAGACATGAGCAATTAGAATATTCATGGCAGTGTCCTTCATAAGACAAAAGCTAGAAACAACTTAAATCTCCATCAACAGAATAACAAATCATGTTATATCCACTTGATAAAAATGAATAAACTGCAGCAATAGGCAAGAACTTGGGTGACTCTCACAAAAATAAAAGTGAGTAAAAGAAAACAAAAGAATACATATTGTGTGCTGTGTGATTCCACTTGTATAAAGTTCTGGAGAAGGGCAAAACTAAACCCTTGCACTTGATTTCATGTTAATGGTTTTCCAGTGGGAAAAAAGGGGGGAAGAGACGTCCTGGGTGGTGGTTACCTGCGTGGGTTCACTGTGATAATTCACCAAGTTGGTTTTGATATTGTGCTACACGGTGGATACATATTACACTGCAATTCAAAGTTGAAGATGACTTCAAAAATGAAATCTGCCTAAGAGCTAGCCAGCATATTAAAGGTTACTGCAAATGTCAATAAAACATCTTAAGAAAAAACAGTGAATAAAAGAATGTTTCCAGAACAGTGATTTCAATTGTAAATGTTATCAATTTGAGTTTAATCAATCAGTGAGCAGCCTCGGATTAATTTGCTTAATCTGAGCCCCTCCATATGACACACTGTATGTGTGAGCTTCTAAAGACGGCTGCAGTAGAGTAGAAAACCATTTTACGATTCTGACGTTTCAAAACACCTGGAACTCAACCTGACCACTTGCCTTCTCTCCACAAAATAAAACAAACACATTTATTCTTGCTCAGACACACACACACAAGGGGGGATGGGTCAGCTCCTCCTTCTACTACCTGACTACCTGACTCAGAGCATGGAGTCAGCCCTGTGTCCAGGCCTCTCCCACAGCCTCCTCCCCTGCAGGATTTTAAACAATTCCTTACTTAATTTCATGTTAGTTTCAGCCAATTATTTGGCTCTCTGGGAGCTATGACTCCATGGCTTTTGCTGTAACTTCTAGCTTTTTCTCTTGGAAACTTAAGCATATTATGTGATGTCTTATGATATCCAAAAACATATTCAAAAAGGAGAGATAAGAGTAATAGGGGTGTGTGTGTGTGTGTGTGTGTGTGTGTGTGTGTTTATATACAAATAAATGTGCACATGCAAACTTTTTTACAATGGTTTTGGTTTTTACTTTGAGGGCTCTTCTTGCTAAAACAGTTTATAGCTAATGTAGAGTGGGAATAAGGAAATCACTGAAATAAAGAGCATGGGAATCAGAAAGTTCCAAATTACTTTCGTCTTCTCTAAGAAGTAAAACACTACCTAATCCTGATAAATCAACAAGGGAGCAGAGATTTTCACTGGCATCTCTCCATGACAAGACCACTTCTCTTCCTTTAACAGCATGTCAAGGATGAATCAGGAGCTCTGAGAGAACTGAGCCTCTGGGGAATATCTTCAGGGGTAGACTTGAAAGGCAACATTTACAAGAGAGCTTCCTTTATTAAAAGTGCCCATAATCCCCAGCCTATAAAGCTAAAAGAATTTTGTACGTTTATGTTCCAGAGCCATAAAGAGGTTTAAGAGGGATACAATTTCTACCTTAATAAATCTGGATCAATTACAAAGGTGCATGGTAAACAAGTTTTAATTTAGAATTTCAGTTCTGCTACCAGCAATGATGAACAAGGTAGTTCTCACCAGCCCTCCGGTGGGAATAATTAGAAAAATGCAATGATCATGTGCATGAAGGCACCAGATAACTAGCAGGGCAATGATGAACAGCAGGGCCAAGGTCCAGAAAAGGGAAGTTTAGGAAAATAACAGGATCTGGGGCCATTTTTCCAGAGCCATGTGATGATTTCTAAAGCAACGCCTACAATGCCAAAAGTTTAAACAGATCTTGGCAGACTCAACAGCTAGCAGGACAAATAGGGGTGCAGGGTCCACAGAAAAGAAGAAAGACCCTGCTAAATTCTCTATTTGCACACCCTAAAACATATATGCAAAATTCAGAAACTAACCAGCCCTCCCAGGAAGGGAAGCCCAGGTCCTCCTCTACTCAGTCACTAACTGGATTAAGGTGATTTGTGCTTGCTGGTAGCTACAGCCTGTGTGTTGGTCAGAAGCAAACATAAAACTAGAGGGAGGTAGTGTCAAGATCTTCAAATTATCTCTGTGATTTTTCACATATAAAATCTGGGATAAAATTTAAAAGCATCCAGGTTTAGAAGTAACATCATGAATCATTTCAATAAATACTTTGTGAGAGATTTCTAAAATAAAAATAGGAACAGGGATTGAATATGCAGTGATAGTGAGAGTTATGTAATAGTGGGGAAAGAACACAATTTTGTTTTAAAACTCAGTTTATTACTTGGCCTATTTACGTCACTTTAAAAGTAATGCCTGCTAATATTGTTTAAGGCACCATAATGGTGTTATGCTATTTCAATTTTTAAATATTTCTCTAAACATCCCAAAACAGAGAGAAAAGACAGCCTGAACTGCACCAGAAGGCCTTGAGTGATGGTGATTTGGGTGATTTTCCCCCCTGCAGTCCTTTTTTTGTTTAATTTGATTTCTTGCACAAAACACATATCTGTAGCTGTAAGAAATATCATTTATAAAAACATTATTAGGATAATTACATAACTGCACCTTGGGTTTTCTTCATAAACTGTCTTCAAGGTGTGCAATTTTTACAGCAAATATTTGGTAATATTAAGTTAGAGTTGTAGCATTTTACATAGTGAACAGTAAATATAAAATCATAAGTCTGACAAACCAGAGCAGAGGCCAAGGGATTTCAGATAACACACAAGCCCTCAGACACTGGGCTCCACACCCATGCCTGCCCTCTGCAGTAGCAAACCCCAAATGCACAACCACTTTGTTCTGCTGTCTTGTGACTAAAGCTTCTAAAAAGTTGACTCTGCAATCCCAAATGTACAAAAGAACAAAAATCATCCATGCATCATTATATGTTATACATTTCCGTATAATATTGTGTTGATTCCTATTATTCATTTTAAATACCTGGCCTCTGGCCATGCTTTCATAACTGTACACATTTATTTTATGCAAATCAACACTCGGAATGGCCTTCAGATATATGTGTACAGGTGAATGACTAAATGGCATGCACAAAGGAGAAATATTATGGAAACTGTTGGTAGTTTAAGAACCTTACACTTGCATCACTTCAAAATGATTTCTTAGGTATTATCTCATTCCCAGCCCAGATACAAGCCCATGAGGTAAATTAATAATCACCATAAGTCAGAGTATGCATTTAGGTACTTTTACTCAATAAATTTATCTATATACCTACATGAAGTTCACATACACAGTTATATATCATAGATAGTATACCCAAAATGCCTCTGGAATCTGTCCACGTCTCCACATTCCCACAGTGACCGTTCTAGTTTCGACCTCTTCATCCTTTGCCTACACTTTCTCTTCTCTTTAATCTGTCCCACACATACACTGCCCTTAGCATCCTCAATCTAAACACAGATCTAGTAACATCCCTTCTCTTGATTAAAAATCCACCACCCCTTCCCATGCTTCACCTCGTGCCTCACCAAGGGGGCCTGGTAAAACTATCCCTCTAAAAACACAGGCTTTGTCTTTAGAAATTTATGCACATTTTTTTCATTCTAGTCTATAATTCATACTTGTTGGATTGAATACAAATATAATGGTTTGGACTGTTTCCATTTCTAGGAAAATATGCAATGGCAAGCTGGTCTTGCAGCTTCACAAATCCTCTAGCACACCACCACCTCCGCCTCATGTCCTGGGAGATACCCAGGCGAGAGTCCAGGGCAAAATGTAAACTCTGCAGAGCCACTTGACACACCTCACATTCAACACCTCTTCTGTCTACAGTATGAACTCACCTCAGGCCTCCCACCAAAAGATAGCCCCATCCTTGCAAGGTGTGTTTCTAGAACATCATTCTTACAAAAGGGTACCTAAGAGAAAGTTAGTAGTTTTGTTAGTATGATATCCCTCCTTTAAAACATTCTCAATACACATAGCACATTCAAGTTTCTGAAAAGTTTTTCAGCAAAACCCGCAGCGAAGATCAACTGGGAGCCAGTGTTCCACAGAACAACCCTTGTTGAGGGTGTGCTGTCCTCACCCCACTCTCATCTTTCCTCACCCTGTTCGTCTCACCTGGAAAGCCTTTCTTATTTTCTCCAACTGGCAAACTTCTACTCACCTTCAGAAATCTAATTCCTAGCCATCCTGGCTGGAAGTAAATATTTCCTACTATGTGTGTCTGTACCACTTTACAGACATTTGTGTTCAATTACACGTGATGTAATCTTGGATTTACACGTCAGTCTCCCTAGATAGACTGTGAATTCTAGAAGTAGAAATAATCCCTTAACCAGGTATAAGTTCCCAGAACCTAGCAACGTCCACAAGTCCTTCAATAAGTGTGTGTGGAATAAGTTGATAAACAGGTAAATGATCTTCCATGAAAATAAGATATGTAGAATCACACATTATCTCCCTATTACTCCCACCAGGAAATCTCTGCTGGCAGAAAGGGCAACAATAACAAGATTTGGGAGAAAAAATGTTCTCTAGAACAGCCCAGTCAGAATGGGCAAAGGACCCCTGGAACAAAATTTGTAAACAGAACCTGACAACAGTTAGGGCTCTGCCACATGAATCACTTATGAGTCACTGTATCTCTGTCCAGGGTCTCAAGAGTCTGGCTGGAAAGCCCTGGCTCTGCTTCAAAACCAGACAGAGCCGAGTCCTGCTGGAATACAAATGTTTGCATATTTCATTATTTCTAATAGAGAGACTTCCTTTTCACCCAGGATCTCAGGATAGTTACATTCAGTCAGTTACACTCAGGCAGTTTAAATAAATTAAGCTGACTTCTTTCTGCAAAAAAAGTTACAGATTCTAAAGGAGGCAGGAGATGCAAAGGGCTTGCAAGGCAAATGTGGATGTTCCACACAGCCCTGCCTCTAACCAATGAGCAACCTTGGGCAAGAGACCAACCTTGGGCAAGACCTTTCTAGGCACTGACATCCCAACCCTTGAGTTGAGTAGCTACATAATGAAGATCAAGCAAACCTTCGGTGAATCACCAGTGTGTGGCAAGCACTTTCTCTTATTTAATCCTCTCAAAACCCTGTGAAGTGAGTATTATTATTCTCATTTTACACATGAGGAAACAGGGCTTAGAAAGGTAAAGTAATTTGCTCAAGGCCACTCCATGAGCTCACAGGATTGCTGGGCTGGGAAGTCAAATGCATTCCCGGCTAGATCCACAGTGATAACAATGTATTAACTGGAAAATACAGACTCAGGATGTTTAAGAAACTTTCCTCAGAACAACCTGCCAGAAACGAGCAGAGCCAGAACCTACCAAAGGTCCCAAGCACAAATCCTGAGCTCTCTGAAGTAACAGAGAAGCTGCTCCATAAAGCACTTGCCTCCCCAAATGCCGCAGGCCTGTGCTGCTCCAAAGCCCCTGTAACTCCATTTCTCCACCACGGCTCCGCTTAACACCGGGGCAGCTTTCCCAGCCCCTCTTCCCCTAACCCCATATCTCCATCCTTTCCCCTTTCCTGAAGCCCAAGCTCTGTAAACAGGAATTTTTGCCCTGGTAACCCACGAGACAGCACTTGTCTGCCTTTACAGCTCTCCTCTGTGATAACCTGCCCACGTCATCGCACGCACGTTCAATATTTTGAAGCATAGGGTCTCTCTGTAGAAGGAAGTACATATTTAACACAGGTGTCATGTGGGAAAGCAAGCCATTCATCACAGCAATTTAACTAGGTTACGTGATGCAACATACATCAGTGTAAGAGAACGGGCACTCTTTATTTTCAGGACTATGAAATCTTACCTGTCTTTTTACACCTCTAATCTGCACACCTCTGGAGGCTCTTAGCACTTTCTACCTATTGTAGCTATTCTCACACTCCCTTCCTACCACATTCTTCCCTCCCTGAAACAGCGTCACACCTGTACACTTCTCCAGAGCACAGTCCAATGAATGCCTTGTACAAGCTAGACACTGAAATCCATTTATAATGACCTAAACACTTTTGTAAAATATTTATATCATATGAGGATGTGCCAACTGACTATCCAATATCCATATTTAATATGTGACAACCGAATATCCAAAGCAGTCTAGAAGAGCGAAAGAACAAACTTACCCAGATATTACACAGATCTGCCAATTGAAGTGCGCAAGCCCGTGGGGCTGAAAGCAGCTGCCTGAAGGAGCAGACGAGTGTATCCCGGCGGCGGAGCTTTGCTCATCCTCAAAGCAAGACGACCCGCACTACCCTCACCAGGAAGGCAAAGAATGCCCATTACTGGAATTGGGGAGGGGGTCTAAATGCTCAGAGTTGGCCCTTTGCCTGGACAGATGAACCAGCTGCAAAGCCCAGGGCCAGGCCTCTACCCAGAGAAGGTGCATACCACGGGCAGCAGAAAAGCCTAGAAGTGTCTAAATTGACTCCAAATGTCGGACTGCATGCCAATACTTATACCATAAGGGGTACTAATACGTGATCATTCAGACCTGTTCTTGAGGATTCCCGGCTCGGGACGGAGATACTTTCGTCCTGAGTTTCTAAACCGAGGGCAAGGCGGGTCTGAAGTACCCGCGCACAGGTGGCCGGGGCGCGCGCCAGGCTCCTCCCAGGCGACCGGGGAAACCGAGGCACGCGGCGGCGGGCAGGGCCGGGCCGGGACTCACCACGTCCATGATCTGCAGAAGGCTCAGAGAAAAGTAGACGGTGAGCGGCTGCGAGTCGTTGGCCACGGGCCTCTCCAAAGGATTGTAGTTCTTGACCAGGTCCTTGTAGAGCTTCCTCTGGAACTCGCCTTGCAGGGACACTTCAGGAGAGGAGAGAAGAGCCGGGCGGGCTGCTCAAGGAAGGCCAGAGGGGATGCGCCCCACGCACCCTGCCCGCACCCCCGGCCGCCCAAGCAGCGCAGCCCAGACGCGCAAGGCTCGCCTTCCCCCGTCACCGCCGACAGCGACCCCCGCCGTCCCCGGCGGGAGCGAACCCCCAAACCCGGGCCCGGCGCGGGGCGCCCCAAGCCACCCGGGATGCGCCCGGGATTCCGCGGACGAAGAGTGGAGGGCGGGGAGACCAGCAGCTTTACCGTGCAGGAGCGACGCGGCCAGCACCAGGCACAGTAAGCGGCGCATTTTGGGGCTGGAGCTGCGCGTCTCGGAAGTCGGCCCGGGCCTGCGCCTGCGGCCGCAGAGCCGCCTCTCGCGGTTCGGCTCGCGCGCCTTTAAAGAGCCGAGCGCGCGCCCCCGCCCCGGCCACCCCCGCGCGCCTCTCCACGTGACGAGCCCCGCCCCCGCCCCCCCCGCGCCCCCGCCCCCGCCCCCCCGCGCCCCTCCCACCCGTCCCTTCGGGTCCACCCCCCCGCCCGCCGGCCCTCGGGCGCCTAGGCGGCCGCAGTGGGGGACAGTAGCCCGAGCGCTCCCGGGGAGGTGCGCCCGCGCCCCGCCTCTGTCTCCACCAAGCGGTCCCCGCGCTCCAGAGGCTGTCCAAGGCCGGACTCTGCCGGTCCCTTCTGTCCTTTGTCCCCACTCCGCTCGCTGATGCTCTCAGAAGCTGCGCCGGGTCGGTGGGAGAACGCCGGGACCCTCAAGGGTCCGGTTCTCCAGGGCCCTTCCTACCCCCCACCGGGGCGGGGTGCAGCGCCCGGGAACCGGGCTCCCACAGGTTCGCGACTCCCTCCAAGGAGACGAGACAGACCTGAGACAGGCCCCTCCTACCTCCCGCCGGTCGTGGATGTTCTTTCAGCATCCATTTGCTGGGCATCACCAGCCTGCTTCTCAGCCAGTTCTGGAGATGCCAAGAGGAGAGGCGAAGTCCGCCAGGGAGGCGTTCTACAGGGACGAGACTCTGCAAAAGTGTGTGATGGAATTCCCAGTGTATATCCTCTTTATATCTCGTTCTCTTTTAAAGGCGATTGAAAATGTTGAAAAGTTAACTCCCCACGGCTTGCCAGAAGGACAGTCAAAACTTGGTGGTGTGATCTAGGCATTGTTTTTTTTGTTTCTGAGGCCGAGAGAATTAATTGCCAAGAGGAAACTCAGAGCAGACACCAGTCAAAGGGGTCAGGGGCTTAGTTACATCCTAGATATTGAGGAGGGGTCATGGTTCTGGAAGAGGATGGGAGAGAGAATGCTGACGAGGGCCTTCAAAAGTGATGTGTAGACACTATCCCCTTTGCTCTCAGCAAGCATGTTGCAGAAGGCTGAGTGCAGAGGGGTTCCCTGTGCCCACTTAGGGGGTTCTGCAGCTCACTTTCGTCAGGCCCCAGAGAATCTGAGCTCCACCAGGATCTGAGATCGCTGTGGACCAGCAGAGGCAATGCCCACATCTCTGAACTGCATAAGGCCCAGGATTCCTGGATGGCGCCAAAAACTAGGGAAAGACTTACCAAAATGTGACTGCCCTTGAATTTACCCCAGCAGCAGTAAAGGGCAACCAAGGCAGTTATTTGATATGGAAAAACAAAGAATTATGTCAGCCTTGCAATGAAGTGTCCTGTAGCAAATTCACACCTGTTAACTGATGCACATATAAATAAATAATCAGTATAGGCTTTGATAACTGCAACAGGATCCTAGAAGAAGGAAGGATTCATTCTTTCTGGAGAAGGGTTCATAGAAGAGGTGACTGCTGACCTGGGCTTGCCTCAAAGGAGGGGTTTGCCGGGAGACGGGAACACCAGAGTAGGGATTCCTGGTGAGCAGACAGGCATGCTCATCACTTCATCTGGCTCCTGAGTTCCACACCATCTGGGGCCGTCTGGATACACACAGAGCTGGCATATGGTGAAGGAATGAACTACACAGTATTGGCCACTGGCAAAAAGAGAGTCAGACAAGGAAAATAAAACCCAACAACAGAATAGAGGAGACGTAAGAAGCATCAGTCGGAAGATTCCCACTGGCACACCACCTCCACTGGTCCTGTGAATGCAGCACCCACTCTTCTACACATTTCCTGAAGGTACCTTCAAGCCGTGCCTTCCATCCTAGAGGTATATGAGCCCAGAGGGGCCAAGGGACTTCATATATGTGCATATGGTCATGGGGATCACGTTTCTGAAAGTATAACTACTTCCTTGCCTCCCTTGTACCCCATAATATCAGAAACCTCAAATTAAAGCATTTTCCAGTGGGACAACAGGTCAGTAAGTACAGATCTACCTTGACTTACAACAGGGTTACATCTTGATAAACCCATCATAAGTTGAAAATATTTTAAGTCGAAAATGCACTGAATACAACCTAACCTACCAAACATCAAAGCTTAACCTTGCCTACCTTGAATGTGCTCAGAAGCTGTGCATCAGCCTACAGTTGGGCAAAATCATCTAAGACAAAGCACTTTATAATGAAGTGTTGAATATCTCATGTAACTTATTGTGACACTGTACTGAAAGTAAAAAACAGAATGGTGGTATCAGTTGTTTATCCTTGTCGTGATCATGTGGCTGACTGGGGGCTGTGCTCACAGTTGCTGCCCAGCATCACGAGAGTATGGTACCACATATTGCTAGCTTGGGAAAAGATAAAAATGCCAACTCTGAAGTACAGTTTCTTCTGAATGCATATTGTTTTCACAGCATCATGATGTCAAAAAATCATAGGTTGAACCATCTTAAATTGGGGACCGTCTGTATTGGTTTATGCCCTGTTCTCTGCTAGGTGCCTGGAGCAGCAACAAGAATAATCCACTCACTCAGTTGACAATTTAGAGCCAATGTAAGTGTGGAAAATAAATTCCAGTCTGTGCTGTGCCGATAAGTAGGTCTGTGAGGTTGGCTATACAAGCAGACCTCGTTTTATTGCACTTCACAGATATGATGTTTTTTTACAAAGTGAAGGTTTGCAGCAACTCTGTAGTGAGCAAGTTTATTGACGTCATTTTTCCAATTTGCTCACTTCATGCCTCTGGGTCACATTTTGGTAGTTCTCATATTTCAAACTTTTCCATTAAAATTATGTTCTTTATGGTGATCAATGGCTGATCTTTGACGTTACTATTGTAGTTGTTCTGGGACACCACAGACCACACCCATATAAGATGGCAGACTTAATCAGTAAAGGTTGTGTGTTCTGACTGCTCCACTGACTGGCTGTTCCCCTGTCTCTCTCCCTCTCCTAGGGCCTCCCTACTCACCGAGACACAACAGTATTGAAATTAGGCCAATTAATACCCTCCAGTGGCCTCTAAGTGCTCAAGTGAAAGGAAGAATTGTACGTATCTCATTTTAATCAAACGCTAAAAATGATTAAGCATAGTGAGGAAGACATGTTGAAAACCAAGATAGGCCGATAACTAGAACTCTTGCACCAAACAGTTAGCCAAGTTGTGAATTCAAAAGAAAAGTTCTTGAAGGAAATTGAAAGTGCTACTCCAGTCAACACATGGATGATAAGAACGTGAAACAGCCTTCTTACTGATATGGAGAAAGTTTTAGTGGTCTGTATAGAATATAAAATGAGCCACAACATTCCATTAAGCCAAAGTCTAACCCAGAGGAAGACCCTAACTCTCTTCAATTTTGTGAAGGCTGAGAGAAATGAGGAAGCTGCAGAAGAAATGTCTGAAGCTAGCAGAAGTTGGTTCATGAGGTTTAAGGAAAGAAGCCATCTCCATAACAGAGGTGCAAGGTGAAGCAGCAAGTGCTGATGTAGAAGCTGCAGCAAGTTATCCAGAAGATCTTGCTAAGACAATCAATGAAGGTGGCTACACTATACAGAAGATTTTCAATGTAGATGAAACAGCATTCTGTTGGAAGAAGATGCCATCCAGGACTTTCATAGCTAGAGAGGAGAACTCAATGCCTGGCTTCCAAGCTTCAAAGGACAGGCTGACTGTCTTGTTAGGGGCTAATGCAGCTGGTAACTTGAAGTTGAAGCCAATGCCATTTGCCATTCTGAAAATCCTAGGGCCCTAAGAATTATGCTAAATCTGCTCTTCCTATGCTCTCAATAAAACAACAAAGCCTGGATGACAACACATCTGTTTACAACATGGTTTACTGAATATTTTAAGCCCTCCGTTGAGACATACTGATCAGAAAAAAAAAAAAATCCCTTTCAAAATGTTACTGCTCATTGACAAGGCACCTAATCACCCAAGAGCTCTGATGGAGCTGGACAGTGAGATTAATGTTGTTTTCATGCCTGCTAACACAACATTCATTCTGTGGCCCATGAATCAAAGAGTACTTTCAACTTTAATGTCATTATTGAAGAAATACATTTTGCAAGGCTGCAGCTACCATAGATAGTGATTCCTCTGATGGATCTGGACAAAGTAAATTGAAACCTTCTAGAAAGGATTCACCATTCTAGATGCTATTAAGAACATTTGTGATTCATGGGAATAGGTCTAAATAACAACATTAACAAAAATTTGGCAGAAGTTGATTCCATCTCTGATGAATGACTTTGAGGGGTTCAAGTCTTCAGTGGGGGAAGTAACTGCAGATTACTTAGAAAGAGAACTAGACTTAGAAGTTGAGCCTGAAGATGTGACTGAATTGCTGCAATATCATGATAAAACTTTAATGGATGAGGAGTTGCTTCTTATGAATGAGCAAAGAAAGTGGTTTCTTGAGATGGAAGCTACTCCTGGTGAAGATGCTGTGAAGATTGTTGAAATGACAACAAAGGATTTAGAATGTTGCATAAACTTAGTTGATAAAGCAGTGGCAGGGTTGGAGAGGATTGACTCCAATTTTGAAAGAAGTTCTAATGTGGGTAAAATGCTATTAAACAGCATGGCATGCTACAGAGAATTTATCCCACGAAGGCAAAATACTCATCACCACATTAACAGGCTAATAAAAAATATCATGTCAACAAAATATAGTGACATAATAAAATTCAATGTGTTGTGTAAAATCCAATGCTCATTCAGGACTAAAAGATAAACAACAAACCTAGGTTTGAAGAAAACTATCTTAACCTTATCAAGTGTGCCTTATAAAAAGCCTACAGCAAGTGTCATGTTTTTGTTCTGAATAAATTTTTATTTTTAGAATAATTTTAGCTTTACAAAAAAAGCTGTGGAGATGTACAGAGAATTCTTATATACTCAATACCCAGGACCCACTATTGTTAACATCTAACATCAGTATGTTATATTTTTCCAACTAGAGAAAGAATATGAATACATTATTATTAACTAAAGACCCCACTTTATTCAGATTTTCTTAGTTTTTGCCCACTATCTTTCTGTTCCAGGATCCCATCCAGGACACCACATCACATTAGATATTATGTCTCCTTGGGCTCCTCTTGGCTGTGATAGATTCTCAGCCATGCCAGTTTATTGATAATCTTGATAGTTTTCAGGAGTACCTGTCAGGTATTTTGTAGAAAGTCCTTCAGTTTGGGTTTATCAGATGTTTACTCAGTATTAGACTGAGGTTGTGGGTTTTGGGGAGGAAGACCACAGAGGTAAAGTGCCATTCTCATCACATCATCTCAAGGGTACATACTGTTAACATGACTTATCACTGCTCATGTTGACCTTGATCAATTGTGTTGATGTAGTGTTTGTCAGATTTCTCCTTTGTGAAGTTCCTCTTTTTTTTAAATTGTGAACTGATATATGTCAGAGATAGTATAGGTATCCTTTAATTTTATTTTATATTAATTTTGGGCCATGCCACGCAGCATGCAGCATCTTAGTTCCCTGACCAGGGATCAAACCCATGCCCCCTGCAGTGGAAGTGTGGAGTCTTAACCACTGGACCACCAGGGAAGTACCCTGAAGTTCCTCTTTTGTACCTCCCTCACTGTCCTGTGGTCTTTGGAAGGATGGCAAAATGTGCAGCTCACATTTAAGGAGTGGGGAGTTATACTCTATCTACTAAAATATTTACATACATTTTAAATACTCCTTAAAGTATTTACATAAATTATCTCAAATTATTCTTCTTGGGAGATTCATGTCTCTTCCCACATTTATTTATGTATTCAGTCATTTATGTCAGTGTAGATTCATGGACATTTACTTTCTACTTTGGGTTCTAAACCCCTGACTTTATTTTATTGCCCATATTCTTCCAGCTTTGGTCATTGGGAGCTCTTTCAGTTGGCTCCTGTGTTTCTTTGATACCCTCCCTTGTGGGTTGTCTTTGAGCACCTGCATTCTTTCTAGCGCTACGAGATTCTCCAGACTTGTAATATTTCTGGCCCCAGTCCTAGAATCAGCCATTTCTCCAAGCATCCCTAGTTCCTTTTGTTTGAAAATGGTATTAGAAGTGAACATCTGAATCCTGGGTGTGCTTGTTGCTACTGGGAGAGGTTGCTTCTAGGACCTCCGGAGTTTTCAGAGGAAGGAGATATATGTTTATATAACCCATGTATATATGCACAAACCCATCTATATCCATACTAAACTCCATATAAGTCCACACTGAATTCTCCAACTATAATGCAACGTGGATCATCTTAGCCCCCTCCCCCTTGCTTGTGGGTAACCCCCATCTCCTACAGTGAGAAACCTGTCTCATACCATTACATCTATTTACTTACTGGTTGAACTTCAGTATGCATCTATAAAGGTTTCAGAATTCTTTTTTTTTTAACCTCTTTATTGGAGTATAATTGCTTTACAATGGTGTGTTAGTTCCTGCTTTATAACAAAGTGAATCAGTTATATATATACATATGTTCCCATATCTCTTCCCTCTTGCATCTCCCTCCCTCCCACCCTCCCTATCCCACCCCTCTAGGTGGTCACAAAGCACGGAGCTGATCTCCCTGTTCTTAACCTGTACCCTTGGGGGATGTACATGTGCTTTGCTGAATGGAGTACAGTGCTTATGTAGTCTTTTTTGCCTTTAAGTCTCCATTCATTTCCAAAGTTACTTAGGTCAGTACATTTTCACTCAACTCTTTCACTGAGGTTAATTTAGATATTTCTGATACTGTTAGATATTTTTGTCACAGTCAACATTCCATCATGGGATTCCCCTGAATCCCAAAGTGATTTTTTAAAAATTTGCATCAAGTGAAGCTCATTCTTCTTGCTATAAAGTTCTGTGGATTTTTAAAAAGCATAATGTCATATTGATTTTGGAAGCACGCAGCAGTAAGCGGCAGCTGGAAGCAAGATCTTATTTCCCGGACCGGGAGTCCTAACTGCTAGACCACAGAGGCCAGCTGCTAGGGCCTAAACCCCCAGTTCTTGCCTGCCTTGTCAAGAATGAATTCAGGTGAGGAGGCAGAAGGTAAAGAGAAAAGTAAACATTTATTGGAAAAGCAAAGTACATGTGGAAAGACGCATGGGCAAACTCAGAGAGAGAGCCGCACCTTTGGGAAGTTTAAATCCTTTATAAGGGGGCAGCCTTCTGGGTCTTTTTCTTCTTCTTGGCCAACCGTATTATTTTGACCCTATGGCTAATTTGTCTCTGGACTCTCCCCTGGGTGGTCATGCAACCCTCAGTCAAGATGGATTTCATCGCAAAGGCCTCTGGGAGGGACAATGGCAAGACTTATTATGGTCTGGCATCCCCTGCCTTTTTGACCCCGTGAAAACTTTTGTGCATGTGTATTGTCTCTCTTGCCCCAAGGTTGGGAAATGTATGACCTCTTGATCTTTTAACAGAGTTTAGCTCCTCTCTGTCCCAGCCATAAAGTGTCAAATGTCCAGTTATCTACACTATTCCTGTTGTTGTTTCTTAATGGAAGTGCAGATCTCGAAATACAGACAGGATTCCGGTCATAAATATGTAGTCCGGACTCTGTTTGTCTCTTGCTTCAGGAAATGTAAACAGGGGGCTGATAATGAATGTCCAGCCTGGAGCCCATCTTCTTCTCACCCCAGGAAGTGTGAACAAGAGGCCAGTTGTAACTGTCTAGCCTGGAGCCCATCTATCTCCTGCCTCAATATCTCTACCATTAAAATATTATACAGGATAGTTTCTCTGTCCTATAAACTCCCCTGTGCTTCACCTATTTATCTCTCTCTTCCCAAATCCCTGGAAACCACGGATACATTTATCATCATTATAGTTTTGTCTTTTCCACAATGTCATATAAATGGAATCATGTAGTATGTAGCCTTTTAAGACTGGTTTCTTTCATGTAGCAATATACTTTTAAGATTCATCCATGTTTTTGCATGGCTTGATAACTTATTTCTTTTCATTGCTGAATACTATTCCATTCCAAATATGTAACATAGTTTATTTACCCATTCATCTATTGAAGGGCATTTTGATTACTTCCAGTTTGGGGTAATTTTTTTTTAACTTTTTGGGTTTTGTTTCTGTTTTTGTTTTTGTTTTGGCTGTGCTGGTTCTTAGTTGCGGGGCGTGGGCTCTTCGTTGGGGCACGCAGGCTTCTCTCTATTTGTGGTATGCGGGTTTTCTCTCTCTAGTGGTGCACGGTCTCCAGGGTGCGTGGGCTCTGTAGTTATGGTGCACGGGGTCCAGGGCGCATGGGCTCTGTAGTTTGCGGCACATGGGCTCTCTCGTTGAGGCATCCAAGCTCGGTAGCTGTGGTGCGCAGGCTTAGTTGCCCGGGCATGTGGGATCTTAGTTCCCCGACCAGGTATTGAAGCCACATACCCTGCATTGGAAGGCAGATTCTTTAGCACTGGACTGCCAGGGAAGTCCCTTAGGGTAATTATTAATAAAGCTGTAATTAACATTCAAGTGCAGATTTGTGTGTGTGTGTGAGTGTACATAAAGTTTCAAATCATTGGATAAATACCTAGAAATGTGATTGACTATCATAGGATGATTGACTATCATAAGATCAGACTATGTTTAGTGTGTTAGTTTCCTAGGGCTGACATAACAAAAACCACAAACAGAATTGCTTAAACAATAAACATTTACTGTCTCACAATTCTGGAGACTAACAGCCTGATTATCAAAGTGTTGGCAAGAGTTGGTTCCTTCTGAGAGCTGTGAGGGAGAATCTATTCTATTTCTCTCCTATCTTCTGGTGGTTTGCTGGCAATCTTTGGCATTCCCTGGCATGTGGGAGCATGATCCTGATCTCTGCCTTCATGCCTGCATGGTGGCCTGTCTCTGTGTACATGTCTCTGAATTTCCTTTTCTCAAGAACACTAATCATATTGGATTAGGGGCCCATCATACTCCAGTATAACTAATACTGGAGTATTATAGCTCCAGTATACAACTCCAGTATAACTATATATCTGCAATGACCCTATTTCCAAATAATGTCATATTCTGAGGTACTGGAGTTTAGGACTTCAGCATGAGATGGCAACTGGGGGAATTCAACCCATGACATTTAGTTTTTTAGTTTTTTTAAATGTTTTAAAAAACATTTTAGTTTTTTAAGAATTTGCCAAATTATCTTCCCAACTGGCTGTACCATTTTGCATTCTCATCCAGAAATTAGAAGAGTCCCTGTTGCATTATATCCTTGCCAGCAATCGGTATTAACCATTTTTTGTAAATTTGCCATTCTAAGAGTGGTACTTCATTGTTGTTTTAATTTGTCTTTTTCTAATGACAAATGATGTTAAGTCTCTTTTTATATGCCTGTTTACCATCTATATATCTTGTTTGGTGAGGTGTCCGTTTAGATCTTTTGCCCATTTTTAAATTCAGTTTTTTGTTTTCTTAATGTTAAGCTTTAAATATCAATAGTCTTTGTATATTTTGCCTAGATGTCCTTTATCAGACATGTGATTTGTAAATGTTTTCTCCCTATTGGTGGATTGTCTTTTCATACACTTAACAATGTTCATTGCAGAGCAAAAGGTTTAATTTTAATAAGATCCAGATTATTAATGTTTTTTTTCCATGGATTGAGCTTGTGGTGTGTATCTAAAAGAGACCAAACCTAAGGTCACATAGATTTTTTTCCTATAATTTTATAGTTTTCTCCTATAGCTTGCTGAGGTTTTATTTGGGATTACATTGAATCTATGGATCAATTTGGGAAGAATGGGTACCTTAAAAATATTGATCCTTCCAATTCATGAACATGGAATATTTCTCCATTTATTTAGACCTTCTTTGATTTCTCTCATTCATGTTCTATAGTTTTCTGCATAACATATTTTGTTAGATGTATACCAAAGCACATCATTTCTTTTGGTGCTGTTATAAATGGTTTTGCTTTTTGAAATTTACATTCCAATTGCTATATATAGGGAAGCAGTTTACTTTGGTATATAGACTTTACATCCTGCACTCTTGCTATACTCATTTAATTAGTTAACAAGTTTTGTGGGGGTGTTTTTTGTGTGTATGGATTCTTTGGTGTGTTCTACATAAACAATCATATTATCTGAGAATAAAGATAGTTTTATTTTATCCTTTCCAATCTGTATACCATTTATTTCTTCTTTTTGTATTCCAGGATGATAATAAATAGAAGTGATGAAAGCAGACATCCTTGTCTTCTTCCTGGAAAGAAGGAAAAGAGTTTAGTTCTCACCATTAAATATGATATTAGTTGTAGGTTTTTTATACATTCACTTGATTTGAGTATGAATGGGTATCTAATTTCATGAAACCCTTTTTCTGCATTGATTGATTTTTTCTTTTAATTTCTCTATTGCCTTATTAATTATACTATTTTGCATTTATTAAGTGTTTGTTCTAGGAATTACAATATGCTTCATTAACTTATGACTGTCTACTGTGGTAATTGTACTACCTCTGTAAAATGTAAAATCTTTTAACAGTAAAATTCTATTTAACCTCTCCTATTCTTTGTATAATTATTATCATATATTTTACAACTACATGGGTAATAAACCCCACCTCATAATGTTATTAATTTTGTATTTAAACAGAGAGTTGAATTTTTTAAAAAAATAAGATTAGTATCTATAAAAGTACTGAATCACTATGCTGTACACCTGAAACTAATATAATATTGTAAATCAACTATACTTCAATTAAAAAAATAAGATTAGGAAAAGGGTAATTTTTTAGAATTAACATTTACTATTTGTGGAGCTCATTATATTTTCATATCCAAGTTTCCATCTCATATCCTGCACCCTGTAGAACTTCCTTTTAGAACTTCTTCTTATAGAACAGATCTGCTGGCAACAAATGTGCTTATATATGTTAGTTTCCTTGCCATCATTCTACGTACCACTGAGGCTATGCTTATTTTGTTTACAATCTGTTTTCTCTCTGTTCTTGAGGTGGGATTACTTCTATTCATCTGTCCTTAAATTCCATAATCCTTTCCTCTGAAGACTCCAATCTGGTGATTAAGCCTATCTGGTGAAATTTTTCATATACTTTTACTTCTAGATTTTATATTTATTAGTTTTTGTGGTTTTAATTTCACTCCTGATGTTCCCAGTTTGATCATTCCTTGTGAACATATTTTTATTATGTTTTTAAAAAACTCAAAATAGTTGCTTTAATGTCTATGTCTGTTAATTCCTACATCTGGGTCATTGTGGATTCTGTTTCTATTGACTGTCTTTTTTTTTTTTTTTCCTTAACTATGGGCCTCATTTTTTTCTGCTTCGTCATGTGTCTAGTCATTTTTTAATGTATGCTGAACATCACAGATGGTACATAGTAGGGAATGCTTTAAAAAGTACTGAGTCATGTTCTGGTAGGCAGTTATTAATAGGTACTGTTCTAGTCCTGCCCAACTTGGCTTTACACTTTTTTGGGTGTATTATTTTGGTTATAAACTTAGTCCAGGGCCTAGCCCTCACTCTAGGGCATGATCTTTAATCCTAGGCCTTGGCTTTTCTGGGATCTTGAATGAATAACCATGGTGCTCAGCAAGGTATCTCCACTCTGGTTGGTCTAAAACACCAACATCACTTAGCACAATATTTGGCATCTCTATTCAGGTTTTATCCCCATAACAGGCAATCTCTCTTAGGCCTTGTTGCGGGGGTGTGGCTTTTGCTTTTGCTTTTTTTATGCATGTGCAGCCCAGTTCTTGGCCAAAAGCTCATGGTTAATTCATAACTTTCTAAACCACCACCCTTTACATTACACCCTCCTCTTGGGTATCCTAACGCAAATTCCAGCCACTTTATTCAGCCTAGAAATCCTACCTTTGCCTCCTCAGCTCAGCAACACCAGTTTGCTCTGCTTGGGTGCCATCTCTCCACCCAAGGTCCCAAAATTTCCCTCAGGCAGAAAGCAAAGGGGAGGGCAGGGCTCCCTTTTTTCCTCTTTATTGTGGGATCACAGTCCTATACTACCTGTTGTCAAACATCTAAAAAGAGTTGCCTGATATATGTCACCCAGTTTTATAGTTGTTTACGGTGGAAGGTACTCTTTCATGGTGTGAAGCAGATAACTTCCCTACCTATAACATTTAAAAGTATTTAATATTCTGTACTTTTTTTTCTATCCTTTTTTTTCTTTTTTATTGAAGTATAGTTGATTTACAATGTTGTGTTAGTTTCAGTGGTACAGCAAAGTGATTCAGTTATACATGCATATATATCTATTTTTTTCAGATTCTTTTCCCTTATAGGTTATTATAAAATATTAAGTATAGTTCCCTGTGATATACAGTAGGTCCTCGTTGTTTATCTATTTTATATATCTGCTAATCCCAAACTCCTAGTTTATCCCTCTCCTTTCCCATTTGGTAACCATAAGTTTGTTTTCTATGTCTGTAGGTCTATTTCTGTTTTTTATATAAATTCACTTGCATCATTTTCTTGTAGATTCCACATATAAGTGATATCATATGATGTTTATCTTTCTCCATCTGGCTTACTTCACTTAGTATGATAATCTCTAGGTCCATCTATGTTGCTGCAAATGGCATTATTTCATTCTTTTTATGTCTGAGCAATATTCCATTGTACATATGTATACATATTCTTTATCCATTCATCTGTCGATGGACACTTTGGTGGCTTCCATGTCCTGGCTATTGTAAAGAGTGCTACAATGAACATTGGGGTGCATGTATCTTTTTGAATTATCGTTTTCTCTGGATATAGTTCATACTTTAAGCATTATATGTGCCTTCCTTCAACATATACAAGGAGCTTTTGACACTTTAAATGTTTTGAACCCAATGAGTATTATATGTTATTATCATTGGAAATTTTGTTTCTTTCTTGCCATTTTACCCCTGAATTTAGGCATCGTTATTATTGTTTAGATATTATTTTATTGTTATAGTTATAATCCATAAATGTTTGTTTATGTTTCTCCCACGTTTACTTTTTTTTTTAAACATGCCATTTCTTTTTGCATCTCAGGCTATCCTCTAGGATTATTTCACTTTTTTAGAAACCTTTCTGTGATGTTACCACACTTAAGATCAGATCATTTAAAAATCATTCCATCTCTTGTTCTCTAAATATACTTTATTGGAGCTCCATTTTTAAGATAAACTTTTTGGGGGGAAACATAAGAAAGAAAAGGTACAAATCAAAAATTACAGCTCAGTTAATATACAAAATTAAAACACTTTGAAATTAGATCAAGTTACAAAATATTAACAGTAAGTAGAAAGATCCTCTCCAGTTTCTAGCCCCTCCCCACCAAAGTAATGATTAACCTGACTTCTAATACTAGAGATTAGGTTTGAATGTTTTTGTTCTCTTATGACTGGTATCTTACAGGATGTATTCTATTGGGTCTGGCTTCTTTCACTCAACATTATGTTTGAGACCCATCCATGTTGTTAGATGTTGTTTTAGTTTGTTCATTTTATTTGTCATAGCGTATCTGATTATAGTAGTATACCACAGTATCCACTATTGATGAAAATTGGGTTGTTTCCATTGTGAAGCTATTATGAATAATGCTGCCATGAATATTCTTGAACATATCTTTTGGGAGAAATGTGTACACATTTCCATTGGATATTGTGATAGTAAATTTTATGTGTCAACTTTACTGGGCCGCAAATGCCCAGATTCTTGATATATTTCAAATATTATTCTGGGTATTTCTATGAGGGTGTTTTTTGGATGAGATTAAGATTTAAATTGGTAAACTGAGTGACACAGATTGTCCTCCATAATGTGAGTGACACTCATGCAATTAGTTGAAGGTCTGAGTAGAATAAAAAGGCTGACCCCCACCCCCCCAGTAAGAGAGAATTCCTCTTGCCTGACTGCCTTCAAACTGGGACATTGGCTTTTTCCTGCCTTTGGATTGGAACTTACCTCTGGCTTTGCTAGTTCTTAGGCCCTTGGACTACAGCTATCTCATTGGCTGTCCGGGGGCTCCAGTTTGCTGGATCACCCTGCAGATCTTGGAACCTGTCAGCCTCCATAATCACGTGAGCCAATTCCTTATAATAGATCTCTTTATAGATACATATAAACTCAGTAGATAGATAGATAGATAGATAATAGAGATACATGATACATATATAGGCTCACATGATTAGATATGCATACAGATATTGATATAGATGTAGATATATGTATAAGATAGCTCCTATTCATTCTGTTTCTCATGTGAGTTCTGCTGGGTCCCAGAATTTGCAAACGTTCAGCTTTAGTAGATACTGTCAATTTCCCAAAGTTCTTATTCTAATTACACTCCCACCACACCACAATGTATGAGTGATCGATTTGGTTTACATACTCATCCACCTTCTTTGATAGAATTTCATACACTCTGGCTTATGGAAAATTGATCTCATTGCGGCGTTTAATTTGCATTTCCTTTATGACTAAGGCAGTTGAACAGCTTTTCATGTATTTATTGGTATTTTGAATACCCTTTTTTGTGAAGTGACTTCTCAGACTTTTGCCCATTTTTCTATTGGATTGTCTGCCTTTTTCTTAGTTACTTGAAGGAATTCATTCTTTGTTCAGGATATTAGTCCTTTGTCAGACATCTATATTGCAAACAGTTTTTACAAGTCTGTGGCTTTGTTTTTACTTTCTTAAGGTTATCTTTTGAGGAACAGATGTTCTTAATCTTAGTGTGGTCCAATTTATCAATATTCCCAACTACAGTTTGCATTTTGGGTGCCCTCCTTTTGATTTCTTTGCCTATCCCAAGGTCATAAAGATACCGTCCTATGTTTTCTTTTAAGAGTTTTATGATTTAACATTGAGATTTTTTACCCATTTGGAATTAACTATGAGGTAAGATAGGAATAAAGATTCATTATTTTATATGGATATTCAGTTGACCTAATACCATTTAATGAAAAGGTAATTTTTTTTCTCCCTGTATTGCCACGTCACCTTTGTGCATCAGATGATAGCATATATGTGTGGGTCTGATATTGTACCAATATCACACTTTCTCAACTACTCTAACATTGAACTAGGTTTATGTACTTGGTAGCATAAATTTTCTACACTTTTAAAAATTTCTTCAAATTGTCTTGGGTATTCTTTTTTTTTTTAACATCTTTATTGGGAGTATAATTGCTTTACAGTGGTGTGTTAGTTTCTGCTTTATAACAAAGTGAATCAGCTATCCATATACATATATCCCCATATCTCCTCCCTCTTGCGTCTCCCTCCCACTCTCCCTATCCCACCCTTCTAGGTGGTCACAAAGCACCGAGCTGATCTCCCTGTGCTATGTGGCTGCTTCCCACTAGCTATCTATTTTACACTTGGTAGTATATATATGTCCATGCCACTCTCTCACTTCGTCCCAACTTACCCTTCCCCCTCCCCGTGTCCTCAGGTCCATTCTCTAGGTCTGCATCTTTATTCCTGTCCTGCCCCTAGGTTCTTCAGAACCTTTTTTTTTAAATAGATTCCATATATATGTGTTAGCATACGGTATTTGTTCTTCTCTTTCTGACTTACTTCACTCTGTATGACAGACTCTAGGTCCATCCAACTCACTACAAATAACTCAATTTCGTTTCGTTTTATGGTTGAGTAATATTCCATTGTATATATGTGCCACATCTTCTTTATCCATTCATCTGTTCATGGACACTTAGGTTGCTTCCATGTCCTGACTATTGTAAATAGAGCTACAATGAACATTGTGGTACATGACTCTTTCTGAATGCAGCTCAATATCAAAAAAGCAAACAACTCAATCCAAAAATGGGCAGAAGACCTAAATAGACATTTCTCCAAAGAAGATATACAGATTGCCAACAAACACATGAAAGGATGCTCAACATCACTAATCATTAGAGAAATGCAAATCAAAACTACAATGAGGTATCACCTCACACCAGTCAGAATGGCCATCATCAAAAAATCTACAAACAATAAATGCTGGAGAGGGTGTGGGGAAATGGAACCTTCTTGCACTGTTGGTGGGAATGTAAATTGATACAGTCATCATGGGGAACAGTATGGAGGTTCCTTAAAAAACTAAAAATAGAACTACCATATGACCCAGGAATTCCACTGCTGGGCATATACCCTGAGAAAACCATAAGTCTTGGGTATTCCTGACCCTTTTTACCTTTATATAATTATGATTCATTTTATAATTTGGGGGGAATTCTATGGAATTTTTAGACCAAGCTGGTGCCTTATGATACTGTATTCTTTAATCTGTGAACATGGTGTTTTCTTCCATTTATTTAGATCTTCTCTAATTTTTCTCAATAATACAGGTGACCCTTGAACAACATGAGGGCTAGGGGTGCCAACCCTCCTCACAGTCAAAAACTGATACATAACTTTACAATCATTCCTCCATATCCACAGTTCCCCAACTGAGGATTCAACCAACCATGGATCGTGTAGGACTGTAGTCCGGACTGAAGAAAAAAAATTGTGTCTCAATGGACTGCACAGTTCAAACACATGTTATTTAAATGTCAACTGTATTTTATAATTCTCAGTGTAGAAATGTTGGGAAACTTTCCAAGAATCATTCATAGGGCTTCCCTGGTGGCGCAGTGGTTAAGAATCCACCTGCCAATGCAGGGAACATGGGTTCAAGCCCTAGTCTGGGAAGATCCCGCATGCTGCAGAGCAACTAAACCCATGAGCCACAACCACTGAGCCTGCGTCTGGAGCCTGCGAGCCACAACTACTCTACCCGCACACCTAGAGCCCGTGCTCCTCAACAAGAGAAGCCACCACAACGAGAAGCCCACGCACCGTAATGAAGAGTAGCCCCTGCTCGTCACAGCTAGAGAAAGCCCACACTCAGCAATGAAGACCCAACACAGCCAAAAATAAATAAATTAAATAAATAAATTAAAAAAAAATAATCATTCATAGTAAACACTGATGTTTTTATTCTATTAAAACAATATGTTTTTAAATTTCATTTTATAACTGTTGCATGTTTAGAAATACATTTGATATCTGCATATTGGTCTCATATTCAGTGAAATATTCTAAGCTCCCTTATTGACTCTGATAGTTTTTCTGTAGATTATTTTTTCAAACAGAGACATAACAACTGCCAAGTCAGTTTTAAACTTTTCTTTCCAATCCATACTCTTCTATGTCTTTTTCTTGACCTATTTCACTAAGTAGGGACATCCAATTCAATATTTAATGGAAGGGGCAGCACACTGTTTTGTCTCATTCCTGATCTCAGGCAGAAGGCCTTCAATAATTTACCACCACATTAGTTTTCCGGGATTTTCATAACACAATACCAAAAAGTGGGTGACTTTAAACACAGTTTATTGTCTCACAGTTCTGGAGGCTGGAATCCTGAAATTGAGGTGTTGGCACGTTCCCTTTGAAGTTCTGCACAGAATCCTCCCTGCATCTTCTTGGTGTTGGTGGTGGCTGGCCACCTTGATGTCCCTTGGCCCGCAGCTGCATCACTTCAATCTCTGCCCATATCATCACATGATGATCATCCTGTGTGTGTGTGTCCAAATTTCCCTTTTCTTATAAGGATACCAGTCATATTGGATTAGGCCCTACGGTAATGTTCTCATCTTAACTTTGTTACATCTGCAAAGACCCTATTTCCAAATAAGGCCACATTCACAGGTACAGGGGCAGTGGGCATAGAATTTCAACATATCTTTTTGAGGGACAGAATTCAACTTACAACAATCACTAAGGAAAATGCTAGCTGTATTTTTTTGTGTTATTGTTTTTCTTTTTTTTTCACATATATATCATCTTTTACACAAGAAGAAAATTCCCTTCTATTCCTACTCAGATAAGATTTTTTTTTAAATTACAAGTGGGTATGGAATTATTTCTTTGTTTAGCATTTATTAAGATGATATAGTTTTCTCCTTTATTTCTAATATTTTGAAGTACACTGACTTTTTATTGTTAAATTAACCCTTGTGCCTAATACAAAGACCCACATTACTGATCAAACTTATATGAAATTGAAGTCTTGTCAAGCATCAAGTTTACTAATGAAGGTGCAAAGCAAGAACTATGATATATGCTGCAACAATATCTGGAGGCCCTGACTCCTTCACACTCAGCCCTCTGAGCTCCTTTTTTTCCCATATAGCATGAATTCTGGCTTCAGAGTGATGAATAGGGACAAGTCAGCACAGGAAAACATCTGTGTATCACTCAGCTTTTATATCCTGCAACTCAGGTGACCCTGTTCTAGCTATGTGACTAATTTCTATTGTTCAATGCAGAGGCAGCCCATCAATTGCAGATTTATTTATAGTAAGCATGATAGACAAACTAGGCATAGCATGCTAAAAGTGCCCATAGATCAGTAATCAGGACCCCCTGTAGCACTGTGTTGAATCCTTATTCATCTTATGGTTGGTGCATTTCATCAGTTGTTCTTTGCTAAGAGTTTTGGACAGAATTAAAGCTGCCTCACAAGTAGGAGGGTATGTGTCTATAAAGTCTGTTCCTTCGTACCTTCTAGTCCTGAAAAATCACCTACTTGATCTTAGTTATTATTATTTTTTTAAATATTATTGAATTTGTTTAGTGGATATTCTCTTTAGAATTTTGCATCTATGTTTATTAAAGGAACGTACCTGAGATTTTCTTGTAAAGCTGCATGTTTTTGGCATGTAGATTATGTCGGCCTCATGAAATAAGTCAAGAATTATTCCCCATTTTCTGTATTGTGAAAGAGTTTTCTAAGCTTTGTGTTATTTTCTCCACAAATCATTAGAAAAATTAGCTGGTGAAGCCATCAAATTTTGTGTTTCCTTTCCTGGGAGAATTTCATTTTGTAATTTTTATGGAAGCACAAAATACAAACAGAAAAAGTCATGTTTGTGGAACTTGCATTGAGATCAAGAAAAAGAATATTGCCAGCACTCCAAAAGCACATTTTTTCTGCTGTATTCCAGTTTCTATCCCTCAGAGGGTAATATTATCTTGACTTCTAACTTCGTAGATAGCTTTGCCTATTATTGGACTTTGTATAAATGTGATAACACAGTGCACTCTCTTTTTGTCTGGCAATTTTTGCTAAATTTTATGTTTGTAATATTCATCCACATTTTTTGGCATGCACTTGTAGTTAATTGATTCTCTTGACTGTGTAGTATTTCATCGAGAGAATACCAAATACACTTCTACTGTTAATTGGGCAGGCATCTGAGTATTTTCCAGTTTGGAGCAATTAAAAATAATGCTTCTGTGAACATTCTTATAACTGATCTTTCAGTGAATAGGTTTATGTCTATTGAATATGGTTACTCCATCTCCTTGTGAGCACTTTATCCCTTTTTATTTGAAACATTTTGGATGGTATTAGTGGCATTAGTTATCAGCTTCTCTGCTAACTAATGAGGTTTAGGACCTTTTCATCTATTTATTGATCATTTAAATATCTTCTTTTGTGAAGCACCTGCTCAGAGCTTTTTGCCCATTTTTATTGAATAGACACTTTTTCCTATTTATTTGAAGGAGTTTCCTATTTATTCTGGATATGAATCCTTTGTCCAAAAATGTACTACAATTATCTTCTCCCCCTCTGTGTCTTCCTTTTCACTCTCTGAAGACATATTTTGACAAATAAAATTTACTGACCTTCATAGGGTCCAATTTATGTATTTTTCATTTATGGTGTTTTTGATGTCCTATGAAATAAATCTTTTCCAACTCTAAATTCAGAAAGATATTCTCCTAAGCTTTCTTCTAAAAGGTTTGCCATGTTATCTTTAGTATTTAGAGCTGTAATCCATCTGTAATTATTTTTTGTGTAGGCTTTGAGAGAAGGCAGGGTTCAAGATTATTTTTTCTGTATTAATGTACAATTATCTTAGCCCCATTTATGGAAAAGATCATTATTCTTTGTAGAATTACAATTTCACTTTGTCCTACATCATATGACAGTGCATGTGAGGGTGTGTCTCTGTGGTCTTTTTGTTTTGTGTCTTGTTTTCTTAATTTGAGATATAAGTTACATATGATAAACTGTATACATATTAAATGGAAACTCTAAGAGAGGAATAATCTCCAGTCTACTGACATAAAGTAAATGTAAGTCAATAACCCTGTATCCAGTGAAGAAATAACTCTCTTTCAGGGTAAAAGGAAACCACTCTTTGTCATGCCTTGATATTTGAAAAGTATTTCATTGGATATAGAATTCTAGGTTGATAGCTATTTCTTTAATTTAGTTTAAAAACACTATGCCACCTCCTTGCCCCACCACCCGCCTTCATGGTTTCCTATGAGAAATCTTCTGTCACTCAAATCATTGTTTCTGTACAGGTGTGTGTCATTTTTCTGTGGCTGCTGTCAAGATTATTTTCTTCATGTTTAGTTTTCAGAAGTTTGATTATGACATGTCTGGGCATGGGTTGCTTTGAGTTTATACTTTTTAGGTTTGTTGAACTACTTGAATCTGTAGGTGTATGGGGTTTTGTTTTGCTTTGTTTTTGCCAAACTGAGGAAGTCTTCAGCCATTATTTCTTCACTATTTTTTTAGCATCACACTCTTTCTCCTCTCTTTCTTGGATTCTGATGACATAAATTTGGGCCTGTTGTTGTTCCCCTACTGGTCCCTCAGGCAGTGTTGTCTGTGTGTGTGTGTGTGTGTTTCTGTGTGTTGTTCAAGTTGGATAATTTCTATCGATTAATCTTCAAGTTCACAAATTCTTTCCTTTGTTATCTCCATTCTACTATTGAGTTATAACAGTAAATTTATCTCAGTTGCTGAATTTTTCCATTTAAAATTTCCATTTGACTCTTCTTTTTATCTTCTATTTATTTGCAGAAATTTTCTGTTTTAACTTGTTTCAAGAGAGCTTATGATTGATCATCTGAGCTTTTTTTTAAGATTTATTTTATCGAAGTATAGTTGATTTACAATGTTGTGTTAGTTTCAGGTGTACCACAAAAGTGATTCAGTTATAGATGTATATACATTCTTTTTCATATTCTTTTCCATTATGGTTTAATCACAGGATATTGAATAACGTTCCCTGTACTATACAGTAGGACCTTGTTTTTTATCCATCTTAGGTATAATAGTTTGCATCTGCTAATCCCAAACTCCCAATCCACCCTTCTCCCACCCCACCCCCTGCTTGGCAACCACAAGTCTGTTCTCTATATCTGTGAGTCTGTTTCTCTTTCATAGATAAGTTCATTTGTGTCATATTTTAAATTCCACATATAAGTGATAGCATATGGCCTTTGTCTTTCTCCTTCTGACTTACTTTGCTTAGTATGATAATCTCTAGGTCCATCCATGTTGCTGCAAATGGCATTATTTCATTCCTTTTATTGGCTAAGTGGTATTCCATTGTATATATGTACCACACCTTCTTTATGCATTCATCTGTCTCATCTGAGCATTTTTTTAATACTTGCTTTGAAGACTCATCAGATAATGCCAACATCTCATTATTGTTGTCTGTTGATTGTCTTTTCTAATGCAAGTTGAGTTTTTTTGTGTGTGTGGTTCTTCACATGCTGAATAATTATGGATTTTATCCTGCACACTTTGAATGTTTCATGAGACCCTAGGTCTTCTTTAAACCCTATGAAGAATGATGATATGTACGTTTTAGCCTTCTATAGGCTGTGGTTCCAATGCCAGGTTAGTTTTCCAAGCTTTTTGGTGCTACTCAAATATGTATGTCCTGGATCTGTGCTGTCCAGTGGTCAGTCAAGGACCTGGGCATAAATCAACTGGTTATCTTAGTTCTCAGTCTTTGGTGTGCTGGGTGGGATCAGATCCATGAATGTGCATTTTAGAGGTGAGTCCAAGATGTCATAAAAACCTTGATGGGTTCACATTCTCAAGCTCACCTCTCTGCTGTCTCTCCAGTACTTTCTGGTCCCTGCCAATTCCCCTTTGTAGTCCCTAGGTCAGAACTGCCCAATTCCATGATTGTACCATATATAAGGCCCACGTAATGGAGAACAGAGAGAAAAACAAACAACTGGGGACCCACCCTGCCCTCTTGGAGGGGTAGCAACAACAAATGCTAGGGGAAGCTTCCCTCCCACAGAGATTTAGCTCTGGCAGTTTTCCATTGCAGGCTACTTCTACTACCCCCATTTCACTGTTGCCTGGGGGTTAGGGTGCTAGAAACAAAAACAGAAAAAACAGGGACTTTCCCTCACTTTTCTTGCATTTCTGTTTTCCGGTCTTTGAGCCCAACTAGAGGGTTTCTGCTGGACTCTCTCTGTCTGCACCATAGGGCTCAAACCTGGTTTTCCAACTGTATCCAATTCAGGCTGGGGAATATCCAAGGAAAAATGGTAAATTCACTGCCAGTTTATTAGTACTTCGAATTCTGGAGGCTTCCTTTGATCTGCCTGCTGTTCTTTACTTTTCAGAGTTCTCAGATTACTGCCTCTTCATTCTGTTTCAGGTTTATAATTGGTATTCAGAGAGATGGGAAGATGAGACTGTGTTTACTCCATCTTGCCTGGAGCTGGATCTGGAAAATTTATTTTCACACCTACTATTTAGTTAAGGTTAACAATATAATTTATGTAAGCAATATTTAGTTAATGTTATCAACATATTGTTTCTTAGTTCAATTGCTTTCCCTCTATGTTTACTATTCTTATGGATATACATCTTTAGTATTTAATTTAGTGAGTGTCTTTGTATGATAAGCTCCTGTTGTTATGTATAAATGTCTCTGTTTTCCCACCAACTTTTGAATTTTTTTGATCAAACCACGAATACAGAAAACAGCTTAGAGAAAAGGTACCACTTAAAGAGTTTTTATAAGATGAATGTTTTTTTTTGTTTTGTTTTTTGCGGCACGCGGGCCTCGCACTGTTGTGGCCTCTCCCATTGCGGAGCACAGGCTCCGGTCGCATAGGCTCAGCGGCCACGGCTCACGGGCCCAGCTGCTCCACGTCATGTGGGATCTTCCCGGACCAGGGCACGAACCCGTGTCCCCTGCATCGGCAGGCAGACTTGCAACCACTGAGCCACCAGGGAAGCCCAGATGAATGTCTTTTTAATTCCACCCATAAATCAGACAGAAATTGGCAGCAACCCCAGAAGCCTCATGCCTCTTCCCCAAAGCAAGCACTGACTTCCCATGACAAAAGTAACTATCTCTCTAGATTTTATGGAAGTCCTCTTATTACTTTTAATTGTAGTTTTATTACCTAACTGAGGAACACTAAACACTATAGATAGTATAGCTTAGCCTGATTTTCAAAAATATGTCTGTTACCCCTCTGTATATTTTTAACCTTGAACATTTTTTGCTGACGAAGCCAATTCTGGGGAGCTAAGATTTTGCTGATTGCATTCCTATGGTTTAGTTTGATATTTTTATTTGTCCTCTAGGTTTTCTGCAAAGTAGTAATTGAGTATAAACTTAATCTGGCTCAGATTTTACTGTGGCAGGAAGATTACTTCATAGGTGTTGTTGAGTTCATTGTCAAGGGGCATATTGTGGTCTAGTTATCTAATTTTTTGTGGTTGGCAACCATAGATTCTTAGCTGGACATGCTTAGATCTTGAATGTGTTGCAAAATGGTGATGCTCTAATTCTATTGTTCCTTCTTTGTTTAAATATATTCCCACATCTGCCATTTAGTTTCTAGAGGTAGTTTGCATAGGAAAGCCAGGATAGATGTTAGAGTCTTTCCTATTTTTATGAGTTTGCAAAACAAAGAACTGGTTTTCTTAGTATTTTATAGAGTTTAATTAATTAGGTGAGAGAGAAAGAAATGGAGAGAGAGAGATTGAGAGAGACAGAGAGGGAGAGAGAGCATGCAGACCTCCAACATCAAGTAGCATAATTCACCAAGGGTTCCAGCTACAAGAGCTATGAACCCCAACTCCGTGTCTGTGCTGAGGACGTGTTCCTGATAGGCTGTTCCTCATTCCTGGGAGACCCTATCCTGGGAGACTGAACTCCTCTGACAACCACCTTTGGCTTGAGTTCTCTTAGTGGCCTTGCTGAACTTTCCTGAATGTTCATCTAGGACTCTGCCACACAACTTTCCTCCCTTCTCCCTGCACCTGGGATCAGACTTACAATGCAGTTTGATAGCTCTCCAAGATTCCTCTTTCATTCCATATTTTCTATCACTTAGCCATTTCCTCCAATAAAAGCCTTGCACATTTCATTCAACCTCAGCATCTGCTTCTTGGAGGACCTAGATGATGCAATGTATCATTATAAACTCACAGATGTACACCTCTTTGGTGTGTTTCCATCCATCTAAGGCATTATTACCCTTACTGATGCTCCAATTGTCCTATCTTTGCTGAGTGGGAGTTTCTCCAGCTTGACACCCAAGTCTTTTTTTTTTTTTTTTTTTTTTTTGCAGTATGCGGGCCTCTCACTGTTGTGGTCCCTCCCGTTGCGGAGCACAGGCTCTGGACGCGCAGGCTCAGCGGCCATGGCTTACGGGCCCAGCTGCTCCGCGGCATGTGGGATCTTCCCGGACCGGGGCACGAACCCATGTTCCCTGCATCAGCAGGCAGACTCTCAACCACTGCGCCACCAGGGAAGCCCGACACCCAAGTCTTTTTAACACAACCTTACTAGTCTTTGATAATGTCCTTGCTCTCTGTTACAAAAAAATATTCTAAGCTCATCTGCTCATCTTTTCCTTTTCCTGTCCCACACCTGGAATCAGCAATGCAATTTCAACCATTTCTCTAAGAAACCCTGGTGTCTTTTAGTTGTAAATATTATTTTTAGGCTTCTTCAATGAACATATTTAGGGTATCTATTTATCTATCTATCTATGTATCTATCATCTAGCTATCACCTAGCTATCTATCTCTCTATCATCTATCTATCTATACTCTCTCTTCCTATCATCTATCATATATCTATCATCTACCTATCTATCTGTCTATCATCTATCTATCATTTATCTATCTATCTATCATCTAGCTATCATCTAGCTATCTGTCTCTCTATCATCTAGCTACCTATACTCTATCTACCTATCATCTCTCTATCACTATCTATCTATCTACCTATCTATCTATATCTATGGTAAAATGCCTCAAGTTCAAATTCAAGATTATGGGGTGTTTACTTAAGATTTTCTATCTTTCATTTGCAGTTCCTAGGAAACCTGGTTCTCAAGAGCACTAGGGATAATCAAATTAGAATAACATATGTACACAAAAAATAATATTCAGAAGATACCAACACTTTATCCAACTGTCACCAACATGATTACTAAAAATATTTTAAAAATTGTTTTTTGTGTATGTTTTTTCCATTTTCTCTTTCATTTTAAAAAGTTATACTGTATGTACATTGTCAAAGCCTATAGCTATTACATGCTATACTATCTCCCTTGAATCTCATATTTAATCTTAGTTCTACGTATAATAATAATAATTCATACCACCAGTATTTATGCCAGTCTCTCTGCAGTTTCAAAGGCAACAAGGTCTGCACGGGTTTCAGCCCATCTGACAAGGTTCCAGCTGGTTCTTTGTCTCCCAACAACACATTCGTCCTCCCTTCCTGACTGCCTGCCTTACAAACCTCAGACTCACGTGCAAGGTTGCTAGACTTACAAAGGCTGCTTAACCAGCTCCCAGTATTTGATCACACACACACACACACAGACACACACACACACACCCTACAGGTTCTGCTTCTCTGGTTGAATCTTGGCTGCTGGTACAAGTAACCTCATTTGATTGTTTTTGAGACATGTTAGAAAATATAGCGTTGTGTTTTCTGAAAGATTCTAACTGTTCCCCTCCCCCATCTGTATCAGCACGCATTCTTCTTTGCCGCCATTGTCCCTATCCAGCTCAATTTGGACTCTTAACAGTTTCCTCTCAATGGGGCTCTGTCCTGGAAGGGAGCCTTGCTCGTTATTCCTGAGAGTTTGGAGGACCTAGTCTGCACTGGCTTCTTTAGACCTTACTGACATCCTCTTTTGCTTACTTGCTTTAAAAGTGAGAATATCCTTCCAATTCAGCTGCTTTCAAAGTTGGCCTGCTGGAATTTCCAGAAAGTAACTGTTAGCAAGGCTTGCCACATGCTTTGAGGAGGCCCAGTGAAAAGTGAAGATGGAGGACGCTTTGTTGCAAAAAAACTTTGTTTTAAGGGTTTTTTTTCCTTTTTTCTGTAATCTCTTTCCCAATCTGTCATGATGTTTTTTTCTTTGACATTTAACATTGCACTTGCTTGAGCACAAGAATACTTGTAGAGGAGTGAGACCCTCACAGGTACCTGGGGCCCCATCCATGATTCACTTCACAGGGTACACACGCCCAACCCCAGTCCCTCCTGTGCCAAGTCCCTACCAGGGTTGACGTTGGCTGCAATCTTGGGGTGGACATGGAGAAAGCAGACTCCTGAGAACGCTTGCTCGGGAGGTGGGGAGGTGGTGGGAAGTAAGACCACATGGGAGCTTGAGACAGGCTGGAACCCAGGAACTGGGACCCTTTGCTGCAGTGCTTGCACCTGGACTAACACCTCCTCCAGCAACAAAATACAAAGAAACTATAAGGGACTAAAAATAACTGCATTCAAACGCAGTTGGGGCAAACAACAAGATACAAAAAGACCAAAACCACCCAGCTGCCACTTCTGAAGTGCTGGGAGCAAAACCACGCTGTAGGGAGCAAAAGCAGGGCATTGTGCATGCCCCCTGCACACACCACCACCTAAGGGGTGGGCAAACCACCTAAGCCACCCCTCCAGCCCAACACCTGGACCTGCCCCTACCCTCACCCCATATAAGGAACCAGACCGCCCCCCCTCAGGGAGCGAGCAAGGGAAGTTGTTACTTGTTTTCACTCCCCTCTGCTGCAGCAGGGGACCCAATAAAGCTTTGCCTGAATTTCTTGTCTGGCTTCTTATCAATTTCTGTTGATTGGAGAAGGCCAAGAACCCTGGTCGGTATCAAGCTGAGTCTCCAAGCACCCAGTGCATGCTCCATTGTCCCAGGATAAAAATTCAAAACTTATTCAGTATTTCTAGATAGCCACTGCAGATCCTTAACCTCTCCAAGTGTGAGCCCCTTCTGAGTGTGGGGCCCTGTGTGAATATGCTGGTCACATACCCATGAGGTCAGCCCTGCCTGGTGGCTATACTGGAGGTCGCAGCCTTGCAGACACCCACTGTTGCCCTCTGCTGAAGCTATGGGTGTCTTTTGGAAGCCAGTGGTTCCCCCACCCCCTTGTATTCTGGAGTTCTTAAGAAACTGGGTTACCTAGCTTTATTGTAGATGTTACCTATGGGATTTGGATTTTGCTATCCCCATCTCTTTGTGTTCACCAAGGATTTGGAGAGATTCAGAAAAAATACTGCTCCCTGCCCCGTCTTCCCAGAGTCCTTGAAAAGGTATTTTAACTGCATGTAAAATTTGATTTTAACAGTTGTTTACATTCAACCCTTTTGATGACATTATTCCAGAGGGTTCTGCTGGACTGAAGTGGAATACAGTTTCCACTAGGCTCCGTCCTGGTCTGGAGCAGGAGGAGCCTCTGGCACTGTGAGGTGGGGGATGCCCGCTACCACTGGGGAGGTGGTAGAGGTCCAGGACCCCACGTGGCCCTCACTGACACTGTGAAATGGGGAGTATCAGTACCAGAAGTACGGGTGAAAGTCCTAACTCCCTACTTAACCTCTTATGTGATGGGGAGGGGGCAATGGACCCCAGCAGTGTCCACTCACAGTTGGAGAGCAGAACTCAGCCTTTGCTGATGAAGTGGGCACAGGGCAGTTCTCTAAAAGTTTTCTGTCTTGCTAGGTTGCTTCTTTCCTGGTCACTGGCTCAAGAGAGTGGGCTTTTTTGTAGACTTTTCTGTCTGCACCTGTTGGCAGATCTCAAACGCCGATTTCTCCAGTAACCAGTCTGGGATCTGTGAGGAAGAAAGAGAGCCCAGGGACATCACCGCTGTGCTCCTCCTCTGTCCCAAGGTCCCCAGCTGGTCTGTTGTCTCTTCCTTTCAGAACTTTGTTTGCTTTATACGTAATGTTCAGAGCTTTAGCTGTGTTCAGCTGCAGGAGTAGGGAAGAGTGCCTCTATTCCATTTTGGTCCAGAACAAGTTGTCCCTCTTGCTTATCTTTATGATGCCATTATTTTAATTGTTTTCTTCAGTGAAAATATGTTCCACTTATTGATATTTTGTGAGAGGAGGGTTGACTTCCCTAGCTTTAGAATTCCTTATATGTTTTCACATTTTCTTTTGAAAACTTCTACCTCTCTCTCTCTGCCTCTCTCTCTCTGTCTCTGTCTCTCTCTCTCATCCTACTCTGCCTAGTGATTTTGCAATTGCCAATCCCTACCTCCTTGGAACCGTCAGTCCAAAACTGCATTTTACTTATTAAGTCCCATTTCACATTTCTAGGCAAAACTGGGGACTTTCATGTGTCATCCCAAGGTCAGCAAAAAGCTAGTCCTATCTCAGACTCCTCTGGCTGGATCTGTGCTTCGCAGCTGTCCCAGGCAGCATCTTCTTTCCACATGCTTCATAAGAAGGGAGGTTGTAGGCAGACTCTCATTTTAAACACTGGGATGTCTCATTTCCCACTTTCTCTGGGAGCCAGACACTTCTATTGGCTCTCTAGCTTCTGCTTTTCTAGGTTTCTCAGTCACAGGTGTTGTTTTCCTGTCTTGCAGCAGAGCTGCACATTTTTAGGGTTTTATTTCCATGTATACTTTATCTGTATGATTGGAGAAGAGGAAAACTTCAAAACATTATCTTCCAATGCTGACTTGAAGCTGAGATTCCATATTTAGCCTACTAAATCAGTGAAAACTAAGAATTCTGATGAAGTCCAAAGTCTGGGGGGCGGTGTTTTGGGAAAAGATGCACTCCAATATATTGCCTTTGGTAGTATAAATAGGTGCAACTGTTTAGGAGAGCAAGTTGGGAATATATATCAAAGTTTTAATTAGCATCCTATTGAATACACTGATTTCCTAATTTATCCTACAGGATACAGTTGCCATGTATACATTTTTTAAATTTTTTAATTGAAGTACAGTTGATTTACAATGTTGTGTTAATTTCTGCTGTACAGCAAAGTGATTCAGTTATACATATATATACATTCCTTTTAAAATTCTTTCCCATTATGGTTTATCACAGGATATTGAATGTAGTTCCCTGTGCTATACAGTAGGGCCCTGTTGTTTATCCATTCTATATATAATGGTTGGGAGTTTGGGGTTAACAGATGCAAACCATATATACACTTAAAATTTACTTTAAAAATATTTATTAGAGTATTGTTTATATTAGCACAAAGAACTGCAAATTCCCTAAAAGCCAATCATTAAGAGACAAGTTGAATAAAGGATGGCATATCCACAAACTAGAATACTTGGCAGCATTCAAAAGAATGGGATAGAGATGTGCTTACAGATTAGGAAATATACACAAGAAGCTACAGAGTAGAAAATTTACTAGTAGATATGCTCTGACCTCATTTGAGTAAGACTGTTCTGGAAGCCAGTCACATGACTGTCGGCAGGCATTAATTGTAATCATTAGAAATGAGGTGAGAAGGACTTTGACATTTGTATCCTTTCATACTTTTTGCAGTTTTATTGACATACCTTTAATTGTGTTTTTATTTTTAAGACTAGCCCTTACTTCTGGTGGGAATGTAGAATGGTACCGTGACTCTGGAAAATAGCTTGGCAGTTCCTTATAAAACTAAACATGTGATTACCACATGATCCAGCAATTGCCCTCTTGGGCATTTGTCCCAGGAAATAAAAACTCATGTTCACACAAAAAACCTCACATGCACGTTTGTAGTAACTTTATTTTCAAAGCCCCAAACTGGAAACAACGCAGACATCCTTCAGTGGGTAAATGGTTAAATAAACTATGATAAATCCATTCCACAGACAACTACTCAGCAATAGAAAGAAACAACCAATTGGTAAACATGCAGCAACCTGGGGTGATCTTAAGGGAATTAGGCTGAGTCTTAAAAAGCCAGTCCCAAAAAGCTACATACTATATTGTTCCATTTATATCGCATCTTTAAAAGACAGAATTGTAGAAATGGAGAACTTATTAGTGGGTGCCAGGGGTCAGGGATGGGGGTATAGGGTAGAAGGCAGGTGGGTGGGGGTACAAAAGGGAAAGTTGAATGGCCATTGTGGCGAGGGATCTATTCTGTATCTTGACTATGGTGGTGGATGCATGAACCTACACATGCCATAAAGTTGCATAAAACTAAACATACACATACACATAAATAATTAAAACTGGGCAAGTCTGAATAAGGTAGGTGGACTACATCAAAGTCTGATTGTTATGATGTAATGCAGCATTTGTAGATGTTACTATTGGGGGAAATTGGGCAAAGAACACACACAGCCTCCAGAATCTCTCTGTATTATTTCCTACAATTGCATGTGAATATTTAATTATCTCAAATTAAAAAGTTTAACTAGGGCTTCCCTGGTGGCGCAGTGGTTGAGAGTCCGCCTGTCGATGCAGCGGACACGGATTCGTGCCCCGGTCCGGGAAGATCCCACATGCCACGGAGCGGCTAGGCCCGTGAGCCATGGCCGCTGAGCCTGCGCGTCCGGGGCCTGTGCTCCACAACGAGAGAGGCCACAGCAGTGAGAGGCCCGCGTACCGCAAAAAAAAAAAGTTTAACTAGAAAAAAAAAAAGAAAACCATCCTCAGAGTGATTCTTTTTCTCTATAAAGATCTCAAGAATTTTTTTGTTAGGATATCCAAAATATATTACAGATTTTCTTCCTATTGTAAACTGAATCTTACTGTCTATTACATTTTCTTAATAGTTATTACTGATTTATTCATTTTTTATATGTTGATCTACTATTTGGCAATTTTGCTGTATTCTCTCATTTATTCGGATAGACTATCTATTGAGTTTTTTTTTCCTATGAGTTTTCAATGTAAACAGCATTGGACTTTTAAAAAAATATATCTTTATTGGAGTATAATTGCTTTACATTGCTGTGTTAGTTGCTGCTGTATAACAAAGTGAATCAGCTATATGTATACGTACATACCCATATCCCCTCCCTCTTGCATCTCCTTCGCACCCTCCCTATCCCAGCCCTCTCGGTGGCCACAAAGCACTGAGCTGATCTCCCTGTGCTATGCGGCTGCTTCCCACTAGCTATCTATTTTACATTTGGTAGTGTATATATGTCTATGCCAATCTCTCACTTCGTCTCAGCTTACTCTTCCTCTTCCCCCGGTCTCAAATCCATTCTCTACGTCTGTGTCTTTATCCCTGTCTAGGCCCTAGATTCTTCAAAGCCACTTGGTTTTTTTAGATTCCATATATATGTGCTAGCATACAGTATTTGTTTTTCTCTTTCTGACTTACTTCACTCTGTATAACAGACGCTAGGCCCATCAACCTCACAACAAATAACTCAATTTCGTTTCTTTTTATGGCTGAGTAATATTCCATTGTATATATGTGCCACATCTTCTTTATCCATTCATCTGTCGAAGGACACTTAGGTTGCTTCCATGTCCTGGCTATTATAAAAAGAGCTGCAATGAACATTGTGGTACATGACTCTTTTTGAATTATGGTTTTCTCAGGGTATATGCCCAGGAGTGGGATTGCTGGGTCATATGGTAGCTCTATTTTTAGTTTTTTAAGGAACCTCTGTACTGTTCTCCATAGTGGCTGTATCAATTTACATTCCCACCAACAGTGCAAAAGGGTTCCCTTTTCTCCACACCCTCTCCAGCATTTATTGTTTGTCGATTTTTTCATGATGGCCATTCTGACCAGTGTGAGGTGATACCGCATTGCAGTTTTGATTTGCATTTCTCTAATGATTAGTTATGTTTAGCATCCTTTCATATGTTTCTTGCCTATCTGTATATCTTCTTTGGAGAAATGTCTATTTAGGTTTTCTGCCCATTTTTGGATTGGGTTCTTTGGTGTTTTGATATTGAGCTGCAGTAGCTACTTGTATATTTTGGAGATTAATCGTTTGACAGTTGCTTCATTTGCAAATATTTTCTCCCATTTTGAGAGTTGTCTTTTCATCTTGTTTATGGTTTCCTTTGCTGTGCAAAAGCTTTGAAGTTTCATTAGGTCCCATTAGCTTATTTTTGTTTTTATTTCCATTTATCTAGGAGGTGGGTCAAAAGGATCCTGCTGTGATTTATGACATAGAGTGATCTGCCTATGTTTTCCTCTAAGAGTTTTAAAGTGTCTGGCCTTACGTTTAGGTCTTTAATCCATTTTGAGTTTATTTTTGTGTATGGTGTTAGGGAGTGTTCTAATTTCTTTCTTTTACATGTAGCTGTCTAGTTTTCCCAGAACCACTTATTGAAGAGGCTGTCTTTTCTCCATTGTATATTCTTGCCTTCATTATCAAAAATAAGGTGACCATAGGTGTCTGGCTTTATCTCTGGGTTTTCTATCCTGTTTCATTGATCTATATTTCTGTTTTTGTGCCAGTACCATATTGTCTTGATTATTGTAGCTTTGTAGTATAGTCTGAAGACTGGGAGCCTGATTCCTCCAGCTCCATTTTTCTTTCTCAAGATTGCTTTGGCTATACGGGGTCTTTTGTGTTTCAATACAAATTGTGAAATATTTTGTTCTAGTCTGTGAAAAATGCCAGTGGTAGTTTGATAGGGATTGCAATGAATCTGTAGATTGCTTTGTGTAGTATAGTCATTTTCACAATGTTGATTCTTCCAATCCAAGAACATAGTATAGCTCTCCATCTGTTGGTATCATCTTTAATTTCGTTCATCAGTGTCTTATAGATTTCTGCATACAGGTCTTTTGTCTTCTTAAGTAGGTTTATTCCTAGGTATTTCATTCTTTTTGTTGCAGTGGTAAATGGGAGTGTTTCCTTAATTTCTCTTTCAGATTTTTCATCATTAGTGTATAGGAATGCAAGAGATTTCTGTGCATTAATTTTCTATCCTTCTACTTTACCAGATTCATTTATTAGCTCTAGCAGTTTTCTGGTAGCATCTTTAGGATTCTCTATGTATAGCATCATGTCATCTGCAAACAGTGACAGTTTTACTTCTTCTTTTCCAATTTGGATTCCTTGTACCTGTGATTGCTGTGGCTAAAACTTCCAAAACTATGTCAAATAATAGTGGTGAGAGTGGGCAACCTTGCCTTTTTCCTGATCTTAGAAGAAATGTTTTCATTTTTTCACCTTTGAGAATGATGGCTTTGGGTTTGTCATATATGGGCTTTATTATGTTGAGTTAAGTTCCCTCTCTGCCTACTTTCTGGAGGGTTTTTATCATAAATGGGTGTTGAATTTTGTCAGTAACTTTTTCTGCATCTGTTGAGATTATCATATGGTTTTTCTGCTTCAATTTGTTACTGTGATGTATCACATTTTTTTATTTGAATATATGGAGGAATCCTTGCATTTCTGGGATAAACCCCACTTGATCATGGTGTATGATCCTTTTAATGTGCTGTTGGATTCTGTTTGTTAGTATTTTGTTGAGGATTTTGGCATCTGTGTTGATCAGTGATATTGGCCTGTATTTTTCTTTTTTGTGACATCTTTGGTTTTGGTATCAGGGTGATGGTGGCTTCATAGAATGAGTTTTGGAGTGTTCCTCCCTCTACTATATTTTGGAAGAGTTTGAGAAGGATAGGTGTTAGCTCTCCCCTAAATGTGTGATAGAATTCACCTGTGAAGTCATCTGGTCCTGAGCTTTTGTTTGTTGGAAGATTTTTAGTCACAGTTTCAATTTCAGTGCTTGTGATTGGTCTGTTCATATTTTTTATTTCTTCCTGGTTCAGTCTCGGCAGCTTGTGCTTTTCTAAGAATTTGCCCATTTCTTCCAGATTGTCCATTTTATTGGCATATAGTTGCTTGTAGTAATCTCTCATGATCCTTTGTATTTCTGCAGTGTCAGTTGTTACTTCTCCTTTTTCATTTCTAACTCTACTGATTTGAGTCTTCTTCCTTTTTTTCTGGATGAGTCTGGTTAATGGTTTATCAATTTTGTTTATCTTCTCAACGAACCAGGTTTTAGTTTTATTGATCTTTCCTATTGTTTCCTTCATTTCTTTTCCATTTGTTTCTGTTCTGATATTTATGATTTCTTTCCTTCTGCTAATTTTGGGGTTTTTCTGTTCTTCTTTCCCTAATTGCTTTAGGTGTAAGGTTAGGTTGTTTATTTGAGATGTTTCTTGAGGTAGGATTATATTGCTGTAAACTTCCCTCTTAAAACTGCTTTTGCTGCATCCCATAGCTTTTGTGTTGTCGTGTTTTCATTGTCATTTATTTCTAGGTATTTTTTTATTTCTTCAGTGATCTCTTGGTTATTTAGTAGTGTATTGTTTAGCCTCCATGTGTTTGTATTTTTTACAGTTTTTTTCCTGTAATTGATACCTAGTCTCATAGCATTGTTGTTGGAAAAGTTACTTGATACAATTTCAATTTTCTTAAATTTACCAAGACTTGATTTGTGACCCAAGATATAATTTATCCTGGAGAATGTTCCATGAACACTTGAGAAGAAAGTGTATTCTGTTGTTTTTGGATGGAATGTCCTATAAATATCAACTAGGTCCATCTTTTTTAATGTATCATTTAAAGCTTGTGTTTCCGTATTTATTTTCATTTTGGTTGATCTGTCCATTGGTGAAAGTGGGGTGTTAAAGTCCCCTACTATGAATGTGTTACTGTCGATTTCCCCTTTTATGGCTGTTAGCATTCACCTTATGTATTGTGGTCCTCCTATGTTGGGCGCATAAATATTTACAATTGTGATATCTTCTTCTTGGATTGATCCTTTGATCATTTTCTAGTGTCCTTCTTTGTCTCTTGAAATAGTCTTTATTATGAGATCCTTGCTGGGTAGAGTCATCTTGGTTGTAGGTTTTTCTCTTTCATGACTTTAAATATGTCCTGCCCACTCCCTTCTGGCTTGCAGAGTTTCTGCTGAAAGATCAGCTGTTAACTTTATGGAGATTCCCTTGTATGTTAATTGTTACTTTTCCCTTGCTGCTTTTAATATTTTTTCTTTGTATTTAATTTTTGATAGTTTGATTAATATGTGTCTTGGCATGTTTCTCCTTGGTTTTATCCTGTATTGGACTCTCTGCACTTCCTAGACTTGATTGACTATTTCCTTTCCTGTATTAGGGAAGTTTTCAACTATAATCTCTTCAAATATTTTCTCAGTCCCTTTCTTTTTCTCTTCTTCTTCTGAGACCCCTATAATTCAAATATTGGTGCATTTAATGTTGTCCCAGAAGTCTCTGAGACTGTCCTCAGTTCATTTAATTCTTTTTTCTTTATTCTGCTCTGCAGTAGTTATTTCCACTATTATATCTTCCAGGTCACTTATCCATTCTTCTGCCTCAGGTATTCTGCTATTGAGTCCTTCTAGAGAATATTTAATCTCATTTATTGTATTGTTCATTGTTGTTTGCTCTTTAGTTCTTTTATGTCCTTGTTAAACGTTTCTTGTATTTCATCCATTCTATTTCCCAGATTTTGGATCATCTTTACTATCATTACTCTGAATTCTTTTTCAGGTAGACTGCCTATTTCCTCTTCATTTGTTTGGTCTGGTGGGCTTTTACCTTGCTCCTTCATCTGCTGCGTATTTCTCTGTCTTCTCATTTTGCTTATCTTACTGTGTTTGGGGTCTCCTTTTTGCAGGCTGCAGGTTCATAGTTCCCATTGTTTCTGGTGTCTGCCCCCACTGGATAAGTTTGGTTCAGGGTGTTGTGTAGGCTTCCTGGTGAAGGGGACTGGTGCCTGTGTTCTGGTGGATGAGGCTGGATCTTGTCTTTCTGGTGGGCTGGACTGCATCCGGTAATGTGTATTGTGGTGTCTGTGAACTTAGTATGATTTTAGGCAGCTTCTCTTCTAATGGGTGGGGTGTGTTCCTGTCTTGCTAGTTGTTTGGCATGGGATGTCCAACACTGTAGCTTGCTGGTCATTGAGTAGAGCTGGGTCTTAGCATTGAGATGGAGATCTCTGGGAGACCTCTCACTGATTGATATTACATGGGGCTGGGAGGTCTCTGGTGGTCCAATGTCCTGAACTCAGCTCTCCCACCTCAGAGGCTCAGGCCTGACAAATGGCCAGAGCAAGCACCAATATCCTGTCAGCCACATGGCTCAGAAGAAAAGAGAGGATAAAAAAGAAAGAAAGAAAGAAAGAAAGAAATTAAAGTTATTAGAATTACAAACTAGAAAAATTTTACTAAAATAAAAAAAAGTTTTTAATAACTAAAAACAAGAAGAGATCAACCACACCAATAAACAAATCCACCAATGATAACAAGTGCTAAAAACTAAACTAAGATAAACATATAAATCAGAAATTAGTCACATACAGCAAACCCCAAGTCTACAGTTGCTTCCAAAGTCCACCACCTCAATTTTGGGATGGTTCTTAGTCTATTCAGGTATTCCACAGATGCAGGGTACATCAAGTTGTTTGTGGAGATTTAATCTGCTGCTTCCGAGGCTGCTGGGAGAAATTTCCCTTTCTCTTCCTTGTTCGCACAGCTCCTGGTGTTCAGCTTTGGATTTGGCCCTGAATGTAGGTCACCCTCTGGCATCTGTTCTTTGCCCAGACAGGAGGGAGTTAAAGGAGCAGCTGATTAGGGGGCTCTGGCTCACTCAGGCCGGGGTAAAGGAGGAGTACCGAATGCGGGCTTAGGCTGAGGTGGCAGTGGCCGGTGTGACGTTGCAACAGCCTGAGGCAGGCTATGTGTTCACCTGGGGAAGTTGTCCCTGGATCATGGGACCCTGACAGTGGCGGGCTGCACAGGCTCCCAGGAGGGGAAGTGTGGATAGTGACCTGTGCTTGCACACAGGATTCTTGGTGGCTGCAGTAGCAGCCTTAGTGTTTCATTCCTGTCTCTGGTGTCCACTCTGATAGCTGTGGCTTGCACCCGTCTCTGAAGCTTGTTTAGGCAGTGCCCTGAATCCCCTCTCCTTACTTACCCTGAAACAATGGTCTCTTGACGCTTAGGCAGTTACAGACTTTTTCCCGGATTCCCTCCCAGTTAGCTGTGGCGCACTAACCCCCTTCAGGCTGTGTTCACGCAGCCAACCCCAGTCCTCTCCCTGGGATCTGACCTCCAATGTCCGAGCCTCAGGTCCCAGCCCCCACTCGCCCCAGCGGGTGAGCAGACAAGCCTCTCAGGCTGGTGAGTGCTGCTCTGCACCGATCTCTGTGCAGGAATTTCTCCACTTTTCCCTCTGCTCCCCTGTGACTGTGCTCTCCTCCATGGCCCCGAAGCTTCCCACCACCACCACTCCCTTGTCTCCACCAGTGAAGGGGCTTCCTAGTGTGTGGAATCATTTCCTCCTTCACACCTCCCTCCCAGAGGAGCAGGTCCCGTCCCTATTCTTTTGTCTCTGTTTTTCCTTTTTTCTTTTGCCCTACCCATGTACGTGAGGAGTTTCTTGCCTTTTGAGAAGTCTGAGGTCTTCTGCCAACGTTCAGTAGATGTTCTGTAGGAGCTGTTCCACATGTAGATGTATTTTTGATGTATCTGTGGGGAGGAAGGTGATATCCACGTCTTACTCTCTGCCATCTTGAAGCAAGCCTCAGCACTGAACTTTTTAAAGGCTTTTTGCTAATGTATTCAGAAGACCATGTGATTTCCTTCTTTACTGCGTTCATATAGTAAATTGCACTGGTAGATTTTCTGATGATGAAATAATCTAATGTTGAATCTTTTCTGATGGCACACATGTTTCCTGGGATAAACTCTACATAATCATTTTGTTTTGTTAATTTAAAAATATGCTTTTGAGTTTAATCAGCTAACATTCCATTTCTCATTTCTGAGTTTATATAACCCGTGAAATCAGTCTGTCATTTTCCTTCCTTATAATTTGCTTGCTCTGTTTTGGTAACAAGGTTATTAACTGACTTCATATAATGAGTTTGGAAGCTTATCTTCAAGTTCTATTTTCTGCAACAGATTGTGTAAAATAGGGGTTACATATTCTTTGAGAGTTCAGTAGAATTTACCTATGTAAATTCTACAGTTTCAGTCTACAAGGAGAGCATTTGATCACCATTTCAATATTTTTATTTTTTTATTGGTGTTCACATTCTTTTCTTACTTCTGGCACCAAATTTAGTATTTTAATTTTTTTCAGAAAATTTCCCACTTCCTCTAGATCTTTATATTTAGTCCTCTATAGTTGTTCATAATATTCATGACAATAAATTTTAAATTAATTGCTTTTTAAATTTATATCAAGTAAATTCTTCATTCTCTAGTAAAGAAGGGTAAATCTCCCAATACTTCCTAATCACTAATAATTTCCCATTTTTCCCAGAGGCACTTTCCATGGAATCTTCAATCTTGTTTAGACATGCTCTTGTCCAGTTGTCATCTCTTGTCCAGTTGTCCAGAGTCTTATCATCATACCAACAATTCTTTCTGCTTATTTTCTGAATTAGCTAAATTGTTTTTAGATCTCATACTTTCCTTCTTCTTTCATTACTGTCATATTTTTGAACAAATCCTTCTAAGATAGGGTACATGGCAATCACATTTTGAGACCTTACTTTCTGGAAGTATCCTCGCTATATCCTTATATGAGATTAATTGACTAGCTTGAATAGAAGTCTTGATTGGAAATCATTTTTCTTTAAGAAGGTGGAGGAATTGTTTAGCATCTGAGGTAATTTTAATGACTCATCTATTTATTCATCATTTTGTACCCATATTGTTGTCATCTTCCCATGATGCTCTGAAATATTAATGGCTAGTTTCTTGTGATTTCTTTTCCTACATTGTTTCAAGTGTTCAGTGGGACCTTTCAATCTGGAGACTCATGCCCTAAAATTCTGAGAATTCTAGTATTATTTCATTATTATTGTTCTTTCCTTTTTATCTCTTCTCATTTTTTGGAACTCCAATTATTTGCATGTTGGCCCTTACAGATTTATCTTTTTTTTTTTCCTTATAGTTCATCTGTTTGTTTTTTGCTCTACATTCTTATAGAGTAACTCCACTTCATCTTCCAGCCTTTTTATTGTATATATTGTTTTTCCCATCATATTTCTGAGAATTTTTGTTCTCTGAATCTTCCTTAAAAGCATCCTGGTTTTATTCCATGGATGCAATATCTTCTGTTATAGTCACTGGCTTCACTCTTCATAGGCACTTAGCTTCCACTGAGCTGGTAACTCTGACACCATTAGTCCTTCTACTTTGCCACTTTTAAAGATTTCTAATATCTATTAATTGATGTCATCTTATTTGCTTTGTCCTTCTGCACCAATGCTATGTTTTTCCTCTTTATTCTGATTTCAGTGGAATTTTTAATGTAAGTTCAATTGCCATGTTTAAAAGAAAATTCCTTTAATTAAAAAAAACCTCTAGTATATTTATGTTAATTTCCTTTCATTTGATATTCTATTTATTTGCAAGTTTTTTGGAATAAACCAGGAATTAGACTATATATTCAGCTTCTTTCTAATAGTCAGGTTTTATTTTGTAATCATTTTCTTTAGGGAAAATCAATAAACTGATTTTAGAAGTGCATAACATACCAATCAAATTCTAAAAATGAAACACACAAGATGGGGTAATTATCCTACCTTAAAATAACACACATTTTAAAATTCTTTAATAAAAATAATGTGTTACTAGCACAAGAGCAATGGAATAGTCTAGACAGTCCAAACAATGCCACATATGTATTTAAGGATGTGGTATATGATACTAACCATCAGTAAGGTTGTCTTTTTACTTAGTAAATAGTGTTGGGTGAACCGGCTGACTACCTGTAGATAGAAAGAAGCTGGATTCTTACCTTACAACACACACACAAACATTTAATGGGTTAAACTTCTATTTAAAAAGTAAGTCTATTACACTAACAGGAGAGGATACAGAATGTCTTTGTAAACTCAGATGGAGAAGTCTTTCTTAACTAAGATCCAAAAGTCACCAATGGACCCATTCAGAATTTGTGATTTCCGTTTAGCAAATATAAAGTTAACACATGAGGGATATGCTGAGTGCCACTCTTTCCAGTATCTAGAATATACAAAGGACTCCTGCTAATAGTCAAGGAAAAGACCAAAAATCCAATAGAAAAAAATGGGCAAGACACATGAGGAAGCTTTTCAGATGGAAAATCAGACAGAATAGCTGCTAACTGAATGAGTATGTGCTTAACCTCACTAAAATTCTGAAATATTCAAATTTAAACATCATATTACAGCCTTGATGTCAGATTGGCGAAAAGTAGAAAATGTGTTCAATGTTATTGGATATTTGGGGGAAATGGAAAACTGTTTACTTTGGGAACTGAAAACTGGTGGAGTCATTCTGGAGGGCAGTCAGGCAAAATTAGTATGTGTATACCTTCCCACCCAGAAATCCTTCTCCAGGGCATATACCCTGAAGAAAGTGTCAGTGGTGGGCACAAAGGTACTGATACCAGGGCATTCAGCCTTAGTCATGAGAGCAAGCAGCTGGAGATGACCTGGGCAGCCTTTCTTACAGAAATGGATGAGTGTGTGTATGTACACAGTAGAGATCTCAGCAGCAGTTGAAATTAGATTTACATATATCAACATCTGTGTGGTTAATGAAAAAAATTATTTGCATTAATCACATACACACAAAATATATCACATGTAGTTTTAAGTGAATACATGAAAATGGTTTGAATGGACTTTAGGTACAGTGTGTGTACATTGTGAAGGTCAGGGTAAGGAGTGGAATGGGAATGGGGATGATGAATGAAGGGGAAAATTAATAAATTAATAACTAACTTAAATAAAGAAAGAAAGAATGAATGAATGAAGTCACACAAAGGGGACTTTGCAGGGAAGACTGATGATGAGATTGCCCTAGACAGAAGAATATGGTCGGGAGAATTTTGTTTTTGTTTACCTGTGGTCTAAAAAGTAAAACTAATTAAAAATTAGATTGAAAAGTCTAATTCAATCTAATTAAAAATTAGATTGAAAAGCCAATGATTGAAAAGTCATCTCAAGAGAAACTCACAGCAGAATTGGAGAGTTGAGTAAAATAGCCACAGAGATGACTGTTATTCTCGGGAGGACAGGAATCTCGCCACCCAACTGAACATTACTATATAATATGACAGAAAATCTATCAGGGGAAAACAAGACTGTGACCTTTTAGTAATCTTCCAGGGAAAAAGGTTTTTCTATATTCTATTAGCACTGAGATTGATGATTCAGGTTTAAAGTGTAAGATCTTTGATCATGTGTGTTGGTTACATAAGAGACTTGAGATTGATGGAGTGCTACTGGGTGCCCAATCCAACGAGCTTGTGCTCCATCTAAAGCAGAACTGATTGCTCATTGAAGAGTCCTTATTGTGCTGTGTCACATGGGCTGTGATGGCTGAGGACAAAGAGGCAGGAGGATGAAGTGCCTAAATCTATACTAGAAACTAGTGTTATGTTGTACCAGGGGTTTAGGTAGGCTGTGTTAATCAGTCTTCATGACAAACATAATAGGCAAGTATTCTTTTTTGCTTTACAGGTGAGATCAAGAGAGGTGATATAAATTGCACAAGGTCGACTGGTAAAAACCAGCTGAGGTTCAAACTCAGACATTTCGGACTCTTTTCAATATATAGCACTTTACCTTCATCTATAAGATGCTAGAGTTGCATTTCATTATTCACATGGGGTCATCCAACACTAAGATTTTATCATTTTACTAGATATGCCAATCATAGGGTTTCTCATAGCTTCTACAATAAACTGCTATGACCATAGACCCTTCTGAGAGGACAGCCCTAGGCAGTCATACCGTGACCCCCACTCCCAGCCCACAGCTGATGGACCAGGGACTTGCAATGACCTGAAGGTAACCACTGCAAAAGTCAGTGGCCCAAGATGAAAAAAGGTTAAGAAAAGATTTTCCCTGTCAGGTATTGGGTTGGCCAAAAAGTTCGTTCAGGTTTTTCCATAAGATGTTATGGAAAAAACAGAATGAACATTTTGGTCAACCCAATATTATGGATATAGATCAGGCAAGGTAGAGTCTTCTCTGGAGTTCAAAGTAGGAGGCTTGGCAACCATGAGCTCCTTGGTAGGCCAAGGTAAGCTGATCCAGAGAGGAGGGCACACCAGCATCTAGCTGAGTGGTCCTGAAGTGGTCCCTGGATTCCTGCAGCTGAGTTTGGAGCTACCCTGATTCAGGAAGCCCTTCTGTTCAAGTCTTCCTGGTGGCTAACTTGGACTTCCTGACCTTGATGTGAGGCATTGTTGTTCAGTTTTCCCTAGGTTCTTGTGAAGAACCACTGCATTCTTTTCAATTTCTTAAATGGATCCTTAAGCTCTTCTCCCATTTACATGAGGTGGTGTGAGCAAATCTTTTCCATGAAGAAAAAGAGCCCAACTGAATCATGGTTTTGCTTTCTGAAGTTTATAGAAGGTGACCTTCAACTTTGACCAAGGAGACCCAAACACTCAAGTGTGAGAAAAAGTACCTAGGAAGTCTGCTTCATGCTTCAGTTTCCAATAGCTTAAGCCACACATGGAAGGAGCCATGTGACCCTAATTTGATTTATGGAGGCAAAGTTAGGCAAAGTGTGGTTCTGCCTTAGAGGCTTCAGTGAATCAGGGTCCAGGAGTTGTGTTGGGTAAGGAACAGAAGTGAGAGGGCAGTTGTGAGACAAGATTGGGAGCCAGTGAAGGCTGGGATGACATCTCAGGATCTGTGCGGGGCATGTACTCGGAGATCCATGCGGTTGAGATAAATTATGATGGTGGTTCATTTATGAGCCCCAGTTCAGAGGATGAAGAGAAGTCATTCCAAGAAATCCAGCAGGAAATTAAATTAGCCAGTATGCTTTGATTGCAAGTGGAGTAACCAGCCATCCCAGTTTGCCTATGACTGCAGAGTTTCCTGGGAAGTGGAATTTTCAGTGCTAAAACCATGAGAGTCCTGGGCAAACTGGGATGCTTGGTCAACTCCAGAACTTGCAAAAGATAGAAAGTCACTAGTTAAACAAAAATATACAATTTTTTGACTCACAAAATCAAACCATGGTGTGGAAAGATCTAAAACCAGGTTTGAAAAGTCCCAGGAAAGGATTATGCAGCTCAGGGATCTCCTGCCTTAAGCTTTCAGGATTTCACCTCTATCAGCCTGAGAAGATTTCAAAAATCTGTGCCCAGACTTCCCCCAGAGATTCTGTTCTCACTGGTCTGAGTTTGGATTTTGGCTTCAGTAATTTTTTAAAAGTCTCCCTTATTTGATTCTTATTTTAAGCCACTGCTTTCTGTGAATAACAGAATAACCTCAAGGTTCCCAAACTTGTCTTTCCATTGTAATCGGCTGGTAAGTTTTTAAAATACCAATGTCTTCTCTCAGAGATGACGGTTTAACTTGTCTGGGTGTTGGCCAGGGCTTTGGGTGATGTTAAACATCAGCAGGTGTTTCTAATGAGCAGACAAATTTGGGATCCACTCCTGGATCTTCTCCCAGAATAGCGCTGGGATTTGAGCAGGGGAAGAGTAAGGATTTATGGGTACATGAGTCTTCAGAGAGGTCAACAAGGGACCATTTGTAAACCCTGTGGGTTAGATGATCATCTTCCAGGATAGAGTGAGGGTGAGAGGGTGCAGGAGATTAGGACCTAGGAGATTTTGCCTGCTTCTAGGATGGAACGCTGACCAGATAGAGGCTGGGTCCTCTGCAATCCTCACTCTCTCCCCATGCTGTCATGGCCATCTATCAAGGCTTCTGACAGATGAGCAGTTACTGTCCTGGATCTGGCATGTATCAGCTGACCTTTGACGTTAAATCATTCTTGGTTTTAATTTCCTTACCCCTCAAGTGAGGATAACACCATAGGCTTGGATGATCTATTCAAAGCAGCTGATGTGTGGTTAATGCAGAATAAAACATTAGTATTTCCCTCTTCCTCACTGCTTTGAATATCTGAGTCTCCACAGGGACTTCATTTAATAATGGGGCATTTCTGCTGTGGCAGACAAATGCTCTCAATCTGGTCATTCACAGCTTGCTGTAGCATTCCCACCTGCATCTTTAAGACATTATGATGCCATGACTCCTCATTTCTTGGAATTTGTGAGTTTTCAGTCACAGAATGTTTGAATTAAAGCTTAAGATTTCAGTGAGAATGACTGTGGGGATGACTGCAGTTGTGATTTTGATATTCTGCAAGTGTTACCAGATGCAAGTCCTTGTGCCCGACGCACAGTAAGGCCAAACAACACTGAAACATCGGAGTTTGGAGCAGAGAGAGGTTTATTGCAGGGCCAAGCAAGGAGACAGGTGACTTGTGCCAAAGAAAAACCCCGAACTCTCTGAAGAGTTTCAGCAAAGCATTTTTAAAGGCCAGGTGAGGGAGGGACATGGTTAGTTGTTAAAAACTTCTTGGTGTCAAAATCCTTTGTTCTTGCAGCTGTCCACATAGGTCAGGTCACGCTGTTACTGTAAACCTCCAACAAAAAAAATGTTACTCTCTGTTTTGCAAATTTTTATCTCTATATGAATGGGCTCTTTAAGGTCAGAGCCCTGAGAATGGGCTATCACGTATATTTTAGGCTACAGGCAAAATTTTTTTACAAAAGGTGCAGAGCCAGCATGACTAAGCACAGGCAACAGAGCACAAATGTTAGAGCAAAAGGAATACATTCAATATGGAATCAGATTTGTTCTTCTCTAGTACACAAGTGCAAATCCAAGCCTTCAAGTGAACATAATTTTCAAATATCATGACTCAGCAGATTTCAGAGTACAAGATTCATAGATATTCAAAACCCACTACTCAGTGATTCTCTGATATTATGACTCTGATTTTCTATTTTGGTTATCCATTTACAGAAAACATAAATCTATAACAATTGTACCACAAAAGAACAGTGCTGTTTCTGGGACTGGGAGACTCAAGTAGATGGGGCTTCTGCAGAGGATTTGGCCCTGAAGTGCCAGCTCGTTGAAGAAATGGCAGCTACCAGACAGTTGAAATTGAGAATAACTTTTTATTTGTCCTATTTAAAGATAATGGTATACCCTAGGTAATAATTAGTATAGACAAGTGTTTGGACAGTGAACACAGAATAAGGATAAGATAAGGGTGTTTCTCAGATTGACACAGGGAGACTCAGATTTTATTACTCGCTGGTTTTTAGATTGGCAATTCTTAGGCACAAATAATAAGACACTTAAAAATAGAGAAAAAAAGAGAAAGACAAATACTATATGTATCTAAAATATGACACAAATGAAACTATCTATGAAAAAGAAATAGACTCACAGACATAGAGAGCAGATTTGTGGTTGCCAAGGGTTGGGGGAGGGAAGGACCGGGAGTTTGGGATTAACAGATGCAAACTATTATATATAGGATTGGTAAACAACAAGGTCCTACTGTATATAACAGGGATTATATTGAATTATATTCAATATCCTGTGATAAACCATAATGGAAAACAATATTAAAAAGAATATATATATGTATAACTGAATCACTTTTCTGTACAGCAGAAATTAACACAACATTGTAAATAAACTATACTTCAATTAAAAAAAAAATAGGCTCCCTGACTTCAAACTATACTACAAAGCTACAGTAATCAAAACAGCATAGTACTGGAACAAAAACAGGAATATAGATCAATGGAACAGGATAGAAAGAGATAAACCCATGCACCTGTGGTACCTAATCTATGATAAAGGAATCAAGAATGTACAATGGAGAAAAGACAGTCTCTTCAATAAGTGGTGCTGGGAAAACTGGACAGCTACATGTAAAAGAATGAAATTAGAACACTCCCTAACACCATACACAAAAATAAACTCAAAACAGGATAAAGACCTAAATGTAAGGCTGGATACTATAAAACTCTTAGAGGAAAAATATAAGCAGAACACTCTATGACATAAATCACAGCAAGATCTTTTTTGATCCACCACTTAGAGTAATGGAAATAAAAACAAAAATAAACAAATGGAACCTAATTAAACTTAAAAGCTTTTGCACAGCAAAGGAAACTGTAAACAAAACGAAAAGACAACCCTCAGAATAGGAGAAAATATTTGCAAATGAAGCAACTGACAAGGGATTAATCTACAAAATATACAAACAACATGTGCAGCTCAATATCAAAAAAACAAACAACCCAATCAAAAAATGAGCATAAGACCATAATAGACATTTCTCTAAAGAAGACATACAGATGGCCAACAAACACATGAAAAAATGCTCAACATCACTAATTATTAGAGAAATGCAAATCAAAACTCCCATGAGGTATCACCTCACACCAGTCAGAATGGCCATCAACAAAAAATCTACAAACAATAAATGCTGGAGAGGGTGTGGAGAAAAGGGAAGCCTCCTGCACTGTTGGTGGGAATGTAAATTGGTACAGCTACTATGGAGAACAGCATGGAGGTTCCTTAAAAAATGAAAAATAGAACTACCATATGATCCAGCAATCCCACTTCTAGGCATATATCCAGAGAAAACCATAATTCAAAAGGAGGCATGCACCCTGATATTCACTGCAGCACTAATTACAATAACCAGGACATGGAAGCAACCTAAATGTCCATCAACAGAGGAATGGATAAAGAAGACGTGGTACATATATACAATGGAATATTACTTAGCCATAAAAAGGAATGAAACAGTGCCATTTGCAGAGACGTGGATGGACCTAGAGATTGTCATACAGAGTGAAGTTAGTCAGAAAGAGAAAAACAAATATTGTGTAATATCACTTATATGTGAAATCTAGAAAAATGGTAGAGATGAACTAACTTGCAAAGCAGAAGTAGAATCATAGATGTAGAGAACAAACTTATGGTTACCAAGGAAAGGGGGTGGGGTGGGATGAACTGGGACATTGGGACTGACATATATACACTACTACATATAAAATAGATAACTAATGAGAACTTACTGTATAGCACAGGGAACTCTACTCAGTGTTCTGTGGTGGCCTAAATGGGGAGGAAATCTAAAAAAGAGTGGATAAATTTATATGTATGGGGCTTCCCTGGTGGCACAGTGGTTGAGAGTCCACCTGCCGATGCAGGGGACACGGGTTCGTGCCCCGGTCTGGGGGGATCCCACATGCCGCGGAGCGGCTGGGCCTGTGAGCCACGGCCGCTGAGCCTGCGCGTCCAGAGCCTGTGCTCCGCAACGGGAGAGGCCACAGCGGTGAGAGGTCCACGTACCAAAGGAAAAAAAAAATTTATATGTATGACTGATTCACTTTGCTGTACAGCAAGAAACTAACACAACATTGTAAAGCAACTATACTCCAATAAAAAATTTATTTTAAAATAAATAAATAAAGGCATAAGCCCTTTTCCAAATTATGAAGATTAAAACAGCTATATGGAAAATGCTTACGAAACATACTAAGTAGAAGAAAGCATACTACAAATCCTATCTGTGAATACAGCCACAACTACAAAATGAGCCTGCACACCCGAACGGTGAACAAATAAATTGTTAGAATAGTGGGGGGAAAATAGAGAAAAAAATTAATTCAGTAATATACATAAAAAAGCCAGAATCTCACAAGAGGAGAAAACCATAAAACACACTCAGTGAGAGACACAGGCCACACTGGAAATGACCAGAACTCTCCCTGGCCTCCCTCCTTTCTCCTGGACTCTGTCCTACAGACAGCTTAGAAGGGGGAAGCATGGCTGCACCTGGCCTCCGTTCTTTGCTCAGCTGTGGGACTCCTAATCCAGGGAGAAACACAGTGGGGACTGGCTAACCCAACCAGATTCTCTCTCTTGCCACCTGTCCAAGGGTGACAGACATAGTTAATGTTAGAACTGGACAGTCAGAGAAATCTACTGCTTGGGGCCATGCCTGCTGACGGCCAGGGAGGATGTAGTCTGTGCAGAAAGGAATAGAGGCAGGAAGGAGTAGATCCCATCTCCTCCGCAATGTGCACTTTCTGCCCTTAAGTTCCACCAAACATTCGTTAACTTGTTTTTCCTTGAATTTATGTATATATTAGTTTGTTTATTATTTATCTTTTTATTTTAAGGTTAAACAGGAAACTAGACCAAAACCCATGCTGAGCTTAGTGAATTACGATTATAAGGCAAGTGTCCTAGTAACAACCACCCAGGTCAAGACCAGAACTTTGCAGTAACCTCAAAAGCCCTTCTCCATACCTCATCCAAGCCATGCCCCTCCTTCCTCTAAATGCAATGATGCTGACTCTTGTAACAGCCACCTCCTTGCATTACTTCATGGTTTTACCATCCAACTGTGTATCCTTTCAAGCTAGAAAGGTTTTACCATCCAACTGTGTATTCTCTTTCAAGCTAGAAATCATGTATCCGTCCCTTCCTTCCTTCCTTTATTTTCTCTCTTTCTTTCTTCAATTTACCTGTTGAAGAATTGAAGAATCTGAGCTCTTTCACCTGTAGAGTTCCCTACTGCCTGAATTTCAGACTCACTGTGCAGCTCAGCGTGTTTCCCCTGCCTTATTTGCCTTATTTTCTGCAAACTAGCAGCTGAATCCAGAGGCCCCATCAAACTGAGGTTCAACCCCATTGACAGGACTACAGGCTGTGCTGTGACCATTTGCCAGGAAGCACATGGTGCCTGGTTTTCACTTTTTTGATCACCAATGAATGATACTGAGTGCCAAGACCTATTAATTGATTGAGTGTTGGAAAAACCTAATATACTTATTTTGTCATGGTGTTTTTATTGTTGCTTTTAAATTTGTTAAGGTGTGTTTTATGTCCCCGAATGTGGTCTTGGCAAATGTTCTATCTTGTGGAGATTGTGTAATCGGCTCTTGTTACATGAAGTACTCTAGAAATGTCAATTACATCCACCTGATTGATGATGCTTTTCAGTTCAACCACCTCCTTACTGATTTTCTGCCTGCTGGATCTGTCAATTACTGAGAGAGGGGTGTTGAAGTCTCCAATGAGAATAGTGTATTCATCTATTTCTCCTGGTAGTTCTATCAGGTTTTGCCTCATGTATTTTGACACTGTTGTGAAACACATGAACACTAAGGATCGTGATGTCATCTTGGTGAATTAATACATTTATCATGATGTAATGCCTCTTTTTATTCCTGGTAACTGTCTTTGCTTTGTCTGAAATTAATATAGCTACTCCAGCTTTCTTTGGATTAGTGCTAGCATAGTATATCTTTCCTTATCCCTTTATGTTTAATCTATTGGTGTCTTTATATTTAAAATGGGTTTCTTGGGACTTCCCTGGAGGTCCAGTGGTTAAGACTTTGCCTTCCAGTGCAGAGGGTGCAGGTTCAATCCCTTGTTGGGGAGCTAAGATCCTACATGCCTTGTGGCCAAGAAACCAAAACTTAAAAAAAACAAGCAACATTGTAACAAATTCAATAAAGACTTTAAAAATTGTCCACATCAAAATAAAGAGAATAAAATAAAATGCGTTTCTTGTTGACAACATATAGTTAGGTCTTACTTCTTTTATCCACTCTGATACTCTGTCTACTAATTGGTGTGTTCAGACTATTGAGGTTTAAAGTGATTATTGATATATTTGGATTAATGTCTACCATATTTGTTACTGCTTTCTATTTATTGCCCTTATTTTAATCTTACACTCTTTTTCTGCCTCCTCCAGTTTTAATTGAGGATTTTATACAATTTTGTTCTCTCTTAGCATATCAATTTAATGTTTTTTAATGGTTGCCCTAGATGTCGCAATACACACTTACGACTAATCCAATTTCACCCTCAAATACACTATATCACCTCAAGGGTCTGAAAGTATTCATAATTCCTCCCTCTTATCACATAAAATTGCATATAAAAATGAATTGTCTTTCATTTACTTATAATTTGCTGTAATTGCACAATCCGTTGTCATTATTATTACATTAAACTGTGGTCTGTTAGATCAACTGAGAACAAGAAAAATAAAATATTTTATTTTACCTTTACTTTTTTCCTTCTCTAATATTCTTTGTTTATGTAGATCCAAGTTTCTGACCTCTATCATTTTCCTTTCTTCTAAAAAAAACTCCTTTAAACATTTCTTGCAAGGCAAATTACCTCAATTTTTGTTTGTCTGAAGAAGCCTTTTTCTCTCTTAACTTCTGAAAGATAATGACTCTGGTTACAGAATTTTAGGTTGGTGGGTTTTTTCTTTCAACACCTTAAATATTTCACTCCACTCTCTTCTTGTTCACATGATTTCTAAGTAGAAGTCAGAAGTCAGATGTAATTCTTAGTTCTTCCATGGATAAGGTTTTTCTGTTTGTTTGTTTATTTGTTTGTTTAAATATCTGGCCTCTTTAAATATTTCTCTTTGTCTTCAAATTTCTGCAGTTTGATTATGATATGACTTGATGTAGATATTTTGGTATTTACCCTTCTTTAAATTCTCTGAGCTTACTGGATTTGTGTTTCAGCATCTGTTATTAATATTTTTTTCCCTTTATTCCTTTCTCTCTTTCTTCTCCTTCTGGTATTCCTATTCTGCATATGTCACACGTGTTATAATTGTCCCACAGTTTTTGACATTCTGTTCCACCTTTTTTATCCCCTTTTCTTTTGCATTTCAGCTTTTAAAGTTCCCAGTGACTTTTTTTTCAAACTCACTGATTCTTTCTTTGGCCATGATGAGCCCATCAAAGACATTCTTCATTTCTGTTACACTTATCTTTTAATTTCTAGCATTTCCTTTTGATTTTTCTTAGAATTTCCATCTCTCTGCTTACATTACCCGTCTGTTCTTGCATGCTATCCACTTTTTTCTTTAGAGATCTTAGCATATTAATCATAGTTGTCTCAAATTCTTGGTCTAATAATTCCAATATCTCTACCATATCTGAATCTGGTTCTGATGCTTTCTCTGACTCTTCAAATAATGTGCTTTGTCTTTTAGCATGCCTTGTAATTTTTGTTGAAAGCCAGATGTGGTATACTGGGTAAAATGAACAGAGGTAAGTAGGCCTTTGTGTGAAGTTTTATGTTTATCAGCCTAGGAGTTGTGTTTACTGTTTGCTATAGGTTTCAGAGGCTATAATTTCCTTAAGTTTCCTTGTTTTTTTCTTCCCTGTTGTCTTTGGGTTTCCATAGAGACTTCTTCTTAAATAAGGTCTGTGATATGCAGTTTTTTTGTTGTAATCCCTGTTATCATACAGGAACCCCGTTGATGTGGTGGCAAGGTGTGAAGCAAGTGTTATATAGTACTATAATTACATCTCAGTCTTTTAGTGAGCTTGTGCCCTTAGACTGTGAGCTTCACAAGTGTCTCTCTGTTGTTGCCCTGTTAGGTGAGATAGAAAGGATAGAGAGGGCTGCAATTGGTTATTTCCATTCCTCAAATCAGTTAGACTCCGGTAAAATAGTTTTCCTTGAAGGAAGGCCTAGTTAAGAAGAACAGAATGTTCTGAGCATGTTTCAAAATGGTTCCTTTCCACTCCCCCTGCTGGGAGTGCAAGGGGATTTTTTCTTTATTCTCACTGTGAGAATCTAGTAGTTTTCCCGGAGGTAAAACTCATGAAAGTGTGCCTCCTCCAGTCTAAGACTGAGCCCTCCAGGAGTTTTTAACTCTCAAGCTTGTCCACACTGAGCTTCCAACATTTCAGCGATGAGAATTTTCTACCCTAGTGCTGGCTCCAAGGACAGTTTCTGTTCTTGAGTTTCTGCTCTACTAAACTGTCTAAGTCTCTATACCTGTCTATCTGTCTGTATTTGGGGTGTAACCATTTGCCCTGGGACATCACTTCTCTGATGGAACTAAGAATAGTTGTTGGTTTTCAGTTTTTTTCTTGTTGTGAAGATGGGAATCATGACTTCTAAGCTCCTTACATGCAAGACCAACTAGAAAGTGGAAGTCTTGTTTTTATGTGTTAGAATACTTCTATAAGGAAACATTTCCCTCATTTCCTGCTTGATTACCCAGGGGTATAGTTGATATAAGGAAGGCAGAATGAATAATTATTTTTCTTTTTATTTACCTAGGTTTCCAGATAATTAGTTTTTTCCCTATCATCGACAGGAAGTGACCTAATAGCATTTTAAAGATAATTTTAGACTCAGAGTTGTAAAGACAGTAGAAAGTTATAGTTTACCCATCACCCAGCTTCCTTTTATGTAAACAACTTACATAACCGTAGAACATTTACCAAAATTAAGAAATTAGCATTGGTAAAAAGTGGTAACTAAAGTACAGAATTTAATTGAATTTGATCAGTTTTTCCTCTAATGTCTTCCTGTTCCAGATGCATCCAGGATATCATATTGCATTGAGTTCTCATGTCTTCTCCAATTCATGATCATTTGTAAATTCTGCCTTGTTCTTTAGAACCTAGAACCTTGACATTTTGGGAAAATACTAGACAGGTATTTTTGTAGAAAGTACCTCCATTTCTATTCTTCTGACGTCATCTCATGATCAGATTGAGTTTATTAATAATTGGGAAGGATACCACCAAGGGGTGAGTCCTTCTAGTACATCACAGGTGGGGATACATGATGTCAATTATTTATTACTGCGTATGTTAACTTTTATCACACGACTCAGATGGTGTCTGCCAGAGTTCTCCAGTGTAAACTTACTATTTTCCTCTTTGTAATTAATAGATATTTGGGGGAATATACTTAGAAAATTATATATATTTTGCTTAAAAATTTCCCACTATTTACCATTCATCAGTGAACCTTGCCTGTGGCAATTCTACTAGTGATTTTTGATCTGTAGCGTTCTGCTAGTGATTTTTTATTGAAGTAGACTTGATGTATAATATTATGTTAGTTTCAGGTGTACAACATAGTGATTTGACATTTAAATCCACATTACAAAATGGTCACCACAAGTCTAGTAATCATCTGTCACCATACCAAATTACTACAGCATTATTGACTAATCCTTATGCTATATATTACATCCCCATGTATTTTATAACTGGAAGTTTGTACCTCTTAATCCCCTTCACCTATTTCACCCACCCATCCCACTCTGGCAACCACCAGTTTGTTCTCTGTATCTATAAGTCTATTTTTGTTTTGTTTATTTGTTTTATAGATTCTACATGTAAGTAAAATCATACAGTATTTGTCTTTCTCTGTCTGACTTATTTCACTTAGCATGTTCTAGGCAAATGGCAGGATTTCATTCTTTTATGGTTGAGTAATATTGCATTTTATATATACACCACATCTTCTTTATCCATTCATCTGTTGATGGACACTTTGGTTACTTCTGTACCTTGGCTATTGTAAATTTTGTTGCAATGAACATAGGGGTACATATATATTTTCAGACCAGTGGTTTTTTCCCTTTGGGTAAATACCCAGAAGTGGAATTGCTGGATCTTACAATAGTTCTGTTTCTAATTTTTGAGGAAACTCCATACTGTTTTCCATAGTGGCTGCACCAATTTACATTCCCACCAATAGTCCACATCCTCAGCAACACTTGTAATTTCTTGTCTTTTTGATAACAGATATTCTGACAGGTGTGAAGCAATACCTCACTGTGGTTTTGATTTGCATTTCCCTCATGATTAGTGATGTTGAGCATCTTTTCATGTGCCTGTTGGCCATTTGTATGTCTTCTTTGGAGAAATGTCTGTTCAAGTCCTCTGCCCATTTTTCAATTGGATTGTTTGTTTTTAGATATTGAGTTGTATGATTTTTAAAATATAATTTGGATATTAACCCCTTGTTGGATAAACCATTTGCAAATATCTTCTCCCATTCAGTAGGTTGCCCTTTTATTTTGTTGATGGTTTCCTTCACTGTGGTAATGGTGATTTTTTTATATTTCCCAATTTCTTCTGCATTTTATAATTGGAATTCTTATGTAAATAAGAGTTATTTCTTTCCTATTTATTTAGATATATATTTATATCAGCACAGATTTATGGGTATTTATCATTTGGGTTATATTCTAATACTATAGTTATTTAAAATTGGTCATTGTTCTTTGGACATTTAGAGCTCTTTCAGGTTTGTACCTGTACTCTTTTAATATACCCCCCATCCTTTTATATTTTTGTTTTGTTTCCTTATGTTGTTTTATTTTATCATTTACTTATTGGCACTACAAGATGACCCAGGCTCATCGTGTATTTTCCCTGCCACAGGTTTGAAGTCAAACACATCTCCAAAGACTAACATTCTCCTTTTGTTGGAGAACAAAAATGGTTTAGAAACGAAGACCTCCTAGACACAAGGTATGCTTTTTGTTACTGGGTCACAAAGCATCCATTTTCTCTCAGTGGATAGGGCTAGGGAATACGTGTATGTATACTATCTTGCATATACACATTTACATACCTATACTTATTTATTTATCTATTTACATATATATGAATATATATATATTCATGTGTCCATATTGATCTTCCAACTTCAATGCAGCATCATTCTAGACTTCCTCCTCTCCTTACCTTATTTGTAGCTTCTTTCTCCCACAGTGAGAAACTTTGCTTTCATTCTCTACAACATATTTACTCATTTGTCCAACACTAGTACACACACCAAAAAAGTAGTTTCAAAATTCTTAATTCAACCTCTTCTGGGAAACAAATATATCAACAAAAGTACAGTGTTTGCTCATTGTTCTTTTTGTATTTAGCCTTACCATATGCAGTCAAAACTAGATTTTTGAACTTAGGTATAGTCTTTTATTCCTTATCCTTTCTGTGTGCTTATGTGATTCATTGGTAATATAGCTTGATTCATTCATCACAGTTAAGATTCAAAATTCCTCCCACATCCTGGTTGATTTTAAAATATTATATCAATAAAATTCACTTTGTGGTAGAAAGGTCTATGGATTTTGACAAATGAATAGGGTCATGTATCAACCAGCACAGATTCACCTCAACCATTTCATATCAAACAGTTGCATCATCCCAAAAGCTCCCCATACTACCTTTTTATATAAACCCTCTTCCAATGCAAAACAACCTCTGATCTGCTTTCCTTTCTATAATTTTGCCTTTTCCAGTGTTATATAAATTGAATTACACAGTAGGTCTTCTTTTGGATCTTTCTTATTTCACTTAGCAAATGCTTTTAAGAGTCATTTATAATTTGGCACACATGAAGAATTTGCTTCTTTTTGTTGCTGAAAAGTATTCTATTAGATGGACATATCATAGATTAAATATCCATTCATCATGTCAAGGACATTCACATACAGGCTTTTGTGTGAACATACATTTTCATTTCTCTTGGATAAATACATAAGAGTAGGACTCTGGGTCATAGAGCAGGTGTATGATTAATTTTATACAAAATTGTCCAATTCTCCTCCCCAATCTAGACCTGGGACAGACACGCAGAAAAAATAAACAGGGCCCAGTCACAGCAAGCGATCTGGTCCTTGAAACCTCTTTGTCCCTGTGGGTGCAAGACTGTGTCCCTCACCCAGAGACACCAAGGAAGTGTATAAGGCATGCAAAGGCGGAACTGCCCTCCCTTGCCAAGAAATGCTTACATGTCCCAGCTGGGGAGAACTTTTCTACCCTGCAGGCAGCACTGGAAGACAACACTGAGATCCTCATGGCACCAGATAAGCCAAACAGAGGAAAATAACACTGCTAAGTTTCTGAACGTGAAACTGCCATTCGAACCACAACCCACAAAATTTGGATAAGAGCCACACACTAAACCTGCAAAGGGTGACAGCAAGCTAAATTAAAAGATTTAAATAGAACTCAGCCCCCTAATCTAATAGACAAAATAGCCAGCATAGAGTTGAAGGTCAACTGTCATACTAAGAACCACCTTGAATGAGAAAAGACAACCAACCAACACCAGCAAGATGAATCAGATCTTGAAATTAGTTGACAAGGATTTTTAAAGCAGTTGTCATAAAAACGCTTCAATAATCAGTTACAAATTCCCTTGAAACAAATGAAAAAAATAGAAATTTTCAGCACAGAAACAAAAGCTACAAAAATAACCAAGTGGAAATTATAGAACTGAAAAATACAAGTAAGAGAAAACAATAACTCACTGGATGAGCTCAATAATAGAATGGAAATTACAGAGGATAGAATAAGTGAACTTGAAAATGTATCAATAAAATTCAGCCAATCTGAGCAAAAAAGAGAAAATATATGGAAAGAAATGAGCAGAGCCTCAGAGATCTGTAAGAAAATAACATAGGATCCAACAATCATATCATCAAAGTCCCAAAAGGAGAAGAGAAAGATAATGGGGCAGAAAGAATATCTGAAAAAATAATGGCTGAAGATTTCTCTGATTTGGCAAAAGACACAAACCTACAGCTCAAAAAGGCTAAGAACACCCAAATAAGATAAACCCAAAGAATCATTTCAAGATACATCATAATGAAGTTTTGTAAACCAAAGACAAAGAGAAAAATCTGGAAAGCAAGCAAAGGGAAACAATACCTTACCAATAAGGAAACATTAACTCAAATATCAACAGAATTCTTATCAGAACCCAAATCATGGAGGCAGAAGGAAGTAGCACAATATTTTTCAAGTGCTGAAAGAAAAGATCTGTCAACCAAGAATTCTGTATCTAGTGAAGCTATTCTTTAAGAATAAAGAGAAAATGAAAACATTGTCAGATGAGGGAAAACAATAAGAATTTGGTGCTAGAAGACCTATCCTTAAAGAGTGGCTAAAGCAAGTTCTTCAAAAGGAGGGAAATGATAAATGAAGGAACAATGGTAAAAAGAAAAATATAGGTATGTTTTCCTTTTCCTAATGAGCTTTATAAATCATATTTAATGACTGAAAAAAACTGTAACACTATCTGACACTCCAGACAATGGTGTTTAAAAATGGGGCAGTAAGGTGCCTGAATGGAACTGAGGTTTCCACATGTAACACTAAGTGGTAAAATAGTAATACCAGTAGCTATGATAAGTCACGTACCTGTATTGTAGTACCAACCCAGAGCAACTAGAATGAAAAATATATAAAATGATACACCCAAAAGCATGACAAGTAAATCAAAGTAGAATCCTAAAAAGTGTTCAAATAATCCACAGGAAGGCAGGAAAAGAGACAGAGGAATGAGAACCAGAAGAAACAAACAGAAAAAAGTATTTTAAAGGCAGACTTAGGGACCTCCCTGGTGGCGCAGTGGTTAAGAATCCGCCTGTCAATGCAAGGGACACAGGTTCAAGCCCTGGTCTGGGAAGATCTTACATGCCGCAGAGCAACTAAGCCCAGTGCACAACTGCTGAGCCTGCACTCTAGAGCCTGCAAGCCACAACTACTGAAGCCCATGCAACTAGGGCCTGTGCTCCACAATAAAAGAATCCACCACAATGAGAAGCCCGTGCACCAAAACGAAGAGCAGCTCCCACTTGCCACAACTAGAGAAAGCCCACAGGCAGCAACAAAGACCCAATGCAGCCAAAAATTAATTAATTAATTAATTTTAAATGAGGCAGACTTAATATCTAACATGTCAATAAATACCTTATATAGAAATACAATGAACAGACAGAGAGCAGCAGAGTGGATTAAGAAAAAAACAGGGCCCAACTATAAACTTTATATGAGAAACTCACTTTAAATTCAATGACATATGTAGATTGAAAGGAGGGAGAAAGATACACCATGTAAACATTATATTTTAAAAGCAGGATTTTCTAGGTTCATATCTAATAAAGAGAACTCCAGAGCAAAGAAAACTGCCAGAGGCAGAGAAGGACATCCCACAATGATAAAAGGTGGATTAATAATCCACCAGAGAGACATAATGATCCTAAATGTGTAATAGCCAAACCACAGAGCTTCACAGTACATGAAGCAAAAATTGATAGAGATGCCAGGAGAAACAGACAAATCTACAATTACAGTTGGAGATTTCAATACCCACAACCACCTACTATGAAATCAACAAGGCTATATAAGATCTGAACAACACACAAAATAGGATGTAACTGACACACGGAACAGTCCACCAATCAACAGAAGAATACACATTTTTTCCCAAGCACCCTTGGAAATTTCACCAAGATAAACCCTATCCTGGGCAAAAAATCAAACTCACCAAATATCATACCGAGTGTGTGCTCTACAGCCACAACAGTCTCAAAGTAGAAGTTAATAGTAGAAAGACAACAGGAAACTCTATACATGCAGAAAGTAAACAACACTCTAAATAAGTCCTGGGTCAAAGGGGAAATCTCAAAGAAAATTTGAAAACACATAGAACTGAATGAAAGCAAAAATACATAATATCAAAATATGTAGGATGCAGCCAAAGCAATGTTAAGAGAGAAATGTATACTGCTAAATATTTTCATTAGAAATGCAGAAAGGTCTAAATAAATAACCTAATTTCCTACCTCAAGAACTATGAAAATAAGATCAAAATAAATCCAAAGCAAGAAGAAGGAAGGAAATAATAAAGATAAGAACAGAAATTAATGAAATTTCAAACAGGAAAAAAATAGGAAAAATAAATGAAACAAATAGCTAGTTCTTTGGGAAATAAATCAATAAAATTAATGAACCTCTAGCAAGTCTGACAAAAATACAGAGAGAAAACTCAAATCATCAATATTAGGAATGAAACTGGGGATATCACTACATAGTCTGCAGCTGTTGAAAAGACAACAATGGGATGGTTTGAGCAATTACTCATAAATTTAAAAACATAGAAGAAATAGAACAATTCCAAAATAAAATACCCAAACTGCAAAAACTCATGCAGGATGAAATAGATAATCTGAATATCTCTAAACCATTAAAGGGATTGAATTAACAATTTAGAATGTCTGGAAAAATAAATCTCCAGGTTCATATGGTTCCACTGAAGAGTTCTAAAAATTATTTGAAGAAAAATAAACCAATTTTATGCAATCTATTTGAGAATATAACAGAGGAAGGAGCACTTCTCAACTTATTTTATGAGGACAGTATTAGTCTGATTTCAAAACCAGACAAAAATAGTGTAAAAAGAAAAGAAAATTAGAGACCAATCTCTCCCATGAATTTAAAATTAGCAACTGGATCTATTAGAGTGTAAAAAGAATTATTTACCATGACCAAATTGGATTTATTCCAGGATGCAATGTTCATACAACATTTGAAATCAATCAATGCAATCCATCATGTCAACAAGCTAAAGGGAAAAAAATCATATGATCTTATCAATTGATAGGCAGAAAATACATTTTACAAAATCTGTCTCTCACTCATGATAAGAAAAATTTTTTCAGCAAGTTCATAGCTGGGAGGAATTGTCTGAACTTGATAAAGAGCATTTACAGAAAACAACAGCAATTGTAGCTAACATCATACTTAATGCTTCCCAACTCCCCTAGGATTAGGAACAGGACAAAGATATCAGCTCTGACCACTCTTATTTCCCACAGTACTGAAAGTTCTAGGCAAGAAAAAGAAACAAGAAGTATACTGATCAGAAAGGAAGATATAAAATTATTCCTATTTGTAAATGATCTGATTATCTATGTAAAAATCCCAAGAATTCTACAAGAAAACTCCTAGAACTAATAAGTAAGTTCATCACTGTCCCAGTTTATAAGGTGGACACACAAATGTCAATCACATTTCTATATACTAACAATTGTAGAAACCACAATAAATTGACAATCACTTCAAATAAAATGAAATGTTAGGTATGCACTTAAAAAACCTGTGTAATATCTATGTGCCTAAAATTACAAAATGCTGATGAAAGAAATAGAGAAAACCTCCATAAATGGAGAGATGTATCATGTTTATGGGTTGGAAAACTCAACATAGTAAAAAATGTCAATTTTCCCAAAATTGATCTATAGGTTTAATGCAATTCCTATAAAAACCCTAGCAAGAATTTTTGTAGACATAAACAACCGATTCTAAAATTTATGTGAAAAGGTACAGGTTTTAGAATAGCTTTAAAAATCTCAAAAAATAAGAATAAAGTTGGAGGAAACATTGTACTTGATATTAAGGTTCACTATATAGCTACAGTAATCAAGACATTGTGTTATTGGGGAGAGATGAACATCAATCAATGGAACAGAATAGAGAACCCAGAAACAGACCCCAAATAATATGTCTGACTTTCCACAATAGTGCAAAAGCAACTCAGTGGAGGAAGGATAGCCATTTCAATGAATGGTATTGGAGCAATTGGAAATCCATGGCGGGGGTGGGGGGAATGAATCTTAACCTAAACCCAGACCTAATACCTTGTACAACAAATTAACTCAAAATTCTTCATTGCCTTAAATGTAAAATGTTAACTATAAAGGTTTTGGAAAAACATTGGAGAAAATCTTCAGAATCTGAGGGTAGGCAAAGTTTTCTTAGATTGACACCAAAAAAATGATAATTCGCAGCTTATCAAAATTAAAAAACCTTTGCTGTGCAAATAGCCCTGAGAACAGAATGAAAACACAAGCGACAGACTGAGAAAATATTTCCAAATCACGTATCTATCAAAGGATTAGTAGCTAGAAGATATAAACTCAACAGTAAAAAAAAAAAAAAAAGTCCAATTAAAATTAGCAAACTATATGAAAAGACATTTCCCCCAAGAGGATATACAGTACACATAGCAAAGAAGCACATGAAAAGATGCTCAGCCTCAGCAGCCATCAGGGAAATTCCAATTAAAACCACAATGAGATATCACTACAGAAATATAAGAATGTCTAAAATAAAAAAAAAATGTGATACCACCAAATGCCTTTGAGAATGCAAAGAAACTGCTTTACTCAGACTTTGCTGGTGAGAATGTAAATGGTACAGCCACTCTGGAAAACCATTTGGCAGTTTCCCAGAATGCTAGACTTGCAATTTCCATATGACCCAGCAATTGCACTCCTGGACATTTATCCCAGAGAACTGGAAACTTATGTTCACATTAAAACCTGTCCACTAATGGTCAGAGCAGTTTTATTTGTAGTAGCCACAAACTGGAGTCAGCCCAGATAGCCTTCAACAGGTGAATGATTAAATAAACTGTGGTCCAAACATACCATGGAATACTACTCACCAATGAAGAGGAATTGACTATTGGCACCTGCAACAATTTAGAAACTCTAGGAAATTATCCTGAGTGTAAAAAAGCAATCCCAAAAGTTTCCATGTCATATGGTTACATTTATATAACTTTGATATGACACATTTTAGAAGTGGAAGATGTGTTAGTTGTTGCCAGAACTTAGGGATGGAAGTAAGGTGTGCAAAAGTAGGTAGATTTTAAAAGGTTGACAGGAGGCATCCTTGTTGTGTTGTAATTCCTCACTGTATTGACTATGGTGGTGGGTAAAGAATATACAGGGGTGATAAAATCCATCAAATTTAATACACTCACATACAAATGAGTACAAGATGGGAAAGCTAAATAATATCAGTGGTTTGTATCAAGGTGAATATCCTAGTTGTGATACGATACTATAGTTTTGCAAAATGTTACCATTGTTGGAAACTCCTACAAGTATATAAGGGACATCTCATATTTCTTACTACTGCATGTAAATCTACATTTTTCTCAAGGAAAATTTCAATAAGTTATTTAACAAACCTGTCACATTTTTCCCAAAGTGGCTGCACCATTTTTGCATTTCCACCCACAATGTATATGGGTTTCAGTTGCTCCACATCTTGTCAGCACAAAGTATAGCCATGTTTTTGTGTGTGTGGTTTTACAGTCATCCCTCGGTATCCTCTGGGAATTGGTCCCAGGACACTCAAGAATACCAAAATCCCTGTGTGCCTTACAGTTGGCTCTCAGTTCCGCATTGGCGGATGCAACCAACCACAGATTGTGTAGTGTTTTCCATCCACTGTTCCTTGAGCCCGCGGATACAGAGGGCTGGTTGTAATTTGAATTTCATTAATGGATAAAGATATTAAGCATCACATCTGTCTATATGTTTACTTGCCACCCTCACATCTTCTTTGGTGAAATATCTCTTCAGAACTTCTGTCAACTTACATTGTTTTCTTATTGTTGAGTTTTGAGAGTTCTTCGTATTCTGAATACAAGTCTGTTGTCAGAAATGTGATTGGCAAATATTTTCTCCAATCTTGTGTTTTTATTTTCAACATCTGAACAGCTTTATTTAATAGAGCAAGATTTTTAAAAAATAAAGTCCAACTATGGGGACTTCCCTGGTGGTCCAGTGGTTAAGACTCCGTACTCCCAGTGCAGGGGGCCCAGGTTTGATCCCTGGTCAGGGAACTAGATCCCGTATGCCACAACTAAGAGCCCACATGCCACAACGAAGATCCTGTGTGCCACAACTAAGACCCAGTGAAGCCAAATAAATATTTTTTCTTAAATAAAAATAAAGTCCAATTATTTTTTTCTTTTGTGGCTCATGCTTTTGGTGTTGTGTCTAAAATCACTTTGTTGAACCTACAGATGTTTTTCCCTTTGTTTTCTTCTAGAATTTTTATATTTTTTTATGATTTATATTTAGAGTTCTGGTACATTTGGAGTTATTTTTAAGATGTTAGATATGGGTCAAGATGCATTTTTCTGCATATGGACGTACAATTTTTCTAAAATCCATACGTGGATAACTATCTTTTCTACACTGAATTGCCTTTGCATTTTTAAGAATCAGACGACTATATTTGTCTGGGTTTATTTATGGTATCTTTATCCTCATTCATTTATCTATATGTCTATCCTTTTCACCAATACCCACTATTTTTTTTTTTTTCCGGTACACGGGCCTCTCACTGCTGTGGCCTCTCCTGTTGCGGAGCACAGACTCCGGACGCGCAGGCTCAGCGGCCATGGCTCACGGCTCACGGGCCCAGCCGCTCCGCGGCACGTGGGATCCTCCCGGACCGGGGCCCAAATCCGCGTCCCCTGCATCGGCAGGCGGACTCTCAACCATTGTGCCACCAGGGAAGCCCCCCCCACTACTTTTAATACTGTACTTTTATAGTAATCTGAAATATGGTACTATGAGTAGTCCAACTATGTTTTTCTTCCAAAATTGAATTAACTACTTTAGTTCTTTTGTTTTTTATATAAACTTTAGAATAAGCTTGTTAATATCTACCCAAGAAACTTACTGTAATTTCGTTTGTAACTGAATTGGATATATGGATCAAATTGGGAAAATTGATATCTAAAGAATATTAAGTTTCCCAACCCATGAACATGGTATAACTTTCCATCTGTTTAGGTCTTGATTGATTGCTTTCATCAACAACACTAGGCCCATATGATTTCTCAGTGGTGAATTCTACCAAATATTTAAAGAAAAAAATACAAATTGTACAGAATTCTCTCCAGAATAAAAGTTTTCAAAGTGCAGATACTGCACATATTTTGTTAGATTCATTTTTTTGGTACTATTGTACATGGTGTTAACTTTCAAATTTCAATGATTCATTGCTATTATATAGAAACACAACTGATTTTTTGAAGGTTGGCTTTGTGTACTGTGAACTTGGTAAGTTCATTTACTAATTTTAGGTGCTTTCTTCTAGATTCCTTGGGACTTTTCTGCGCATGTGTTCATGTCACCTATGAAAAGGGAGAGTTTTATTCCTTATCCCTTCTTGATGCTTTATTACATTTGCTAAGACTTCTAGTGTTGACTAGGAATGGTGAGAGAGGCCATCCAAACACTGTAGCCAATCTAAAGGAGAAGTCATTTTTTCTTTCACCATTAAGTGTGATGCTTGCTGGGTTTTTTGCTGTTGTTGTTTGTTTTTTTTACTTGTTGATGATGGTTTTTATCTGCTTAAAGAAGTATCCTTTTTATTCCTAGTTTTTATCAGAATGGATGTTATTGTGGATACACTGTATAAAGGAGATGGATCCCAACCAAAATTTGGTTCAGATGTCAGGACTGATGATGTCAGACATGTACTGAGAGAGCATGAAAACGTTATTAATCACATAATGGAGGCTCTCTGGGGAGAGCAGGGCAGATTCCCAAGCAAGTCCTTAAGTAGCTTGGGGTTTTATTGTGGTTAGGGTGTGGGGCTAAGGTGGGAATTCACACTTATAGGCCAGGACTTCCATTGTTGGACTTTCCACTGACACCAATGGGGGGAACACACAGGCTTTCTTATCAGCTTTCTAGGATGTGGGTCAGAAAGGAAAGGGGAAATGGTGAGGCTTGAAAAGTGTGAACATCAAACATTGAAAATGGAGTCAGACTAATGGGATGTTTAATTTGTCAAATGCTGTTTCTATATCTACTGAGAAGATCAAATACTATTTTATTTAGTCTATTAATAATGTGTGTTCATTGATTTTTTAATGTTGATCTTGTATATTGGGATGAAATCCACTTTACTGTGAGGTATTATTTTTATATAATTTTGATTTTGATTTTCTTTTGATTTTCTAGCATTTTTGATTTTCTAGCATTCCGTTGAGGAGTTTGCATCTATATTCATATGGGATATTGATCAGTAGCATTTGTTTCTTGCAATATCTTTGATTTTTTTATTAGGGTAATGCTGGCCTCATTAAGTATTTGGAAGTCAACAATAATCAATAATATTTTTATTCTGGAGAGAATTCTGTACAATTTGTATTTTTTTCTTTAAATATTTGGTAGAATTCACCACTGAGAAATCATATGGGCCTAGTGTTTCTTTTTTGGAAGATTTTAAACTATGAATTTGATGTATAAATTAGATAGAGAACTACTTGGGTTGTAAAAAAGGAGAGAAAAAATGAAAAAAAAGGAAAACAAAAAAATGAAAAAAAAGGAAAAACAAAATAAACAGAAAAAAAGAACTACTTGTTTGCATATTTCTGATAATTGTCCATTTCCTGAAATCTACTTTCCTTGATAGTAATATAGCTACTCTGGTTTTCGTTGTTTAGTGTTTTCCCTAAACAGTACTACTTGTATATCTTTCTCCATTCTTTTAGTTTTAACTATCTATGTATCAATAGTTATTTTTAAGGTGGGCTTCTAGAAAACAGCATACACTTAGGTCTTGATTTTATAGCCAATCTGACAATCACTATATTTTAATTGGTGGTTTTAGACTTTTCACATTTAATATTATTCTTGGCATTTTGGGATTAAAATCTACCCTGTCTGCTATTTTCCACTTGATCCATCTGTTGTTTGTTTTTCTTTTCCTCTTTTTCTCTCTTGTTAATTCAGAGCATTTCAAGTTATCATCTCTAATAATTTATTATTTACACCTCTTTAAAATTTCAGCATTGTCTGAGGCTTTATGTTTAGTTAATCAGTCTACCTTAAAACAATATTATACTGCTTCATGGGTAGTATAAGGACCTTTCAACAGTATATTACCAATTCCCCCACATTATTCATTGCGATATTATTGTCATACCTTTTGCTTTTGCATATGCTACAAATACACACTGAATTCCCATTCTTTGATTTAGACCAGGGCTTGACAAACTACAGGCTAAAGGCTGTCATTGTGAGTGAAGTTTTATTGTAACATAATCACACCACTTATTTATGTAATTTTTATGGATTCAGTTCAGCAGCAGAGCTAAGTACAGCTAATTCCTGAACAACAAGAGGTCGGAGTGCTGACCCTCCATGCAGCTGAAAATCTATCCACTTGAAGTCAGTCCTCTGTATAAGCAGTTCCTCTGTATCCATGGATTCAACCATAGATTCAACATATGGATAGTGTAATACTGCAGTATTTACTACTGAAAAAAATCTGCATATAAGGAGACCCTCACACTTCAAACCTGTGTTGTTCAAGGGTCACCTGTCATTTCAACACACACCATAGAACCCGCAAGCCATCTACAATGTGGTCCTTTAAAGAAAGTTTCCCAACCCTGCTTTAGACAGCTATTTCTTACAGCAATTAAACATTTTAAAAATATGTATATTTTTAATTTACCTTAAGTTATTCCATTTCCAGAACTCCTCATTTCTGTGTAGATTCCATGTTTAAATATGTTATCATATTCTTTTGCTTAACCACTTTTTTTCTTCTGCAGTGCAAATATGTTAGCAATAAATTCTCTCAGTTTTACTTTGAGAATATCTTTATTTTTTTTCTTCACTTTTGAAAGGTATTTTCTCTGTGTATAGAATTCTGGGTTAATGTTATTTTTCCCAGCACTTTAAAGATGTCACTCTATAGTCTTCTAGCTTGCACTGTTTCTGATGAGAAGTCTGCTGTCATTCTTGACTTTGTTCTAATTCTCTACTTTGTTCCTTACACTTAGTGTTTCCTTTTTCGCAGCTACCTTTTAAATTTTCTCTTTTTCTTGTGTTTTAAGCAGTTTGAGTGTGATATGAATAGGGACATGTTTGTGTTTGCATGTGTGTGTGCATTGATATTTATCCTTCTTGAGGTTCTGGGAGCTTCTTGTATCTATGTTTTGGTGTCTGTAAATAATTTTGGAAAATTCTTGGTTACCATTTTTTAAATATTTTTTCTTTCTCCATTTTATCTCCCTTCTTCTGGGATTCCAATAGCACATATTTTAGAAAGTTTGATTGTCCCAACTTTTGGATGTGCTTTCCTATTTTTCTTTCTCTCTCTTTCTCTTTCTCTCTTCACTTTTGGAAATTTCTATTGACCTATCTACAAGTTCATTATTTCCTCAGCATCAGTAGTCCATGGAAGGCTTCTTTATCCTGCTTTTTTTTAAAATTTCTAGTATTTCCATGAGTTCTCTTTTGTACTTTCAATCTTTCTGTTCAAATAACTCGTCTGATTTTTCATAGCCTCCACCTTTACTATATTAATCATAATTATACTAAATTACCTATCAGATAGTTCCAACATCTGTGTCATATCTGAGTCTTGTTCTGATGATTTTTGTATGTCTTCTAAGTGTTGTTTTCTTGCCTTTTCATTACCTCAAAATATTTTACCAAAAGTTGACCATCTTATGTAGGACAATAGTTTTCATGCCTAGATAACAATCAATATTTTATTTTGATACACCTTTCATGTGGGGATTTGAGTTCATCTAGTTAGGATTTGGCTTGGTTTGAGATTTGGCGTTGTTATGTTTACTCTCAGTGCAACCCAGGCTTCAAATTCCAGTAAAGATTCCTTTTGTATAAGGGGAAGAATTTTTTTCCATAGCAATATCTGATTGTGAGTTTAAGATCTTCCTTTTGAACTTTGACTCACAGAGTGTCTCTCCACACATTCTCCTGGAGCATTCTGCAGTCACTTTTTATCTAAACGTTGTCATCATAGCAGTGGAAGGTGGGGTTTGAAGTCTCTGTCACTCTGATTAAGCCTCTGTCATTGGCTTGCACGGGGACCCTGGGTCTCATATGTGTGGCCCTCTTGGTTTTCCTGCCCCACCCCCCTCACCCCTTGAATTAGGTGGCACCCAACTCCCTATTCCCTTCCTACACATTCAATGAGTTGTCACCAATTCTCAAAAAGAAGCAGCATTTGTTGCCCTTCCGCCCACGAATGAAGGCTCTTTTCTTTGGTGGTGATGGAGCAGAAAGATTCAGGTGGGATTTCTTGCCTTCTCACAGGGTTGTTCATCTTCTCACTCACTGCACAACAACAGGCATTTCAGGTCTCCTTCTGATCTTTACTGTGAGTGCCCGGTAGTGTTAACAGAGAAAGAGCCCACAAATGGATCCTGAATCTCCCAATTTCTATGGCCTCCCAGGGGTTGTACACTGTCTCACAAGCCTGCACTTGATGGTAACTAATTTGTTAACAACTCTAGCTGAATTTACCCAGGTTCAGTTGAATAGACCCCAGAGGAGTGAATACTTGCATCTCCTCTTTCCCGCAGGCACTGACTCTCCTTATATTTGGGCTGGTGAGTTGCTCTGTGACCTGAGCTTTCCAATGGGTTCAAAATATGTCATCAGTTTGAGGTCAGGCTACCTCTTTTTTGTTGTAAAAGTGGGGTAGCGGGCTTCCCTGGTGGCGCAGTGGTTGAGAGTCCACCTGCCGATGCAGGGGACACAGGTTCGTGCCCCGGTCCGGGAAGATCCCACATGCCGCGGAGCGGCTGGGCCCATGAGCCACGGCTGCTGGGCCTGCGCATCCGGAGCCTGTGCTCCGCAACGGGAGAGGCCACAACATTGAGAGGCCCGCGTACCGCCAAAAAAAAAAAAAAAAAAAAAAAGTGGGGTAGCAACACTACTTTTAACTCTCACTTTAGAAGGTAGCTTTATTTTTCTTCTGCAGCAGCAGCTGGGAGCAATGGGTCTCGCAAATCATCAAAAGATTTGGTGATCTCCTGACTCCAAGATTATCCTAGCAGATTTAGAGTTAGATCTGCTATGTGTTCACATCGCAGACCTCACAAGTGTGCCATGAAAATTAAAGTGATATAGATACCTGGGAAGCATGTAGCTTGGACCCACATCTTCATTTTTAAGAAAGCAACCTAGTTGCACAACATTGACTCTTAGGTCGAGTGGGAAAACTGGACAGGTACATGTAAAAGTATGAGGTTAGATCACTCCCTAACACCATACACAAAAATAAGCTCAAAATGGATTAAAGACCTAAATGTAAGGCCAGACACTATAAAACTCTTAGAGGAAAACATAGGCAAAATACTCTATGACATAAATCACAGCAAGATCCCTTTTGACCCACCTCCTAGAGAAATGGAAATAAAAACAAAAATAAACAAATGGGACCTAATGAAACTTCAAAGCTTTTGCACAGCAAAGGAAACCATAAACAAGACCAAAAGACAACCCTAAGAATGGGAGAAAATGTTTGCAAATGAAGCAACTGACAAAGGATTAATCTCCAAAATTTATAAGCAGCTCATGCACCTCAGTAACAAAAAAGCAAACAACCCAATCCAAAAATGGGCAGGAAACCTAAATAGACATTTCTCCAAAGAAGATATACAGACTGCCAACAAACACATGAAAGGATGCTAAACATAACTAATCATTAGAGAAATGCAAATCAAAACTACAATGAGATATCATCTCACACCAGTCAGAATGGCCATCATCAAAAAATCTAGAAACAATAAATGCTGGAGAGGGTGTGGAGAAAAGGGAACATTCTTGCACTGCTGGTGGGAATGTGAATTGGTACAGCCACTATGGAGAACAGTATGGAGGTTCCTTAAAAAACTACAAATAGAACTACCATATGACCCAGCAATCCCACTACTGGGCATATACCCTGAGAAAACCATCATTCAAAAAGAGTCATGTGCCAAAATGTTCATTGCAGCTCTACTTACAATAGCCCAGAGATGGAAACAACCTAAGTGTCCATCATCGGATGAATGGATAAAGAAGATGTGGCACACATATACAATGGAATATTACTCAGCCATAAAAAGAAATGAAATTGAGCTATTTGTAATGAGGTGGATAGACCTAGAGTCTGTCATACAGAGTGAAGTAAGTCAGAAAGAGAAAGACAAATACCGTATGCTAATACATATATATGGAACTTAAGAAAAAAAAAGTCATGAAGAACCTAGGGGTAAGACAGGAATAAAGACACAGACCTACTGGAGAATGGACTTGAGGATATGGGGAGGGGGAAGGGTAAGCTGTGACAAAGCGAGAGAGTGGCATGGACATATATACGCTACCAAATGTAAGGTAGATAGCTAGTGGGAAGCAGCCGCATAGCACAGGGAGATCAGCTCGGTGCTTTGTGACCACCTGGAGGGGTGGGATAGGGAGGGTGGGAGAGAGGGAGATACAAGAGGGAAGAGATATGGGAACATATGTATATGTATAACTGATTCACTTTGTTATAAAGCAGAAACTAACACACCATTGTAAAGCAATTATACTCTAATAAAGATGTAAAAAAATAAAATAAAATAAAAAATAAACTGGGAAATTTAATTGCTAATGCTTTACTCAGACCCTATAAAATTAAATTATAAAATAATTCCTTAGAATTAAAACTTAATAATATCTATCCCCTCCCATGCCAGTTAAAATAATAGTTGCTGGTATTGCAGAAGAAAAATGTTTCCTGAACAAAACAAAAGCAAAAACCCAAGATTTTTTTGTTTTGTTTTGTTTTAATTCTATCTTTTTTATTGAAGTATAGTTGATTTACAGTGTTGTGTTATTTTCAGGTGTACAGTAAAGTGATTTAGTTATATATATATATATTTTTTTTTTCTTTTTCTGGTTTTTTCCCTTAGGTTATTATAAAATATTGAGTATAGTTCCCTGTGCTATACAGTAGGTCCTTACCGGTTATCTATTTTATATATAGTAGTGTATATATGTTAATTCCAAACTCCTAATTTATCCCTCCCCACCTTTCCCCTTTGCTAACCATAAGTTTGTTTTCTATGTCTGTGGGTCTATTTCTGTTTTGTATATACATTCATTTGTATCATTTTTTTAGATACCACATATAAGTGATATTACATGATATTTGTCTTTGCCTGGCTTACTTCATTTAGTATGATAATCTCTAGGTCCATCTGTGTTGCTACAAATGCCAAGATTTTAATCCACATTTATGATAGGCTTCCTATTTTCAAATAATACTAATGCAAAAAGAACAATACAGAAACCTTAGTGACATTTTTAAATTTTAACAAGAAAGAAACTAAAAACTCTGTGCTAGCCAATGTCAGGAGATGCCCTGGAGTGTCTCCTGAGCCTTGGAAGTAATAGGTGGGGAAGAGGGAATGTAAAACTCAAACAACCTATGGGTCACAAGGAAAGGCAACATTACCAGGTCTCAGAAAATCCACCACTTCCATACACTTCCTGAGGGGTGAAAAAAATATTAAAAGGATTATTGAAGCAGAGTGAGAGAAACATGAAAATAGAAAAAAAACCCACGAAAACAAGAACTAAAAAGTCATAGAAGAGTTGGCAGTTAAACATTGAAACAGTTTGAACATATGGATTGGGTATAAATAAATGTTATAAATATGGTAACAAAGCTTCATGCACAATTCAAAATTCTTTTCTTTTAAATGAATATTTAAATGTTAGCTATCAGTTATATAACTTTCAAAGGGAGATTGAAAGACCAAAAGAAGGTAAAGTGAGCAAAATTCTTCAATCAATATGGGGGAGAAAAGTAATTTCGTTCATGACTTTGCTAGAAAACTTTGATCAGATAAATACAGGCTTAAGCATGTTCTTTCATTTTCTCAAGAAACATATTGAAAGCTTGGGATTTTGAATGAGATGAAGTGATGTTTGCTCTCTTGGACTAACTGATGAGTAGCAGAGATAAACAAACTAACAACAAAGTAGGAAATTGCAAACTGTACAGAATGTTGCATGAATGTAGCAAACAGGGCATTAAGGGCAGATAATGAAACAAGACAAACTCCTGTGTGCTGCTTGGTCAGCAAGGTCCTTTCTGGCTGGCGTGTAAGCTGCACCCTGAAACCTGAGAAGACCTAGCTGCTCAAGAAGGGCGATGAGCATTTCAGGCGGGCCCTGAAGTTGGGAGAGAACTGAGGTTGGCAGGGAACTAAGCACTTAGTGTAGGGGAGGCCTGTGTATCAATAGTATATTCAACAAGGTTCAAAAATCAAATCAAAACACTTTAACACCGAATGCAATGAGGAATCCCACTTCTACCCCTGTTCTTGTCTACCTCCTCAACCCCAACCTCAAGCAAACATAAATTCTTCTTTCTTATATAAAAGATGGCATACTATGAAATACTATTTTCAACTTGCTTTTTTCATGCAACAGGATTTTCTAGAGATATTTTCATAGCAGCATATGGGAGCTTCCTCAATCTTTGTTTCTTTTGCTGCTTCAAGGAATTCTATTGTGGGGCTAGACCATAGCTTATGTATCCAGTTTCCTACTGGTGGGCTTTTGAGTTGTTTGCCATACTTTGCTCTTTCAGTGCTGCTGAGGATAAGTTTGTATGTATATCACTTCCCATGTGTGCAAACACATGCAGGAGACAAATTCCCAGAAGGTACTGCTGAATCAAAAGGTAAGTGCATTTGTCATTTTGATACAAATTCCCAATTGCCCTGCACTATGTTCTGTAACATTTTGCACTTCCATCTTCAACAGATAAGCCCATGTTTCCCTAAGCAAGGAAGTGACATAATTTGGCTTTCAATTACAGAAGCCCAGTCCACCCTCTGAGTAGAGGCTGCTTTGGAAAGTGAATGAGATCATTCAGAAAGCTTTTGCAATTGTTCAGCGAAGAGCTGTTCGTGGGTGATGGGGAATCAGGGAGATGTGAATGAGTGATACGTAGACATAGAGAGAATCTGCAGGATTTGCTGATGATTTGGTTGTGGCGAGTGAAGGGAAGGAGAAAAAAAGAATGGCCACATGGAGTGAGGGCCAGGAGAGCAGTGGGGATTCTGTGTGCAGTCAGGAACCTGTTAGGTTTGGGCTCCCTGTGGGACATCCAAGCTGAGCTCTCCAGAGGGCAGTCAACTACAGAAATCTGAAGCTCAGAAGAGAGATCTTAGCTGGAGATGTGGATGGGGAACAGAACTTAGAGCAATAAAATGAAGGAGGTCACCTGGGACAGATGCAGAGGGAGACGAGGAACCATCTCAGGCCCAAGGCCCGAGGCAATCTAACCTGCAGAGTGAAGCAGGAGAGGGGCACAGCAAGGGGAGCAGTGCACATGCAGCATCCTGGGAATTGCCACGGAGACATCACTGGGAAGGAAGATGGGCTGAAGGCCACAGGAGTCCCCTGGGTGGGACAGCATGGAGACCTTCAGTAAGACCCTACAGGAGAGTTCCACCAACCTAAAGGCAACCACTAGGAGCTTGAAGAGAATGTCTCCTTCAAAATCACTAGAGAAAGAGAAAGAGCACAAGATACCTTTGCTTAGAAAAAAGTAGAGAAACTGAAAGAGTTAGGAGGGCAAAAACAGAAAGTGTAACAGGATGCTTGTGTACGGCCAGACAGTCAGGAGCAGGGCCAGCTCTGAGGGCCCCACTCTGTGCTGGTGCCTCTACCTGCAGGGCTGATGGAGCAGACAGTGCCATGGGGGCGCATAGTGATGTTAGGTAGCTGACACTTCTAAGACATTTCTTACAATACAGGTAAGGGGATTTAAGTCTTGCAAATAAAACCAATTCTGAGACAGTGGAGGGGAGGGAGAGATGGCACGCAATATGATATGTTATATACTGGATATATGTGTATACATATGTAAAATAAAATGTCATCAAAGGGATTGAAAAAGAAATAGTATAAAGAATATATCCACCAAAAAGGCCAACAAAGCAAAGTACAGAGCATTGATGGAAAAAGAAAACAAAGGTCTCGTTATACATGTTACTCCCCTGAGACCAAAGTTTGTCTGTTAGCACCTCAACTCAGAGAAACAAAAACCCGGCACATTGGCTGATAAAATTTCAGTGAAGTCTGTAGCTCAATTAATGGTGTTGTTTCCATGTTCACTTCCTGGTTTTGATAATTATACCATTATTAACAATTAGGGGGAGCTGTGTGAAGTGTTTATAATAATTCTTTGTTCTGGTTTAAAAACTTTTCTGTAGGTCTAATTATTCTAAAATAAAAAACGAAAAATAAATGAGTGCATCCTTTTTCTCCCTGAAACTGCCACCTCTGCCAAGTGCCCTGTGTCACCCAGAAGTGTTGTCCTTCTCTCAGCCTCCAAGCTGGGGACCTCAGCTGTGTCCCCAAGTCCTCCTTCCCTCTCCTCCCCACAGTCCCGTCCACTCTGCCCCAGACACGTCCACCGCTCCTGTCCCTCTGCTCCTCTGCAGGGCCAGGTTCAGTCCTGTGTCATCCACACAAAGTCCCCAATACCCCTGCAATGACAGCAGCCCTGCCCCATCCTCCTACCTCTGTCAGAGTCCTTGTTCTGAAACACAGACCACATCCTTCCTCTTCAAAGCACTGTGCCCCTGGAGACCCACCCTGCCCGTCCACCTTCAAGTCCAGCCACTTCGACCAGGCAGTCTGCCTTCCAGCCTCTGGCTACCCAAACCAGCCCGAGGATTCATGGCCCTCTGCCTCCTCTGTCCTGGACCCCACCTGGTTTGCCTCAAGATTCAGTCAAAGGCTGCCTCCTCCCTACAGCTTTCCTCCGATCCATCTACCTCCTGGAAGTGTCAGTGGCTCTGTCTTCTGCGTTTTCAAGACACCAGGGACCTCCTTTGCTTGCCGTGAGGCTGAAAGATGACTAGTGATGCCTCACTCAGCTTTATATCCCAAGAACACAACTCAGACCTGGGGCAGAACAGATCTGCAGAGTAGTGTTGCTGCATTGAACACCTGCCAAGGCTTCGTTTACACCACGCTTAATCATATTTCAAAAGCCACGGAACTTCCTATGAGCCGGAAACAAGCCATTTTCCGCTCTAAGAATCGACTCTATTATTCACTCCTTCCAGTCCCTCCACCAGCCAACAGAAAATGGCCAAGAATATACAATTGTAATCTATTTAAATGTTCTTCACTTTAGAAAAGGACTCAATACAACAGAACCTCGAGTTATCTTCAGCTTCCTTAACATAATTGGAATCAGTTCAGCTTGCGTTGGCAGGCTGGGAGGATTGCACACATTGGTGGCACCCCAATCACCCTGCTCAGCGGCCCGTGCAGAATTCATCCAGGAGGGAGCAGAGTGGCAGAGGAAATGCCACCGTGCAGAACGCAGAGTACTTGGTGGCCCTATCAGGATCTGCATCCCCAGGACTTGCAGAGGTAGGTGGTGCAGTAGGATTCAGGAGGCTGGAATGTGAGTCCTGGGGCCTTTCAGTTGGATTTTCAGTACACCCCCCACCCCGCCACCGCCCCCCCGCCTCCTGGCTAAAGTCAGGGGAGTGAGCTTGGAGATCCCACTTCTGATCCTCTGTAATCCTGACGTTCGTCATCTTTAGCAGATAATCAGAAAAACAAAGGAAGCCTTGTCTGAGTCCTGCTTCCATTCTGTCCCTTCCTCCCTGTGCACACCACCTCCCCACCCCACGTGCCCATACACGTGTGCACACGTGCAGCCTTGTAACAAGAAGCTTTTCAGAGTGCCTCAGCTCTCTGGTCTGGCACAAAGTGTCTTTGGTTTACGCATCTTCCCCAGGGAAGGGCTGTTCTCTAGGGTGACTGACAGGGCAGGCCCCACTTGGTTTCCTGACATCTGCTCTGGTTGTCCCTTTGTCAACACACGTGGCAGAGTGCTCACTGGGAAAACAACTACAGGGGTGGAAGGACTGCAGTGAGGCTGACCCCAGGGGGAAGACGACAGGCACCCCTGAGACTCACACGACTGCATCGTGACGGTCGCTTGAACACATCTTAAGAGAGAAGTGCTTCCGGTCAAAGGGAAGAAGCACAGAGGAAAGAGCACCCAGTGATGAAGCCAGAGTCGGGAGCCCTCCAGCATTTAGAGGGGCAGCCTCCGCTGTTGGACAGAGATATTTAAGAGGCCCCTGGCAGAAGGCCTGGGAAACACAACCTCAGGTTGTCTGCCTTATTTTTCTGTCATCCCGGGCTTACCTGAAATCTTCTCATTTATAGTCACCGTACTGGCAGAGAACTTCTCTGTTGGCAGATATAAGTAGAGTTCCGTGGACAGACTGCAGGCTCCCTCTGGGGTTCTAGCATTCAGCAGGGTGGACCTGACAGCGCTTTCCCTATCCTTTCTGGACACGGGGATGGAGGCCCCAGGCAGTGTTTATGGCTGATTTGCACAGCCTGTGTGCAATCCTCTAACTGAACTCTTGCACGCTTTTTCTGTCCACTGTAAATTGGCTGGATTCATGCACCTGGATTCTGAGCCAACCGCAAACATGCAGCAGAAAGGAAAGGTCTCCAGGAAGGCTACCTATTTGGCCAGCTAGCCTCCTTCTCACGGGTTGTTCGCAGGGGCTGATCTCATGGCCCAGTTTCATCTCCGACACACTGATTTGCCATCCTTCAAAGACCTTTCTGAGCAGACAGCTAGAAAAATGCCTTCCTGTGCCCTCATGCGGACTTCATTCAATTTCCTGCCTTTTCTCAGCTAATATTCAGCCTGTAATTTCCTAATGACTTTCTTGGGTTACTCTGCTGATCACTAAAATATCCCCTGCGTGTGTGTAGTTGGAATTCTGTCAGCATTTCCTCAGTAATTATGAACCGAGTGTCAGGGTGTCCCTGGGTATCCAGCATTCTCTCACCAGGAATAGGGGTTGGTAGGGACCCTGGGAACAGGCCACAGCAAAAACCTCAGACATCCAACCCTGAAGAGGACCAGGGCCTTTCCACTTCCTCCACAGCACTGGGGGAGGCAGGCCTGACTCTGGACCATCTTTATTCCCCACTCAATCCTAACCCGCACAGCACAGCTTGGAAGAGATCTGCCAAACGGAGGCACATCTAGGTCTCCCTTACCGGTTTGCACATTTGATACTCACTGGCACGTCGCCCCCCTTCACCCTCCCTAGACGATACCGCCAGGTTGCGATGTTAAGTAACTGTTTCCCTAATACATTCATCAATGTCAAGCTATGAAATGTATAAGTGGCTTCACGTTGCACTTTGTCCATACGTTAATATTTCCAAGTTAATGAAATTATGAGCCTTAGGCTGACATACCACGTCCTAACAGTAGCCATTAAGGCAAGCTGTTAAAAAAAAAAAAGGATTAATATTTTTTCCTTTAATTGGGAAAAGGTCCTCTTGCTCCTCACACACGGGTAAAAGATATGACGAAATATATGAAACCAAGATGAACCACGGAACGGACAAGCCAGCCAGACGCTCCAGCTCTGCATGACACCCTGGTCCTCCCTGCTCCTGCGTGAGCTGGAAGCCCCAGATCCCAGCCCCTTCTCCGGCTCCCTGACCAATCAGGAACTAGGTTTCGTCGAGCCCTCACATCCCATCTGCTCTCCACCCCTGCCTCACACGTGCCTCACCTCCCACGAGGACTGGTGCACGGTGGTTGCCCTACAGTCTTTCCCCACTTGGATTGTTGTGCATAGGACAAAAAATATTAAGCAAGCTACCTAAATACTTAAACCCCTCCCTGATCCCAATTCCAATCAAGACCTTCTGGATCTGGCTCCTGTCGTCCTTTTCTAATCCTACCTGCATCGTTCGCACCATCACTAGGAATACTACACCACCCTGTAAAACCCAGGGCTGGCCCCACCTCTGTCCTCGACACGTTCCTCTCCTGTAGCCTGAAAAGAAAACCTTCCTTCTGTGAGCGAGGTCCCATCTGTGAGTCCCCAAGCCCACTCAAGATTCAGACTGGGCCCATTTCCTTTATGAACTCACTGAAAAAGCAAGACGCTCTTTGTGTCCATGACCCATGAATCCTCTGCTGTTCAATAAACATACACTCTCCAGAATTGTGGTAGGCTTCACGTGGGTCTCCCCAAAAGACCAAACAGAAACCCACATCAGACACATTCTAAAATACCACGATCACAGCACTGCCTGGCACCAACCGGACCACACAGACCAACGGTTGTCACTCAACTCACTCTCATTTCTGAGAACGTGGTGAACTGTTTGGAAATGAAGTAAATGTTAAGGAACAACCCAGACCAGGACGTAAAAGGGCGTCAAAGAGCAAACAGACCACCCAGGAGACTCTCAGACTAACAAGGACTCTCCGAGGCCCAATCCTGTCCTCCACAGTAGCCTCAGGTAAAGATCCCAGCCCGAAGGTCCCGGTCCTCACACAAGCTGAATCTCAGTGCAGATAATCGCAGGGACTCGAAGGCTGGCTACAGTGACCTTGTCACAGACCGGCTGTCACTCTCTTCATCTCTTAGTTGAATGCCCTCTATGCGACCACCTTCCATTCATTCTGTATTAGAATACACAATTTCAGAGCCTGACCATATTCAAATATCAAACAACTACTTTTAAATGTAAATTTAAAAATTCAAAAGCCTGTTTTCTGAGAGGCCCTTTCCAGAAGTTGCAGCAGCGGGGAAGGTTCATAGGGCACAGCGAGTTCTCCTGAGGCAGCAGGGATTCTGGAGGACTTTGGTCCTTTAAGCTGAACCAGATAAGACAGAGCATGGACATAATTAGCTGCAAAATACAATATGAGATTTAATTTCCCACACACGTAGCAACAGACGTGCAAACCCCCGCCTTCGCCCTGTGGGAGAGGCACTTTCCCGTGCTCCCCAGAGCCAAGGGCAGCGCGGGACTGAGGTACGTGTGCTCCCTGAGCTCTGGGTCACGAGGGTAGCTCTGGGGGTCTCCCCGGGAGTGTAGAGGGTTTCCCAGAACAGAGGGCACTGAACCAGGCCTGACAGGGTGGGTATAGGTCAGCGACGGTCCTAACACACAACAGTGCCTCCCACAGGGCTCTGTGTGCTTAGAAAGAAGAAGAAAATACATATATAAGAGCACTGAAAAGAAAAATAACATCAGCATCTCAGGAACTGCAGGAAACCTGAGTCAGGGCAGGACGATAGCACAGCCTCCAGGATTGAGCAGGAAGGGTTGTGGCGTCAGGATGCTGCAGGATCCAGAGAGCTGAGCCCCAGACAACAGCACCTGTATCAGGTTTGCTTCAAACCTGAACAGTCCTGGGATTTCAGGAGGGGATGTCTCTGGTTGACTTCCTTTCGGTCAGAGAGTCCCAGAGAATGCAGTCTCTGAGCCCCTTCCCACCCAGACCCTCACATTAAGGAGATAAACAGAGGTGGAGGATTGGATGCTTCTGACGGCCAGCGGAGAAACACAGGCAAGTCCTGATTTTAAGACATTAAATTAAAATTAAAGCATCCAATAGCCCAAGTGAGTCGTTTTGCTCTGTAATCGTATGAAAGCACACACACACACACACACACACACACACACACACACACACACACACATTTTGTAAATGCTTGTTATACAGTTGGGTTTCTGCTTTTCTATACATTTTTAAACTCCCTGCTTTTATTTTAATTTTTTGGAATTATAGTTGATTTACAATGTTGTGTTAGTTTCAGGTGTACAGCAAAGTGATTCAGTTTTATGTACATATATGTCTATTTTTTCAGATTCTTTTCCCTTGTAGAGTTTTACAAAATATTGAGTATAGTTCCCTGTGCTATACAGTAGGTCCTTGTTAGGTGTCTGTTTGTTTTTTTTTTTTTCTTTTTTTTTTTTGGTACGCGGGCCTCTCACTGCTGTGTCCTCGCCCGTTGCGGAGCACAGGCTCCGGATGCGCAGGCTCAGCGGCCATGGCTCACGGACCCAGCCTCTCCGCGGCATGTGGGATCTTCCCGGACCGGGGCACGAACCCGCGTCCCCTGCAACAGCAGGCGGACTCTCAACCACTGCGCCACCAGGGAAGCCCAGGTGTCTGTTTTATAGATAGTAGTTTTTGTCTGCTAATCCCAAACTCCTAATTTATCCCTCCCCCCATTTCCCCTTTGGTAATCATTAGTTTGTTTTCTATGTCTGTGGGTCTGTTTCTGTTTTGTAAATAAGTTCATTTGTATCATTTTTTTAGATTCCACATATAAGCGAAATCATATATTGGTCTTTCTCTGTCTGGCTTACTTCACTTAGTATGATAATCTCCCTGCTTTGAATGACGTTCACCTCTTCCGCTTGTCTGGAGGTCCAAGTCATTCACTGACTTTGACGTCTACACCTCTTATCCCCATTCAGAAGGGGTCTGAGATGAGACAGGCTCTTGCAACAGGCAAAGGTCCCTCGTCCAGCTATGGAAGAGGCGACTGAGGACCTGCTTCCCTGGACAGAGTGGGCTCTGCCACCTGGTGGCTGCATCAGGAGGTGTCGCGCTCAGCCAGGAGACCTGAGAACTGGGCCCAGTCAAGGTGGGAGGGGAAGCCACCTCCTTTTTTTTATTAATGTGATACTTTTGGTTACAAATTCATATTTTAAAATAAAAGTTTCATGGGTGGGAGACAGGCTGATAGTAGACAAAGACAGTGTTTCTAATCCTTGATCTTAATCATGACCCCTGTCATAGTTGGTGCTTAATGAAATTAGTGTCCCAGAGCTTCAGACAACAAACCTTTCTACACGGCCCCCTCTCATGACGCTCAGAGTAGAAATAGCTAATTTTTGCAAAGCTAGGTAATAGTTGGGAAAATTTAAAGAGAAAAAAATGTGATTGAGGCATTCGGACATATAACTGCACAGAAATCTACAATCACCTCAAAATTCCAAGGCCCCGCACGTGATGTGCTGTCACAGCCTGTCCTTAGCCTTGGTGTTGGGTTTTGCTGCTGTTCCCGGGGGGGCTGGGCCTGCAGGACTGGATGTATGGTGGCCCCTGCAGGGCCCGCGAACTTACACCGTGCAGACACCCTTCCTGGGCAGGACACACGTCACCCTTGGGAACTGGAGGCCCGTCCAAGCCCATGTCTGCGTGCGAAGAGGGGGCCCGGGAGGGGCCTGGGGATAAGAGGAGGAGGGCCTGAGAGGGGAGCAGGGTTTTACCCTGCAAGGAAGCCCTGGGAACTCCTTCTGTGCCCCACAGGGAAAGGGAAGCAGAGACGAAGGGGCGATTTTTGAGGGAGATGTGTGAGATGTGAGCTGGGAGTCATGCTGCTTTGGGGACAACATAGAACTGGGGGAACAAGTCTCCTCCACATTCAGGCTTGGATGGCAGTGCCCGACCGGGCCTGAGGCCTCTCCAGGAGCTCCGCTCTGTCTGCAGCCTCACCAGGCCCAGGAGACGAGGCCTGCGTGAGTCATCTTACCCTGCTGGGACTCCCCAAATGAACGGGGTGTCTTTGAGATGGAGGCTGATCCCCCGAAGAGGCTAAACTTGGGAGTCTTCCGAGCAGAAGTGTGTTAACAGGGATGTGAGCTCATGGAGAGGAAGGGGCTACATGGACCCGCACGGGGCCAAGGCTAGGATGGGCCCTGAACCCCACCCTGCAGAGGGGTGGCACAGCCACACCAGTGCCTCCAGCAGGTGTGAGTCAGGACTCAGCTGTGCAATGGGGCCGCTGGGCGCCAGGTACACAATGCCACGTACACGTGCCAGGCTGGGCACACCACACCGGGCACATTCGCCAGTGCCCAGGCTGCAAACACAAGGTGTACCTCACAGGACACACGTCGCCAGGACACAGCACCAGCACACACACTGGGCAGGAAACACTGGCCACACACAGGCCCACACTCCAGGCCCACGAGAGTGGACACACACGCCAAGCATGCATCGCCAAACACGCAGCACCAGCACCACAACACTGGCACACAAAGTCAGGCCTACAATGACAGCCCAGCAAGCTGGGCACACATGATAGGAACACACACCCTCACACACACCGGGGACATGCCTGGCACCCACAGCAGGAACAGAAGCTGACACTATGCCAGCTACACATGGCGAGAGCATATGCTAGTAACACACACCAGACACACACGCCACAGCACAGCGCTATGCGTACTCTGTGGGGCACATAACACCAGGCACAAAACATTGACACGAGTGTCAGGCACACACACTTGGGGCACAGAAGCCTGGCACACGCTCAGAGTATAACACCAGGCACAACTGCCAGGAACCCAAACGCACAAAACACCATGCACACAACAGTGGGCCCACACTACCTGGTGCTACGCACAAGACCTCAGGCAATAGACACACACATCAGACAACCCCTGGGAGGCACCCCAGACCAGGCCCGATATCTGGGAACACAACACTGAGCTCACGAGGCTGCAGTACGTGCCAGAGGCACACACCGCGCACACGCGGCAGGACCAAAATTCTGGGAACACAGAGCCAGGCACACGATGCTGGGCACACAGTCTCAGCCCACAAGGCCGGGTCCACACTCCAGGAACACAATTCCGGACACACAACGCCAGGCAACACCATGCAGCATATAATGCTGGGCACACAGAACTAGACACACAGCACAGGGCACACAACACTGGACACACTGTCCCAGGCATGCACACACACCAGGAACAAGATGCTGAGCACACGTGTGAGGTACACACCCTGGACATACAACATTGTATCAGATGCACGACGCTGAGCACACAACTCCGGGCAAACACGAGCTGGCACACAGTGCTGTGTACACAAAGTCAGACACACAATGCCTGGTGCCAAATGCCAGGCACACAGTACTGAGTATACCACGTCAGGCACACAGAATCAAGACACAAGGTGGGCGCTCAGCAGGACCACACTGGCCACAGACGCGGGAAACACAATGGTGGACACACAAAGTCGGCACACAAAGCTGGCTTTTAGGAATGAGGTGTGAGTAGAAGGCTCCTTAACTACGGGCTCTGGGCTCGCCCTGCTGTCCTTCCCCACCGCCCCAGGGACCAGCCCCACTCCAGACTGGGCTCTGAGTGTTGTTTGTCACCACTGCAGAGCCTGGACCACTGGCTGGAATTGTTTGTGGGGATGTAGGCCAGTGTATGTCATCAGGCCCCCGTGATGGGCATTTGAGTTATTCTGAGTCCTTTGCTGTAACGAAAAATCCTGCAGTGCCTAGTACGTCACACATTAATATTATTATTATCATTATTTTTCCAGAGTATTTTTGGCGTGGCTCCCTAGAATGCCAGGTCAAAGGGCAAAAGCACACGTGATTTTGCTCGATATTGCCAATTATCTCCATCGAGCTATGTCCTGTTGCATTTCCACCAGGAATGTCAGAGTATGCCCAATAAAACGGCTGCGAGCGGGGTCAGAGAAAGAAGCAAAGGCGGGTCCTAGGATTGGAGTGACGTTCGGTGCATGTGCTCTTCCCAGGTCTCAGAGCCCACATGGTGGGGAAAGCCACCTTCCCTCCGACCTCTCTGCCTGCACCCTCCCCATCCTCGCCCTCCCCACCCCTACCTCCGCCTGACCTTGAGATGAGCAGTTTGGACCTTTAACCATTAGGTGGCGCCCCAAAGTAACTGTTTGAGCTACATGATGCCTTTGACCTTCCTCCCCAGAGGAGATTTCTTCTGCTGGTGGTTCCGAGATTTAGCCCAAAGGAGAACCACAGCTCCAAAATCTCGCAAGTGTGGCAACATCTTCAAGCAGCTCTGAATGTTCTGTATACAATTCTTTGCTTTCCCTGATAGAAAATGCAAGAAGGTAGACTCCTCTGCAGGTAATCATTTGCCCTTCAGGGCCAAGTGACCTTGCCCCCAACTGGTCACCCTTGTAAGGAAGAACTAGTGGTTGGCCAACGTTTACTAAGTCCACGAACAAATGGGTAAAACTGTTAAAAACATCCCTTCTTGAGCAACTCCCCTGGCAGGCAGCTGCCTCTTGGCAAAGCAGCAGTGGGCCCTCCCTCTCCCCAGGGTTTGAGAATGGGCGGTCCAGGCTCTCTGTGCTCCGGGGCAGGCCCTGGGCATCACGGCCTTATCTCTGCACACTCTTCAGCTCTGGCAGCGCCAACAGCGGCCTCAGAGAGTTCCCAAAGGCCCTCTCTAGGTGGTTTCAGAGTGAGCAGGAAAGCCAGACCCCTGGCAAGCCAAAGCCGGACGACAGAACCATGGAATTCCCTCCTTAGGCCCAGGCTGCACACTGCTTGGTCTGCATGACCTGCCCAAGTTTCGCAGAGCAGAGGACAGGGGACGATGCCAAGGCCCCCAGCCACTAACCCCTCCTCCCAGGCCACGGCCTCAGCGGCTCTAGAATTGCTCAGGTATTGATGACATGGGCCTAAAATATTCGTACTGGGGGTGTTGCAGACCACACACTCTAAGGAACTGCCTGGTGGCTTTTGGTCTGGCCTTCGCCCTCAGCCCTGCAAACTGCACGGTGTGGGTGAGAGGCAGCAGCTAAGGGCCCACGCACACTTGAGGAGCAGGAGCCCTGAGCCAGAAAGCTGGGCAGCCGGACTTCAGCCTGCGGGCCTCAGCTTCCTCGTGTGTGGAAAGACAAAAGCAATTTCCCAAACGAGGAGAGAGTTCCCAGCTTGGCACAGGTGCTGAGGTAAGATCCTGCAAGCCTAGCAGAGGGGCCCAGGGCAGGCGAGACACCAGAGCTGAGCCTTCCTGCAAAGCCTCTGCTCCCTCCTTCATTCTTCCCGGAATGCTGGTGTGGTCCTCTGCTCTGTCTTGTCTTCCAGGTACTTGGCCCACGGTGAGTGCAAGGGGCTGTTTCTATCAATAAGGCGGTGAGGGCTTCCCTGGTGGCGCAGTGCTTGAGAGTCCGCCTGCCGATGCAGGGGACATGGGTTCATGCCCCGGTCCGGGAGGATCCCACGTGCCGCGGAGCAGCTGGACCCGTGAGCCATGGCCGCTGAGCCTGCGCGTTCGGAGCCTGTGCTCCGCAACGGGAGAGGCCACAACAGTGAGAGGCCCGTGTACTGCAAAAAAAAGGGGAAGGTGTCTTGAGCCCATGCCGCTGACGTTGTCCTCCTCACGGTCCCCACATCTTTGCAGATGATTCCCAGAAGGTCACGGGGCTCTGAGATCCCATCACCTCACTTCATCTACTTCTATAAAGCATTTTAAATTGACCAAATATTGTTCTTTCTGAGTACCTGCTATGGTCCAGGTGCAGACCATGCAGCTATCATGTAAGTTAAGTTTGATCCTTTATAAAAGTTCTGTTGTGTAAATGGCACCAGCCCTTTTTACCTCTCTAAAAAATTTGCACAACCCATGTGTGATATTGTGATTTATAAGAAATATATATAATTTGGTCTTCATCTGTGTTTCTGGCACAGAGATCCTAAATCCCTTGGAATTACCTTAGTGATAAGAGCTATAGAGGCGTCTTGATATTCAAAACAAACCCCTTTTGACCACACCTGGATTTGTGTTAATGAAGTGACTTTTGGAAAGCCCCTAAGGATAGGGACTGGTTGCCAGGGAACCATCCCGGTGAATAGAGGGTTGGAACTTTCAGCCCCACCCATGCTCTGGGGAAGGGAGAGAGCCTGGAGGTGGAATCAATCACCGGTAACCAATGATTTTAATCATGTCTATGTAATGAAGCCTCCATAAAACCCGAAAGGACTGTACTAGGAGAGCTTTCCAGACTGGTGATCGTGTGGAGATTCCGGGAGCGTCAGGGCTTAAAAAGGGCATGGATGCTCCTTGCTTTCCCCACACCTTGCCCTGTGCACCTCTTCCATCTGCCTGTTCCTGAGTTATATCCTTTTATAACAAACTAGTAATCTAGGAAGAAACTATTTCTCTGAGTTTTGTAAGCCACTCTAGCAAATTAGTTGAACCCAACATGGGGAGTTTTGGGGACCTCTGATCTGTTGCCAGTGGGTCAGAAGCACCGCTGACAGCCTGGATTTGATTGGCATCTGAAATGTGTGTCGGAGCAGGGGGAAGGCAATCTTGTAGGACTGAACCCTTCCCCTGTGGGATCAGATGCCCGCTCCAGGTAAATAGTATAAGAACTGAGTTGAATTGTAGAGCACCCAGCTGGTATTGGAGAATTGCTTGGTGGTGTGGGAGTAAAACCCACACAGCAGAATTAGTATCAGAATAATAACATGAATTCATTTCTTGGAGGAAAAAAAAGAAGAGTGTAGAATACAAAGGCGAAGTGCCCTTACCCGGCCTCCATGCCAAATTCTGCATCTGCTCCTGAGTGACTGTGGGTAAAAGAGGAACATTGTTCCTGGACAATCTTATATAATCAGTCATCTTCTGTCTGGAGGAAGTTCTGTTTGGTTTTCTAAGGCAGGAGGAGGACACTAATTATCTTTACTGGCAATACGGCTGTAGGGTCCAGATTTTTGAACCCCCCCCCCCAGCCTCCTGGGAGCAGGAGTCACTAGCAGAGGGGCCAGGGTATGATCACCTGTCCAACAAGGGTCAAAGAAGTGCCCAGTGCAGGGCCGCTGAGTGGCCGGTGGAGACCGTGGGGCTGAGACGGGGCGGAGAGGGCAGATAGTAAGCTCTTGAGTTCTGTGAATTACCATGACCAGCAGGCCAATTTCCAGCCTCCCCATCTGCTACAGAAAACACGTCAGGATGTACCCACCCTCACCCTGCCTCTGCATATCATCACGTGAAGGCTGCATATCATCACATGAAGGTTCTCCGTGTTGTCTCTGCTCTGGCACCGTTTATCGGCATGGGTGTCCCTGCCTCCAGGATACCATGTGATATCCGAGTCTGGCGCCTCCTGGGGCATGGGGAGCCTCTGCAGGTCAGCACCAGCCCAGCAAGGTGGTCACAATGTCAGGCTCTAGAGCCAAACCAGCTGGGTTCCAATCCCTGCCTGGAGCCAAGCTCACTGGGTTCAAGTCCCCACCTTTCACTTAGAAGTTGATTAAATTTGGGAGGCTATCTCACCTCTCCTTCCCACAGTATCCACATTTGTAAAATCTATAAAGCCAATAGTAGCTCCCACCTCAGAGGGGGGTAGAAAGGATCAGGTGAGTCTAATGCCTGCAGTACGGGGAATGGGGCCCAGCACGCTGTCCAAATTGGCCTTCATTCATCGCTCGGCTACTTGTAAACATTTGATGAATACTAGTTTATTCTAGGTTTTAAAAAAATCTATTTCCTGAATCAATTTGGGGCTCTTAAAATTTATTTAAAAAACAATTTTGTATAAATTCAAATGTGTAAAAATAAAGCCTATGTATTGTATAAATTTAATACATTTCCTGTATATCAATAGCTATATTTCCTTTCTTCCAGTGTGGTCATTGTTGCTGTATTATTGTTGTTGTTGTTATTATTATTATTTTGGATCAAGGTTTGCCAAGGTTTGATTTTTTTGGTGGGGGTGGGTGGGAGAGTCCTTCTAAGAACCAGTTTTTGGTCTTACTATTTTTTCCTGAACTTGTTCTTCATTAATTTTTAAAGATTTTTATTCTACTGTACTTGATACAAACCAAACACTATATTTAACATTTATGTTATAAAGAATGATAATCAAGCCAATACTGAACCATCAACCAACGTGCCAACTTAAGAACCAAGGCAGAAAAAGTAAGCTTGGTTCCGCCTTGTCTACCTCCTCCTCATTCCAACCAGAGGCAAGCACTTATTATTACTATTTTTATCTTTTGTTCATTAAAAAAGAGTTTTTACTGTAAAGCATGTATCTCTAGACAATATATCATTTAGTTTTACTTCTTTGTAGTTTTATTTAAGTACTCCTCTACCAGAAATGATCTTCTGCTTTTCACTTACATTATGTTTCTGAGATTTGTATATATTGTTGCATGTAATTCTAGTACATTAATTTTAACTGCTGTGTAAAATTTTATTGTGTGAATGTCATAATATATCTTCTATTGTTGTGTTCATAAACATGTGGATTGTCCGCACATATTCGCACGTGCTTTCTGGAACAAAGTTCTAAAAGATATTACCTAGGAGTGGAGTCAGGTGGCCATAGGGTCAGTGTGTGCATAACAGAGTGGACAGAGGAATGGATACTAGAACAAGAAGACCTGGGTTTGAATGCTGGCTTTGCCACTTATTTGATGTATCTTAGGCAAAAGAGTTAACGCCTCTGTTCCTCAATTTCTTGAAGTAGCACTGTGGGTAGTATGTGCTTTAGAGGAGTGGGGAATTAAATGAGCCAGACTATGTAAAGCACTTAGAACAGTGAATGGCACAAAATAGTTCTTTATTCGTGTTGTCAAATCAATTCAAATATAATTTAAGCATTTAAAAGATAATGCCAATTGGTTGAACCAAGGTATGTTGCAATAGAAGTTCTACCAACCTATGTTCTCAACCACTGTTGGTACCATCACACTTTTTAAAGATTACTTTATAAAAGATAATACAATAGTGCAGTGTATTGAATTCACAAAATATTATCAAAATATTTACAGCAAGACACAGAAGTTTTTCTTCAAATTAAGTTATATGTATAAATTACGTATGTCTGGCATATTTGTGTAGTGTTAGTAATTTTGTAGTTTTTTTAGTTTTCAGTATGAGTCCTGCACATGCTTTGTTAGCTTTACATCTAAGTACTTCATTTTTTTTCTCAGTGAATGTAATTGGTATTGTATTTTCAATTTCAGTTTCCACATGTTCATTGCTAGTATATCATATATAAACACAATTGATTTTTTGTGCATTGACTTTCTTTCCTGCAAACTTGCTAGCCTCACTTACTCTAGGAAGTGTGTTTTTTTTTTGGGGGGGGAGGGAAATTCCTTAGAATTTTCTACCTAGACCACCATGTCATCTGAATTATAGACACAGTTTCTTTATGATCTATATGCCTTTCGTTTCCTTCACATGCCTGACTGTAACAGCTAGAACTTCCAGAACTGTACCGAGTAGCAATGGTGAGAGCAGACCTCTTGCCTTGTCCTCAATCTTAGGGGGAAAGCATTCACTCCTCTGTCATTAAATTTGCTATTGAATGGAGGGTTTTTGTACATATTCCTTATCATGCTGAGGAACTTCCTTCTTTCCCTAGATTGCTGGGAGTTTTATCATAAATGGGTGTTGAAATTTGTCACCTGCTTTTTTCTTCATCATTTAATATGGTCATGTGATTTGTTTGTTTGTTTTTAGCCTGTCAATATGGTACATTGTATTGATCAGTTTTGATTACTGAACCAGCCTTGCATCCCTAACCTAGATCCCGCTTGCTGATGCTGTATAAGTTGTTTTATACATTGATTCAATTTCTAATGTTTTGTTAAGGACATTTGTGTTCATACTCATGATGGATATTGGTCTGCAGTTTTCTCTTTTTTGTACTGCCATTGTCTAGATGGTATCAGGGCAATACTGACCTGGTAAAATAAGTTGGAAAATCTAATTCTTCACAAACTTTAGGTAGAATTCTCCCAGTGAAATCATCTGACCTAAAGATTTCTTTTGGGGGAGCTTCAAATTACAAAATAAATTGCCTTAATGGTTATGGGACTATTCAAATATATGTTTTATTTTGGGTGTATTGTAGTAATTTGTGCTTTTCAAGGAATTGGTCCATTTTATCTAAGGTGTCAAGTTTATGTGTCTAGAGCTGTTTATAATATTTCCTTATTATATTTAACACATCCGCTTGGTCCATATTGATATCCCTCATTTCATTGCTGATGTTGCTAATTCTTTTCTTGTTCAAAGCATTTTTATGATGGCTGCTTTAAAATGTTCATTAGAAAATTCTAACATCTGTGTCATCTCTGTGTTGATATCTGTTGTTAGTTTTGGTTTTTTTTTCTTTTGCGGTACGTGGGCCTCTCACTGTTGTGGCCTCTCCCGTTGGGGAGCACAGGCTCCGCAAGCACAGGCTTAGCAGCCATGGCTCATGGGCCCAGCTGCTCCACGGCATGTGGGATCTTCCCGGACCAGGGCACAAACCCGCGTACCCTGCATCGGCAGGCGGACTCTCAACCACTGCGCCACCAGGGAAGCCCTATTGACAGTTTTTACATTTCAAGTTGAGATTTTCCTAGCTCTTGGTATGATGGATTTCTATTGAAACCTGAACATTTGAGATATTATTAATACATTGTGAAATTGGATCTTATCTAAATCTTTTGTTTTAGAGGTTTCCTCTGACACCACTTGCATGGAGAGAGAGGGTTCCACCTCGCTGATGCCAGGTGGGAGTCGAAGTTCAGGTTCCCACCTGGCCAACTTTGACTCCTGGAGGGAGGGCCCCTCATTACTGCTGAGCAGGGGTGGGAGGCCCAGTTCCCTACGATGCCCACTGACACCACCTTAGCACAGAAGCAGGGTGCCTTTTTATAGCCTCTTGTGGCCTCCATTGGCACTGCAGGGGGACAGGGCCTTATTAGCACTCCTCAAGAACCAAAGTCCTGACCTCCCACTTGGCCTTCCCCAACGTAAGGCACCTGTAGGGGAGCAGTTATGTCATCTTGTTGCAGCTTGGCAAACATGGAAGGCTAGGCTCAGCACCTGGCCCTTGCCTTCAAGGGGTGGGCTGGGGCTGCAGGTGTTTCTGTAAAGTTGGGCTGAGGTAGGGTGGTTATTGTCTAAACATTTTCTGTCTTGCTAGGCTGACTCTTTCCTGGTTCTCTGGATACAGAATGCGGGTTTCTTTTGTTTGTTTCTTTGTTTTTTGTCTGTGATTTCCTGTTAGCATGTTGCTGGCTTCTTTAGCACTAGGTGTGGAATAGATGAGGCAGAAAGAAAAATCCAGGGAACACATCACCATGTCATTTCTCCAGACCCAAGTTCCCTAACTGATCTGTCTTCTTCTCTGCACCTTTCGGAGTCATCTTAGGTTAGTTTTATATATAATGTTTAAGGGTTTTACCTGAACTTAGTGGGAGGAATAAGAAAAAGTACATTTATTCCAGCTTTACAGAAGCAGAAGTCTCTATCTCAGAACTTATCATATATTGTATTTTCATTCAGTTCAATGTACTTTTTAAACTTAAATACTTAAACTTTGATACTTCCTCTTTGAGCCATGGACTATTTAAAAGTATGTTGTGTAGTTTCTAAGAGTGAGGAGATTTTTCTGTTATTTTTTTGTTATCGATTCCTAATTTGAGTCCACCATGGCCATAGTACAAATTCCATGTGATTTCAATTATTTTATTTACACCTGTTGAAGTCCACATAATGGCTCAGGAGATGGTTCAGTTTGGTAAATATTCCATGGGTTCTTGAAAAGAATGTGTATTCCACTGCTCTTGGGTGGAGTGCTCTCTAAATGTTGATTAGATCCTGCTGGTTGATGCTGGGCTCTATCGGTTGTAGAGAGAGGAAGGAGTATTGCAATCTCCAGCAATAACTATGTGGATTTTGCCTTTTAATTTTATCAGTTTTTCTTCACATATTTTGCAACCATGTTGATTGGTGCATACATATTTTGAATTGCTATATCCTTTTATCATTATGAAATGTCCCTTTCAGCCCCTGGTAATTTTCTTTACCTTAAGGTCCAGTCTATGTGATAACATATCCACTTCAACTTTCTTTTGATTAATGTTTATATATTATATTATTTCCATAATTTTTCAACCTGATTATATCATTATAGTTGAAGTGAGCTTCTTATAGCTGCCATATAATTGGGTCATTTTTTAATCAACTCTATGAATCTCTGTCTTTTGATTGGTGTATTTAGACAATTTATATTTAATGTAATTGCTGATATGTTAGGGATTAAGTCTGCCTATTTATATTTTGTTTTCTATTTGTTTCCTTTGTTTTTTTTTTCCCTCTGTTTTCTTTATCTTGCTTTCTGGGTCACTTGAACATTTTTTAAGAATTTCACTTTAATTTATCTATAATTTTAGTGTATCTCCTTGCATAGATTCTTTATTGGTTGCTCTAGTTATTACATTCCAGGGTAGATGTTTATGTAACAAAACAGAGGGATTTCTGATGTGTGTACATTCCACATTAGTCATTACATTCCACATTAGTCATTACATGAAGAAGCTGGCATTCTAATGTTCATTTGTGCTACCTTTTAGTGTTATCTTGAATGGTGGGATTATTACTGAGATATGTCCATTTTGCCCCCTTGCTAATGAAAATGCTGAGACTCAGGTTTTGTATGTGATCAATGTACTGAGGTAAATGAACCTTGTAAGTCTTTGGTAAGCAGCCAGCTTTCCCTGGAAACTTCCCAGCCTCACTGGGTTCTTTATTTCATATTTGAATGTGGAGTCCTTCCCCATGGTATCCTCTAGTCAAAGTGCAAGCAGCAGCAGAAACTTGAACTTAGATTTCCAAGTTTAAAGGTCCAAAATAATAGAGATCATATGGTTCCAGTGGAATTGTCACCTTTAGTTCTCATGAAGCTTGAAAGAAGCATGAGGGTGTTATAATGCCACAGGAAGCACCAAATCAATTCTGTTGTACCATATCTGAAAAGCAGCAAACAAATTTTGTTGAAATTAGACCAATTGCACACACAGCCAGCTTCATGTTTTGCAATCACCTTAATAATGAAGAGGAGAATAAAACTTGCCAGAACATTGGTTTTCTCAGCAGAGAATAGAAAAAGAATGCAGTGGTTTTGGATAAATTGCAAAGAATCCAGATTCTGTGAGCTCAGAAAGCATTTTCAAAGACTATTGCCTTTGCTGCTTGCACTAATTTTTCTAAAACATGCAAAAGACTGGATGTAGCATGATGGCAATTCAAAGAGTTCTAAAAAGAGAGATTAAACTTTAAAGAATGCCATGACTCATCCTGTTGATTCTGTTAAAAATCAAACTAAGTGTTTTTCTTAATGTGTGGGAAAAAGGCTCAGCATCTGTCACTAATAAAAAGCATCAGAAAAATAGAATGGGTAGGATTGATGGAGCAGCATGGCAAGCCTGAAAGTTTAGAAACACCCAGATATTATGTCTGTTCTATAAATCATGTACCATAAAAAAAACCCACAGGATGTTTGAGGAAAAACCAACAGCATCAAATGCAGTAAACAGATCCTGCAGTACTATTTATTGTATGTTTGTTGCAGGATTATTAGAAGTCATGGAGGGAAAAAACCCTGAAATATAAGGGAAATGTTTATACATAGGGGAATGGTTTCATAAAGAGTAAATTAAGATATCTAGATATCCTGATTATTTGCATTCTGGTTATTTATTGATTTTCAGCAAACCTCCACAAAACCTAGTGTTTTAAAACAATAAGCATCATTCATTTTGCTCAGGAATGAGTAATTTGAATGGCAGGAACAACCAATCCCTGCTCTGGGCAACATCAGCTGCTACAGCTCTTCTGAAGCTGGAAGGGGAGCCACTTTGGAGACCACTCGCTCATAAGACTGGGGAGTTGGTGCTGGCTCTCAGTGGGTGCTCACCCAGCATGTTCCTAGGATCTTGTCCAAATGGGTCTCTCCATGGGGGGTCTCTGAATGGAGCTGTTTGGCCTTCCTAACAGCATGGTGCCTGGGTTCCAAGAGACGAAGGTAGAAGCTTTAAATAGCATGGCTTCTGCCTCCATCTATTGATTAGGCAAGTAAGTCACCAAGTCCAGTCCAAAGTTAAGAAGAGGGACATTAGATTCTACCACTCAGTGGAAGGATTAGCAAAGAATTTGTGGTATTTTCTAATCTGCCACACTGTGAAATATTAATCTGTTATTGAAATAATTTCATGGGTACATACCCATGATTGAACAAGTTGACATGTAAGTAGCTGATTTAATCCCATTTGTACAAAAAATGGCTGAGAGAGGACCATACATGTATATTTATTTTTGCTTATTGAGAATAGAGAAAAGTACGGAAGAATGGATGATTACACACAAGAGTGGGAAGGGAAAGGGAGGAGAATTATTAGCTTCTTCTTTTTAAACTTCTGTGCTTTGATTTGCTACCATTAGCTTATGTTACTTTTGATATTTTAAAAATCCAATGTAGTTCTTTAAAAAAACTATAAAATAATTGACTGGAAAAGTTACCAAATCAAGCAGAACTAGATACTTTTTTAAATATTCAATTAAAATAGCAACCAAAAAGGTAAACTTTCCTAGTATTTATCTTAAACACAACAACAATAAAGTTTATACAGAGTGCTTTACATTTAGCAGCAAAGTTTTGAGGTTCCTAAATCCCAGAAATTTCTTACCGCCCTGATACTAGTTTCGCCATTCCTATAGGAATGCGATATGGTGAGGCTGGGAGTCAGGAAGAGAGGAAGGTACTGTGGGACTTGATGCGAAAGCATTTTTCAGGGAAGGGGCTTAAAAGAACAGTAAAACAAGTAACACTTGCCTGTGATTTATGTGCCTGTAATAACCCACAGGCCCATCCAATTCCCCTCTTCATTACTCAGGGCAATTCAATACCGAGGGACATATCCAGGGGAAGACTGGCAGTTAGATTTCACTCAAATGCCCCCACGATCAGGATATAAATATCTTCTGCTGTTTGTTGACACTTTCACAGGATGGGCTGAAGCCTTCCCCACGCGATCTGCAAAGGCTATGGATGTCTGTAGGTACTGGCTTTAAATAATATCATTTTGTTGTTGTTTTGATTTTGTTTCAGCTTCCAATTGTTCATTTCTGAAATACAGAATCTGATCGATTTTTGAATATTTACTTTGTATCCTGCAACTTTTCTAAATTCACTTATTAGTTCTGGGAGTACTTTTGGAGGTTCCTTGGAATTTTCTCCACAGACAATTGTGTCATTGGCCAGGTAAGACAGTTCTGTTTCTTTCTTTTCAACATATTTGCCTTTATTTCTTTTTCTTACCTTTGTGAACTGGCTAAGCCTTTCAACACAATGCTAAATAGAAGTTGTGAGAGTGGATATCTTTGCCTTGTTCCCAGTCTTAGGGAGAAAACATTCAGTCTTTCACCATTAAGAATGATTTTCACGGTATATCTTTTTACTTCAATGTTGAGACATTTTTTTTTCACATCTTTTCTGGAGTATAATTGCTTCACAATGTTGTGTCAGTTACTGCTGTACAACAAAGTGAATCAGCCATAGGTATACATATACCACAATATCCCCTCCCTCTTTAGCCTCCCTCCCACCCTCCCTATCTCACCCCTCTAGGTAGTCACAAAGCACTGAGCTGATCTCCCTGTGTTATACAGCAGCTTCCCATTAGCCATCCATTTTAATTTGGTAGTGTATATATGTCAATGTTACTCTCTCACTTCGTCCCAGCTTCCCCTTCCCCCACTGTGTCTTCAAGTCCGTTCTCTACGTCTGCGTCTTTAATCCTGTCCTACCCCTAGGTTCCTCAGAATGTTTGTTTTTTTTTTTTAGATTCCATATATATGTGTTAGCATACGGTATTTGTTTCTCTCTTTCTGACTTACTTCACTCTGTATGACAGACTCTAAGTCCATCCACCTCGCTACAAATAACTCAGTTTTGTTCCCTTTTTATGGCTGAGTAATATTCCATTGTATATATGCGCTGCATCTTCTTTATCCATTCATCTGTTGATGGACACATACAATTGCTTCCATGTCCTGGCTATTGTAAATAGTGCTGCAAGAACATTGTGGTACATGTACCTTTTTGAATTATGGTTTTCTCAGGGTATATGCCCAGTAGTGGGATTGCTGGGTCATATGGTAGTTCTATTTTTAGTTTTTTAAGGAACCTGCATACTGTTCTCCATAGTGGCTGTATCAATTTACATTCCCACCAACAGTGCTGTAGGGTTCCCTTTTCTCCACACCATCATTTACTGTTTCTAGATTTTTTATGATAGCCATTCTGACTGGTATGAGGTGATACCTCATTGTGGTTTTGATTAGCATTTCATTAATGATTAGTGATGTTGAGCATCTTTTCATGTATTTGTTAGCAATCTGTGTGTCTTCTTTGGAGAAATGTCTATTTAGGCCTTCTGCCTATTTTTGGATTGGGTTGTTTGTTTTTTTGATACTGAGATGCATGAGCTGCTTGTATATTTTGGATATTAATCCTTGTCAGTTGCTTCATTTGCAAATATTTTCTCCCATTCTGAGGGTTGTCTTTTCATCTTGTTTATGGTTTCCTTTGCTGTGCAAAATCTTTTGAGTTTCATTAGGTCCCATTTTTTTTCCATTACTCTAAGAGGTGGGTGAAAAAGGATCTTGCTGTGATTTATATCATAGACTCTTCTGCCTATGTCTTGTTCTACCAGTTTTATAGTGTCTGCCCTTACAGTTAGGTCTTTAATCCATTTTGAGTTTATTTTTGTGTATGGTGTTGGGGAGTGTTCTAATTTCATTCTTTTACATGTAGCTGTCAGTTTTCCCAGCACCACGTATTGAAGAGGCTGTCTTTTCTCCATTGTATATTTTGCCTCCTTTGTCAAAGATAAGGTAACCATATGTGCATGGGTTTATCTCTGGTCTTTCTATCCTGTTCCATTGATCTATGTTTCTGTTTCTGTGCCAGTACTACACTGTCTTGATTATTGTAGGTTTGTAGTATAGTCTGAAGTCAGGGAGCCTGATTCCTCCAGCTCTGTTTTTCTTTCTCAAGATTGCCTTGGCAATTCGGGGTCTTTTGTGTTTCCATACAAATTGTAAAATTTTTTGTTCTAGTTCTGTGAAAAATGCCATTGGTAATTTGATAGGGATTGCATTGAACCTGTAGATTGCTTTGGGTAGTATAGTCATTTTCACAATATTGATTCTTCCAATCTAGGAGCATGGTATATCTCTCAATCTGTTTATGTCATCTTTGATTTCTTTCATCAGTGTTTTATAGTTTTCTGTGTAAAGTTCTTTTGCCTCCTTAGGTAGGTTTATTTCTAGGTATTTCATTCTTTTTGTTGCAGTGGTAAATGGGAGTGTTCCCTTAATTTCTCTTTTTGATCTTTTGTTGTTAGTGTATAGGAAAGCAAGAGATTTCTGTGCATTAATTTTGTATCCTGCAATATTACCAGATTCATTGATTAGCTCTAGTAGTTTTCTGTGGCATCTTTAGGATTCTCTTTGTATAGTGTCTTTATAGAATAAAGATATCTTTATAGAATAGATATATTTATAGAATAAAGATATATATATAGATATCTATATCTATAGATATATATATATGGATATATATATCTATATATATAGATATCTTTATATAGATATCGATATCTCTATATAGATATAGATATCTATATATAGATATAGATATCTATATATATAGATATCTTTATAGAATAAAGAATCTTTAGGATTCTCTATGTATAGTATCATGTCATTGGCAAACAGTAATAGCTTCACTTCTTTTCCAGTTTGTATTCCTTTTATTTTTTCTTCTTCTCTGATTGCTGTGGCTAGGACTTCCAATACTATGCTGAATAATAGTGGTGAGAGCGGACATCCTTGTCTTGTTCCTGATCATAGAGGAAATGCTTTCAGTTTGTCACCATTGAGAATTATGTTTGCTGTGGGTTTATCGTTTATGGCTTTTATTATGTTGACGTAGTTTCCCTCTATTCCCACTTTCTGGAGAGTTCTTAGCATAAATGGGTGTTGAATTTTGTCAAAAGCGTTTTCTGCATCTATTGAGATGATCATATGGCTTTTATTCTTTAATTTGTTAATATGGTGTATCACATTGATTTGTGTATGTTGAAGAATCCTTGCATCCCTGGGGTAAATCCCATTTGATCATGGTGTATGATCTTTTTAATGTGTTGTTGGATTCTGTTTCTAGTATTTTGTTGAGGATTTTTGCATCTATATTCATCAGCTATATTAGTCTGTAATTTTCTTTTTTTTGTGGTATTTTTGTCTGGCTTTGGTATCAGGACGATGGTGGCCTCATGGAACAAGTTTGGGTGTGTTCCTCCCTCCACAAGTTTTTGGAAGAGTTTGAGAAGGATAGGTGGTAACTCTTCTCTAAATGATAGAATTCGCCTGTGAAGCCATCTGGTTCTGGACTTTTGTTTGTTGGAAGATTTTTAATTATAGTTTCAATTTCATTACCTGTGTTTGGTCAGTTTATATTTTCTAATTCTTCCTGGTTCAATCTTGGAAATTTGTCCATCTCTTCCAGGTCGTCCATTTTATTTGCATATAGTTGCTTGTAGTAGTCTCTTATGATGCTTTGTATTTCTGCAGTGTCAGTTATAATCTCTCCTTTTTCATTTTTAATTTTATTGATTTGAGTGTTCTCTGTTTTTTCTTGATGAGTCTTGCTAAAGTTTTATTAATTTTGTTTATCTTCTCAAAGAACAAACGTTTTAGTTTTATTGATCTTTGCTATTGTTTTCTTTGTTTCTATTTCATTTACTTCTGCTCTGATCTTTATGATTTCTTTCCTTCTGCTAACTTTGGGTTTTCTTTGTTCTTTTTCTAATTGCTTTAGGTGTAAGGTTAAATGGTTTACTTGAGATTTTTCTTGTTTCTTGAGGTGAGATTGAACTGCTATAAACTTCCCTCTTAGAACTGATTTCATTGCATCCCATAGGTTTAGGATTGTAGTGTTTTCATTGTCATTTGTTTCTAGGTAATTTTTAATTTCTTGTTTGATTTCTTCAGTGACCTCTTGGTTATTTAGCAGCGCACTGTTTAGCCTCAATTTATTTGTGTTTTTTTTACAGTTTTTTACCTGTAATTGATTTCTAATCTCATAGCATTATTGTTGGAAAAGATGCTTGATATGATTTCAATTTTATTAAATTTTGAAAGGCTTGATTTGTGACCCAAGATGTGATCTATTCTGGAGAACATTCTGTGTGCAGTTGAGAAGAAAGTGTATTCTGTCACTTTTGGGTGGAATGTCCTATAAATATCAAAATCTATCTGTTCTATTGTGTCATTTAAAGCTTGTGTTTCCTTATTTATTTTCATTTTGGATGATCTGTCCATTGGTGTAGTGGGGTGTTAAAGTCCCCTGCTATTTTTGTGTTACTGTCAATTTCTCCTTTTATGGCTGTTAGCATTTGCATTATGTTTTGAGGTGCTCTTTTGTTGGGTGCATAAATATTTATAATTGTTATGTTTTCTTCTTGGATTGATCCCTTGATCATTATGTTGTGTCTTTCCTTATCTCTTGTAACAGTCTTTATTTTAAAGTCTATTTTATCTGATATGAATATTGCTACTCCAGCTTTCTTGTGATTTCCATTTGCATGGAATATCTTTTTCCGTCCCCTCACTTTCATTCTGTATGTGTCCCTAGGTCTGAAGTGGGTTTCTTGTAGACAGCATATATAAGGGTCTTACTTTTGTATCCATTTAGCCAGTCTGCATCTTTTGGTTGGAGCATCTAATCCATTTACATTCAAGGTTATTATTGATATGTATGTTCCTTTTACCATTTTAATTGATTTGGGCTCATTTTTGTGGGTCTTCTTCTCTTGTGCTTCCTGCTTAGAAAAGTTCCATTAGCATTTGTTGTAAAGCTGGTTTGGTGGTGCTGAATTCCTGTAGCTTTTGCTTGTCTGTAAAACTTTTTATTTCTCCATTCAATCTGAATGAGATTCTTACTGTGTAGAGTAATCTTGGTTATAGGTTTTTCCCTTTCATCACCTTGACTATATCCTGCCACTCCCTTCTGACCTGTAGAGTTTCTGCTGAGAAGTCAGCTGATAACCATATGGGGATTCCCTTGTATTTTATTTTTTGCTTTTCCCTTGCTGCTTTTAATATTTTTTCTTTGAATTTAATTTTTGTTAGTGCGATTAATATGTGTCTTTGTGTGTTTTTCCTAGGGTTTATCGTTTATGGGACTCTGCATTTCCTGGACTTGAGTGGCTATTTCCTTTCCCATGTTAGGGAAGTTTTCAACTATAATCTCTTCAAATATTTTCTCAGACCCTTTCTCTTTCCTTTCTTCTTCTGGGACCCCTATAATTCAAATGTTGGTGCATTTAATGATGTCCCAGCAGTCTCTGAGACTGTCCTCAATTCTTTTCATTCTTCTTCCTTCATTCTGCTCTGTGACAGTTATTTCCACCATTTTGTCTTCCAGCTCACTTATCCATTTTTCTGCCTCAGTTATTCTGCTATTGATTCCTTCTAGAGTATTTTTAATTTCAGTTATTGTGCTGTTCATCACTGTTTGTTTGCTCTTTACCTCTTCTAGGTCCTTGTTAAAAGTTTCTTGTATTTTCTCCATTCTGTTTCTGAGATTTTAGATCATCTTCACTATCATTACTCTGAATTCTTTTTCAGGTAGGTTGCCTATCTCATCTTCATTTATTTGGTCTTGGATGATTTTACCTTGCTCCTTCATCTGTATCATAATTTTTGTCATTTCTTTTTTTTTTTTTTATCGGTGGGACTGTTGTTTGGCCTGAGGTGTCTAGCACTGGAGTTTGCAGGCAGTTGGTTAGAGCCAGGTCTTGATGCTGAGACGTGGACTTCTGGGAAGCCTCCCTCCGATTAACGTTCCCTGGGGTCTGAGGTTCTCTGTTAGTCCAGCGGTTTGGACTCAGCACTCCCACCACAGGAGCTCAAGCCTAACCCCCAACCTGGGAAACAAGATCCCGCAAGACATGCAGCATGGCAAAAGAAAAGAAAAAAAGGAGCAGTACAATAACAAAAAATAAAAAATAATATAAAAAGATAAAAAATAAGATAAAAAGATAAAAATAAGATAAAAAATAAGATAAAAAGATAAAAAATATATTAGGAAAAATAAAAATGTTATTGAAACAACTGCAACAAGGTTAAACAAAACCACGACAGAAACAAGAAAAAAAAAGAGGCAACAAGCCAAAAGGAGCAGAACAATAAATAAATATAAAGAATAAAATAAAATTAGAAAAATAAAAGATTTATTAGAAAAAATAAAAATATAGGGCTTCCCTGGTGGCACAATGGTTCAGAATCCGCCTGCCAATGCAGGGGACACGGGTTCGAGCCCTGGTCCAGGAAGATCCCACATGCTGTGGAGCAACTAAGCCCATGCTCCACAACTACTAACCCCATGTGCCACAACTACTGAAGACTACGCACCTAGAGCCTGTGCTTTGCAACAAGAGAAGCTGCAATGAGAAGTCCGTGCACCACAACAAAGAGTAGACCCTGCTTGCCACAACTAGAGAAAGCCCGTGTACAACAACAAAGACCCAACACAACCAAAAATAAAAATAAATAAATAAATTTATTTTTTAAAAAACTCTGTAAAAAAAGAAAAAATATATATATAAATGAATCAAGAACAACAAGGTAAAACAGAACCCCAACCTAAAAGAAAAAACAAAGGCCTGAAAAGTCCTTGGCTATAGGGGGCAGATCTTAGGTAGGAGGTGGAACTTAGGCAGGGGTGGAGTTTAGGTTGGGGCGGGGCCTATTCTAGCGTGGAGTGGGGCCTAGGCTTAGGACCTGCACAGAAAGGGGGAGGCAGCACTTACAGAGGGGGGTCTCTGGAGTGTGGAGCTCTGGAGTTCGGAGGTAAGGCCCTGGGTAATGGAGTGTGGGTAGGGTTTAGGCGCAGCATGGTTGGAGGGGGTCTCAGAGGGGATCTCTGAGTGCCCAGTGCCACGTGTAGAGGTAGGGCCCTGGGTGGGGGTGTAGGGGCGGGGTTTGGGCTCTGTGCAGCAGGAGGGAGGTTCCGAGGGTAGAGGATTAGACCTGGGAGGCCAGCAGGCTCCCCGGTGCCCATGTGGGCAGGAAAAGCACTGGCCACACTCCCTTACATTCCTCCACCCCCCCTAAGGGTCTCCCCTGTAGCTGCTGGGCCCCTAACTGTGGGTGGGTCCTGTGGGGCGTAGGAACTCCTCCCCTCCCCCAGCCACCCCTCAGGGGTGCTGATCCCATAGGTCCGGCCTTTACTTTTTCTCCCCCTTCCTTTCCTCCCACTCCCTCAGGACTCGCTCGGCTGGAGAGGGCCTTGGTGGGCAGAGGATGAGGCCCAGCATCTCAGCAGGCTCCCAGGGGCCCAAGTGGGCAAGGGAAAGGCTGGCCACACTCCCTTTTGATCCTCTGCCCTCCCCATGGTCCCCCCTGCTTTCCCCCTCTGGTGTGGGATCCCTTCCTCTCCCCCAGCCTCCCCTCAGGGGTGCCGGTCCTGTCCCACCTCTACTTCTCCTCCCCCTTCACTCTTCCCCATGCTCTACCTGGTCACTGGGGATTCCTCGCATCCACTTAGGTGCCCGAGGTCCCCCACCAGTGTCTGGTAGGTGCCCTTGTTTTTCAGAGATGAGAATTCTGTGTCCTCCTAGTCCACCATCTTGACTCCGCCAAGACTTTTTGTCTTTCATTCATTTCAAGCATGTTCACCCTTACTTCTTGGAGAATATTTATAATTGCTACTTTAAAGTCTGTCTGATCATCCCAGTATCTATATCATCTTGGTCCACACATTACTACTTTTTAGTCAAATAGCTTCTTCATGCATTCTTCCAAATGTTTATAGGTGCATTCAGTGGGTGAGACAGATAATAACTCGTAATAACTATATTTGACTCCAAATCTGTGTTCTCTGTCCAAAAATTGTCTCTCTTCACAAAAGGAATCTTGCCCATGAGCTAAGTGGATGCCAGATCCTTCAGGTGGATCCATTTGTTGGCTCCAAGCCTTGTACAAACACAATAAGCTTTTCCCCAGTACCCAGATTAAATGGCATGAAAGAAGTTGGTACAGATAATGTCCAGCCCCTTCTCTCTCCACTATACCCACCTGGATATCCACAAGGTACCTCCTGCCAATTCCCTCCCTGCTCCTCAGGCTTGAGCCTCATCCACCTACTTCCTGAGGAGCTGATGCCTTTTCCTACTGCTGGACCTTACTCAGCACATGGAATTTTCCATGCCTTTCCACATGTTGACCTATTGCAGTCTTCAACATCTGCAATGAGACAAATCACCAGGAACTCATAAAAAGGCCTTCCTTTTTTGGCTTTCTCTCATCTAGCCCTATCCCACCCCAAGATTTGGACACATCCTCATCTGTAGTCTTGTGAGCCCCTCTATTAGAGACCTTGTCATCTTACTTTGTCATTTTTCACATATCTCTGTCCCAGAAGAGGGGGAGCTCTTGGAATGCAAAGTCTGTGTGGTTTCCAGTTCTCTCCAGGTACCTCCAACATCCAGAACACATCTGATGCTGAGTAAGTATTGTAAGGATGTAAGTAAGGGATTAAGGAGAAGAGAAAAGGAAGTATGTAGAAGGAGGCAGAGACAGAGTAAATTGTCCTACCATCCAAAGGATTTCCCAAGCCAGAAAACTGGCCTTATGTTTTATATAATCCATTCAAATTTGCTGTTATAGGTGCTACGTTATCTTCTGATCCATTTACATATCCTCATTCCTACATCTGCTGCAGAACTCTGGCCACCATCATCTCTCGCCTGTTTCTCCACATTAACCTTCTCATTGGGCATCTGACCTCTAGCCTCAGAAGCTCAGCTGGTCTTGGAGGGATCTTTATAAAACTATAAATCTTATTATTTCACTCTTTTACTGAATTTCAGTTATCTGCTTTCTTTGAATCCCAGGACAAAGACAACATTTTCTGTGGTTCCCAGGCCATTTGTGGTCTTCCCCTCCTGACTATCCATCTCCATCTCACTCCCTATGCACTTTATACGCAAACCATTCAGAAATACTTTCTGTGTTAGTTTCCTAGGGCTTCTGTAACAAATGGCCACATATGATGGGGCTTAAAAAAAACCCCAGAAATTTATTATGTCAGTTCAGGAGGCAAAGTCTGAGATCAAGGTGTCAGCAGGGTTGGTTTTTTCTGGAGGCTCTAAGAGAGAATCCATTTCTGCTATGTATGGCTGTTGCTGGCAGTCCTCGCCTTTCCTGGGCTTGTAGTTGCATCACTCCAATCTCTGCCTCCATCCTCACATGCCTCCTTCCCTCTGCGTGTGTCTGTGGGTCTCCATATCTCCCTGTCCATATAAGAATACTAGTCATTGGGTTTAGGGCCCACTCTAATACATGATGACCTCATCTTAACTAATTACATCTGTAAAGGTTCTGTATTCAATATAGTCACCTTTTGAGTTTCTGGGTGGACATGAATTTTGGTGGATACTATTCCAATCACCATACCTTCTTTTCACCTAATAGATTGTGTCCACTCAACCCTCATGTTATTTGCATTACTGGTTCCCTCTCCACTCCTGTTGGCCTTCAGCTTTACTTTTCATCTACTCCTCCTTGAGATTCTTCTTGCTGTAGAGTGACTTTACCTGCTTGGATGGTTAATTCTATGTCAACTTCACTGGGTCCTGAAGTGTCCAGATATTTGTCAAACAACATTCTGGGTGTGTCTGTGAGGGTGTTTCTTGGTGAGATTAACATTTGACTTGGTAGACTGAGTAAAACAGATTGCCCTCCCCAATATGGGTGGGCCTCTTCTAATCAGTGAAGGCCTGAATATAACAAAAAGGCTGACCCTCCCTCTAGTAAGAGGAAGTTCCTCCTGCCTGACTGCCATGAGCTGGGACATCAGTCTTTTTCAGCTCTTAGAACCACACCATTGACTCTCCGGGGGCTCCAGCTTGGCATCTGCAGAACTTGGGACTTCTCAGCCTCCATAATTATGTAAGCCAATTCCTTGGTAGGTAGATATATAGACAGACAGACATAGACATAGATGTAGACACAGACATAGACATAGACATAGATATAGATATACTTCTTATTGGTTTTGTTTCATTGGAGAAACCTGACTAATACACTTTAGAAAATTTCCCTTACTCCCAAAAATTGCTTGGGTGTCCTTTCCAAGTACAAAGCTGCTCAGGGAGAAGTTAACATCCTACACTGTCCTTCTGACTGTGGTCAGCAACCACCTGCCAGACTCTAAGTCCCTAGCTGTAGTAATTTTTTTGTGGTCACTGTTGGATTCTCAATGCCCAGCATATTCATTATATGCTGAATAAAGTCTTCCTTTTCAAGATGATTCGCTGACTAGACACTACAGTCCTCCTCCGATCCTACATTTCTAAAAATGAAGAAAAGATAAAAAGTGTTCTATAAACTTGTGTGAAAACAGTCATGGTTGCAAGTTCTATTGGTAATAATGGATGAGGTAATTTTCTGACTAATAGTTCTGCTGGAGAAAATTATAAAAGCTGGATAAAATATTTTCTTTTAAAACTGCTTGGGACTTCTGCCTCTGGGACTGTAATAGGGAAGAACAAATCTGACTCCATATCAGATCTGTTTCTTTTGCTTTAACCTTTGTATTCTATTGCTTTTGCTTGGAGTTAAGAATGTTGGCTATAGCCTGAAATATACAGGATAGCTCATTCTCAAGGCTCTGACCTTTAAGGCAATAACACTTTTCCATTCATACAGAGATAAAAAGTTGCAGAACAGAGAATAACATTTGTTTTGTTGGATGTTTATAGGAACATTCACAACCTGACCTACGTGGACAGCTGCAAGACCAAAGGATTCCTATACCAAGAAGTTTGCAACAACCAACCATGCCCCCCCAAACTTGCCTTTAAAAATGCTTTGCTGAAATCTTTGGGGGAGTTAGGGGTTTTTTGGAGCATGAGCCACCCATCTCCTTGTATGGCCCTGCAATAAACCTTTCTATGCTCCAAACTTTGACATTTTGGTATTGTTTGGCCTCACTGTGTGTCAGTGTTCAGTAACAGAAAGATGGTATAGACATACAATTCCTCCCACTAAGCACAGCTAAAAACCCTGGAAGTTTTGTTAAACAAACATAAAAAGGCTATGAAAGGTGGAGAGAAAACAGATGTGTTAGGAACCTCAGGACCAAGAGATCAACATGGCTGTGAATTTTTAGAGATTTCTTTCAGTCTTATATAGCCAAGGCTTGGAGCTAAAGAAGCTGACAACCTAGAAACAACTAAGGGTTAAAGGAGAAATATATATATATATATATATATATAAAACCAAGGGCTTCTTTCTCTAGCCAAAAGTTCAGGAAAGAGCCAACCTAGCAAGACAGAAAACTTTAAGACAACAATTACTCAGCTCCAGACACATACTACAGAAGAAATGGTGGCCTTGCCACATCCACACCTGTAAAGGCTGAAGTGGGACCTAGACCTCCACTCTCATCAGGCCATGCTGAGATTCCAAATCCTCCTTCCCAGCACCAGGCTGGTGTCTGAGAAGGTCAAGTAGGGAGTTGGGACTTTCATCTCCAGGGAGTAAGCAGTGCCCACCCATGGTGTCAGGGGAGACCATGGGAGCCTAAACTTCCACTCCCATCTGGCAATAATGAGGTGCCCACCCCCTCCCTGGGTTTGTGTAAGAGGAGGTTTGGTGGAGGGTCAAAACCTTCACCAACACCCAGGCATATGAAGGCTGCTCCCGCCCAGTGTCAGTGGAGGCCACATGGGTGCAGTGATGAGGGACTCATCCCTCCCAGTCTGGTGATTTCAGTGAAGGCTGACTGGAGATCCAGAAATTCCAACTCTATTAACAGTAATGAGGAGCCTCCTCCCTGCCTGAGGGACAACAGAGGCCATATAAGGGATCTAGACTTCTACACCCACTAATTGCAGTAAGGCAAATCCCCACCCTTCCCTACCACAATGATGTCAATCAAAGCCATCTAAGAGAAGTTTAGATACCTCAACTCTCATAATATAATACCCCAAAATAGAAGGTTTTCAATTAAAAAACTGTAATTATACCAAGAATCAGGGTAATATGTACTCAGGTGAAAAATCAATAGATGTTAACACTTAGATAACACCAATGTTAAGAATACCTGACAAAGATTTTAAGGCAGGCATTATAAAAATGCTTCAATAAATAATTACACACATGCTTAAAACCAAAGAAAAAACTAGGAATTAGAATGTCTCAGCAAAGAAATAGAAGATATAAAGGAGAATCAAATGGAAATTTTAGAAAACAAAATTACATTAACTAAAATGAGAAAAACAGAATTCAGCAGACAGACCCAACACCAGATAGAAGTGAACAGAAGAATCAATGAACTTGAAGATGAACAATAGAAATTCCCAATCTGAATAACAGGAAGAGAATAGACAAAAATAAATATATAAATACACAGAACTTCACAGAGTTGTGGGACAATAACAAAAAGTTCATATTTATGTCATCTCAGTACTGGGGGAAGAGGAGAAGAATAGTGGGGCTGGAAATGAATTCAAAGAATTATGGATGAAAAATTTCAGAATTTGGCAAAAGATATAAGCTCTCAAATTCAAGATGTTGTTAGAATCCCAAACAAGAAACTCAAAGAAATGCACATATGCACATTAAGATGCATCATTGTGAGACTTCTGAAAACAAAACAAAACAAATCTTGAAAGCAGCCAGGGAGAAACAACACATTACCTATAAGGGGAAAGCAATTTGAATGACTGGAGATTTCTCATCAGAAACATTGGAGCCTTGTAGGAAATGGTATGACATTTTCCAAGTACAAAAAAAGAGTAGTCAATCTAGAATTCTATATCCAGTGAAAATAGCTTTCAGAAATAAGGGAGAAATCAAGAATATTCTCCGATGAAGAAAGTTTAAGAGAATTTTTTTAAGTACACTTACCTTAAAAGGATAACTAAAATAAGTCCTCTAAACAGACAGAAAATGATAAAAGGAAGAACCTTGGGATATCAGAAAGGAAGAAAGAACAATGGAGAAAGTGAATAAAAACAGGGGGGGTAAATGTAATACATTTTCTTTTTCCTGTTTAGTTTCTAAATTATATTTGACAGTTGAAGCAAAAATTACAACACTCTCTATTACACTGTCTTATAAGGTGTTAAGTGTATATAGAGAAAACATTTAAGACAACTATATATAAATGGTAGCGGGTAAGGGGATCTAAAGGAAGTTTAAGTATCTATATTCACTCCAACTAGCACTCTGGTGCCGGAATGTTAATAGTGGGGGAGGCTGAGTGGGGAGCAAAGAGTATCTATGAACACTCTATATTTTCCCTCAATTTTGCTGTGAACATAAAACTGCTCTTTAAAAAAAACTAATTTTTTTTAAACTTGCATTTGGCAGATTAATAGCTGCCTACCACATATCAGAAGCCATGCTTATCTGCCCTAGTAAGGATACACACCTGCCTCGGCCTGTACCAAGCTACCACTGTAGTAATTGGCTGACTTAAGTTTGTTATTTCCTTTTTTCAGGGCACCCATAGCACCAGCAACAACCAATCACAATTTCATAGTCCTTATGGTTAACATTTCCCCACATCTCCTAAATACCAGAGTTATTGCACACAACAGTGCATCCTTTTTCAACTGCACCTGTCCCAGTGAATCATACCATCCATTCCCAGTGATGGGATCCAACTTCAGAATCCTATCCTTAGGATCTGCTTTGCAGGACCAATGGATTCCCCAGGAGCAGACCCAGAGACAAGGTTTTCTATGGAAGTGATTTGTGAAGGTAGTGCTACCAGGAGAAACTGGGGTGGAGAAGCAGGGCAGGAAATGGCCTGAGGCTGAGCAAGGGTGAAACTTCAGGAGTGTAGGAGCAGAGTGGGTGCAGGAGCCTAGAGGATGTCTTCTGAAGGTGCATGAAGGGTGCCTGCTACCAGAGAAGAGGCATGGTGATGATCACAGGGACCCCAGTGGGATGCAGCAGTGACAAGCTGGCCTCATCTGTGCTATCTAGGCCACATGAGCTTTTAACCTCTGCAATGCCTGTGTTCAATATCCTCCTGTCTGATTCTGTACTGAACCCGCAGGAGGCAGAACTTCTCATGCAATATTCTCCCAGTGTCCATTTGTGTCAATGGCCCACAGTGGGATGAAGGGGCAAAGGGAAGGTTGAACTCAACAGACATCTGTCTGTAAAGCCTGGGTTCTCACTTAGCACCTCTGACTGTGGATAATAGAACTTGCAGCAGTGTTGGTCCTCAGGGAGTCCTCCCAGTGCATCTCACTGGCTGTTCCATGGCGGAAGGGTAAATGGTGGGATGGAGTGAGCCAACAAATTAGGTTTTATTACACAATTCTTAGAGAAATGTCCCAAAGCAGAGAGTCATCCAAACACCCCCACTTACACATACTCCTTAGCTTTAACCCCAAACATTATAACATAGGGTTCTTTCTTATTGCCCAACTTCCATGGTTTTTACTTTATCTGTTACATTATAATCTGTTAAGTGATTGCTTTGTGCCAGGATCGGGGCTGAATTCTTGACTGAATTAATCCCCACAGAAGCCTGAAGATAAGATAGAATGACTCTCTACTCTAGTGAAAAGCTGAGACCTGCCGGTTGGTCGGAGGTTTACTGGCGATTGTTCAGAGGGAGTGCAGGCAGAAGGGGTCCACCTTGGCTTAACCACACCCTCCACCAGCCTCCTCACCCTTTCACCCTCTCCTGCCCTGTGGTCTCAAGCTTGTATTTCTCCCTCCACCTGGAGCCTGTCTTCAGGCTAAGCTCTGCCTTCACTGGAGAAACCTTCCAGTGAAACCTTCCTGATTTCCAGCTGGAGGTATTTCTGCCTTCTTTGGAATGTCGCTGGCACTCCCTGCAGTAGTTGTAAGTGCCCCAATCTCCCGTGATGGTTACCCCCAGTTCAAGGGCAGGGCTCACAGCGTAGTCACCTTCTACTCCCCAGAATGCACAGCACAGCCTGGGTGGGTTGTAAGTCTGCAGCACGGATGCACGTGCTGGATGTTACGTGCTCAGAGCGTGGAAGTTAAGAAGCAGGCAGTCTGATCCTGCGCTTTAAAATGCTTGTGCGTGGTTTAGAGCAGTGTGCTATTGAAAATGTACCGGGGGACTTAATAAAAGCTAGAAGACAACTTTGATATGCAAAGTTGTGTCATTATTAAAAGCTTTAAAAAAATTAGCATCTCCATGGCTAGGATGCTTTTTATCCATATTTTTGTCTCTTCATCAAGCCATCTGCTTGCATAATTTCATTTCAATTCCACAGACACCCACAGGCGGCCCTCCCCTGGCATCCAAATCCTGGCTAGTCTTGCCCTAATTCACAGGAAAGATCAAATGAGAAGCCTGCAGCTCTCCCTCATTTAATCATGACCCTCTCTGAGGTTCGCTGTATTGTCTAAAGCAAGATGCCCAGGAACAATGTGTGACCTGTTGTTTGGAGCTGGAGATGGCCAACCAGAGCCCCGACCTCTCCACTGCTCTCCGCAGAGCCCACCTCGCTCTGCTCTCCTGGCCTCACTGGGGCCTCCAGGGCCTCAGCCTCTACCTGCGTGTAGGGTCCTTGGCCTCCTTCTCCCCTCACTGGGTTACTGTGACAGAGTCTGTGAGCCCTAGAAATTCCTCCCGAAAGTTGCTATGGAAACTCGCTGTGGGGGTGTTGGGTAGGATGCGGTGGGAAGCCTCCTGGCTGATGCAGGAAGCCTGGAGCAGGGCGCTGGCAGCTCCCATCAAGCCCCAGAGTTTCTCACCCGACATTTGCGTCCCAGAATGCGGAGGAAGCCGCCACCCTGCTCCTTTTCTGTTTAACTCCAGCCTTGAAGAGAGAAGAGAATCCTCTCCTTTGGGCTTGGGGGAAGCAGAGAGCTCATGGAGCCCAACCAACCTCGGGTCAGAGCTAGTGGAACCGCAGCCCTGGATGCCAGCTGTCCAGGTGGCAGAGATTATACCAATAGCCAAAGATTGGACAAAGTGCTAACTCCCCCATGGAGTGCTGACAGCCGTGCTCACTCGCTTGGCAGGATGGTGTGTAGTGGGGAGGAGCCTACCCCCAGCTGAGTTTTGGATGGTAACCTTCAGCATCCTGCGTCCCCTCAAAGACCTCTGGTTCTTGCCTAACAGCTATTTGGTTCCACCCGCTCCAAACTCAGTGAAGGCTTGCTGCAGCCAGTGGCATATCACTAGCCACTTCAGTCTACCAGAGAGAGCTTTGGACGTGTAGACTGCTAGCCTGAGCTCAAAGCCCAGCTCCACCACATTCCAGCTGTCCCCTCAGTTTTCCTGTCTGCTATGGGGACATAGTGATGTCCAAGTTGGCCCTGAGGATTCAGGGAGATGTTATGCATGGTCATCAGCCACGTTGTTCAAGAGAACTTACACTTCACCCAGGCCAAGAGCCCTGGAGAGTGGGGAAGCAGAGGTGTCCTCACTGACGAGCAGCTTCCTGGAAGACTCAGAACTCACAGCCAGGAGGCCAGCCTATGAGAACTGCACTGAAAAGGAGGCCCCGGGGTGGGCAGGGTCAGCTGCAGTCAGAGAGGTACTCAGGGCACTTGATCTCACATGTTGGCCAAGGACCAGATTTTCACAGGGTTGCCTGTGAAATTTTCTCTTTTCACACAGTTCCTAAAATAAATCTTGCTGAAGGGAAGATTTCACAGAGAAGTGACAGATATATCCTGTTCTACATAAGATGACTAATAGCCCACAAATGTTCCCAAGAAGCATAAGCTGGAGAATGTCAGAGACACAAAAGGCCCAGTGACACAGGGGGCTTGTGGCCCATATGAAGAAGGGGTGGGCCCAGAGCAAGTCCAGCTTTGCCAACAAACCAAAATTCCACTTGTCTGAACACATAGTGGGTACCCACTATGTGTGAGTCTTCGCTGGGAATAGGCAGGCTTGGAGTTATAAGTAAGGGATGGGCCCTTGTTCCATGGGCATTGTAGTACATTTAGGAGGTTAAGACACAAGCAAATACAGAACTGGGCAGACTGGTAAGAAATACTAAAAGAGACACAAACCTGGGCTCCTGGAGACTGAAGGATTGATTTCTCTACTTTGATGGGGAGGGGGATGTGGAGGTGGGAAAAAAGGGATAGTCTGAAAGGGTTTCAAGGGTGCTGTGTGTTTCTGAGATTGAACAAATCAGTATTAGTTGTCCTCAGGTATCCGTGGGCCGTTGGCCCCAGGAGCCCCACAGATACCAAGATCTGTGAATGCTCAAGTTGCTTATATGAAATGGCGCAGGACACTGTATACAGTTGGCCCTCCCTATCAACAGGTTTTGCATCCATGGATGCTCCCCGAAATTTCAACCCATGGTTGGTTGAATCTACAAATGGAGACCCTGCAGAAATGGAGGGCTGACTGTATATTTATAAGAATCCAGGGGGCTTCCCTGGTGGCATGGTGATTGAGAGTCCGCCTGCCAATGCAGGGGACACGGGTTCGTGCCCCGGTCCGGGAAGATCCCACATGCCGCGGAGCGGCTGGGCCCGTGAGCCATGGCCGCTGAGCCTGCGCGTCCGGAGCCTGATGCTCTGCGACAGGAGAGGCCACAGCAGTGAGAGGCCCACGTACCGAAAAAAAAAAAAAGAATCCAGGAATTTTGAAAAGGGAAATACAAATCAAGTTTTACGGAAAAGAAAGCCTGTCTTAACATTATTAGAGAGTGGATATATGTATAACTAATTCACCTTGCTGTACACCTAAAACTAACACAACATTGTAAATCAGCTATACTCCAATAAAAAAATTTTTTTTAATGCTGAAAATTGAGGTTAGGAGAGAAATTTGATAAACAGTGTGTTATGAAAGATTATGTAGCTACATTTTTGAGGAATATTTATTGATATCAGATGAAACTGGAGGGGCCCTGACTAGCTTCCTGTCTTTGAGTGTGATGCTCAAAGGGGAAATAAGAACTCAGAATAAGAAAACAGAGGTGGGCTTCCCTGGTGGCACAGTGGTGGAGAGTCCGCCTGCCGATGCAGGGGACATGGGTTTGTGCCACGGTCCGGGAAGATCCCACATGCCACGGAGCGGCTGGGCCCGTGAGCCATGGCCACTGAGCCTGCGCGTCCGGAGCCTGTGCTCCGTGACGGGAGAGGCCACAGCAGTGAGAGGCCCACGTACCGAAAAAAAAAAAAAAAAGAAAAAGAAAACAGAGGCCAGGCAGACTTGTGGACTTTCTGAACATTCAGTGTGTTCCCTCGCCTCAGACACAGATGACATCATAAATATGTCATTTCCTTTTTTCTTGACTTAACTCATTTAAACACACTTGCATGAAAATAACGATAATCCTGTATTTATTGTGGAATTTTAACATATGTGTGTGTAATGTAATCGGTAATAATAGCACAATGGAGAGGGGAAGAAATGGAGCTTTATTGGAAGAAAATATCTATATTTTATTGGAATTACATTACTATTGATCTGAAATTAGTTTTGATAAATTAAGATACATATTGTAATCTCCAGAGAATCACTAAGAAAATAACATCCAAAATATAGTAAAAATAACAATGATAGCAAATGAATTAAAATGGTGAAATAGGAAGTATCTACTAATGCCAAAAAGAAAAAAAAAACAGTAAAGAAAGAGCAGAGCAAATTAAAAATTATGAGACGTAAAAGTTAAATAGCAAAATGGCAGATGTAAATACAATCATATCAATAATTACATTAACTGTAAATGGACCGAACTCTCCAACCAGCTAAAATATTTTCAGATTCAATTAAAAAAGTAAAATCTAAGATACACAATTTTGATTCAAAGACATACATAGGTTAAAGGATAGAGAAAGATTTACCATGTAAAAAATAACCACAAGCGTGCTGGAGTGGCTGTACTAATATCAGACAAAATGGAACTATGGCATATCAAAATTTATGGGAAACATCTAATGCAGTGCTTACAAGGAAATGTATAGCTTTGAATGACTGCATTAGAAAATAAAAATCTAAGTTAATTTTGTAAGCTCCAACTTTTAAAAACTAGAAAAAAAGAGAAAACTAAACTTATAACAAGTCAAAGAAAGGAAATAATAAAAATTAGAGAGAAAATCAATTAAACAGAGCAAAGAAAAGAAGTAGAGAATATCAATGGACTGAAAGTGAGTTCTTTGAAAAGATTGACAATAATTGCTAAGCCTCTAGGTAGACTGATCAAGAAACAAAGGAAAATTAAGAAAACCATGAAAGACAAAGGAGACATCATTGGCGAATTTACAGAAATGAAAAGGGAATTATTATTATTATAATTGTAAATTATTATAAAGGAATACTGTCAAGAACTTTATGACAAATTAGACAATTCAGATGAATTGTCTATGAAGGCAAAAATTAACAAAACAGACTCAAAAAGAAGTAGAAAATGTGACTAGATCTATAACAAATTAAAAAATGAATTTGTAATTTAAAATCTTCCCAGAGGAAAAAAAATGATTAATCCCTCCATTTGTCTAGTTTATCACTAGTCCTTCCTGAGCAACTAGCTGTTGGCTTGATTGGCTGTCATCCTGACTCCTTTGCTTCCTCTTTCACTGCTATTTGTGCTTTATACACTTTCCTCTGATTTCCTTGGGATTACTCTCTTCTTTTTATAGTCTTGGTTTTGAAAACTTATTTCAATAATGGTCACTATTCCTTCTTTTCTAATGGATGCACTTAAGTTAAATTTTCCTCTAATTAGCATTTTAGCAGCATCACTCAAGTATTGATACATAGTCATTCTTTATGATTCATTCATGAATATTTCACATCTTCCATTGTGATTTTCCTATCCCTTGAATTATTCAGCAATGCATTTCTTTCATTTCCAGAGGAATATGGCTTTTTTGCTATATTTTATTATTGATTTTTATCTTTCAATAGCTATTAGATACTATTATGTATATGAAATAGACTATTTGGTATTCACTGAGGTTTGCTTTGTGGCCTAGTATCTCCCAAATTTGCTAAAATTTCACATAGTCTTTGAGTGCAGGGTTCTAGATATGCTCATTCATTCAAGATTGCTATTTACGCTGTTCAAATATTCTTCACTCTTATTAAATTTGGGCCTGATTGGCTTATTCATTATTGAAATTTCCTTTCCTATATGTGGGTATGTCAATTTTTGTTGTAATTTTGTACATTTTCACTTTTTAAAAAATTAATTTATTTTTGCTGCACGTGGACTTTCTCCAGCTGCAGCAAGCGGCAGCTACTCTTCATTGCAGTGCACAGGCTTCTCACTGCAGCTTCTTTTGTTGCAGAGCATGGGCTCTAGGCGTGTGGGCTTCAGTAGTCGTGGCATGCAGGCTCAATAGTTGTGGCTCATGGGCTCAGTAATTGCGGTTCACAGGCTCTAGAGCGCAGGTTCAGTAGTTGTGGTGCACAGGGTTTAGTTGCTCCGCGGCATGTGGGACCTTCCCAGACCAAGCCTCGAACACATGTCCCCTGCATTGGCAGGCCACTGTGTCACCAGGGAAGTCCCCATTTTCTTTTTAAAATTTTTAGTTTGAATACCATAGGTGGGGTTGAATAGTATTCCTATGTTTAAGACTCTTTTATTTTTCCTCATCTCTAACCTAACTATTCATGTCCTTTGCATGTCTTAATATTGGTTTGTTGGTCTTTTTCTTATTGATCTGTAAAAGTGATTAAGAAAACTAAGCATTTGTCTATCATATAAGATGCAAATATTTTCCCCAGTTTGTCATTTCTCTTTTGGTTTAGTCACACACATAGCACAAAGTCCAGAATTATCTTGTCAAGTTTCACAAAACAAAGAAACCTGTTGGAATTTTTATTGCCATTGTACTGGAATATTAAATCTTCCAGGCTATGTGCATGGTACAGCCTTCAATGTTTTTAAATAAAATGGACAGAGAAAATATAAATAAAAGAGCAGAAATTAATAAAATAAAAAGCAAACATATAGAAAATTAACTTGTCCTTTGAAAAGACTAATAAAATTGATAAATCCTCATAAAACTAATCATAATAAAAACAAAGAATAGCCAAAAATAATCAGAACTTAAAAAAAAAAGTAGTAAACAACTCACTTTCCCTTCAAATAGGGAAACTAAACAAAATGGACGACTCCCTAGAAAAGCATACTTTACCACAACTGACATAAGAGAGAAATATGAGTAGCACTACAAAAATTTATGTCTACATTTATTATCATTCCAAATAAAAACTGTATAGGTCTGAATGGCTTTGCCCAGAAGTGTTACCAAACACTTATGGGAAAAAATGACACTAATCTTACCCTTTGTAAGAACACATAAGAGGTTATACAGGCAGACCTTGTTTTATTGCACTTCACTTTGTTGGCTTCTCAAATATTGTTTTTCCCAGATTGAAGGTTTGTGGCAATCCTCCTCAGAGCAAGACTATTAGCACCATTTTGTCAACAGTATTTGTTCACCTGGTGTCTCTGTGTCACATTTTGGTAATTCTAGCAATATTTTAAACTTTTTCATTATTATATTTGTTATGGGGATCTGCAATCAGTGATCCTTACTATTGTAATTGTTTGGGGCACCACAAGCCACACCCATGTAAGACTGTGAATGTAATGTTTTGTGAGTTCTGTCTGCTCCACCAACTGGCCACTCCTCTTCTTTCTTTTTGGGCCTCCTTATTCCTTGACACACAATTTTAAAATTAGGTCAATTAATAACCCTATAATGGTCTCAAAGTGTTCAAGGAAAGGAAGAGTTGCCCATCTCATTTTAAATCAAAAGCTAGAAATAATCAAGCTTAGTGATGAAGGCATGTTGAAAGCTAAGACAGGTGGAGAGTTAGGCCTCTTGTGCCAAACAGCCAAGTTGTGAATGCAAAGGAAAAGTTCTTGAAGTTAAAAAGTGCTGCTCCAGTGAACACATGAATGATAAGAAAGCAAAACCGCCTTATCACTGATATGGAGAAAGTATTAGTGGTCTGGATAGAAGATCAAACTAGCTACAACATTCCCTTAAGTCAACACCTAATCCAGAGCAAGACCCTAACTCTCTTCAATTCTATGAAGGCTGAGAGAGGTGAGGAAGCTGAAGAAGAAAAGTTGAAGCTAGCAGAAGTTAGCTCATGAGGTTTATGGAAAGAAGCCATCTCCATATCATAAAAGTACAAGGTGAAGCAGCAAGTGCTGGTGTAGAAGCTGCAGCAAGTTATCCAGAAGATCTTGCTAAGACAATCAATGAAGGTGGCTACACTAAACAATAGATTTTCAATGTAGATGAAACAACCTTCTACTGAAAGAAGATGCCATCTAGGACTTTCATAGATAGAGAGGAGAACTCCATGCCTGGATTCCAAGCTTCAAAGGACAGGCTGACTGTCTTGTTAGGGACTAATGCAGCTGGTGACCTGAAGTTAAAGCCAATGCTCAATGCTGAAAATCATGGGGCCCTTAACAATCATGCTAAATCTACTCTGCCTGTGCTCCCAATGGAACAACAAAGCCTGGATGACAACACATCTGTTTAGAACATGGTTTACTGAATATTTTAAATGCACTATTGAGACCTACTGCTTAAAAAAAAAAAGACCCTTTCAAAATATTACTGCTAAGTGAGAATGCACCCAATGGTGCTGATGAAGATATAAGAGATTAATGTTTTCATGCCTGCTAGCACAACATCCATTCTGCAGCGCATAGATCAAGGAGTAATTTTTATTTCAAGCCTTATTACTTAAGAAATACATTTCTTAAGGCTATAACTGCCATATAAAATGATTCCTTATTTAGATCTGCAAAGTCAATTGAAAGCCTTCTGGAAAGGATTCCCCCATCCTAAATGCCATTAAGAACATTTGTGATTCATTAGAAGAGGGCAAAATATTAACATTAACAGAAGTTTGGAAGAAGTTGATTCCAACCCTCATGGATGACGCTGGGTGTTCAAGACTTCAGTGGAGGAAGTAACTGCAGATGTGGTGGAAATGGTAAGAGAACTAGAATTAGAAGTGGAGCCTGGGGACTTCCCTGTTGGCACAGAGGTTAAGAATCTACCTGTCAATGCAGGGGATACAGGTTCGAGCCCTGGTCCGGGAAGATCTCACATGCCACGGAGCATCTAAGCCCGTGTGCCACAACTACTGAGCCTGTGCTCTAGAGCCCACAAGCCACAACTACTGAGCTCACGTGCCACAACTACTGAAGCCCGCACATCTAGAGCCCGTGCTCCACAACAAGAGAAGCCACTGCACTGAGAAGACACAACACAGCCAAAAATAAATAAATAAATAAACTAACAAATAAATAAAGTGGAACCTGAAGATGTGACTGAATTGCCGCAATCTCATGACAAAATTTTAACAGATGAGGAGTTGCTTCTTATGGTTTAGGAGAGAAAATGGTTTCTTGAGATGGAATCTACCCCTGGTGAAGAAGATTGATGAAATGACACAAAGGATTTAGAATATTGCATACCCTTAGCTGATAAAGCAGTGGCTGAGTTTGAGAGGATTGACTCCAATTTTCAAAATCCTGCTGTGGGTAAAATGCTATCAAACAGCATTTCATATTACAGAGAAATCATTCATGAAAATAAGAGTCAATCAATGTGGCAAACTTCAGTGTTGTCTTGTTTTAAGTAATTACCACAGCCTCCCCAGACTTCAGACACTGCCATCCTGATCAGTCAGCAGCCATCAACATTGAGGCAAGACCCTTCACCAGCAAAAAGACTACAACTAGATGAAGGCTCAGATGATGGTTAGCACTTTTAGCAATGAAGTATTTTTTAATTAAGGTATGTACATTTTTTATACATAATGTTATTGCACACTTAATAGAGAAAGGATAGTGTAAACACAACTTTTTAAAAATTTTTAATTTTATATTGGGCGTATAGTTGATTAACAATGTTGTGTTAGTTTCAGGTATACAGCAAAGGGATTCAGTTATACATATGCATGTATCTGTTCTTTTTCAAATTCTTTTCACACTTAGGTTATTATAGAATATTGATCAGAGTTCCCTGTGCTACACAGTAGGTCCTTGTTGGTTATCTGTTTTATAGATAGTAGTGTGCACATGTTAATCCTATATTCCTAATTTATCCCTTCCCCACACTTCCCCCTTTGGTAATCATAAATTCATTCTCTAAGTCTGTGAGTCTATTTCTGTTTTGTAAATAAGTTCATTTGTATCATTTTTTTTAGATTCTACATACAAGCAATATCATATGATATTTGTCTTTCTCTGTCTGACTTACTTCATTTGCTATGATAATCTCCAGGTCCATCCATGTTGCTGCAAATGGCATTATTTCATTCTTTTTAATAGCTGAGTAATATTCCATTGTATATATGTATCACATCTTCTTTGTCCATTCATCTGTCAATGGACATTTAGGTTGCTTCCATGTCCTGGCTATTGTAAACAGCACTGCAATGAACATTGGGGTGCATGTATCTTTTCGAAGTATGGTTTTCTCCAGGTATATGCCTAGGAGTTAGGATTGCTGCATCTTATAGTAGTTCTATTTTTAGTTTTTCAAGGAACTTCCATACCATTCTCCATAGTGGCTGTACCACTTTACATTCCCACCAACAGTGTAGGAGGGTTCCCTTTTCTCCACACCCTCTCCAGCATTTACTCTTTGTAGATTTTTTTGATGATGGTCATTCTGACTGGTGTGAGGTGATATCTCATTGTAGTTTCGATTTGCATTTCTCTAATAATTAGCAGTGTTGAGCATTTTTTCATGTGCTGCTTGACCATCTGTATGTCTTCTTCGGAGAAATTTAGGTCTTCTGCCCATTTATTGATTGGGTTGTTTGTTTGCTTTTTTTTGATATTGAGCCACATGAGTTGTTTGTCAATACTGAAGACTAATCCCTTGTCAGTCGCATTGTTTGCAAATCTTTTCTCCCATTCTGTGGGTGGCCTTTTGTTTTGTTTCCTTTGCTGTGCAAAAGCTTTTGAGTTTAACAGACATCTGTTGCATTTCTATACATCAACAACAAAAGATCAGAAAGAGAAATTAAAGAAACAATCCCACTTACCATCACATCCAAAAGAATAAAATACCTAGGAATAAACCTACCAAAGGAGACAAAAGACCTGTACACCTAAAACTATAAGATGCTGATGAAGAAATCAAAGATGACACAAACAGATGGAAAGATATACCATGTTCTTGGATTTAGAAGAATCAATATTGTCAAAATGACTATACTACCCAAGGCAATCTACAGATTCAATGCAATCCCTATCAAATTACCAATGGCATTTTTCACAGAACTAGAACAAAAAAATCTTAAAATTTGTATGGAGACACAAAAGACCCCGAATAGCAAGGCAATATTGAGAAAGAAAAACAGAGCTGAAGGAAGCAGACTTCCTGACTTCAGGCTATACTACAAAGCTGCAGTCATCAAAATAGTATGGTGCTGGCACAAAAACAGAAATATAGATCAACGGAACAGGATAGAAAGCCCAGAAATAAACCCATGCACCTATGGTTAATTAATCTATGACAAAGGAGGCAAGACTAGACAAAGGAGGCAAGACTATACAATGGAGGGAAGACAGTCCTTCAATAAATGGTGCTAGGAAAACTGGACAGTTACATGTAAAAAGTGAAATTAGAAGATTCTTTAACACCATACACAAAAATAAACTCAAAATGGATTAAAGACCTAAATGTAAGACCAGATATTATAAAACTCTTAGGGGAAAACAGGCAGAACACTCTTTGATATAAATTGCAGCAATATCTTTTTTGATTTGCCTCCTAGAATAATGGAAATAAAAACAAAACTAAGCAGAACTTTTATATGTACCAGGAAACCAAAAATTTGTGTGACTCTCTTTATTGCAATGGTCTGGAACCGAATCCACAATATCTCCAAGGTATGCCTATAATGATTTTCCTTAACTCATCAGAGAACTGAGGTCTTAGGCCAAGTAACCAAACTGAAATCTACATAGACATAGGCTACTATAGAGAAAAACAAGACTCAAGCAGTTGTTTATTGGAGCAGACAAGAGCAGACACCATAAAAGCTAGTAAGAGCTGACTGTAAGAGTGTGGAGTCTCTGAGGGTGGCAGACATAGACCAATTGACACCCTCCTTCACATTCTCCCTGTAGGAACCCTACCAGGTATTCATGGGAAAGACTGGGGAGGATCTTGAGAAAGCTTTTCCTAGTACCAGCCCGGGGATGGAGAGCAGCCACTGATAAAACTCCACCCAGAACATATCTCCTCCATCTCCTAGAGGATACAGAAGCCAGAATCTGAAGGGGAAAGAGGAGGCACTAGTGAAAACCCACTGCAGATGGACGAAAACAGGAAAACAAATGAAGTTCTACCCTGAGGGAGTGGCAGAAACTTGTTAGACACAGATTTGAAAGCAGAGGAACATTCCCAAGACCCAGGTTCACAGCGCCTGCCTAAAACTGAGGATAGGGCAATAGATATTACCCTAACTGAAAAAATTAAAAAAGTAAAAACCAACCAACCAAAAAACCAGAAAAGAGTTTTAAAGAGCTGTGGGACAATGTCAATCCACATATCATTGGAATCCCAGAAGGAGACAAAGGACAGAAAAGGAAAGGAGAAATAACCACTAGGGTTTTACAAACATAGTGATAGAGTCCAAACCAGTGGCCTACAAAGCTTAGAAAATACCAAGCAGGATAAATATGAAAGAAAAGAGGAGGGAAGGAAGGAAGGAAGGAAGGAAAGAAGGGAAGAAGGAAGCGAGGGAGGGAGGGAGGGAGGGAAGGAGGAAAAAGTGAAGCATACCATATTCAAAGCACTGAAAACCAAAGAGAAAATCATGGAGGCAACCAAAGAGGGGAAAATATATGTTATCTGTAGAGGGAAAAGGGTAAGGATTGTAGCAAATTTATCATCAGAAGTCATGCAAGTGAAAAGACTTGAGTTCTATCATTAAAGTGATGAAAGAAAAAGAACTGTCAACCTCAAATTCTTACTCAGTGAAAATATTCTTCAAAAATTAAAGAGAAATAGAGACTTTCTCAGAAAAACAAAAGCAAAAACATTGCTATCAGACTAGACCTACTCTACAAGAAATGTTAAAGGAAGTATTTCAGGCAGAAGAAATTAGATATAGGCCAAAAACATGGATTTACACAAAGAAATGAAGAGATCAGAAATGAAATAAATGCACAATAGAATATTTTTTCTTATTTCAAATGTGCTATAACTGGCTTTTAAAGCAAAAATAATAAAAATATATTGTGTGATTATAGCATCAGAGGTAGGAATTGGGAATGTGCTGTTATAAGGTTCTTTACGCTTATAACAGTATAAGCAGTGAAGCAGTATAACGTTATTCAAAGGAAGACAAATATTATTTTCAAATGTATGTGGTAAATCACATTAATGTTTAAAGAAATATTTAAATAATAAGTCAACACAGAAGATGAAACAGAATCACAGACATGCTCATTTAAACCAATAGAAGGCAGAAAAATATGAAGTAAACAAAAATGAAAACAAATACAAAACAGCTAGCAAGATGGTACAGTTTAATCCAACCCTATGAATAATCACTTTAAATGAGAATGGTCGAAAGAAATCAATAAAATGATGGAGATTGTCAGAATGGATTAAAAAAAGTAAGACCCATTCATCTGTCACCATGCAGAGGACCCCCTTTACCTGTTTCACCCTCCCTGCCTCTGGTAACCACTACACTGTTCTCTATACACAGAAGTAGAAATATAATGTTGTACACATGAAACTTATATAATGTTATCAGCCAATGTTTCAATTAAAAAATTTTTAATAAAATAAAAATTAAGGTTCAACCATAGGCTGTCTACAAGAAGCCTACTTTAGAAATAAAGAGATATAGGTTGAAGTCAAAAGATGGAGAATGCATGCATACACATATAATCATGAATCAAAAGAAAACCAGAGTATCTGTATTAATTTCTGAAAAAGTAACTTTCAGAACAGGAAATATTATCAGGGATAAAGAGGGCTATTAGATAATGATAAAAGGGTCAATTGTGTAAGAAGGCATAAAAATTTTAAATGTTTATGCACTATCAACACAGCTTCAAAATGCACAGGCCAGGGCTTCCCTGGTGGCGCAGTGGTTGAGAGTCCGCCTGCTGATGCAGGGGACACGGGTTCGTGCCCCAGTCCGGGAAGATCCCACATGCCGCGGAGCGGCTAGGCCCGTGAGCCATGGCCGCTGAGCCTGCACGTCCAGAGCCTGTGCTCCGCAACGGGAGAGGCCACAACAGTGAGAGGCCCGCGTACTGCAAAAAAAAAAAAAAAAAAAAAATCAGTGAAACCCAAAGCTGGCTCTTTGAAAGATCAGTAAAGTTGATAATATTCTAGACAAATTGACCAAGGGAGAAAAAGCAAATTACAATATCAGGAATGAAAGACTTTAACACTGATCCCCTAGACATTAGAAGGCTGATCTAAGAACACTACAAATAACTCTATAGCCACACATTTGACAACTTAGGTGAAGTGGACCAATTACTGAAAGACACAAACTACCAAAACTCACCCAAGATATAGATAAACCAGATAATCCTACATCTATTAAAGGAACTGAATTCTTAGCTAACCGTTGTAAAAGAATTTTTTTTTCTCCAATGAAAAAATTCTAATCCCAAAAGTTCCCACGGGTGAATTTTACTGAACATTTAAAGTCAGAAATGTTTATTCCACACAATACCTTTCAGAAAATAGAAGAAGAGGAAACTTGCCCACTCTTACCAAGAGGCCAGCATTACCCTAATATTTTTCATGATCACAGACACAAAATCCTCAGCAAAATATTTGCAAATCAAAGCTATTAGGGAATAAAAAGATACAAGACATCACCACGAAGTGAGGCTCATCCCAGGAATGTAAGCTTGGTTCAACATTCAAAAATCAGTCAATATAATTTGCCATATTAACAGAATACAAAGAAGAAACCATATGATTCTCTGGTGCAGAAACACAATTCTAAGCCCCTTCTATCCAGATAGCATCAATTCCAGGATGACTTACACAGAGCACCAGTAGATTGAGCCTTTGTCCTCTTGCAAACCTGAGGTCCTTTCCAGCATCACCCATTGCTGACAAACGAAGAAGCAAAAAGTTGTAGATATGTAATGACCTGATTATTTCTTACACTCACCTGACTCAAGTCATAGGCAAGGCAAGAGAGTAGAGGTGCCCAGGTGCTCTCGGGAGCCGGCACTTTTACACACATCTGAAATCATCCCTTTTTTTGCATCACAGCCCCCTCTCAAATTCTTTCCGGGGGTGGAGTTTCCTGGTTCTAGTTAGCTCTGCTTCTATTTGAGTTTCTCATCTGCACCTAGTCTTTCATGTTTTTCATGTGTTAAGAGCACAAGGAAGGGCAGCTGAGAGGAAGAGGCAGGACTCAGTCCCTAGCAGACCGTGTTCCAACTGACGAAAGCTGCCCCACCCCGACACCCGGCGGGTTTCACTCACTTCACTTGTATGGGCACAACGATGTTACCTTTTTGCATTTTCCTCTCTTTAATTTGTTGAAATTACTCACTTCACACATTCATTCTCAATCTCTTCCAAAAGCTTTTTGTGTCAGTGAGTGAATCATCCCCTTTCTTTTTATTATTATTTTAAAATTTTATTTTATTGAAGAATATTTGATTTACAATGTTGTGTTAGTTTCCTGTGTACAGCGAAGTGATTCAGTTATACATGTATATAATAGTTTGCATCTGCTAATTCCAATTTCTCAATCCATCCCTCCCCAATGCCCCTCCCCCATGTAGCTGCAAATGGCAATATTTCACTCTTTTTCATAGCTGAGTAGTATTCCATTGTGTGTGTGTGTGTGTGTGTGTGTGTGTGTACACCACCTCTTCTTTATCCATTCATCTGTCAAAAAGATAGCTGCACCTCTATGTTCTTAGAAGCACTGTTTACAATAGCCAAGACATGGAAACAACCTAAGTGTCCATCAACAGATGAATCATCCCCTTTTGATGAATAAAATCAAGACTTTGACACTCCCAAGGCACTGGGAAAGGCTATGGGGTCATGTGCCACACAGACATGATGGTGAGTTCTCCTTTCTGGTGGCTTTGCTCTCTGGATAGGCTGCCAGTTTCCTAAACCATCCAGTCCAGGCTCCTCTTTGCTAACTGCTCTTCTCTCAGCATCTCTCTCCTGATTCATATTTTACTCTGAGCAGCAGGATAAAAACAGGCTGCACTCTCCACCCTTGACTTGGAAATTTCCTCAGCTGAACAACCAAGTTTATCGTTACAAGTTCTGCTCCCTACACACCAGCAGGGCACAGCTTCACTAAGCTTTCTGCCAATACGTAGAATAGATCCTCTTCCTCCAGCTTCCAGTAGCATTTCTTCACCTTCTTCTGAGCCTTCTAGGGCAACATTCTCCAAGTCCAGTCTGGGAGCTGAACCAGCAGTGGTCTTAAAGTCCCTGTGTCTATAGTCTGTTTCTGGTGACTTAGGCATTATACAAGGGAATGTAGGATTTTTCCACAACGCTCCTCACTTCCTTTGAGTCCTCAAGACCAGAGTTCTTTACACTTGTATCTCCGATAACAGTCTGTTCAAAGCAGTCTAGGCTTTTACTATCATGCTGGTCAAGACTCTTCAAGCTTTGGGCCACTGCCTAATTCCAAAGCCACCATCACATTTGTAGGTATTTGTTACAGCAGCACCCTGCTTCCACGGACTGAAATCTGAATTCGTTTTTTCTGTTGCCAGCATGTTGCCACAGGTGTATCATCAGGTGTGTGTCAGGGGTGGGGTGGGGGTGGGGATCATGGGACCCAAAATCTTGCCGACCACACTGTCACTGCTACTGAGACCCAAGTCAGAGTTCTGCGTGCCCGGTTATAATTAATCAAAGTCTAATCTCAGACTACAGGGCAAGGAGAAAGCGGTGCAACCCTTCCTATCTGGCAGGGAAGAGAAACCCACTGACATCTCCCAGTCCTGGAGGAGCTCACAGAGGCAGAGTCTGGACTAGACTTGACTTATTGGATCTCAAACTGGAACCCTAGAGGAAAGGTGGAGAAACGCTTTCAACAATTATTCCAGAAGGGGTGAGTTACACAGGCTATGTGTCTTCATTCCAAAGAAGGGCTTGAGAGAACTTCCCTGGTGGTCCAGTGGTTGAGACTTCGCCTTTCAATGAAGGGGACGCGGGTTCAATGCCTGGTCAGGGAAGTAAGATCTCACATGCTGCAGGGCGACTAAGCCCGCGTGCTCTAGAGACACGTGCCACAACTAGAGAGAAGCCTGCGCGCCTCAAGGAAAAGCCCATGGGCTGCAACAGAAGATCCCGTGTGCCACAACTAAGACCCAATACAGCAGAAGGAAGGAAGGAAGGAAGGAAGGAAGGAAGGAAGGAAGGAAGGAAGGAAGGAAGGAAAGAAGGATTTAAAAACAAAGGAGGGCTTGAGGTGGTGAAAAAATGAATTGCTACCTGCTTCCCCGCCACCCTCAACTGCTGCCTCCAAAGCACATGTGCGGGCATGTGCACACACACACACACCTCTTACATGAATTTTTACATTTCAGGTGGGTCTATTAGTTTCCAATAAACATACTTGGCCTCTATTTTTGGATCTCATCACCCTAATGAAAGGATTGCCAGAATGCTTCATAGCCAATTATTGTGTGAAAGAGAAATGCATGTATTTATTCCTTCTCGATAGCGATGATTAAGGGAGTTCATTTCTCTGGAGTCTAGCAGATGTTTAAAATCTAAATGAACTGACTACAGTGAAGAATACCCTCTTTCCAGCCCAACCTGAGGAAAATGCCACTCTAGACTGTGCTGTCTTGTCCCATCCCATTAGCATGAAATCTCTCTTCTGTTCCTCTGCATCTCACTGTGAGGATGAGATAAAGCAGGTGCCAAGAAGATCCCACTCAGGGCAGGAACTGGCTCTCACTTCCCATCTGAGAAACCCAAACCCCAAATCTATTCTCTATTCTGGGTTTCCTGCTGGTTTGTTTCCCCACTGCAGTTCCATTAGGCTGCATTGGATAATTATTCCTCTACAGCAGAAGAAATATATTCATACAGAAAAGATCTCTCTAAATAAATCTACTTTTGAAGTTCTCCCCTGGGAGATAAATTTTAAGCAGCAATGCGTCGTTATGGAAATACACATCAGTAACCTTATCTTCGTTGAGAACTGTTGACAGCTCCCACTGCACTTACCACCAAAAAGCCCTCCTTTTTGTACAGGGAAATAGCAGTGTTGCCTGCCATGCACTATGTTGCAGCCAGATGACTGGTCTACTGGACCAGATCAGCACGGGTGGGTCATACAGCAGAGTCCCAATATGCAGGTGTCAAAATTTAAATTCCATTTTAAATGGAAATATAAACCAGACTTACACTCAGCCTTGGTTGTTAGTGTTTTGAGGATATAGAATTAAGCCTTTCTCCATGGCTCAATGACAAGAGAGGCCATCAAATGTCCTGGAGGGTCCAGCAGGCTTGTGGCATGTCACACTCTTGATTTGCCCCACTCTGGACACCTGACCACATCCAGCAGGTAGAGTCGCTCTGACTCTGGCCTCTCTGTGCTCAGGTTCTGCAATCCTCCAGAAAACTCTGAGAGAGGAAAGCGACAGAAAAGTCATAAAAATTTAGTGCTTCGTTAATGTGTGATACCATGCAGCCAAAAGAGGGGCTTGTCTTCCTTCTCACCTCTCTGCAAAACATGGTTAACTGTGGACTTTGCAATCAACTCCACCAATAAGGAGAACACAATAGGGGAATAGGGTTAAGAGGTAACTGATGAATATTATTTTTTTCCTCTTTTGCTTTCTGACTGCATTATAAAATATTTTATGAGCCAAATATAAAATATCTATTTTGAATGCCTACAAATATATATGTATATATTAAATAGTATTTACTTTAAATGTTATTACTTTTTTATTTCAACACAAAATAGTTAACAAACCAGCTACATTCAATTACATAATTCTAACACCAATGAAAAGTTCTGGTTTTTTCCTGGGTAGACCCAAGGAATTGTCTGGCCCTTTCTTCAAGCTAGCACTTGAAGTGGCTGCCAGGGAAGCAGAGGCATCTTGGAAGATGTGTAAATCTGTAGGACTGCAAATGTCTGGTTCCAATGTGGGAACTGCAATGTCATTACTGGAAGCAGCACGTGAATCAGCCCCGTCTGTGCCTGCTCAACGCAGACTGCAACCAAAGCTCAGTAACTCTTGATTTTATTACTAATAGAATTAATTCAATAAAAATCATGATTTTATTTTTTCAGAGATCTCCATTTTGACAGCCTTCTGAGCTAAGTCCTATTTTCTCCATTTCTATTCTGTGTTATAAATTAATTGATCTCACTGATGGCAAGTGGACATCTGGTATCTTCTGTTGAAACTTCCTCAGGGAAGAGGAAGGTCAGGCTTGTAAGCACTTGCCCGTTGAAGCAGCCAAGGAAATTGCCAATTCTCACTGAGATTGTCTGCTAACCCGGTCCCTCTTGCTCTGTTTATTTTGGGTTTGATTTTTGTTTGTTTGTTTGTTTTCCTTTACAAATCTCAAGCTTCTAATTTCACAAACAAAATTACCTGGGGTCCCTGGCCTCGTTGGGTCATGAGTGTTGACAGCAGCCCTCCCTATGAAGAGCCAAACAAAACATTAGATAATTAACATGACTTAGGAGTTTGTAAGCCCAAGTTAAATCAAACTGTAGGCTTTTTTTTTTTTTTTTTTTTTAGCGTTTCTATGCTATCTGCATGCCTCACCTATTGTGATCCCATTATAAGAAATGAAGCTGTGATTCTGCAGTGAGATAGCCCTGGTGTTGCCACGGTACTACTCTACATCAGTCACTGCTGGGTAGGAAATCATCTTTATTATGTGATTTGCATTTTATAGATTACAATCCTGTGTCAGTCCCATCTGACATTGCCTCAAGTGTACTTCTTCACAGGCAGGCAGATGTTGTCCCCATTTTAAAAATATGCAAGTTGAGACAGAAAAGGCAAGTACCTCGCCCAGGGCCAAATGTGTATGTTCATTGCTCACACAGTGACATTCAAGGACACAGAGTCAGTGTTTAAAGGCCCAAATACATAATTAATATATAGTATTATATAGTACGTAATATAAAACTTATGTATTATATATTATACACCAAAATATGCTAATAGGTCAATTTTAAAATATATTAGTATATTAATATTTTAACACATATAATATATAAATATATAGTGATATATTAATATATTAAATATATATTGAATATTAAATATATGTTAAAATATGTTTATATAAGTATTATATTTAATATTATATATTAATATATTTAAAATGAAATATATTAATATATACTTTATTGATTAATATATTATTAATACATACTATATTGAAATATATTATAGGTACTAGGTACTAATATATGTTAATAAATAAGTATAGTATATTATACCAGATTATTATATATTACTATATATAATATATAAAAGCATATAGAATATAATATGAAATAATATAAAAGTACTATATACTATACATTAATATATAGTTATCTTATCTATTATGTATAAAAATATACTAAGTATACTATATATAATATGATTACTACATACTAATAAACTTATCAATTATTATTAATGTAATAGCATATGTAATATAATATACTAATACAATATAATATGATAATGATTATAATTATATTAATTAATAGTTATCACAATATATTATATATTAATGCATTCCAATTAATATTGATTATAATTTGTGTAATTATACTGTACCATATTATGTATTAATTATTAATTATGTGAGTACATACTCTATTGATATAATACAAATGTTAATTAATATATACATTGCCATTCCCTTAACAACAACAGAATGACATGAGGGGAGGTAAGGAGCCTCACCTTCTTCATGAGCTGTCATGGTTTCAGCCCTGTGATGCCTCATAGCTTTCCCAGGCTCCTGAGCACCTGTGAGTGGGTGATGCTGAGTTCTTCTGTGCTGAGGGCTGACAGGAAAGGAGTATCAGGTTCAGATTGAAGTGTTTACGTCGGGTGGAGGAGGGTGATTTCTGTGTGCAAAGGTGAAATCTCAGTGTATGAGGTATTGCCATACATGGGTCCAAGATGAGGTCTCCTTTACTTTTTCCCTTTAATTTGGAATCTTTTATTCTCATGATGTTTAATATTCTTTTTTCCTTTTTTATGTTATTTTGAGAGTTTTAACTGAGTGTTATGAGCTGAACTGTGCCACTCCCCAAAACCCATATGTTGAAGTCCTAACACCCAGTACTTCAGAATGTGACTGTATTTTGGAGAGGGTCTTTAAATGAGGCAATTAAGTTAAAATCAGGTCATTAGATGAGCCATAACCCATTATGACTGGGGTCCTTATAAGAAGAGATTGGGGACACAGACTCACACAGAAGAAAGACCATGTGAGGACATGGAGAAGGCGGCCGTCTACAAGCCAAGGAGAGAGGATTCAGCAGAAACCAACCATGCAGACACCTTGATCTCAGACTTCAAGCCTTCAGACTGTGAAAAAATTAATTTCTGGTGTTTAAGCCCCCCAGTGTGTGGTACTTTGTTATGGCAACGCTAGCAGACTAATCCAATGACAAAAATCAATTTAATGTTCCTGCAAATCTGTAATGTAGAGATTAGACTCTAAATTATTAATTTAGCACTTAATAATTTAACAATTATTTGATGATGATGATGATGTCAATCCCAAGTGTAAAAGTTCAGCCATGTTTTGATCATGTATATAGCTGGATACCTACATCAGGGTACTTGGATTATATCCAAACAACTAAAATAGCCTAAAGCAAATCAGAGTTGTCACTACACCCTCCTGAACATAAGAATGTGAGGGTTGAGTCCCAGATCAGCTAACAATTTACACTGGACTTTGCCTGGGTCATTTTCTACCCTGAACCTCAGTTTCCTCTGCAGAAAACTGAGGGTGTTGAAGTTTCTCCTACCTCTGGATATGTTGTGGTTCTAGATAAGAACTCTAAGGGGAAAACGACTTTCAATTCTATTTTCTGGAAGTAGCCATGGTTATTATCCTAAAACCCAAAGAGAAAAGACCATTTCCTGAAGATTCATATTCTGGCACCTAGCACCTCTTCTGGATTATCTGTTATTTGAACCTTGTATTGTCTCGCCTCACCCACAAAAACATACTTTCTTGGAGAAGAATGGATGGATCTTATATTAGTTTCCATCTCCTCCTGTATCTAGCACTGTTTCTATAAACATACTAGAAGTCTGACTAATGTGGACTTAATGAATTAGCAGGATAATCTGTGTATGTGTGTGTGCGTGTGTGTGTGTGTGCGCGCGTGTGTGTGTGTGTAGTGACAGTCTGATTCTTTCATGAGATGAAACACAGTCAAATCAGGAAGGGAATTACTGGCTAGTACACCACGAGCATATAAACCATATGATCTACCTGAAGAAAGTATTCAAAAGAGAATTCCAATAGAAGAAAATAGACAATGCAAAAGAGAGGGAAATAACAAGTCAAGAAAAACAAATCGTTTTGGGCCAGTAGATGAGCTTAAAGTTTTGGAGACTACCCCAGGCTTCTTGTCCTCACCCCACGGGTCCCCCAGCCCAGTCTAGGACCCCTGGACACAGATCAGAGAAAGGAGCAGGACAGCCTGGCCGAGCTGGGCCTCCCCAGCAAATGGGGAGAGTCCCCTCATGAACACACCTAAAGATAAAATCAGCAAATCCCCATTTCTCAGAAAACACCAAATTAAAAAGGAGACTTGCCCAAGATTTGATAGAAAGCAGGTGACACCCACAATTGCTGGGGTTTGGCCTTAAGGAAGACAAAACCCACCGGAGCCTTGTGAGCTGGAGGCCTGGGGTCGGGATACAGTTGTACCTCCCTTGCCCTCTCTTTGCTCACAGAGAGAGATTGGATGGAGAAGAGATGGGAGCAGTCCAGCCACTGTTATGACACATCTAAGACCCCCACGTCAGTGGGAATTAAATCCGACTCCTGTGTTTCATCGGCTTCAGCCAAAGAATGTGGGTTTGCAGAGCCAGTGCCTCCAGATAGTGCACAGGTCTGGAGTAAATGACCCAGGGCGGAGGCCAGCATCCATGCAGAGGGTCCATGAGTATAGCCAGAGTGATGCCTGCATCTCCCTACCTCCACAGGCCGGGGGCCACACTGTCCAGAGGAAGGAGGAAAGGCAGGACGCAGGGCCAGGACTGTGGAGCGCTGGGATGAAGCCACCAGGGATGGCCCGGAGCAGGAACTTCTTGCTGCAGGGGGCAAGTTTGGCTCAGAAGAGGGTGCCCTGGGCACCACTCCTCAGGATGCTGCTCCCGACTCCCCTCCTCTGTCACCCTCTTGGCCACAGTCCTATTTTACTCTTGCTGTCTTCCCTACAGGGCAACGTTGGAGTAATGGCACCAAGGTCCCCTCTGATCACACCAAAGCCACCCCAACTCCCAGTGGCTCCTGTGGTCTCAAGTACCCCCCTCACCTGTTCCAATCCATCTGTCTAGCTGCACCTAGCACTCTCCTGGCCCCATGGGTCCCTCATAGCCTGCCACCTCACACAGCAGTGAGCCAAGACAAGAGGTCTGTTTCTGGAGACACCAACGTGGTCCCCTGGCTTCCGCTCTTGGACAGCTAGCTTCCCGCTGTCCTTCCCATTGCCTACCCAACCCCAGCCTTCTAGACACCTGACTTCCTCAGGCCACCAGCACTCAGCCCAGCTCAGCCTTGCTGTTCTTGTATCCCCCGAGTCCCAGCTCTAGGCGGGGAGGTGCTGGTCATCTGATCCAAGAGCATCTTTGATTGTGGCATCTCCCCAGCCTCAAGGAGACACATGTGAGCACCAGAATCCCTCTGAGCCTTGGAGGAGCCTACCATCCAGGGGCAGTTATCATGAGAAAGGGAATCCAGCAGGGCTGGCTAACTCTTCTCCCTCCGTACCTCTGTCCCTGCTGTTCCTATGGCCCTCTGCCCCTTCATCACTGTGGCAACACCAAGTAAGTGCCTCACCCAGGGACCCAGCTTCTGATCCCAAGGAACATTCTTTTCTCCCCCACTTGACCACTTCTACTGAACGTGACAGCCTGCCACGCTGCTGTGTATGTATGTGTGTATACACCCTGCTTCTTCTACCTGAAAGCACAACCATCTTGGCACACACTGTCCCCACCTTTATGTGTCCTTCAACGTGGAGTAAAATACTTCAGCAGGTACCTTGGACCTGAGTGAACGTTTACCTAGTTGAGTCATGACCCATTGGATGTGTGTCCAAGGAGAAGCAAGGTGGGACAACTCTGCAGGAATTCCTAGGAAATGCAGCCCCTCCCTCCAGTGCTTTATTTGAAGTCAAGGTGAAACGGGTTCCCAGCCCAAACCATGGGTCAGTTCCCACCTGCCCTGTGACCCGAGGATGAGGCCCTGGTGGTCCAAGGCACCACAGGTTGCCTTGCTCCTACTCACATATCCCTTTTACTGCTTTCGATTTATGCAAATAAATGTTGCCTTCCCAATTACAAGTGCCTTGGAAGGAAGGACAATAACACAGATTACTATGTTTGTGCTCTATCAATATTTTGTGACTCAGTTCTTGATTTGTTTTTCAAGGGATGTCTGTCTGAATGACCCATCACAAGAGCGGCAAAATTCTGCCTGGAAATAAAAGGGCCCGCAGGGAAACAGTAAAGGTCAGGTTGTCTGTGTCTGCTGTTTTCTGTTTCATGCACTCTGCTCCACGGGAGTCACCATTTCATCTCCAGCCAACGTCTTGGGGGAGCTACTATCACCATCCCCAGTTTGTGTGTGAATAAACTGAGGTGTGGAGAGGCTAAATAATTTCTCCAAAGTCAAGCCAGCACCCATATTCTTGGCCACTTGGTGCTGTTTCCTACTTGGTGATCAGCTGTGTTCCAGGCTCAGAGCTGGCACGGCCAGGACAGAGGACAGAGTGCCAGGAGGGCTCCTCCCCGGCTCTCTAACTTCCCCAGGAAGTGAGGGGCCGAGGGGGGGTCTGTGCCTCTAACGTTCTCTTGTATGTTTGCAGGGAATTTTTAACCTCCCAGTTAGTGGTCAGCCCAGGAAAGATGTGAAATGCTGCTTGCTGAACTCAAGGTCCCCAAAGGGAGAGTCAGCCAAACGGAGAGCCAATAGAGCCCATTTCTCTCCTTGGAACTAAGAGACAAAGCCTCCTTCTAACAGCCAGCACCAACTTCCAGCCGTGGGAGTGGCCACCACGGAAGTGGGTGCCCCAGCCCCAGTCAAGCCTTTGGATGAGGCATTCCCAGCTGACAACCTGACTGCAACCCTATGGGGTTCCTGAGCTGGAGGCACCCAGCCAAGCCAACCCAGATCCCGACCCAGAGAAACTGTGTAAGGTGATAAATGTTTGTTGTCTTAAGCTGCTAAATGTGGGGTAATTTGTTACACAGAAATAGACAACTATTAAGATTATGTATTTACATGTATTATCTCCCGTATTAGATTTTAGATTCCTTAAAATGATGATTCCTATTTATCACGTTGTATCTGGGACAATGTCTCAAGCCAGATAGGTCTTCCAGAAATGTTCATTGCATCCATTAGTGAATCAATGGATTTCTGATCAACTTTGGGGCTGATTTTATTTGTCACACATTTATTAAGAACCTCATTTTAGTCTGGCATTGAGCTGGGCTCTGGGACAGGTCTGAGTCCCAGAGACCAACTCTTAGATGAGCTATGAGCATGCCCAGAGTTGTCCCAACCGAGACTCCCCACTCCCCACCAGTCCCTCTGGTTGAGGCTGACAAGGAGCTCAGATGCTAGTTTTAAAAAAAAGGAACCATAATTATAATGAAATATTAGAGGAAAATAATAAAAGTAAGTTGCTAGAGCTATGAATGCTCTCATTGCCTAGGAGCAGTGTGAAAGGCTTCACAAGGAAGTGACATATGAACCAGCGCTGCAGAGGGATTGAGAATATGCCAGGAAGACAAATGGCGGGGTGTGGGGGGCAGTGTGCTAGGAGGAGGGAACAGCCTATGCAAAGTCGTGGATGAGTGAGCATTCACTGTGTGTCAGGGGATGGGAAATGCCCACTTGTACCTTGGGTCTCAGCCATGGGGGAGCCAGCAAGAGAGGATACACCTGAAAGTGAGGCTGCTTTAGCTGTGGAGGGATTTCCTGGTGGCAGAAGTGCAACCACTAGCTAGCAACCTGAACCTTCTTTGAAGATTAGAGACTATATTCCTGACACTCCCAAATTTCCCAGCATTCCCCATTGTCCCCAAATTCCCAATAGACACTCCCAACTTTCCTAACTATCTGAACCCTCCCAGGAAGCATCATGTGCCAGATGAGATCCTGGCCTCTGAAGGTGAATACACCAGGGGCCAGGCCCTGCTGGGATGAGTGAGGATTAGGGTCTTTCCTGTTTGCTTCTGTAACTGCCGGGCAACAGAAACCCTTGCCTACATTTGGAGGTTGTTATAGACTGGATATTTGCATCCCAGAAAAATTCATATATTGAACCCCTAACCCCCAATGGGATGATGTTAGGAGATGTGGTCTTTGGGAGGTGATTAGGTTTAGATGAGGTGCTGAGGGTGGGGTTCCCATGATGGTATTAGTGCCCTTATAGGAAGAGACACCAGAGAGATTGTGAGGACAGAGTGAGAAGGTGGTGTCTGCAAGCCAGGAAGTGGGTCCTCACCAGGACCTGACCACGCTGGCACCCTGGCACTCCAGCCTCCAGAGTGTGAGAAATAAATGTCTGTTATTTAAGGCACCCAGTGTATCATATTTTGTTATGTCAGCCTGAGCTGACCAAGACAGAGACTCTGCTTGGAGAGGCAGGGACTTACTTTCAATCACAGAAGCCACGAAGGTTCTGATAGTCCTGTTCTCCAACCCCCCAGAAGCTAGAGCTCAGGCTGTGGCCTGGGGAAGGCCAATGGGGTGTGGGTCTGCAGAGAATGTAAAGAGTTCTCTGCAGGGAGAGTTTGGAGGTGACACTGACACCTGGGGACCTGAAACATCATCATGGCCCCCCTACTAGAGAGGGGACACCTTGGGTGTCAGGTAATAAAGGGATGCCTAGTTCAGGCCTCTCATGGGGGGTGCGCAGGAATTGTGTTTAAGACATGCAAAGGGGCTGGTACACCGTTATCGTTCAATTCATGCCCAGTATTGTTTTTTTCAGTCTTTGTTAGTGTTTTGTGGGCTTCTTAAAAGGGATCCCTTCTCATATAGGGTGTAACCCAGTTCTTCTTAATTAAAGATTTGCTTTCACAGAACTTTCTTTCTGGGCCTCCATATTCACGCCAAGCTGCACACCCAAGGGGGTGAACTGCTGTCATCAATTCCTTTAGATGAGATCATTCCTTATCTGGAGTTTTACTGGTACAGAAGAAGAAAATTGTTCTCAATATTATTATTGTGATTTGAGAATCTATTTATCTATTATTTTCATTTATGTTTTTGTCCTAGGAACAAAAAATTTGGACAATTTTATGTGCCTTTGTTTTTTTTGTTTTTGTTTTGTTTTGTTTTGTTTGGCTGTGTTGGGCCTTCATTGCTGTGCACAGGCTTTCTCTAGTTGCGGCGAGTGGGGGCTACTCTTCATTGCGGTGTGTGGCTTCTCTTGTTGTGGAGCACGGGCTCTAGGCATGTGAGCTTCAGTAGTTGCAGCACGTGGGCTCAGTAGTTGTGGTGCACGGGCTTAGTTGCTCCATGGCATGTGGATCTTCCTGGACCAGGGCTCGAACCTGTGCCCCCTGCATTGGCAGGTGGATTCTTAACCACTGCGCCATCAGGGAAGCCCATGTGCCTTTGTTTTTTTGGAGTTTCCATAGCAGTAAAAGATTCACTCAATAATGACATTTATAATTTTTCAACTACAGGTGGGATTATACCTATTTGTACTTTAAAGTCTCAGCAATAAAGCTTTCACCCAACTATACTCTGCTTTTTACATGCTTAAAAATTTGCTCTAAAGGGTAAATAAAATAGAGTAGCAGGGCATGAATCTCTAAGTTTTCAAAAAACGGACCTTTATGTTTATATAACATAATTTCATTTTTTTAAGTCTCCTTCCATGGGAGAAATGAAATTCCAGGCAACTCAGGCCTCCCCCCCCACCCCCCCCCACACAGAGAGGCACACACCACCTTTTCCCTTCTTCCTGCCAGTGTGGCTGTGTTTTGGATGGTTTCTTGATGCCATGGCCTCAGGGGCGGATGGGGATGGGTGTCTGTCCCCATCGTGTCATCCTCTGTCTGCCATCCCCTGAAGGGTGCATCTGCACGGGGGTTCCTGTCACTGCCGTGTGCAAGCTGCTGCTCAATCTCCCTGCACTTCTACCCCAGGGCCCCTTCAGTCCACCCCTCTCCCAGCTGCTTTGGGCTGTTCTTAGGGACCTAGGAGTAGCCCACTGCAGTCTGTGCCACTCTGGGGCCACAAGAAACTTGGTGGGACAGAGGTGGCCTTCTGTACTACTCTTGACTCCTGGGAAATTATTTTACTGCTTTGCAGACAACACTGGAGTGCAAGGGAGCTCTGTGATCTGTATGAGTCCTTCAGCCCACGTGACCATATAGCCAGGGCCACGTCTGCGCTGGGATGGGGGTGCAGCACTCAGAGACCTTGCAAGCTGGCAGGCCCCTGTGCTCCTGCTTCCCTGAGTCACCTGCCCTCTGGCTGTCTGTACCTGCCCTCCCTGCCAGGGCTCTCCAGGGGGAGTACCCTGGGCCTCTGGCTCAGAGCCCCACAACTCATTTCCCCTTTTCCCAGCCCAGGAAAGCTCAATCTACTCATCAGGGTGAGAGAAACTGACTCAAAATGAGCACGTGTTGTCTCTCAGGGCCCGACTTTCGAAACTCAAAATGTTTTCATCTCAGACTCTTGTTTTGAATTTCCAAAAGTCCAGTTTTGAAATATTAAAGGTAGATTGTGAAATGCAGACTCTCCATTCTGCTGTGTGTGGTACATACAACAGACACCGGATGATGCCCCAAGGAGGGTAAGATAGAAGGATGTCTGGAAGTGCTGTGGACAAAGAATCTGTAGTTTCTCTGTAAAAATAGTACCCCACTGCAGACGTAAATATTTGAATGTAACCTGGAAAGGACCTTTTGTATCCATCAGATTCTTTGGGGGCACTAATGATGACTGAACTTTGAATTGTTGAAAATCAGAGGTTGGGGTACTTTGGGAGATTGGGCTTCATCAGAGGCCATTGGAGCAGCCTGTGATGTGCCCTCTGGATGATGACATGGTCCGTCCCCATGGCTCAGTGCTGTGACGTGAGAGCTCCCCTGGGAGCAGGGGGTGTGGGAGTCTGCATGGAGGGAAATGGAGGGGACTGGGAAAATTTGGTTTGGGGGTTTATTCACACAGCATGAGTGTACTCCTCATATGGCCTCCCTCCTTACCCCGCCACAACACAGAGGAGGAAGCAAACAGGCACAGAGGAGGGTGAAGGGCATTTCCCAGGGCTCCCTTTCCATAGACACTCTCCACACAGGGCTCCCAGAGACTGGTGTGGACATCAGTGGGGACAAAGGCTGGTGTACCTGGACCCAGGTCTTCTCAACCTCCTCACTTGGCTCGTGTACACAGCTCCCAGCTCTCTAACTCCCTTCAAACGATGGCATCAAGATGGAATCTCTCTCTCTCCTTATTCCTTCAGAGCTAAACTGATACATCAGTCAAGCAGAAGCATGTCTAGTTTAACTGCTTCTGCTCCAGGCTGGTGTTGCACCTCTATCATGGAGGGTGTGGACTTCCCTCACTTCAACTAAGGGATGAATTTCTACTGAAGCTGAGAGTGGGCATGTACCGGGCTCTACCCTCAGATCACATACCACAGCTACTCTGTGCTCTTTCGGGCTAGTCCTGAACAGCCAGAATCACCATGCTTCTCTCTACGGGAGGAAGGCAGAAATATGGAAAGTGGGTGCTGATGAGCTGGGCTGAAAGTTACCTGCATTTAGAGTCTGATGTTTGGAAGGTGTGTATAGGAAAAAGAAAAGTGGGGGTGAAGTTATGGAATTTGGAATATATTACAAGCATTTAGAAATTGAAGACAAACAAACAAAAACCTGGTTCATGAAATGTGAGTTTTCAGGGACAGAGCATCCTCCCTTTGCTGGGGCACTATGCTTGGCGATCTATGCCACCCATGGATCTGGTTCTCACAAAGCACCAAGCTGCCATGTCTGTCCTACAGGGTTTCCCCAGGTTGTGTGGATCCAGGGCTCTTGACCTGGGCTCAAGGACACCCTTAGGGACGGTATCCACACTGGTTCCCATGGCAGGAAACACTACTCTCAGAAGCCCTACTCTGTACCCAACTATCCTGGAGAACCCCAGGCCATCACTGTTCAGTAAGGACCCTGGGGGAAGGTAATAAAAAAGGTCTTCAGACACAGTTCCCAAAATGTGCTTGGAGTCTGGAGGGATGGTTGAATTGCTAGGTTTTAACAAGATGTTGGCATTAGTTATGTGTAGTCAAGGGATCAACCCACAGAATGCTAGATTTGGGAAGGACTACAGAAATCTGTGACTTTGACTCTTTCTTTGTGTTGAGGACTGTATCCATCAGCTCAGGAATTCATAACAAAGTACCACAGACTAGTGGCTTAAACGACAGACATTTATTACCTCACCGTCTGGAGGCAGAGAGTTCAAAGTCAAGATGTCAGCAGATTTGGCTTCTCCTGAGGCCTCTCTCCTTGGCTGGACTCTCTTTGGCCTCCTCGCTGTGTCCTCATGTTCTCTGTGTGTCCATCACTGCTGTTTCTTCCTCTTCTTATAAGGACACCAGTCACATTGGATTATGGTCCCACCCCATGACCTCATTTAACTTTAGTTACACCTATAAGGGCCCTATATCCAAATATAACCAGATTGGGGGTTAAGGCTTCAACACAGGAATCTAGGGGACACAATGCAGTTCATAACAACAACCCATTCTGCTTCTGCATGGCATGGAACAAGAAAGTATTATACTATCTGCTGGCTCCAAAATAATCAAGGGTATAAATGGAATGGGTTAGACAGTGCAGTGAAAAATATTTCACCTCTCTTAGTCTCTATTTCTTCTTGGAAAACAGGAAAAGTGACATATATGCTGTATGGATAGGCGTGTTGGAAATAATGTTTGCAAGATGAGTATTTAATAAAGGGTGGCTATCCCTGTGAACCACTGGCATCATTCTGGACACTCCATGGGGTCCCAAGGTCCAGTGAAGCCCTTGGCCCGCTCTGAGAAGCATTTATCTGGAAAGTTGCTGCACATTATGCTATGAGACCAATCAACCCTGGATATGACACCAGGCTTGACACCTGGGCCACGGGCCAGACTCATACAGGGCCTGACACATGCTACCTGTCCTGTGGGAACATTATGGGAACTTTTTTGTGGGATCCTGAATGAACATCTGACTTCCCTTGAGGACTGGATCTGGTGTTGAGAGCACACCCTGTGCTTCACTACATCTGTCCTTATTCTTACATAGACTTCTTCATTTGAAGTCTCCAGGATAAGATATTTCTGTACCTTACAACCTGAAAAAATTTTTCAATTAAAAATAGATGGATAGATAGATGGATAGGTAGATAGATAGATAGATAATAGATAGGTGATAATTAGATAGATATCTTCCATAATAATGAACAGGGTTATGTGAGGGACTTACTCAAGTTGCAAACTAGAAAGTGGATTTTATGGAGCTACTCTGAAATTCTTATCACTGGGAAGATGCTCTACCAGGATCTAGAGTCAAATAAAGGGCTGGGGAAGGAGGGGCCAAGCAGCAACGGGGAGGCTGGGGTGACTGATCACAATGTCAAGGAAGGCCACAGAGTGGAGCAGGGAGAACTATCTCTGAAAATAAAGACAGTTAGTTTCCTGACAAAAATGGAGTAACAGGATTTAAATTTACTCTCATGCTGGAAAGAACTAATTTCTTTAAAAGACAAAATAAAAGAAACAATGGTTTTATGCCACTGGACGTTAGGCAGCAAAGGACAGTGAACCCTGAGGGCTGGAAACAAAAGAAGCAAGGCCTACAATTGTTTTGAGTTTCCAGACTACAACAAGATGAGGTGGAACTAAAGGCAGAGCCCAGAAGAGTCTTTGAATGGAGGAGACAGAACTGAGATCCCAGGAGAACAAGGCAGAAAGAGCACTCTACCAATGAGGGAGCACAGAGTGGTCAGCAGGCGATGACTGAAGCATGCATGTGAAGACATTACTGGATGCTGAGGAAAGAGCTTCCTGAAAGGATCAGAGGGAACAGTGCTTGGCACTCACATGGGGCAAAAATCATAACTATTCCCACCACCAGGCTGATGCATAATTTATGGGGCATTGCCTCTCTGGTGGGTAATAATTAATCCCATACTAAATATTAGGTCCTATCTAGCAAATTGTAAAAGCAGGACCCTAAGAATCAAACTGTTTCCACACAACCTAATAGCAAACATGTTACCAAACCAAGATACTGACACCAGGTTTTGGTGAAGGAAAGTGCAGCGTTTATTGCAGGCACCAAACAAGGAGTCTAGGCATCTAGTGCTTAAAGACCTAAACTCCCCAAAGGCTTTCAGGGAATGGTTTTTAAAGACAGGGTGAGGGAGGGGGGCTGTGGAGTGTGTCATCAGCTTGTGGACATTCTTCTGATTAGTTGGTGGTGAGGTAATCAGGAGTCAACCTCATCAACCTTCTGGTTCCAACTGGTCTGGGGTCTACATGCTTGTGGGCAGCATACAGTTAACATCTCCCACCTGGTGGGGGTTTCAAGATCTGCCAAACAGCTCAAAGGACATGGCTCAGAATATTATCTATAGCCCTTGAGGAGGAACTAAAGGTCCTTGACTTTGTTTGATGGCTAAACTATTATTATTTTATCTTGCTTGACTGTTTTCCTTTCTGCATTTTCTCACTTCTCTGATTAAATTTACTCTTTGGAAATCAGAGAAGGCCTAGGAGGCTACAATTTTATAAGAGGTAGGTGGAGGACATGGCGGGGGGGGATCTGTTCTGGGAAGGCCCCATAGGGTCCTCTCAGTTACAAAGAGAGCTCAAGAATATTTGTAAGAATACAAAAAGTCCATCATTCAACAAGATAAATTCACAGTACCAGACAACCAATAAAAAACTAACAGACATGCAAAGAAGCAGGAAAATACAATCTGGAATTAGAAAAAAAACAACCCAGAACTGATAGAGGTGTTAGCAGAAAAGAATATTACAGTTGTGGTTTCAACTCTATTACAGATCTCCAAAAAAGTTAAATAGAAATATGACCTAAATAAAACTTTTAGAAATAAAAAATTACAAGTCTGACATGAAAAATGCAATACACTGGATGGAAGTAAGGGCATGTTAGACATTGCAGAAGAAACAGATTTCCGAATTTGAAGACATAGCAATAGAAACTATCCAAGAACAAACACACAGAGAAGAAAAAAGATGCAATAAATGAATGAAAAGAGCATCCGTGAGGGGCGGAAGAAACTTGAAGTGATCTAATACACGTGTAATTGGTATTCATAAAAGGGGCAAGGCAGAAAATGTACCTGAAGAAATAATAGCCTAGAACATTCCAAATTTGCTGAAAATTATAAACCCAAAGACCAAAGTGATTCAGAAAACTCTGAGCACAAGACACATGAAAAAATTACACCAAGGTATACTACAATCAGATTGCTCAAAACCCCTGATGAAGAGAAAATCTTTTAAATAGCCAAGAAAAACACTCATACACACAAGAGCAAGAATAAGAATGATAGCAAATTTCTCATTTTAAAAAAAAAGAAGAAGACAGGAAAGAGAGTAGAATAACATCTTCAAAGCACTGACTGAAAAAATTGTTAACCTAGAATTCTATACCCAGAGGAAATACATTTCAAAAATGAAGATAAATTAAGACATTTTTGGACACACAAAGGCAAAATAATTCATTACCACACAAGAAGAAATGCTCATGTAAGCCCAACAGGCAGAAGAAAGATAGAAATAAGGATCTGCACAAACGAATGAAGGGGTCAGAAGTGGTAACTATACAAGATTATTTCTAAGTATTTAAATCTTTTAAAAGAAAATTGTTTAAACAATAGTAATAGCAATGTATTGTGGGGCTTATAAAATATATAAAATCATACAGGTTACAATAATAGCACAAAGGTCAGAACCTTACCTGTTGTAAGGTTCTTATGTTGTACTTGAAGTGGTGTAACTTCATTTGATAACAGACAATGGTAGGTTAAAGATATATTCTATAAATCTTAAGTGACCACCAAAACAACAAAACAGAGTTACAACTAATAAGCAAAGAGGTGTTAAAGTGGAATCATAAATAATACTCATTTTACCCATGAGAAAAACGGGAAGGAAAAAAGGAACAAAGTGAAAAAGGAACAAACAGAAAAAAATAGTAGGATTTAAAACTAACCATTTAAATTATCATAGTAATTTAAAGAGCCTAAACATTCTAATTAAAAGTCAGGGGTTGTCAGATTAGATAAAAATTCAAGACCCAGCTATATGCTGTCTACAAAAAAGAGCATTTTAAATATAAAGACACACTTCATTTAAAAGAAAAAGAATAGAAGATGATATACAATATTAAAATTAATCTAAATAATGCTATATTTGCTAGATTAATATCAGAATTAGTAGATTTCAGACAACAGAATGTTACTACCAAAAATAAGGTTAATTCACAATGATAAAGAGGTCAATTCATCAAGAGGACCTAACAATCCTAAAAATCTATGCAACCACTAATGCAGCTTCAAAATACTTGAAGCAAACACCAATAGAACTGGAGGGAGAAATAGACAGATCCACAATTATAGTCAGAGGTTTCAATACGCCTCTCTTAAAAAACAATTGAACAAGCAAACAGGAAGTTGATAAGGGTACAGAAGACTTCAGCTATACTGTCAAGTAACTTTTCCTAATTGACATATACAACGCTCCAACAACCAATATCAGAATATATATTTTTTTCATGTGCAACAGAACATTAACCAAGATATATTGGTTATATATTCTGGTCCCCAAAACAAGTCTCAATAAATTTAAAAAGATTTAAGTCAAACAAACTATGTTCTCCAATCATAAAGCAATTAAACTAAAAATCAATAACAGAAATATCTCAAGGGAAAAAAATCCCTCAACATTTGGAAATGAATTCATACATTTCTAAATAATATATTGGTCAAAGTAAAAGTGGAAAGGGAAATTAGAAAGTATTAGGAACTGAATGAAAATGCAACTTGTCAAATTTGTGGGCTTCTATTTCAACTCTGTTACAAAAGGAAAAGATGTCAAGTCAATGACTCAGCCCATATTAGGAAACAAGAAAAAAAAAAGAGGGAACAAAATGAAATGTATACATACAGAGAATAAAACTTAAGAGCTTAGACCCAAACTAACATAAAATAAATCAATGAAATCAAAAGTCATTCTTTTAGAAGGTCAATAAAACTGATAACCTTCTAGCTAGACTGAGCAGGAAAAAAGAAGATACAAACTACCAGTATCAAGAATGAGACATGTGACAATACTACAGATTCTATAGATATTTTTTAAATTATGGATTATTATGAGCAATTTTATATAAATAATTTTGACAAGTTAGATGAAATGGATAATTTTTTTGAAATATACAAACTAGAAAGCTCACTTGAGAAGAAATAGATAACATGAATTGTCCTCTATCAAATAAATTAAAATATATTTGAAATCCGTAGAAAATAAAAAATACCTCCTAGACCCAAATATCTTCATTGAGGAATTTAAGCAAGAAAGAATACCAATTCTTCACAAACTACAAACAAAATCTTACATAAATTTGAAGAGGAGAGACTACTTCCCAATTCATTCTATGACACCAGAATTACTCTGATACCAAAAGTAGATGAAGACATTATAAGAAAACTACAGATTAATGTCTTTTGAACATGAACACAAACCTTTGACATACAAGCAAACTGAAATTAGCAGTGTATAAAAGAGATCAGATGGATGACCAATTAATTAATATACCATTGATTCCAGTCATTCCACAGCTGGGCATTTATTTACCCAAGAGTAATCAAAGCATAAATCCATATAAAAACCTGTACAGGAATGTTTATAGGAACTATATTTAAAATAGCCAAAACTGTAAACATCCCAAATCTTCACCAATAATTGAATAGAGAGACTGGAGTATATTGATACAATGGAATACTACTCAGCAGCAAAAAGGGATGAATTAATGATACATGCAATAACATGAATGAATTTCAAAATAATTATGCCAAGTGAAAGAAGAGTTTTATTTAAATTCTGCAATATACAAACTAATATATAGTGACAGCAGACCAGTGGTTGTCTATGGATGGGGGCAGATTGGGGAGGTGTGTGAGGAGTGATTACAAAGGGACATGAAGAATTTCAGGGGATATCACATATAGTTATCTTGATTAAAAGGTGTATTCATTTGGTATACATATCTAATTGTAAACTTTGTGTCCACATTATTAAATGTCTATTATACCGTGAATGAAGCTATTTTATAAAGAAAATAATAACTTTAAAAGGAGAAATAAAGTATTTGAATCAGAAGTTTAAAAGCTACTCATAGAAAAAAGTGGCTTCTACTTCCACTTAGGATACAGAAAGTCACTAAGGATATGGCACGAGAGGAAACCAAATAACCTGCAAGATCCTAGTTTCTAAAACCCATCAGAGAGCTAAGAATGCAAAGAAACCTAAATGATCTAGAATCTAGATATTAACAAGCCCCTCTCAAGAGAAAGGAGATGCAATATTGTTCAGACTTAATATTAAGATGTTAAATATCCTCCAAATACTGTATGATATCGCTTATATGTGGATTCTAAAAAAAGAATACAAATGAATGTATATGCAAAACAGAAACAGACTCAGATATAGAAAGCAAACTTGTGGTTACCAAAGGGGAGAGGGAAAGGGGGAGGAACAAATTATGGGTATGGGATTAATAGATACAAACTACTACATATAAAATAGATAAGCAACAAGGATATACTGTGTAGCACAGGGGATTATAGCCGTTATCTTGTAATAACCTAAAATGGAGTATAATCTGCAAAAATACTGAATCACTATTCTGTACAACTGAAACCAATATAATATTGCAAATCAACTATACTTGAATAAATAAAAGTTTTTTTAAAAAAGATGTTAAAGGGCTTTCCTGGTGGCGCAGTGCTTGAGAGTCCGCCTGCCGATGCAGGGGACACTGGTTCATGCCCCAGTCCAGGAAGATCCCACATACCTCAGAGCGGCTAGGCCCGTGAGCCATGGCCGCTGAGCCTGCACGTCCGGAGCCTGTGCTCCGCAATGGGAGAGGCCACAACAGTGAGAGGCCTGCGTACCACAAAAAAAAAAAAAAAGATGTTAAATGTGCCCAAATTGTTCTATAGATTCAACACAATTCCAAGTAAAATTCTAGAAAACTTTTCAAAAGAAATTGACAGGTTAATGTTAAAATGTGTACAAAAATGCAGAGACTTTTATAAAAATAATCAAAAAAAGAAAATAAAACAAATTTGGAAGACTTATTCTTCCTGATTTTGAGACTTCATGTGATACAACATTAATCAAGATATTGGTATTGGCATTAAGATAAATAGATAAATATGACACAACAGAGTCTAGATTTGACTTTTGACTATGGGTGCAAAGCAATTCAATGTGGGAAAAGAATCTTTCAATAAAGCATGCCAGAACAATTGGAGAGCCAGTAGCAATAAAATGAGCATTAACCATTACCCCCACCATAAACAAAATTAACAACATATAGATTAGACACCTAAACTGAAAACCTAAAGCTATAAAACTTCTAGAAGAAAACAGAAAATGGTTGTGACCTTGAGGTAGGAACACAAAATGCCAAATAATAAAATATAAATAAATAAATTGAATTTCACCAAAATTTAAAAATTTTGCTCTTCAAAGGTAACTATTAAGAAAACAAAACGGCAAGCCACATCCTAAGAGAAAATATTTGCCATGAATGTATCAGAAAAAGGACTTGTATTCAGAAGATTGAAAGAGTTCTTACAAAACAATAACAAAAGACAAACTATTAATAAAGGAAAATATTTGAACAGACACTTCACAAATAAAGAAATACAAATAGCCAATAAGCACATGAAAATATGCCTAACAGTATTCAGGGAGATGCAAATTAAAACCACAATGAGGGGCTTCCCTGGTGGCGCAGTGGTTGAGAGTCTGCCTGCCGATGCAGGGGATGCGGGTTCGTGCCCCGGTCTGGGAGGATCCCACATACCATGGAGCAGCTGGGCCCGTGGGCCATGGCCACTGAGCCTGCACATAAGGAGCCTGTGCTCCGCAAAGGGAGAGGCCACAGTGGTGAGAGGCCCGTGGACCACAAAAAAAACCCCACAATGAGATACCACTCTATGACCACTAGAATCACTAAAATTAAAATTAAAAACAAAACAAAACACTGACCTTACCAAGTGTTATGAGAATACGAATATATTGGAACACTCATGTCATACTGTGGGAATATAAAATGATGTAACCCCTTTGGAAAACAATTGAACATTTTCCTAAAAATTTGTTTATTTATTCAAAATAAAATTATTTATTTATTTATTTATGGCTGTGTTGGGTCTTTGTTGCTGTGTATGGGCTTTCTCTAGTTGTGGCGAGTGGGGGCTCCTCTTCAGTGCAGTGCGTGGCCTTCTCATTGCGGTGGCTTCTCTTGTTGCAGAGCACAGGCCCCAGGCACGCAGGCTTCAGTAGTTGTGGCACATGGGCTCAGTAGTCATGGCTCGCAGGTTCTACAGCACAGGCTCAGTGGTTGTGGTGCACGGGCTTAGTTGTTCTGTGACATGTGGGAAGAATTCTTCTAAGCACATCCTTAGCTGCAATCCCTGCATTTGGATATATTGTGCTTTTGTTATCATTCATTTTAACTTTTGTTGTGATTTCATTTTAGACAGATGAGTCTAAAATGAATCTCCCAATTCATCCCACCACCACCACCCCTCCTGCCCCCACTTTCCCCTTTTGGTGTCCATACATTTGTTCTCTACATCTCTGTCTCTATTTCTGCCTTGCAAACCAATTCATCTGTACCATTTTTCTAGATTCCACATATATGCGTTAGCATGCGGTACTTGTTTTTCTCTTTCTGACATACTTCACTCCTTTGTATGACAGTCTCTAGGTCCATCCACGTCTCTACAAATGACCCAGTTTCATTCTTTTTTATGGCTGAGTAATATTCCATTGTATATATGTACCACATCTTCTTTATCCATTCATCTGTCGATGGACGTTTAGGTTGTTTCCATGACCTGGCAATTGTAAACAGTGCTGCAAAGAATATTGGGGAGCGTGACTCTTTCTGAATTATGGTTTTCTCAGGGTATACGCCCAGGAGTGGGATTGCTGGGTGATATGGTAATTCTATTTTTAGTTTTTTAAGGAACCTCCATACTGTTCTCCATAATCATCGTATCAATTTACATTCCCACCAACAGTGCAAGAGGGTTCCCTTTTCTCCACACCCTCTCCAGCATTTATTGTTTGTAGATTTTCTGATAATGGCCATTCTGACCAGTGTGAGGTGATAATTCACTGTAGTTTTGATTTGCATTTCTCTAATAATTAGTGATGTTGTGCCTCTTAGCCACCTGCATATTTTCTTTGGAGAAATGTCTGTTTAGGTCTTCTGCCCATTCTTTGATTGCATTGTTTGTTTTTTTAATATTGAGCTGCATGGGCTGTTTATATATTTTGGAGATTAATCCTTTGTTGATCCATTTGCAAATATCTTCTCCCATTCTGAGGGTTGTCTTTTCTTCTTGTTTATAGTTTCCTTTGCTGTGCAAAAGTTTTTAAGTTTAATTAGGTCCCATTTGTTTACTTTTCTTTTTATTTCCATTACTCTAGGAGGTGGGTAAAAAAGACCTTGCTGTGATTTATGTCAGAGTGTTCTACCTATGTTTTCCTCTAAGAGTTTTACAGTGACTGGTCTTACATTTAGGTCTCTAGTCCATTTTGAATTTATTTTTGTGTATGGTTTTAGGGAGTGTTCTAATTTCATTCTGTAACATGTAGCTATCCAGTTTTTGCAGCAACACTTATTGAAGAGACTGTCTTTTCTCCATTGTATATCCTTGCCTCCTTTGTCATAGATTAGTTGACCATAGGTGCATAGGTTTATCTCTGGGCTTTCTATCCTGTTTCATTGATCTATATTTCTGTTTTTGTGCTAGTACCATATTGTCTTGTTTACTGTAGCTTTGTAGTAAAGTCTAAAGTCAAGGAGTCTGATTCCTCCAGCTCCGATTTTTTCCCTCAAGACTGCTTTGGCTCTTCAGGGTCTTTTGTGTGTCCATACAAGTTTTAAGATTTTTTTGTTACAGTTCTTTTAAAAATGCCATTGGTAATTTGATAGCGATGGCATTGAATCTGTAGATTGCTTTGGGTAGTGTAGTCATTTTCACAATATTGATTCTTCCAATCCAAGAACATGGTATACCTCTCCATCTGTCTGGGTCATCTTTGATTTCTTTCATCAGTGTCTGACAGTTTTCTGAGTACAGGTCTTTTACCTCTTTAGGTAGGTTTGTTCCTAGGTATTTTATTCTTTTTGTGGCAATGGTGAATCTGATTGTTTCCTTAGTTTCTCTTTCTGATATTTCATTGTTAGTATATAGGAACACAAGAGATTTCTGTGCATTAATTTTGTATCCTGCAACTTTACCAAATTCATTGATTAGCTCTAGTAGTTTTCTGGTGGCATCTTTAGGATTATCTATGTATATCTATGTATCATGTCATCTGCAAACAGTGACAGCTTTACTTCTTCGTTTCCAATATGTATTCCTTTTATTAATTTTTCTTCTCTGATTGCCATGGCTAAGACTTTCAAAATTATGTTGAATAAGAGTGGTGAGAGTGGACATTCTCGTCTTGTTGCTGATCTTAGATGAAATTCTTTCAGTTTTGCACCATTGAGAATGATGTTTGCTGTGGGTTTTTCATACATGGGCTTTATTATATTGAGGTAGGTTCCCTCTATGCCCACTTTCTGGAGAGTTTTTATATACAGGTGTTGAAATTATGTCAAAACCTTTTTCTACATCTATTGAGATGATTATATGGTTTTTGTTTTTTGTGTTTTTGCGGTACGCGGGCCTCTCACTGTTGTTGCTTCTCCTGTTGTGAAGCACAGGCTCTGGACGCACAGGCTCAGTGGCCATGGCTCACGGGCCCAGCCGCTCCACAGCATGTGGGATCTTCCCAGACGGGGGCACAAAGCCGTGTCCCCTACATCGGCAGGTGGACTCTCAACCACTGCGCCACCAGGGAAGCCCCATCATATGGTTTTTATTGTTCAAATTGTTAATATGGTGTATCACATTGATTTGAGTGTACTGAAGAATCGTTGCATCCCTGGGGTAAATCCCACTTGATCATGGTGTAGGATCCTTTTAATGTGTTGTTGGATTCTGTTTGCTAGTATTTTCTTGAGGAATTTTGCATCTATGTTCATGAGTGATATTGGTCTGTCATTTTCTTTTTTTGCAGTATCTTTGGTTTTGGTATGAGGGTGATGGTGGCCTCGTAGAATGAATTTGGGAGTGTTCCTTCCTCTGCAATTTTTTGGAAGAGTTTGAGAAGGATGGGTGTTAGCTCTTCTCAAAGTGTGTGATAGAATTCACCGGTGAAGCCATCTGGTCCTGGACTTTTGTTGGTTGGAAGAATTTTAATCACAGTTTCAATTTCATTACTTGTGACTCATCTGTTCATATTTCCTAGTTCTTCCTGGTTCAGTCTTGGAAGGTTATACCTTTCCAAGAATTTGTCCATCTCTTCCAGGTTGTCCATTTTATTAGCTTAGAGTTGCTTGTAGTAGTCTCTTAGGATGCTTTGTATTTCTGCGGTGTCTGTTGTAACTTCTCCTTTTTCATTTTTAATTATACTGTCAATCATATTTCTATATATACTAGCAATAAACAATGAAAATGGAAAGTTCTAAAAATTCACAATACCTTTAAAAAATGAAATACTTACAAAGAAGTCTACCAAACCATGTGCAGGATTGAATACTGAAAATTACAAAACACTAGTGAAAGCAATCAAAGAAGATATAAATAAATTGAGAGACATGACTTCCTTGGTGGTCCAGTGGTTAAGACTCCACACTTCCACTGCAGGGGGCACGGGTTCAATCCCTGGTCGCAGAACTAAGATCCCGCACGCCGCACGTTGCAGCCAAAAAAACTGAGAGACTGAGAGACTTATACTGTACACTGATTGGGAAACTATGTATTTAAGGTATCAATTCTCCCCAAACTGATCTACAGATTTAACTCCATTCCCATCAAAAGCCTGGCAAGAGCTTTTTAAAATACAGCTAAGCTTGATTCTAAAAGTTATATAGAAAGGCAGAAGAATGAGTATAGCCAATAATGTTTTGAAAAAGAAGGACAAAGTTGGACTCACACTATCTGATTTTTTAAATTAATACATAAATACAGTAAACACGGTGAAGGGATAGATACATAGATCAATGTAACAGAAAGCAAAAATCCATAAATAAACCCACACGATTGATGTTTGACAAAGGTGCAAAGGTAATTCAATGGAGAAAGGATAGACTTTTCAACAAATGGTGATGTGATTAAAAAAAAAGAAATTAGGTACCTACGTGACAAAAAAAAAAAAAGCACCTAATCCTCACACCTGTTACAAAAAAATTAACTCAAAATGGATTAGAGCTCTAAATGTAAAATGTAAATCTCTAACACTTTTTGAAGAAAACATAGAAGAAGATATTTGTGATGCGGAGTTAGGAAAAGAGTACTTAGATATGTTACCAAGAGCGTGAGCCATAAAATTAAATTAAAAATTCTAAATTGGACTTCATCAAAATTGAGTGTGTGCTTTATGAAAAAAAAACTTAATACAATGAATAGACAAGGTGCAGAATGGGAGACAATATTTTCAAATCATATATCTGATAAAGGACTTGCAGCCAGAATCTATAAAGAACCCCCACAACTCAACAGTAAGAAAATAAATAATCTCATTAAAATGAGTTTAAGACTTGAACAGAAAATTCACCAAAAGAATGTATGGATGTGAAGTAAGCCCATGAAAAGTGGTTCAACATCATTAACCATTAGGGAAATGTGTGTTACAAGCACAATGAGAGGGAGACTTCTGGTTTGAGCTCTGACATGCAGAAAGATGGCAAGTATTGTTGTCTTTACAACAAGAAGAATTGGACAAACGGAAAAGCACTGACTTTTATTGGACTCATCAGAAAACTCATGTTGCAGGACAAGCTGTCACCTAGAAATAGGAAGACAGGTGAAGCTAGAGAGTCACACCTGAGATGTGTTCATCTGGAGAAGCTGCTGGAGCCATACACTAGTAGGAACATTTAGGTGGTAATTTTGACAAATTGCTAGAGGATGACTGGGGACCAGCTAGAAAGTGAGGAACTCCTGGGGGCTGAATCTTAGGTGGACATCCACATATAATGGACATTACCTCAAGAAAACTTGCCAGGTTCTCACAGTAAAGATCCAAAGAAGATTCACTTTTGGAAAAAAAGAATGATCTTTGTGAAACATACACAGAACTTTCTCCATAAAAAAGACCTGCTTTTCAGGGGGGAAATATTTTATCACAGCCTTATCCCAAACCATGGAAAATGATAGTCCTCTCAATGCAGCCCCCTCTAGCCTGCCTGTTTCACTCAGGGGAAGGGGTTGGGGGGAGGGAAACCTATACAAGAAGAAACGCTTGTCAAGGTCACAGGGAAGAGACGTGGGTCTACTAAAAGAATTGATATAATTTGAAGACTGTAGAACACTGACCCTCACCCACACCTTACCACCACACTGACAGGATTTCAGGATACCAACAGTGGATTACAGACAAAAGAGCTGTGCAACACAGACTCTCTCTGAGGAGGGATACTTAGGGGGGCCCAAAGTTAAGAAAGGAGACAAAATAAAGCTAATAGAGGAAGTTGAAGCCTCTGGTACCTAAAACAAACATAAAACAATGCCCCAATCCTAGCCACATTAACATCAGTCCTCACTCTAGAGGGCTATTTACCCCAGTTCCCATTACCCAATACAATATGTCTAGATTTCAGCAAAAATTTACAAGGCATAATAATTCAAAAAGAGTCACATACCACTATGTTCATTGCAGCTCTATTTACAATAGCTAGGACATGGAAGCAACCTAAGTGTCCATCAACAGATGAATGGATAAAGAATGTGTGGCACATATATACAATGGAATATTACTCGGCCGTAAAAAGAAACAAAACTGAGTTTTTATTGTGAGGTAGATGGACCTAGAGTCTGTCACACAGAGTGAAGTAAGTCAGAAAGAGAAAAACAAATACCGTATTCTAACACACATATATGGACTCTAAAAAAACCAAATGGTTTTGAAGAACCTAGGGGCTGGACAGGGATAAAGACACAGATGTAGAGAATGGATTTGAGACCACGGGGAAGGGTAAAGGTAAGCTGAGACGAAGTGAGAGATTGGCATTTACATATATACACTACCAAATGTAAAATAGATAGCACAGGGAGATAAGCTCAGTGCTTTGTGACCACCTAGAGGGGTGGGATAGGGAGGGTGGGAGGGAGACACAAGAGGGAGGAGATATGGGGATATATGTATATGTATAGCTGATTCACTTTGTTATAAAGCAGAAACTAACACACCATTGTAAAGCAATTATACTCCAATAAAGATGTTAAAAAAAAAGATTACACACACACACACAAAAATTTACAAGGCATGATAAAAGATGAGAAAAACACAGTCTGAAGAGGTAAATCAAGCAGTAGAACCAGACTCAAATATAGCAGAGATTTTGGAAGTATCAAATAATTTTAAATAATTATGATTAATATTTTAAGAGCTCTGTATGGTTAGTTTTATACGTCAAGTTGGCTAGGCTATAGTAGTCAGTTATTCAATTAAACACTAATATAGGTGTTGCTGTGAAAGTATTTTGCAGATGCAGCTAACTTTTATAATCAATTGACTTTAAGTCAAGGACATTTTCCTTGAAAATGTGGATGGGCCTCCTCCAACCTATTAAAAAGACTTAAGAGCAAAACTGAGGTTTCCCTTAAGGAGAAGAAATTATGTCTCAAGACTGCAGCATCAGCTCCTAATCAAGTGTTCCAGCCTACCAGTCTACACTACTACACTACAGATTTCATACTTGCCAGCCCCCACAATTGCATTAGCCAATTTGTTGATATCTTTCTCTCTCTCTCTCCCAGCTGTATATATTTCTTTTAAGAACCCTGACTGATACAGGCTCTAATAAACATAGATAATCTGCAAGAATACATGGATACTGTAAGCAGTGAGATGGACATTCTAAGAAAAAAACAAAAGGACTTGCCAGAAATTAAAAATCCACTGTAACAGAAATGAAGAATATCTTTGATGGGTTCATCAGTAGACTTGACATGGCTGAGAAAAAAAGCAGTGAGCTTGAGTATAAATCAACAGAAACTTCCCAAACTAAAAGCAAAAAGATAAATAAATGAAATAATAAGTACAGAACATCTAAGAACTGTGAGATAACTGTAAAATCATAACATATGTGTAACTGGAATACCAGCAGTAGATAAAAGAGAGGAAAGGGCAAAATAAATAGTTGAAGTAATAACACCTGAGAACTTTACAAAATTAATGACAGACACCAAACCATAGATCCAAGTAGCTCAAAGAACAACAAACAGGATAAAACAACACAACACAAAACCTATACCTAAACATATCATAGTCAAATTTCAAAATACAAAAAAAGAGAAAATCTTGAAAGAAGCCATACCAGGGAGGTTGAAGGGTAATGGTTACCCTTAGAGGAAAAAGGATAAAGGATAAGAATTACAGCAGACTTCTCATAAATCATGCAAGCAAGAAGAGAGTGGAGTGAAATGCTTTTTGGATTGAAAGACAAAAACAACCAATCTAGAATTCTGTATCCAGAAAAATTATCCTTCAAGAGTGAAGGAGATCACCTCACACCTCAGAATGGCTCTCACACCTCAGAATGGCTATCATCGAAAAGACAAGAAATAACAAGTGTTGACAAGGATGTGGAGAAAAGGGAATCCCAGTACACTGTTGGTGAGAATGTAAATTGGTGCAGCCACTGTGGAGAACAATATGGAGGCTCCTTAAAAAATTAAGAATAGAGCTACAATACTATCCATCAATCCCACTCCTGGGTGTTTATCTGAAGAAAACAAAAACACTAATTCAAAAAGATACATGCATCCCAATGTTCATAGCAGCATTATTTATAATAACCAAGATATGGAAGGAACCTAAGTGTCCATCAACAGGTGAATGGATAAAGAAGATGTGATACACACACACACACACACACACACACACACACACACACACACAATGGAATATTACTCTGCCATAAAAAAGAAAGGAATCTTGCCACTTACAACAACATGGATGGACCTAGAAGGTATTATACTTAGTGAAATAAGTCAGAGAAAGACAAATACTGTATGTTTTTACTCATATATGGAATCTAAAAAACAAAATAAATGAGCAAATACAACAAAACAGAAACAGACTCACAGATACAGAGAACAAACTAGTGGCTACCAGAAAAGAGATGAGTGGGGAGGGGGCAAAATAAATGAAGGGGATTAAGAGGTACAAACTACCAGTTATAAAACAAATAAGTTACAAAGATGTAATGTACAGAACAGGGAATATGGTCAACATTTTGCAATAACTTTGTATGTTATGTAACCTATAAAAATATTGAATCTCTGTGTTTTACACCTGAACCTAATATAATATTGTAAGTCAACTATACTTCAATAAAAAAGGGAAGAAGAAATTAAAGAGTTTCTCAGGCAAACAAAAGCTGAGGCAATTCACCATCAGACCTATCCTTCAAGAAATGTTAAAATATTTTTTTCAGACTGAAGGAAGATTACATAGGTCAGAAACATGGATCTACAAAAAGAATGGAAGAGTATTGTTGAAGGAATTAATGAAAGTATAATAAAATCTTTAATTTTTCTTACTCTTGATTGATCTAAAAGATAACCATTTAAAGCAATACTAGTAACAAAGTATTAGGAAATTACACATATGGATAAGTGAGTGAATGACAGCAACATCACAAGGAATGAGAGTGGGGATTGGAAACACATTGTTATAAGATGTCAGTACTACATGTGAAGAGAATACTGTTATTGGAAGGTGTACATAAATTAGTGAAAGGGTATACTGTAAATTCTAGAACGACAACTAAAAATTCTTAAGAGGTATAATTGATACTCTAAGAGAACAGATAAAGTGGAATCATATAAAATGTTCAATTAAAACTGGAGAGGGCAGAAAAATAAGCCACAGGCAACCAGTAGAAAATCGTTACAAACATGGTTGATATTAATCCAAATGTATCAATAATCATGTAAATATGAATGGTTTAAGCATATCAATTAGAAGACAGATGTTGCCAAAATGGTAACAAAACAAGACCCAACTACATTGTGTCTACAAGAAGGCCACATTAAACCAAAGTCTGTTTGGTTAAAAGTAAAGGTGGGACTTCCCTGATGAAGCATTGGATAGGACTCTGCACTCCCAATGCAGGGGGCCTGGGTTTGATCCCTGGTTGGGGAACTAGATCCTACATGCATGCCACAACTAAGGGTTTGCATGCCACAACTAAGGAGCTGGTGAGCTGCAACTAAGAAGCCCGCCTGCCGCAACTAAGACCCTACGCAGCCAAATAAATAAATATTTAAAATAAAGTAAAAGTGTGAAGAAAGATATACCATGCTAGCCCTAATCAAAAGAAAACTGGAGTAGCTAAATTAATTTCAGACAGAACAGACTTGAGGACAAGGGACATTATTAGGAATAAAGGAGGAGGAAACTACATAATCACAAAAAGGCCAATTCTCCAGGAAGATAAAATAATCCTGTATGTGTTTGGACCTAACAACAGAGCATCAAAATATGTGAGGCAAAAATTGTTAAACCTGAAAAAGGAAATGGACCCATCTACTATTATAATTAGAGACTTCAAAGGTCCTCTTTCCAGGCTTCCCTGGTGGCTCAGTGGTTGGGAGTCTGCCTGCCAATGCAGGGGACACGGGTTCGGGCCCTTGTCTGGGAGGATCCCACATGCCGCGGAGTGGCTGAGCCCATGTGCCTCAGCTGCTGGGCCTACTCTCTGGAGCCCACGGGCCACAACTGCTGAGCCCACGTGCCACAACTGCTGAAGTCCGTGCGCCTAGAGCCCGTGCTCCGCGGCAGGAGGAGCCACTGCAATAAGAGGCCCGCGCACCACAGCGGGGGGTAGCCCCTGCTCGCTGCGGCTGGAGAGGGCCCGCGTGCAGCAACGGGGACCCCACACAGCCAAAAATAAATAAATAAATTTATTTTAAAAAACCAAAAAAAAACAGGTCCTCTTTCCAAAATTGATAGCTCAAATAGGCAGCAAATCAATAAGGACACAGTTGGCCTGAACAGCACAACCAATCACCTTTATCTAACTGACATTTACAAATACTCTATCTAAGACAGCATAATATGCATTCTCCCCAAGCTCGCATGGAAGATTCATCCACAAAGACCACATTCTGGGCCATAAAACATACATTAACAAATTACAGAAAAGTAGAAATCATACACAGTATGTTGTTAGACCACAAATGAATTAACCTAGAAATCAAAAACAGAAAGGTAGCTGAAAATCTCCAATTATTTGGAAACTAAACGATATATTTCTAAAAATATTTGGGTCAAAGAGGAACTCTCAAGTGTAATTAAAATATATTGAATGAAACAAAAATGGAAACACAGCTTATCAAAATTTGTTGTATGCAGTGAAAAGCAGTGCTTAGAGCAAGATTTATGGCATTAAGTGGAAAAGAAGAAAGAAAAAAGTCAACAAGCTCTGGTATATCTTAGTATACTAGAGAGAGAAGAACAATTTAAGCCTAAAGCAAGAAGGAAAAAAAAAGAAATAATAAAAATGAGAGAAGAAATAAATGAAATTAAAAACAGAAAAACAATAGAGAAAATTAACAAAACTTAAAGCTGATTCTTTGAAAAGATCATTAAAATTTATAAAACTGTCCCAAGCTAACTAAGAAAGAAAGATATTGGACACGGTTTATCAATATCAGAAATGAAGGAAGGTTAATTCCTCTTGACTTCATGAACATGAAAAAAAATAAAGAATTACAATAAACAACCCTATACTTACAAATCTGAATATTTAGAAGAAATGGATCAATTCTTTGAAAGACACAACTATCAAAATGTATGCAAGAACAAACAGGTATCAAATAGGTAACAAATAGGTAAATAGGCCTATATCGATAAAAATAAACTTGTTCTATGAAGCCAGTATTACCCCAATATCAAAACAAGAAGACTGAATCCAACCATGTATAAAAGCAAATATAAACCACGACCAAGTGAGATTTATCCCAGGTATGCAAGAATGCTCAACATTCTAAAGTCAGACAAGTAATCCATCACATCAACAGGCTGAAGCAAAAAAATCACACAACCCTATCATTAGATGCAGAAAAAGCATCTGACAAAATTCTCACCCATTCATTTTAAAAAACCGTCGGTAAACTAGGAATAGAGAGAAACTTTCTCAATTTAATAAAGAATGTGGGGCTTCCCTGGTGGCGCAGTGGTTAAGAATCCGCCTGCCAATGCAAGGGACATAGGTTCGAGCCCTGGTCTGGGAAGATCCCACATGCCACAGAGCAACTAAGCCCATGTGCCACAACTACTGAGCCTGTGCTCGAGAGCCCACACACCACAACTACTGAAGCCCAAGCTCCTAGAGCCTGTGTTCTGCAACAAAAGAAGCCACTGCAATGAGAAGCCCATGCACCACAACGATGAGTAGCCCCTGCTTGCCGCAACTAGCGAAAGCCTGGGTGCAGCAACGAAGACCCAATGCAGCCAAAAATCAATCAATCAATCAATTAATTAATTTTTTAAAAAAAGAATATGCAGCAAATCCTACAGCTAACATCATACTTAATGGTGAGAAAATGGATGCTTCCTCCTAAAATCAGGAACAAGGTAAGCATGTCCTCTTTTATCACTCCTAGTCCACATAATACTGGAAGTCCTAGCTAGTTCAGTAAGATAAGAAAACGTATACAGATAGGAAGGGAAGAAATAAAACTGTCTCTATTAGTGAGTGACAATATTCTAGCAGAAAATTCCAAAGAATGCTCAAAAATATTCCTGAAGCAAGTACAGCAAGGTTGCAAGATATAAGGTTAATATACAAAAGCCAACTGCTTTCCTATATTCCAGCAATGAACTACTGAAATTAGAAATTAAAAAACAATATCATTTACAATAGCTCCATAAAATAAAATACTTAAAAGTAACTCTAACAAAATATGTATGGGACTTTTATATAGAAAACTATAAAACATTGCTGAAAAATTCAAAGAAGATCTAAATAAATAGTTATTTCATATTCATGGACTGGATGACTCAATATTGTTAACATGTCAACTTGATCTACAGATTCAGTGGAATCCCAATCAAAATCCAAACAAGCTATTTTGTAGCTACCTACAAATTGATTCTAAAGTTTATATGAAAAGGCAGAAGAATCAGAATAGCAAACATGATACTAAAAAAAAAAGTCAGAAGAATGACACTACTGAACTTCAAGACTTACTACAAAGCTATAGTAATCAACACAGTGTGACATTATTGGTCAAAGAAAGGATACATGGATCAGTGCAATAGAACAGACCAACACAAATATAGTCAACTGATCTTTGACAAAGGAGCAAAGGCAATTCAACAGGAAAATGATTTTTTTTCAACAAATGATACTGGAACAACTGAACATTCACATGCAAAAAAAAAAAAATTGACACACACAGACCGTACACCAACATTAAATAAAGATGGATCATGGACCTAAATATAAAATGTAAAACTATAAAACTTCAAGAAGAAAACATAGACTTAAATCTATGTGACCTACAGTTTGGTGATGCATTTAGATATAATACCAAATGTATGATCTCTAAAAGAAAAACAAATGCCAAATTAGACTTCATTAAAGTTAAAAAATTCTTCTCTGCAAAAGACACTGACATGAGAATGAAAAGACAAGCTTCACACTGACAGTAAATATTTGCAAAACATATATAAAGTACTTCTGTCCAAAATATACAAAGAACGCTTAAAACTCAACAATAAGAAAATAATCAATTTAAAAATGGGCAAAAGGGCTTCCCTGGTGGTGCAGTGGTTGAGAGTCTGCCTGCCGATGCAGGGGACACGGGTTCGTGCCCCGGTCCGGGAAGATCCCACATGCCGCGGAGCAGCTGGGCCGGTGAGCCATGGCCGCTAAGCCTGCGCGTCCGGAGCCTGTGCTCCGCAACGGGAAAGGCCACAACAGTGAGAGGCCCGCGTACGGCCAAAAAAAAAAAAAAAAAAATGGGCAAAAGATGTGAACAAACATGTCACCAAAGAAGATAAACAGGTAGCAAATAAGCAAGTGAAACGATGCCCCACATTATTTTCCATTAGGGAACTGAAAATTAAAGCAACAATTAAATCTCTCCACACCTATGAGAATGCCTAATATACAGCAAATACCAAGTGCTGACAAGGATTCAGGAAAGTGGGACTCTTATACATTGCTGGTGGCTATGAAAATTTGTAAACACTCTGGAAAACTGTTTTTAGGGTTCCTATAACGATAAACAAGTTTACCAAAAGACCTAGCATTGGTACTCCAAGGTATTTACTCACCTGATGTGAAAACTTGTCCATACAAAGCTCTGCATGCAACTGTTTGTAGAATACCTATTCACAACTGCCCTAACAAGAAACCTTCAATGGATGAATAAACAAAACGCGGTACAAATAATGGGATAGCATCCAATAATAAAAAGAACTATCGATAAACGTGGGTGAATCTCAAAGGCATAATGGTGAATGAATAAAGTCAGTTTCAAAATGCTGCATATTGCATAATTATATGTGTATAACATTCTCGAAAAGACAAAACTACAGCAATGGAGAATATATCAGTGGTTGCCATATGTCAGAACATATTAGGGTTTGGGGAGGGTGTGGCTATAGAAGGGCAACAAGGGGGAGTTCTTGGGATGATGTATCCTAATTGTGCTAGTGGTTACACGCATCCAAACTGGTGTTTGAAAACTCACAGGGCTGTGTATCCAAAAAAATAAGTCAATTTTACTGTATATTAATTTAAGAAGTCAAATAAATTACTAAAAATGATATATATTTAGTAATTTACAGATATGTGTGCATAATGTTAAAAACCAAGCAAGAAGTCCTAAACTAAGAGTGAAACGATTGTCAAGAAATGCATGAGGATGGCATTAGTAACTTGTAATATAACATTATTTGGAAGGGGGGGCGTGGTTACACCGAGAGGGTGATGTGAGAGTGGGTAGAAGGCAGTGGGCCGGCCTTGGCATCAGAGAGAGGAGCCGTCCGAAGTTGTGGTGTGAAAATACTTTTAAGAGGAAGGCAAGAAATGGGGAAAGGTCAGAGAACCGGTTTAAGAGGCAAAGGGAGCAGCTTCAGAGGAGACGTGATGCACTGGCCCCGAAGCAGGTCTCGGCAATGGAGCCGAGACAGGATGGGTGGGAGAAAGTTTGGGATGCTGAGGAAGAAAGCGTGAGCAGAAAGCAAGAAATGAAGGTGGGCGCAGACAGTGCGAGGCAGGCAGACGGGCAAAGGAAGGTTAAGCAGGGGCACCTGGAAGAGCTAGCGCGGGCGAGGGGACGCGGGCGAGAGCTGCCCCGCGCTCTCCCCGGAGTCCGGGTCTCTGCTCGAGTGGTTGCTGCGAGCACGCGCGCTCAGAGCCGGCCGGCAGGGCGGGGGCGGGGTGCGCGCACGTCCACGAGGGGAGGGGGCGGGGCGCGGCTGCGGCCGGTGACGTCAGGGGGCGCGCGCGGCCGCGGGCGGAGCGGAGGGGCGCGAGGGGCGGAGCGGAGCGCGGGAGGAGGCGGGGGTGGAGAGGCCCCCGGACCGCGAGCGGCAGCTGGGGAGGGGGCCGCGGAGCCGGAGCGCGAGAAACAGCTGATCCGATTTTCCTTAAAGCGAGAGAAAATGGAAGTCGGGTAGCGGTGACTGAGGCGCTGCGGGCTGGCCGAGCGGAGCGGCACAGCGCGGCAGGTGAGACGGCGCTGGCCGCGGTGCTGCCGGTGGTGGTGGGGCCGGGGCCGCGGTCCCGGTAGGTGCGCGGTCAGTCCCAGCGCGGCGCCGGATGCCTCCGCGGCTTTGCGGCGGAGCAGGTGGGCGCAGAGGCCGGGCAGCCCCTGTACCGGGCCGCGAGGGCGCGGGGGTCGCGGGCTCGGCGCGGGGCTCGCCGGCGCGTCTGCATTGCGGGCTCGGCTCTGGACCCCGCGGGCGCCGCGGCCACCGTCTCCGGCCCGGCGCGGGTCTCTGGGCAGGGCGCGGCGCTCTCGCTGGGTCGCTGACGGTGTCTCCTCCGGGCCCCTGAGCCATATGCACTGGAACGTGATGACGGGCGCGGGGACACCGGCCCCTCTGTCCGTGTGGGCGCGCCGGAGTCCCGGGGCGCCAGCGGACGCCCGGGCACGGCCCGGCAGCAGCGCGTGAGGCCGCCGGCCGGTTGCCCCGGCTGCGTGGGCCACCGCGGCCCGGTACGCTGCTCGCTCGTTCCACCGGGTCTGTCTGGACAGCGGACGAACCGTTAATGCAATTTGGCTGTGAACCCGGAGGCCTTCCCTGGTATCTTCTCACTGGAGGGGGGGAGATCGCATCTGCTGTGCTCTAAGTGCTCCTTTAAATTCGGGAGATGTCAGTGATGTCATCATTAACAAAAACTTTCCTTCATTGGACACAACCACCCAAGTGCACCCTCCTCCCGTGCAGCTCTTGCAGCCTTTTGAGACTCTGCCACAAAATAGATTTCCCTCTGCTCTGTGAACTAACTCACCAGCCTTACACAGGTGAAAACGGTTTTTATTTTTATTTCTTGACTTGAGAATGAATAGATTCGAGAGTGCCTGGAGGGAAACTTGTTAGATCCCCACGGATCTGGGAATCACTTCATCCACATCACAAGGATCCAGGGGAAAGTCATGCATGACACTTAAGTGGTTATTGACTGGCTTTATCTTTATGATTGAAAGTGAGCCGTGAGATGAAAAATTTTAAAAGACATTATATTCCAGGTGGCAGATGATGTGTTCAGGAAAAGGTAGACAGTGTGGCCTAGATCTTGAAGGGCCTTGATTGCTTCAGGAAAATCTGCGGGTCTTCTTCCTCTCCATCACCTCCTCTCCCTGCCCCCCTCCCCCCAACTAGGATGGGCCTGGGAGCAGCTTGCTCTGGAGAAAGGGGTGACAGCTTCTCTGGGGCCCTGCCGGCCTTTCCTTTCCTTACTGTAGCAGCTGTGCGGCCCACCAGGTTGAAGGCCAGCTTAACATCTGAAGAGGATTGAGAGTGCAGAGGCTGGGACCTACCTGTATGGCACACAAAGTTCTGGGGAAATTTCTCCTCCTAAATTCGAGCAGCGTGTCAGCCTTATTGTGTGTGTGAGTATTCCATTAGTACTGACTGTAATGAGAACAGAAGTAAGCAAGTTCCCAAGACAGTCTGTATATCTACTTAAGCCTATCATATCAAAAGGATATTCAGTAAGGGACAAAAATATTGACATTCGTGTATTTAATAATTAATGACTCTTCCTCATTGGTTCAAAGAAGCATGCCTTAAATTATTAGTGTGGTCATATTGGGTCTGTAAGGAATTAAATACCACAGGCCATGAAAAAGTTTGAGTCTGGTCAGGAAGATAAGCTTTCAAAAACCCTGGATTGGTGGGAAGAAAACGGGGAAGCAGAGCTTCACCTTAGGCCTTGGCATTCAGGCTGGCAGTAGATGGAAACCATTGCATTATGGAGTCTTGCCTTGTGTGGGTCTCAGCCTGAGTCCTGTGTGGAGGCCCTCAGCCCTGGTGGAGGACAGCATAAAAGTCACCAAAAAGCTGAACTGTCTGTTCTCCCCTTGTGGAGAAGGGGAGGGGCATGTCCCTCTGAAGCAGCCATGTGTGCATGGCCTGTCACCTCCTGAAGGTGCCAGATTTACTCACAGTGGCAAGGCTGCGTGAGACAGGAAGCCCTGTAGCGGAATTGTCTGCAAATGTGCATCTTTTCGTCTTTTCCGCGACTTTGCCCCTGCTGCATAACAGTTGCTACTTGACCTCTTAAGTCATTGGCCGAGATTTTTTCTGTAATTGAAGTAGCGTCAGTCCTACGAAAATTGGTTATTAAGGCTCTGAGCTATGAGCTCTGGCCACATATCCTTTTCACTTGTAGACCTGTGAAAATATTCATTATAATGTTTCTGATTTAACTCACTGTAGTACTCGTGAAAATGCAAATTCAAGTGTTCTCACTAAATCTTGAGATAGTAATCACTGATTTCCTAAAACATTTCAAAAACCCTTACTTTAAAGCTTCTTCATCCCCTTTTTATGGTTAGAACATCACATTTTCTGATTCTGGGAAGCCGTAATTGCCTTGGCTTTTCTTTTTGTTCCCTTTGGGTGTTAAGGTCATTTAATTCTTGTTTTAGGCCCAGAGAATAAAGGCTGAGTCAGCTCCCGAGGGGCCAGCAGGGGGCGTGCTAAATGCATCTTGGCGGTCCTCTACCTGAGCCACCTTGGGAAAGGATGAAGGATCCCCAAACTGGGGGTCTGTGCGTGTGTGCCCCGCGTCTCCATGTGCCCATCGCCCAAGGAATGGACACTGAAGGAAGCACATGCTTTGAATAGCCAGAGGTTATGGCTTGCAGAATGGGTCTCCCTCCGTGGGGCAGAGAGATTGCTTTAATGGCTCCACGTCTTTGGAGAGTGATGGTTGGTCCTAGTCGGAAGATTCAGTGCCTTCTCAGATCACAGAAGGGAGAGTTTCGGCTTGGAGAGGAGCGACTTGGCCTCATGGAACTCCTGCCTACATCTTGGTCCTGGTGAGGGCGTGATAGTGCCGGCCAGGATAGCCAGTGGAAATGCCCACCATCCCCCAATAATGCTTTCTTTGGGGTTTGACAGCTACTGACTTAAACCCCAGGACTCTGTCAGTGGCACCTCCCAGGGGGTTTATTTGCCTGCCTTGCGAGGGTTATTGGCCTCAGGGTTTCTCTGATGGAGAAATGCAAATGTTTAATCCCTCTGTGTGTCTTTACCTGAAGAAAATGAAAACGGGAGAAAAGAGGCAACTGTGCTTTTCACTTAAATGTGCTTAATCTGATTTTAAGTGTGTGCCATGTTATTCATCAGAAAGTTCCTAGTGAGTCTAGAGAGGCGAGCTCATGCGGGGAGGGTTGTCTTGCCAAGGTGAGGGGGAGGTGTGTGTGTCCCAGGGCTTGGATGACCATCAAGGGGTCTAGTTATGGTGTCCTCCCCAGGTTCCTTGTGGAGCCCAGATGCTGAAGGGAGAGATCACACCTTGAAGGGAATACGTCTTCTACTAGACAACTGTCCAAATGCTATGACTGGATATTTCTTTGTATTTCTTGTTCTGTTGAAAATGCATGTAAATCAGACTATTGATTTCAAAGGGGCAAATGGAAATTGTTTTCCAGCTTTGTGCCTCTCTTGGAGCACTTTAAATGGCTACAGGGGAAGTGCCACTCAATTAAGACAGGTGGTACCTGATCCTTTTGGAAGCTGTCCATCCCTGAGGAGGAGCACAGAATATCCTACTCAGAGGGAATCCTGAGATCCATAGGCATTTGAAAGGAAACAAAACATGCTGGTTCCTTTTCATGGTATATCTAATTTGAAAATATTTTACCCTTGAAACTTGGAAGCAGAGTTTCATTTGCCCTTGGCAGACTGCTGCATCCCCCAAGCAGTCTGTGTGTCAGACCAAGAAAAAGATGCCATTAACACAGATGTGACAGGTGTGACAGAGCAGGCCAGGAAGGAACTGCCTTCTCTACTCTTTGGGGATGGAGTTCCTTACCATTCATAGTAACAGAATGGGTATATGGGTTGAAAACAAGTCTTTCAATTCTGAAAATGAGACACAGGCTGATGCTGCTGTATTACCTGCCCATGTTGTCGAGGTGTGTTTAGCTGGCTGGTTTACACACAGTATCTCATGGTGGGAGGGAGGGCTCTGGTAAAGACTGGGATTAAGAGGGAGTTGACCCTGCATTTCCTCCTGCATCGGCCACAGCCAGCCACCCTGGACGAGGCATGGCACTGTCATGCTCTAGGCCGCTCGTGAGAAAAGGAGACAGTTAACCTCCCATGTCTCCAAGGCCTTATCTAGTAAAATTGCAGGATCCCACAAACCCCTAGTGCTTGCTATTAGATTTCTGCTATCCACCATCTCACATTCTGAGAAGTCAAATGTACATTCATGCTAATGCAAGTTCTAAATACATCTCTCTTGCTTTAAGTAGATAAGTCTAAAGTGAACTCATTTTCTGGGTTTGAAAGATCTTGAGTTTCTCCTTGCAAGGAACTATCTGTTTGAGCTTAGTTTATTCTTCCATAGTTTTCCTTATAAGTGTGATGGATATTTGATGTCTGAGTGAATATGCATGCATAAGATGCAGTATTAACTTTTAGGAAATTTAAAAGGAGAACGCTGAAATTCATTTTCTTTTCTGCTCAGTGTTTCATTCAATTGTTTTATTAGATCAGCAGAGTTTCACATGATGCTAGGGATGGGTGTGAACAGACCACCAACGCATCCCTCTGTGAGATTCAGTTTCTCAGTTACTGAGGTGAGTTTAGGAGTGGATGTCCTGGTGCTGCCCCTGCCACCTTGAGCCTTGCTACCGCTGTGAAGACTCCAGCTTTACTGCCACTGGGGCTGACACACCCGTGATTTACCCAGATTATCTCTGTGGTTCCATTTTAAAATTGTCTATGACATGGGGCTCCCCTGGATATTTTTTAAAATATTTATTTATTTATTTATTTATTGTGTGCCGGGTCTTTGTTGCGGCACGCGGGATCTTTGTTGCGGCATGCAGGCTCTTTTTTAGTAGTGGCACGCGGTCTTCTTAGTTGCGGCATATGGACTCTTAGTTGCGGCATGCCTGCAGGATCCCCGACCGGGGATCGAACCCGGGCCCCCTGCATTGGGAGCACAGAGTTTTACCCACTGGACCACCAAGGAAGTCCCCCTCCCCTGGATATTATAGGAAGCTTGGAGCTGGCCTGGCATGTCTGGACTGTGGAAGAGACCACATGATGGACTGTGTCCTGGGATGTGATGTGCCTCCTGCCCCGAAGGCCACCCCACATCCCAAGACTGAGTCAGTACCTATTCATATTGGGTGTCCAAAGACCACGTTCCATTCCATTTCCCCACAGTTCCTGTAATGATTATTTGAAGCTTGGAGAATATGTGTATTATTGAAATATGGGGCAACACATTTGCATGTGTAGTTTTTCATGCCTTTAAAAAAAATTGTTGAACATCCAAGGTATGTATCGTTCACTTTTTATTGTTTTAATTGAAGTATAATTGATTTACAATGTTGTGTTAATTACTGCTATACAGCAAAGTGATTCAATTATATATATATATATATGTATATATATATACATTCTTTTTTAATATTCTTTTCCATTATGGTTTATCATAGGATATTGAATATAGTTCCCTGTGCTATACAGTAGAACCTTGTTGTTTATCCATTCTATATATAATAGTTTGCATCTGCTAACCCAACCTCCCACTCCATCCCTCCCCCAACCCTCCCCCTTGGCAACCACCAGCCTGTTCTCTATGTACGTGATTCCATTTCTGTTTCATAGATAGGTTCATTTGTGTCATATCTTAGATTCCATGTATAAGGGATAATCATATGGTATTTGTCTTTGTCTTTCTGACTTACTTCACTTAGTATGATAATCTCTAGTTGCACATTTTTTCTTTTTAAAATGTATTCATTGGAGTATGTTTTACCAGTCTTTTAAATAATATCATGCTGTCTCTTGAAAGAATCATCCCTGAACAGAAAAAAAAAAAAATGGACAAGTTGCCAGCCAACTTGGACGGGGTGAACAGCTGTGTGACCCTGGGCGCAGTCCCAGGTGGCCTCCCAATAGGAGAATCTCTGCTCTGGCTTCGCGTAGGTTTGGGGGGAGGAGCAGGTGAGAGAGTGTGCAGTGAGTCCTTCACTTCTAAAGAGATCAGTCGTTCCAATAAAAGGAACTGGAGGCAGAGTGTGCCCACCTCACTTACCACGAGCCCGTTTCTCTCCCTTAGTTTTCTTAGTTGATGGTTTTACAGTCTGCACTTGATTCAAGTCCTAGCTTCAGTGAACTTGCTTTAACTTTTTTTGTTGAGGAAGAAGGAGGCATGGGTAAGAAGGATGGAGGGCCTTCTTTGGCCTAGTGATTCTTGTTGTTTATCTGGAATTGTCAGCCAGTTCTGTTAAAACAGGCTAAGGGAAGTTCCTCCAAGTCAGAGTAGATGCCAGACCCCCTGAGAATTGGGCTGCATCTCCTACCTCTTGGGTGCTGCTGGGTATGTGAATAGCAGGCCCCCCAGGGCTCATCGGATGGATCGTTACAGAACACACTTTCTTACTCTTGGAGTCGATGAAAGATTAGTCTTTTACATGGAAAACTAGGGGGGTGAAGGAGAGGAAAGAGAAAAGGATTCCAGAGGTGGGGTCTTGCCAGTCCCATGTCAGTGAGGGTCAGTGACTGTGGCCTGAGGCCCCGCCAGCATGGGCGGTCTTGGCATTTACCCTTGAGGGAGGTGTTGGCCGGCCTGGTGTCCGCACCACTCTCCCCACCCTGAACGAGCCCCCTGGCAGGGCCTGCTGCTGTTCTTGGAGCAGGTGAGACCAAGGGGCATCCCTTGTCATCGGTGTTAAATGTGGTGCAGGGCAGAGAAGTCTCTGTGCCTCCTGAGGGACGTCGCAGGCCCCACGGGAGGAAGTGGCTCTTTTGCAAGCCCCGTCACTTATTAGGTCATGTGAAAGCTTTGTGGCTGACTGTTTCATATGGTACCGTGGCTACGCAGTTTTTGGTAGGCAAATTGAAAGGTCGCACTGGATCTCTTGGAAGCCTGTGGCCTGGACTTGCAGGAATGGGTTGCACGTTGTATCCACGTCTCTTGATTATTCTGTTTGTACAGTCTGTCTGGTCTGAGGTGCTGTGAACTGGGCCCTAAGGGCCCCCTAGTTCGAAGTGGCTGGCGGACTCCGGTTGTCAGGCCTGCTGTGTGCAGTCAGCCTCCATCTCCCCAGGGTCATCTGCCCTAACTGGCCGAGGCTGACAGCGTTTCCTAAGGTTTCTTCCACCCAAGTTCACTTACCCCATGAACAGTCTGGATGGCACTGTGTTCAGAAATGCATTATCACATTATCGTGTAAGGCTTCTGGGGCTCGGGAGGGGTGATACAGGCAAGAAATTCCACTGCTTCATGTTAGGGGTTTGTTAGAAGATGCTGTGTTGCTGCATTTAAATTAGGAGCTACTATGGAGGTTGCAGACACCACAATAAAGCGAGTCACATGAATTTTTTTGGTTCCCCAGTGCATATAAAAGTTATGTTTACACCATCCTGTAGTCTATTTAGTGTGCAATAGCATTATGTCTAAAAAATACATATACCTTAATTTAAAAATACTTTGTGGCTAAAAAATGCTAACCATCATCTGACAATGCAGGGTTGCCACAAACCTTCAGGTTGTAAAAAATGCAGCATCTGCGAAGCACAGTGAAGCAAAGTGCAATGAAAGGAGGTCTGCCTGTACTAGTCCGTGGGGTGACCGGAGGTCCAGGCAGGAAACGTGGCCGTGGCCATGGCCATGGAGGAGCATCTGTGTGTGGCCCCTGTGGGCTGAAGGCCAGGCTGGGCCTGCTGGGAGAGACTCCCAGCCTCTGGCCCAGGTCCCCACCATTGGCACCTTTCTAGTCCTCTGTTTCACAGGTGAGGTGGAGACAGATAGCTGCCTGACCTCTGATGTCTCATTCAAGTCCATGATTCTGTGCCCAGTAATTCCCTCCTTCTCTCCAAGTGCTGACTAATCAGCGGAAAGAAAGCCCCATTCATTGCTGGGAGAGAGCAGCTAGGGAAAATTAGGCGTCTCTTAAAAATATTTGTATCCATTTCTCAAGCTGAGGAGAATACAGAGCATTTTAAGAAGGATTTATAATTAGAAATGGATTGTGTGGTCAGCATCCCTCCTTCTGACCATGAGGCTGCGAGGAGAAGGCTGTGCTGTGGCCCCGTGTTCAGAACAGGCTCTCCACGCGTGTTTGTGAAATGCAGTTACTAGTCCTGTGGGAATTAAAATTAGAAATTTAATTATTCTTTCTAGAATTGTTTAGGTCCCATGAGTTCAAAAGTGTTATAGTTGAGAATGTGGCTCATGTCAGATCTGACACATTTTCAAACTTGAGACCCCAGTTTGGCACCGTGCAAAATAAAAAAAGTCTGGATTATTTACCGATTCACCATGATGTGACACACCACAGAGTGTCCGTTCTCTGGGGAGGTGTAGTTTCACCTTCTCCATATATGTGTCGCAGACACTGTATGCAGTCTTAGGGAATATTAGCTACATCTATTTGATAAGGCAAATGACTGTACTCCGGATTTTTTTTTTTTTTTTTTTGTGGTACGCAGGCCTCTCACCGCTGCGGCCTCTCCTGCCACGGAGCACAGGCTCCGGACGCACAGGCCCAGCGGCCACGGCTCACGGGTTCAGCCGCTCTGCGGCATGTGGGATCCTCCCGGACCGGGGCATGAACCCGCGTCCCCTGCATCGGCAGGCGGACCCTCAACCGCTGCGCCACCAGGGAAGCCCCTATTCCGGATTTTTAAAAACCCTCCTCCCCACCTCCCCTTTCCCCATCTGGGGTTGCGGAGGGGCCTTGAAGAAAGAAGCAGTCTGCATCATCGACGCTCAGCCGGGACGTGGGACCCCTGGGGCTAATGCTTCCTCTAGGCCTCCCTCCGCACCCTGACGACTGTGTGGCCCACTCTGGCCCCCTGACCAGCACTGCCCTCCTTCTGCCTGACACGCCTCTCTCCTGGGCTCGTCCCCCTGCTCTGGAGAGTCCTCAGGGGGCTGCTGGACCCCTCCAACCTCACCCCTGAGCAAGATCCCTTCCCACCTGCCTCCCTGTTATTTCAGTTTGGCAAGAGGATAAGATCTACCCGACTTCGCCTAACAGAGCAGAACCATGACGCCGTGATGGACAGGTATTGAGTGGGAAAACGATGCTTTCTGGATAAAGTACTGCTAGGAAATTTTTTTTCTTTTAAGAAATTAATTAACCTTCTCTGTCAATGTCCCCTCTTGGTGTTATCTCTGCTGCAAAAGTTGCCCAAGAAGGAACCGAACCACTGTACCCGTGATGATAAAAGTGGGGGTTCACGATTCAACACTGCTGCCTCAGCAAAACAGCCCTTTATGAGCGTGGAAGGTCTGTGGTCCTTCCCCTCCCCGCCCCAGCTCTGGATGAGGCCAGGTGTGGGTCCCTAGAGGGAGCTGAGGGTGGGCATTACTGAGAACAGGCTTGCAATCAGTATTTACCCTCTGGGTGAGGCGATGCCCAGGGCACCAGAGAGAGGGAGAGTCTAGTGTTTGAGGGTGTGTTTGGAGCAGTCTGGAGACCCAGACCCCTCTTCCCCAACCCCAAAGTTTGCATTCTTCCTGTCACACTCTTCCTAACAGGGAGGAAGAGAGAAGCAGAGACATTTTCCGAGCAGGAGGGTGTGTTGGCCATCTACTCCCCAGCATGATGGAACAACCTGTCTAAATTCACAGAGCTGCCAAGCCTGCAGCACGGAAGACCAGGTTCCTCATGTTCTTCCCATCAGTTCGTTGTGTTGCCCAAGAGATGGGCAGTGACATTTTGCCCCGAATTCCTGGTGGTATTCGTGGACCAGTGGGCAAAGGCATGAGAAAGCACCTCTTGCATGGGTGTTTGGTCGCCCCAGCAGCACACCTTCCCCGAGGGTCCTGGGTGCTGGCCCAGGCTGAGCATGAGTGACATAAGGAAAACTGGGGCGCTGCATGATCTCTGGGCAGCTACCAGGCTGGAGGGGAGTCTGCACGTGAGGCATCACATCGGCGGAGCACAGCCAGGCAGGAGTCACACTTCCTCCATGGTGGACAGGTGGGGTGGGGGCCTCCACCACCCAGGCACATTCTCCAGGGAGGCAGAGCCCTTCACAAGTCCAGGTTGGGTTTCTTCATCTAGATATGAGACTGTACTTTGTAAATTAAGACTATACAAATGTAAGAAACTGTTTTGAGGTTTTTGTTGTTGTTATTGTAGTTACTTTTCAGAAGCAAGAATAAAAACCTGGAGGAAATGTAGAAAGAGCCTAAGTCATTTGGAGACATGTAGAATTTGCATGAAGCTGTTAGGTGGTTCACAGAGGAGAATGGCCCCCAGACGTTTGCTGCTAGCCCAGGAGGCTAGAGCTAGACTCATGGGCTGTATGCAGGCAGGGCTCAGCCACGGTCAGGCTGTGGGACTTTTCGGAGGGACCCAGCAGGCCTGAGGCTGCGTGCCCATTCCCTGGGGCTGTGCCATATCCTCCCCAGTGTGTTTCCAGGCACTTGGCCCAGGTTAGCCCATGAGTGTCTGCTGGATGGGCCCCCACATTCAGGGCACTGAGTGGAGTGGGTCCAGGTCAGGCCCCTGCTCTGACCACCTGCTGGCCTTTCACTTGCTCTGCCCAGCCACTCCCATGGGGTCCTGCATCCCCAACATGTTCTGCTTTCCAGAGAGTGCACAGGGGAGGTTGTAGGCACCCAAGTGCCTGCAGAGGAGCCCCTGAGTGCCCAGGCCAGTGGGGGGTGGGACACTGCCATCCCTGGGTCCCCTGGGGGCACGGGTGTGGGAGAGGCTGTGCTTTGGGGTCAGACACACTGTGTTCTGTTTCCATGGTGCTGCCTCCTGCTGTGAGTCCCTGGCTGGGTCAGGTCATCTCCCAGCCACTGCGTCCCTGCAGGTGACAGCAGGTCCAGGGGTACCTGTCGGTTCTCTACAGCTTCTCTCCAGGCTCCTCTCCCCTCAGGACGGAGCCCTAACCAACTGGGCGTTCATTCCTTTTCAGCAGGGTTGGGAAGAGACCTGCCCCATCGCTGGGGACCTCCGGGAGGTGTCTTACTGCCCTGAGCCTCTGTTCCCACGTCTGGAATGAGGGGGAGCCTCATTCCATTCGCGGGGTTGATGTGAGGACCACAGAGGCTGGTGGACAGGTGCTTGTGTTGAGATCAGAGAGAGGTCACCCTGGAAACAGAGGAGACCCTCTGAGAGCTCCAGAGCGAGTCACACCAGCACCATCTTCCTGAGTTGTGGGATGTTCTGGGATACAAAACAGCCTGGAGCAGGAGAGGGCAGTCTGGACCCTTTGGACATTCATCGGAATTCACTGTGCATTTTCCTTTTTAGGGAGCAAACCGGAGGATCCTTCAAACCTTTGTCCACTGTGTGTCATCGATGTTCATTTTTTAATAGACTACTGATGAGTTTAATTGATGTGGGGGGGAGGGGGAGGGGAGGTAGGAGAACCTGTTTGTCTGCACTTTGCTCTTGGTGTTTTGAGCATAAACCATTTGTTTTGGGGACACTTTTTGTAAAACACGATCCATAAGAAATACTGAAATCTAGAACGACAAAGCTAATACAGAACTTGCCACATCCTGTCCCCAGCCCTACAGAAAGGTGGGAGGGCAGGTATTACTCCATAGAAATAGGGACATACGAGTTTTTGCCCTTTCTCCTTTGCTTATTCAATTTTCTTAAAAAATGAGACGGCCAGTATGTGCACAGGCTAACAGAATTCAAGTAAAACAAGAATATATAGTAAAATGTGAGTCATTTTCTTATGCCAGGCCCAGTCCCTCTCTCAAGAGGCCCTGCTGTTAATTGCTCCTCTGTACCTTTCTAGAAATATTCTGTGGATGCCCAAGAATGTATATTTCCTTTTTTCATGTTTAAACACATAGGAGCATACAGTGTCCATTGTTCTCCAGTTTCCTTTATTCTCACTTAATCATGTTGGAGATTATTACATTTTTTAGACTGTCGTATGTGCTATTTAAAATAAAATGTACTCCATTGTATATATGTGCCACATCTTCTTTATCCATTCATCTGTCGATGGACACTTAGGTTGCTTCCATGTCCTGGCTATTGTAAATAGAGCTGCAATGAACATTTTGGTACATGACTCTTTTTGAATTATGGTTTTCTCAGGGTATATGCCCAGTAGTGGGATTGCTGGGTCGTATGGTAGTTCTATTTTTAGTTTTTTAAGGAACCTCCATACTGTTCTCCATAGTGGCTATATCAATTTACATTCCTACCAACAGTGCAAGAGGGTTCCCTTTTCTCCATACCCTCTCCAGCATTTATTGTTTGCAGATTTTTTGATGATGGCCATTCTGACCGGTGTGAGATGATATCTCATTGTAGTTTTGATTTGCATTTCTCTAATGATTAATGATGTTGAGCATTCTTTCATGTGTTTGTTGGCAATCTGTATATCTTCTTTGGAGAAATGTCTATTTAGGTCTTCTGCCCATTTTTGGATTGGGATGTTTATTTTTTTGATATTGAGCTGGAATATTACTCAGCCATAAAAAGAAACGAAATTGAGTTATTTGTAATGAGGTGGATGGACATAGAGTCTGTCATACAGAATGAAGTAAGTCAGAAAGAGAAAAACAAATACCATATGCTAACACATATATATGGAATCTAAAAAAAGAAAAAAAATGGTCATGAAGAACCTAGGGGCAAGACGGGAATAAAGACACAGACCTACTAGAGAATGGACTTGAGGATACGGGGAGGGGGAAGGGTAAGCTGGGACAAAGTGAGAGAGTGGCATGGACATACATACACTACCAAATGTAAAATAGCTAGCTAGCGGGAAGCAGCCGCATAGCACGGGGAGATCAGCTTGGTGCTTTGTGACCACCTAGAGGGGTGGCATAGGGAGGGTGGGAGGCAGGGAGACGCAAGAGGGAAGAGATATGGGGACATATGTATATGTATAACTGATTCACTTTGTTATAAAGCAGAAACTAACACACCATTGTAAAGCAATTATACTCCAATAAAGATGTTAAAAAAATAAAATGTACTCATTTAAATTTTATTTAATTTAATAATGAAGGATTTGCTGAATTTAAACTTAGTGTCTTCTATCTTGGAGTTCCCAGCATGTTCCTTCCCTGGGCTGGGTGGGCCAGCCAGTGATAACCATAGTCCCAGAGTACGTAGTGGCCGGCCCCTCCCAGGTGGCAGTTCCTGCAGTAGGGCTGGCCCATGAGCAGGAAGTAGTGTCCCTCTGTCCACTCCCTGCCATGTGGGTTAGGCAGGTGCTCAGGAGGAAGAATTGACTGGGGAGAAGCTATAGTCTCCATTCAATCCCTGTAAAGTTAGGGGGAGACTATGAAATATGTTTGCCAGCTGCCTTGACTGATATCAGTTCAGTTCTGCTTTGAAAGATGACTAAAGTGCATGCCCACCCTTCTTTCCCCCACCCTCCCATTCCTCCTGTCTTGCTTTTTATGTCACCATTGCTTACATGGTCTAGACACATACTATTTGCCCCCTCGTAGGAAACCTCATTTTCCACAGTTACATGGTCTTCGTGCTACATTTAGATGGATCACACGGTACTGGTCCTTTATCTGTAATTTTTGAGGAATTCTCAAGGCCTTTCTTTCAATTCCTCTTTCAGTTGTTGGAGTTCATGATAGAGTTTCTTGGTCATGATCCCCCGCTCTCCTCTCGAATGGCTCATGACTCCCAGTGGAGAATTTTTGCAAGCTTCAAAATATCTCTTGCCTGAGTATAAAACTCTTGAGTCACACTCTTTCCTTTAAAACTTTATAGAACTATTTCTGTCTTTTAGCATTGAGCATTATTGTGAAGATATTTGAGCTCAGCCTGTCTTCTGCCTGGATGTTCATATGATTTTTTTGATTCAGTAACTTCTCCAGGCTGTTTCTGTATGCTCATCTTCTGTATCACTTTCTTTTAAACCGAACACAATATACCCTATCATCTGACAAAGACAAGTCACTTTATCTATGTAGCATTTCCTCTGGGTCTTATATCTGTCATCTCTTTGATAAACTTGATATTTCACATCCTTTGCCATTTCATTTGCTTGTGTCTTTGTTTGGTTGATTGTGTTTATTCTAGTTTTTTGTTTTTTTGCGGTACGCGGGCCTCTCACTGTTGTGGCCTCTCCCGTTGTGGAGCACAGGCTCCGGATGCGCAGGCTTAGCGGCCACGGCTCACGAGCCCAGCCGCTCCGCGGCATGTGGGATCTTCCCGGACCCGGGCACGAACCCGTGTCCCCTGCATCGGCAGGCGGACTCTCAACCACTGCGCCACCAGGGAAGCCCTATTCTATTTTTTAATGGCTTATAATGTGGTCATCATCCCTAGCTCATTTATTTTCTTTTTCTCCATTTCTTTCCCAAGCTCTTCTTCTCCTTCTGTTGGTTCTCTTCTTTGATTTTTAAAAATCTTTTTAGGAGAGTGTGGTAGGCAGAGTAAAGGCCCCTCAAAGATATCAATATCCTGATGTCCAGAACCTGTGAATATGTTGGGAGAATTGGAATTGAAAAAAGTAAAATTGAATATGAAGTGAAGGTTGCTAACAAGCTGACCTCAAAGTAGAGGGATTATCCTGGGTTATCCTGAGTGGACCCAGTGTAATCAGAGGGTCCATGAAAGTGGAAGAGGGAGGACCAGAGAGGCATCAGACTGGTACTGATGTTGTTGGCAGCAGGAAGCCATGAGCCAATGCATGTGTGTGCCCTCCAGGCTGGACATGGCAAGGAAAAAGGGGCTTCCTGCGGTGGCTGGAATCATGACTCCCAAAGACGTTCATGTCCCAATCCCCAGAACCTGGGAATTTGTTATTTTATATGGAAAAGGAGACTTTGCAGATGTAATTAAGTTAAGAATCTTGAGATGGGGAGATTGGCCTGAATTATCCATTGTGGCCTGATGTAACCCCAAGGGAGGCAGGAGGGGCAAAGTCAGAGCAGACCTGACGCTGGAAGCAGAGGTCCGGGGATGTGGTTCCTGGAAGGGGACCACCGGCCGAGGAACCAGAGCAGCCCCTAGAAACTGTAAAAGGCAGGCGCACATTCCCCCCGGAGCCTCCAGAAGGAACACCATCCTGCAATACTTTGGTTTTAGCCCCGTGAGACCCATTTCAGAGGTCTAACCTCTAGAACTGTAGGATGATACATTTCTCTTGTTTTAAGCCACCAGGTTTGTTGTGATTTGTTGCAGTAATAATAGGAAGCTTACAGAGACTGTGAGGGGTATGTTACTAAAAAAGCTCTTCTCCTATTTCCTTATGAGGCTTTCCTCTGGGTCTGCCCGTGCTTACCCTCCTCCCCCACCCTATTTCTGTGCCTGATTCCAGAGCTGGTTACTTGGTGACTTTAGTCAGTTCTTTGTTGAAGAATAGGATGGGGGTGCACTTCATTTCAAGTTTGTGGTCTGGAATACACTCTCTCTGAATACATTTCCTTTGCCCAGCCGGAGGGCTGCATTCCCCAGATCTTCATGTATAAATTGGGCATTGCTCCTAGCAGGTCTTTGTGCTTCTATCCCATAGTTGCTGCCTGTTTCTCTCTGTGTATGAGGCCAAGTCCACAGGCCACGGTCTGCTCAGTGGCTCTGCTCCCATGTCTATGTGATCCTTCGCAAGCAGCCATCTCAAGGTCTGTATCTCCCCAGGGGTCAGGATGGGGGCTCTGGCTTGCTCTGTGCGTTCCTGGTTCCATTGGTCCGGTCCACCCAGGGATTTGTGCTCTCTGCTAGTGTCTGTTTTCCTGATTTGTGGAAAGTGGAATATATTTCTCTTTCTAGTTCTCTCTCTCCGTTTTCATTGTTTTGGGGGCTTTCAAAGCAAGCGTGGAGGAGTAAGCCAGTCCCTGGAAACTGCTGTCTGGTGGATGGTGGTGTAGATGCCTAGGGATCTTGCTTATAATCTTTGGGGAGCTCCTTGTGCTTTGAGAGAGAGGAATGGGGTCGCCGTTTCTCTTGGGGGCTGGGCATTGTTTAGCACTTGTGACTGTGGTTCCTTTTCTAAGAAGAGCTTTTGTTTTACTCCAGAACATGTTTCCATAAAAGCCCTTCGTTTAGATTAGACAAGCTATTGTACAAAGATCTGGCCTTTCCGAGGGCCCCCAGGCCTCCCCTGCTAGCAGCCTGGGGGAAGGAGGCAGACAAGTGCCACACTGGATATCTGACCCAAGCCTCCCTTACCTCTGAGGCCTGATCCTGCCCCTGCCACACCCCAGCAGCCTTGGACTCACTGCCTGTATCTCAGAAATCTATGTGGCTTTTTAGACGTTAATCAATAAAGCCTTGAATGAACACTTGCTGCTTTAATCACTAATGAATATTACATTAATGCTGTAATCCCTAAACAGTAGAATAGCCTCCAGTGATTGCCATGTGTTTTTCCGACATTATCTGGTTTAAATTTCACAGACATCCTGTGAGACGGGTGTCACCTTTCGTCCCCACTTGCCCGCTGAGCCGGTCTGGGGGCACCTGGAATGCCATTTGTCTGTCTTACGAAGCGCAAGCTGCCTTCACAGTTGACCTGCTCCTTTACAGCCAGGAGGTGTGCACTTACTTTGCTGGGCTGAGTTGAAGCTTATGAACTTTTGGCATTCTTTTACAGGCTCTTTGTGTGCGCAAATCTGTTGGCTCCAACTATGTTTGGAACAGCTTACTTGGCAGTAATCTAAGATATGTTTGTTTTAAATATTCAATTTTAAATAGTTGTATGTTAATAGCCCTTAGTTTTGCAGTGTTTTTCTGTCTTTTAAAAGCCATGGCAACTTAAAAGTAGGAAGCCCTAAATCCTGAGGAGTGAGAGCTTGTGAGGATTTTGCCCCAGCCAGACCGACTTTGGGCTGTCCTATGCGCACGGAGCCCCTCCAGCTTGTTGCCTCTGGGCTGCCTGCCAGCCAAGCAGTGTACAAGGACAGGAATGCCCCTGCTCACGTCTTCAGTTGCTGGGAGAGAAATCCACCATGCACTAAAAAGATAGTAAACTGGAGTCTTTAAATATTTTTCTTTTTCTCTGCCTGCCTTCCGGTTTGTAGGGTCCACAGGGTTGTCAGTCATGGGGATGAGTAACTGGTGGACCATGGCTTCAGAGAGGCCAGCAGGGCCAAGCCCTGCATCCCTGTAGACAGAAGGTCAGTAGCACTCACGAATCAGGTGAAATGATCACTGTGCTGTCGCCAGTGTGGAGGAAGGACAGAATGTACCTGGTATTTGAGAAAGACCACATCCCGGGGTCACCTGTACAACCAGAATGTGTGAGACCTCGGGGAACGTAGCCTTGTAGTCTTCCTGAAGCTTCTTTGGACATCTGGGAAGATGAGAGAATGAGCTATCCTCTTGCCTGCTCCTCTGGGCCTCCCCCAGGGATGATTCATGCTGGGATCAGTTCCATGACATTAGCTTTTAGCTCTCCAAAGATTGCCTATTACCACTTCCCTCTCTTCCTTCCTCTCTCAGTGTGTCATTTATTGGTCCTTTTTGTTCCATCGTTCTGATTTTTCAGCGATTCTCTTGCATTATGCCTTCATCGAAGGGCTTTCCTCAATGCTGCCTTCCACTTGGCTAATCTGCCCTCTGCCCAACCCACATCAAACCCACTGTAAAGACCAGCCACTTGGTTTCTGTGATTATGTTTCTCATTTCCATAAATTCTCTTAATTTCCCATATCCTTGGTCTGTTTAAAAGGTATCATATTGTTTACTTAGGGTTTTGATCACTTTAAGAAGTGCTTGAATCCATCATTTAAAACAGTATGTTATGGTCTCTGATTCATAATTTGTTACCTGAACTTCTCGGTGGTGGTGAGTTAGGGGTTTTTGTCTGATGTTACTGTTTGCTGGGTCTGCTGGCCCTGTTCCTGGGGAGTCGCTTCTTCTTGTGTTTCCTCCCTTGATTGCAGCCTTGTCTTTGCTTGGCATTAGGGTGTGTTCATCTGGCCAGTGAGATTGTATTTGCCTCTGTCAGGTCTCCAGGGGGCTGTGAGTCCAGGGTCACCTTGCGTGTCAGCTCCTCGGGTTGGTGGTTTTGGAGACTGTGGCTGTCTGAACTGAGTGCCCTCTGAGCCTTTGCCCTTCAATGGTTTGTCATGCAACCTACAGTGAGGGCTGTGGAAGTGCTTTGTATGTGGCGGGGATGCAGTGGGTGGGGCGTCAGGACAGGACTGGTCACAAGACACAGATCCTGTTCACCTATTGAATGGGTGGCTCACTCTGAAGTTGGGACCAGCTTGGAGAGTGGAGCCACTAAAGGACAGGGCAATGGCCAGTACATTTGTGTGCCGAGGCCTGGGAATGCCTGGTGAGCGGTTTCCTGACAGTGCCCTGTGGTGGCTAGAGAAATGTTGGCCCCATCGGCGGGCTCTGTCGGCTGTACAGAGGCAAAGGACTGGCAGGCCTTTCCCAACTGAGTCTGCTGCATTTTCTGGAAGCTTCTTTGTTTGCTTCTTTTTATCATATCAACCTGATCAAGTGCAAAGCATTGGGTGTAGAAGAGCACAAGATACCTCAGGAATCAGTGCTGAGTCAGCGCAGAGAAAGGAGGAAGGCAGACCATACGCTGATGGCTGGAGTATTCTTGAGCCTGTTATGTGGATGTTATCTGAGGTTTTAACTATAGAAAACTTTAAAAAAAAATCACAAAGCATTTTAGAGTATTGCCTAGAGCTGGGGAACCATTACTTGAAGTTCAGGGTTAGACACTTCCCCCAAGCAGACTGGCCCACCCCCGCCCCCTTGTCCCAGGTACACCACATGGTTCTCTTGCCATATCTTGGTTGCTGGCTCCCCTGCCCTCCCTTCCAGTGCCAACCCCTGCCTCTCCTATGATGCCTTTTACGGTTTCCTCACTCACGGCACCTGTGAACTGTGCCCTACACCACAGAGTGTGTGCTCTCCCAGGAGCTCCCAAAAGACGGGCTGCCAGTCTTCGTGTGTTGGGTGCATCTCACCCATGGGACGCCTCCTCATGGCGACCGTGCTTTTCATGGCCATGACATTTGAAGAGCTCTTTAGATTTCCAGAAGAAGGGACTTAGCTGTGTTGCAAGCCCTTGCACCATTAGTGCCCCCATAAAGCCTTGCAGTACCTCCGCCCCCACACAAACACATAGTAGATTTGGGAGCCTGAGGTCATTTTGTTGCTTGGAGTGTAGCACTCATTACCATGTCACTGTGACCTGGAGCCTTCACAAGTAGCCTTCTTCTCCTGGTCGTAAAGGGTGGGACCATCATTTGTTGTACTCAGTGGAGGAGAGCCCCCGTCATGCTCTGACATGTTCCTGCACCCTTCATTCATTTCCATCGTATGCTCAGTGGTGGGCAAGTGTGTGCCACCGTCCTGCTCTGGACAGTGTTCTACTGCGCGTTGGGAACGAGGCAGCACTGTCTCGGGAGCCCAAGTCTCCGATCACCTGTACAGTAGGCCCTCTGTATCCTCAGGTTTGGCATTCGTGCATGTAACCAACCACAATCAATTATGTTCTAAGAAATATTCCAGAAAGTTCCAAAGAGTGAAACTTGAATTAATTGTACTCTGGCAGCTATTTACATAGCATTTACGTTGTATTAGGTTTTATAAGTAATCTAAGGATGATTTAAAGAATAGGGGAGGATGTTCAGTGAGTTATTTGCAAATATGACACCATTTTATATAAGGGACTTGAGCATCTGTGGATTTTGGTATCCTCAGGAGTCCTGGAACCAACCTTCCATGGATACTGAGGGGTAACTGTATTTACTCCTGGAAGGTTTAAAGTGGTCGTGCATTTATGTAAAATGTCCCCAGGTGTCCCTGTTACATCTTGAACTTCCTCTGCAGTCTGACCACCTTTGCTGCCCTGACACGCACGGCTCGTTCAGTGCAGCTTCGTCCACCCAGAAGGGTTGGCAGACCTGCTGGGCAGCCCGCTTCCTCATCGTAGCTTGGCAGGAGGGCAGGGAGGACTCTGCAGTGTCCCCTCCAGGCCAAGGAGCGGTGGGGCGACCCTTGGCATTTTATTGACTCTGTTTGTGCATTTAATTTTTTGCAAAATTGTGCTGCCCTTGACTTTCTGTCATCTCATTCATTCAACAGACATTGTGTCTAAAGACTTGCTTTTCCCCAAAAGTAACAAATACCCTTTGGAAGAATACGCACTGGAGAAGAAGTAATCATGTGCAAAGAATTTTTCCTCTGGTTTTGTTTTCCTCTTCACTTGGCATTATTTCTTGAGCCTTTTCTACATTACTAAATAGCCTTAAAGTGAGGTCCCCACGGCTACGTGACACTGCATGGGCTGAACGTGCTGTAGTCGGTGAACGATAATGGATCGATCGTGGGCTCCTGAGGGCTGGGTGCATGGCCCTGCAGGGGACACGCTCCAGGTCAGATGATGGGTCATCCAGCGCAGCGTGGCAGGTCACCACACACAGGAAAGCCTGTTCCTGTTCCTGATGCCGCTGCCAGAGTCCTGCTTTTTGTCCTGTTCTTCTGGTTTTCAGGGGGCTACCTGGGTGATTTTACTCTGGTCTCTTTCACACACGATCATACCAGCTTTCTGAACTTGTTGGTAACAGTGTACCCAAGGAGTTTATGATTCCACGTCCTTCCTCCACGGGCCTCCACCAAAGGAAGTTAAAGGACAGTCTGGGCCATAGACAGAATAGCGGCTGCCCACAGCCCAGTGGGATGAGCTCAGCACCAGGAGAGGTTGTGTGGCTCAGATTCCAGAGATCAGGATTCTTGGGGATTTGAATTGGGGAATATGGAAGAAGTCAGGCACCTGGGAATGACAGGAGAGACCCAGAAGGCAGGAGCTGGAGAGAAACCACAGGGACTGCAACCAACAGTGGGTGGGCCTCTGGGAGAGTGGACAAGAGCAGCAGGGCAGTAGGGGCAGGAGGCTGGAGACCCAGTCTTGCAGAAGGTAGAGCCGGCGCCAGCGGAGAGGAGCAGAAGGGAGCAGCCTGGATCCCACACCCCTGGGGCTGCGGCCCTGACAACTGCCTCCCAAGCAGCCCCAGGACTGTGTGCCCAGCTGTGTGCTGGAGCCCCCAGGCTCCTCTGCCTTCCCCCTCCTCCTCCTCCCCTCCTCGTCCCCTCCCCTCCACGTCTCACTTGTCCTCCCTCTCCTCCTCCCCCTCCTCCCCTCCCTCCTCCTCCCCTCCCTCCTCCTCCCCTCCCTCCTCCTCCCCTCCCTCCTCCTCCCCTCCCTCCTCCTCCCCTCCTCCTCCCCTCCTCCTCCCCTCCCGTCCACGTCTCAATTACCTCCCTCTCCTCCTCCCCCTCCTCCCCTCCCTCCTCCTCCCCTCCCTCCTCCCCTCCCTCCTCCCCTCCCTCCTCCCCTCCCTCCCTCCTCCTCCTCCCCTCCCTCCTCCTCCTCCCCTCCCTCCTCCTCCCCTCCCTCCTCCTCCTCCCCTCCCCTCCTCCTCCCCTCCCCCTCCTCCCCTCCTCCTCCCCCTCCCCTCCTCCTCCTCTTCCTCCCCTCCCCGTCTCACTTGTCCTCCCTCTCCTCCTCCCTGTCCTCTTCTCCCTCCTCCTCCCCTCCCCTCCTCCCCTCCTCCTCCCCCTCCCCCTCCTCCTCCTCCTCTTCCTCCCCTCCCCATCTCACTTGTCCTCCCTCTCCTCCTCCCTGTCCTCCCCTCCCTCCTCCTCCCCTCCCTCCTCCTCCCCTCCCTCCTCCTCCCCTCCCTCCTCCTCCCCTCCCTCCTCCTCCCCTCCCTCCTCCTCCCCTCCCTCCTCCTCCCCTCCCTCCTCCTCCCCTCCCTCCTCCTCCCCTCCCTCCTCCTCCCCTCCCTCCTCCTCCCCTCCCTCCTCCTCCCCTCCCTCCTCCTCCCCTCCCTCCTCCTCCCCTCCCTCCTCCTCCCCTCCCTCCTCCTCCCCTCCCTCCTCCTCCCCTCCCTCCTCCTCCCCTCCCTCCTCCTCCCCTCCCTCCTCCTCCCCTCCCTCCTCCTCCCCTCCCTCCTCCTCCTCCCTGCCTCCTCCTCCCCTCCTCCTTCTCCCCTCCCCTCCACGTCTCACTTGTCCTCCCTCTCCTCCTCCCCCTCCTCTTCTCCTTCCTCCTCCCCTCCCTCCTCCTCCTCCCCTCCCTCCTCCTCCTCCCCTCCCTCCTCCTCCTCCCCTCCTCCTCCCCTCCCCTCCACGTCTCACTTGTCCTCCCTCTCCTCCTCCCCTCCCCCTCCCCCTCCCCTCCCCCTCCTCCTCCCCTCCCCTCCTCCTCCCCTCCCCCTCCTCCTCCCCTCCCCCTCCTCCTCCCCTCCCCCTCCTCCCCTCCTCCTCCCCCTCCGCCCCCTCCTCCTCCTCCTCTTCCTCCCCTCCCCGTCTCACTTGTCCTCCCTCTCCTCCTCCCTGTCCTCTTCTCCCTCCTCCTCCCCTCCCCCTTCTCCCCCTCCTCCCCCTCCTCCCCTCCTCCTCCTCCCCTCCCCCTCCTCCTCCTCCTCCCCTCCCCCTTCTCCCCTTCCTCCCCTCCTCCTCCTCCCCCTCCCCCTCCTCCTCCTCCTCCTCTCCCTCTCCCTCTTCCTCTGGGGGGAGATCCACCAGTGCCCCAAAGGTCTGCTGGCCTCTATCGCTACACTCAGAGTGCTGGCCTCTCTGCCCCTATGCAGGCCCTTCCTCACTGTGTGTAGGACCAGGTTAGAGCCTGGGGTCCTGACACATCAGTGTGGAGGGATAGAAGGTGCCGTAAGGGAAGAGGTGTTTCTAGAGATGCTAGGAGGGGCCTGGTGGGAAGAGCACTGGACAGTCGAGGACTCCCAGGCAGGCCACATCCCTCACAGTGGGTGTTTGCCCAAGGTCTCAGGATTTGTAATAGGTGCCAGTCATGGTTATCCTGCTAAACTGGTTCCCCTGTCCCCCTGGGGCATGTCGTGTGGTCAGAGCCAGCGTGCAGCCAGCTTCACGAGGGCAGAGGATTGGGAAGGTGGCTGATTTCCTGGGTGCACACACATTCACCTGCCTGCTGGAAAGCTGGGGCTGAGCATGGGCAGAACGGAACGGAGCCCCAGGCCTCGTGCCACTCAGCAGCCTCTCCTGTTCACCTCCCCTGAGAGAGAGAGGCCCAGGGTGGGACAAGGTGTGTGCACATGTCAGGGCTCAGGGGTATGCTGTCCAGGGCAGGTGCGGGGATGCCCAGGGCCCTGTGCCATGAGGAAGGCTGACATATCAAAGGATCCTGCTTTGTAAGATTACTATTATTATTGTAAAACAAGCAGTAAGATGGGAACAGGCAGGTGTTTGGATGGCAAGGAGCCACCGTATTTGTGGGATCTCAGGAGCCCAGCATGGAGGAGCAGCCTCCTGCAGGCTCTGCAGGGGAGACTGGATGGCTGGCTTGCTGCAGGGAAGCAGCGTCTCCGGACTTCCATGTGTGCCGCTCTGTAAGTGGTGACCTCGCCTCTGGCTCACGGGGACAGTGAGGCCACGGGTGGCGCCCTAGTTGGTGAGCAGGGCCCAAGTGCACTTGCAGGATGTGTGTAAGTGCCGTGCCCACAGAGCAGGGAAGACCTTGCCTCAGTCCTCCTTCCGTGGGGCCCACCTGTCTACCTGGCACTAGCTCTTACCCTTGTGCAAGGTTGGGAGGGTTTAATTTGTAACTTAATATTTCTTACTTAAAAAAACAAAGCCTCTATATGAATCCTTACCCTTTGGGGGTGCCCTCTATGGTCTGTGGAATCAGATGTCCTGAGAGCCCCTGGGCTGTGTGTCAGGACCTGGGGGAGACAGGCAGATGCAGCTGTGTCGGGGGGCTATGGAACTGTTTGTGACTCTTGGTTTCCTTTTCTGTTGCATTTTGTGCCATGGTGTGGGTACCTGGACCACCAGGCCAGCCTCTGCCTGTGGGGTCCAGAGAAGGAGAGGCTGTGGAGGAGGCAAGAATGGGACCATCCCCCCGCCCCATCCTCATGGCCCTGGCTCAGGGTCCGAGGGTAGAGGAAAGCTCAGGTCCTCTGGGAGGTTGTGAAGGACGTTTCCAGACGATGAGGAGGTGATGAAGGGTCATTGTCCTGCCCTGGTTTTCAGATTTCCCATCACAGTGAGAGTGTCCTTGGAAGTTTTGCTGGACTTCACAGAGGGGATTTGGTTTGAAAGCTCCAGGGTGTGTCCCACTCACCGGCCTTGCAGGGCGGTCCTCACACAGGCCCTGTGTTAGCTGGAGCCTCCGTGACTCCGGGGCATCCCAGGTCATCAAAGGCACTTTGGTGCGAGCTCAGAACCCACCCCACACAGGATGGGCTGCACGCTGATTGTGACAGGCTGGCCCTGCTAGTCCTTAAACTATTTTGTTTGAGTCATAAGACAGAAATAAATAAATAAACAGGCCAAAAAGGATTACTGTGACACAGCCAGGGTTTGTGCGTAGTCATCAAGCCCAGCAAGGGCCCATCTGCGATGCTGCTGCAGATGTTTGCAGGAAACATGACCATTGCCTGCTGTGAGCCTGTCAAGTGGACATGGTATCCACTTTTATTTTAAGTTGTAATTTTTTTTTCATATTCTTTTCCATTATGGTTTGTTACAGCATATTGAATATAGTTCCCTGGGCTATACAGTAGGACCTTGTTTATTTTGTATATAATAGTGTGTATCTGTTCATTCCAAACTCCTAATTTATCCCTCCCCTGCCCCTTTCCCCTTTGGTAACCATAGGTTTATTTTCTATGTCTGTGAGTCTGTTTCTGTTTTGTAGCTTAGTTAATTTGTATCATATTTTAGATTCCACATATAAGTGATAGCATATGATATTTGTCTTTGTCTGACTTTTAAGTTATAAATTTTTAAAGGAAGAGCTGGAAACATAGCACAGGTAGAAAAAAATCACTGTCAGATCGTGTTTTAAAGAGACCAGGTTAATGAAGGCTCGATTGTAGTTTTCATTTTTGAAGAAACCATTTTAAAAATTCTTGTCACGTGGAAGATGAAAGCTTCCAAGAGAAATCCCCCCCAGGATATGGGTGAGATTGGCTTCCCTGTGTCCGAGGCACTTTTCTAGGGTGTTGTCTCCCTTGGCCGTCGGGAGGGTGATCCTGGGGGGCAGTGCAGGGCGGCCAGGCCTGGTTGGCCTTCCTGTCTTTGTTTCCTTTATTGAGTGAGGTCTGCACAGCTGCATTGTGAGGTTGGACACGCACCCAGCAGCATCTCAGACCTCCCCTATGGGTACCAGGAGCGTTCATTGCAATTTATGTTTCATTATCGTTTGGGATCTTTGGGGACAGGTAGCAAAGGTAAACCCATCTTTTGGAACGCGATGAATTGGGGGTTTTCTTTTGTTCCGTTCTTGCTTCAGTCATGAGAGACATGCTTTAAATAGGGAAGCGGCGATGTCATTTCCAGGCGCTTTCCCAGCACTAAGTAGGTCAGGGTTTTGTCACAGTTTTGACAAGATCACAGGTGACTCACTGTAAATTTGGAGAGTCACGAATCTTGTCAGGATACGGAGTGCATTTGCAATCTGATTAAATGGCCTTAATTCCTGGCCTGTGGAGGGTCCTCTTGCCCCACACCCCCTGACCCCACGGCACAATCCGCTGAAACTGGCCCTCAGAGGGCAGGGGGCGCAGTGAGTCGAGTCCCCCAGGACTTGTCCTCACTACTGGCTGAGGATATCTGTCCTCTTGCCTGCCTGACAAAACCAACTCCTGGGAGTGGATGAGAGAACCGTCCCCTCTCCCTGACTTGCAGCCTTTTGTGCAAGTGTAGCCTCAGGCAGAGAGGTGCACGGCATAAGCGCACACACAAACTGAGCACGTGCCTGTGATCACATTGCCCCCCGGGCCACCGCTGCCTCCACATCTCACGCCACACACCCGCATGGCTGCTGCGCTTCCCGTCTGTGAGATCCCACAGCGCGTGCTCTTCCTCCAGCTCCTTCGGCTCCTTGGGGTGTTTGTGGGGTCCATCCAGGTACCCATGTGTCATTGTTACTCGTTCATTCCCAGTGCTGTGTGAATAGATGACATTCCCTGCTGATGGATGTTGGGGGGGGCGGTTTGCAGGGTGGGCTCTTGGAGCAGGGGGCCATCCTGGACAATGTCTTCTGCTGGACATTCGGCTGCATTTCTGTTGGGAGCACACCTGGGAGTGAAAGTGCTGGGTCACGGGACTGCAGCGCTTCAGTTTAGGAGACCCTCCGGCTTCCCCAAAATGCACTCTGCCGGGCAAGCAGAGGCCAGACTGAGGTTTCCCAGGAGGAGAGAATAAGCCCTGATGGCAATAGAGTGTATTTTGGATTGATGTGGGTTCAGGTAAGAATCCAAAGGCACTTTAGTCAGCATTTATTCTCACACATCTGAGAGGGGAGAACTGGTCTTTACAGAGGTGGATTCTGCACTTAAATGAGCAATTGATATCCCCCTGTCTGCTGTGCGGCTCATGTAACCTTTTCTCCCTGTGCTCAGGTAATGTCATCCACCAACAGGGCATGTCCTGCCCTGACAAACCAACTCTGGGTAAGAGACCGAATCATGTCCCCTTACTCCCCGAGGACGGGCAGAGGCAGGGTGGGCCCACTACATTATCACTGCTTGTCACGTGCTGCAGAGGCTGCACTTGTATTAAGCTCTGTCTCAGGACGGCCCTGGGTGCTAAGGAAACCCGCCACGCATGTGTCATGTCCTGGGCACCTCATGACTTAACCCAGGCTTCGGTCAGCATCACCTCCACACCCTCTGAGGTGGGGGAGAAGGGACAGGGTTACCCTCTTGTCACAGATGATGAAACCAAGGTTCAAGTTAAGTATGTGGCCTAGGGTCTCAACTTGACTAATAAGAAAAGGGGGCCTGGCCCACATCTTCTGGCACAAACCCTGTGATACTCTGCTGCACTGCAGCCCCCTCCTCTGTTTATTAAGCAGATAATTGAAAGGTGGTACTGTATTTTACAGCGACCTTTAATAGCGACCTAAGCAACTGACTCCTTTGGGCTTGGCAGAGGGGAGCCTTTACATCTCTGTCTTGCACAGGTGATGGTACAGGACTGGTGGTCCCACCAGTGTGAAACCATCACTAGCCCGTCATTTTGGGTATCCCTTTATGTGCTAGTTTGTACCGATTCTAAAAAGTTATTTTAGGAAATTGAGGTAATGGGATATAGTCGGTCGAGTCATGTGAAATCTAAATGTTCGAGAACATTTGGCAGCAGTATAGATTTTAACCTTTCCTGTTCGTGTGTGGTATTTTCTGAAACCTGAGAGTTAAAAGCGTATTTTCCAAAACTACTGGTGTCTATGAAAGGAAGAAATAAATAGACAGAGAAATAGTCTAGTTAACTTCATGGTATGTCTATCATTAAAGGAAGCTTGATAACCTTCAAAATTACCTTTGGTGGTTCCAATAAAAAACAGACTTCTGTTGTTTGCAGAGTGAGCTTTGCGCTGTGACTGTTGAATATTCTGTAAAATTATTTCAGAAACTGCTGCCTGTATCTTGAAATCTTTAATGGTGAATACCAGTTAAAATTAGTTAGTTTTATTATCAAAAGAGATTTTATTTTGTGCAAATTGTTTAGTTCAGTTCTGACCAAGTTAAAGAGCTAAAAACATAAAACAACGAAAAAATAACCCCTAAATTGGTTTTTTTAGGTAAATAAAGCAACTTCCTATGTCATTTATCATTTTGTATCTATGTAAGTGATACAAATCATATCACTCCCAATCAAGCGACTAAGACTTTTAATTAATGCGTGAGGATCTCAGCCTTGATGTGAGAGTCTACATCTCACAGTCAGTGATCCCAGGTCAGTTTTTCTCATGGATGTGGACACTTTTGTTCTTCCTAAGAATCCTGCAGGAGACACGCCAGTTCCTCACTGTGGTAACAAGAAACCAGGTGTTAGACCAGGGCTACAGAGACACGGGGTGGAGCTTCTTCCTTGGCCTTTACATCCAACCATGTGCCCTAAATTTCAAATTCATGTGTGCTTACAGTTTTGAAACACCGTCACGGTGACCGGTGATGGTAAGTTCCCCTGGCATGTGGTTGGATATAAAGGCTGGGTGTCAGCCCCGAGTGTGCCCCTGTGACCCCCCAGGCCTGCGGTCAGGCTCCATGCCTGTGCTTAGCAGGGCCGGTGCTGCCTTCAGGAAGGGGTGTGTCTTTGGGGACATGTTTGACTCCACTATTTCAGAGCCTCAGATGATGGTGTATTCCCTTCGGAGTTCAAATTAAAATCCCTTTGAGCCCTCATCCCATCGGTCATTCTTTGTTGTGTGGTCCAGGGACCCTCAACGTGCTGGCAGTCCTGCTACCAGCAATGGCAGAAGAAGGGACAGCACGTGAATGGGAGGTCCTGCTCCCCAAAGTGGCCGCCACTGGGTGGCTTTGTCACTGCAGGGTGGGGACATCCAGCACTCAGGCTAGTGCCCACCCACTGTAGAAAGCAGCATGGTCCCTGGTGGCAGGTGCTGGCCAGGGGGAGGAGGGGAGGGGATGCTGCTGGCCTCAACATTGTGCTTAAAGCCATGCTCTAGCTAGAGGGGGCCTGGACGCCCACCAGCCGTGCCCTTGGGAGCACACAGACACTGGCTGGGAGGGCAGCACACTCAGCATCATGCAACTCCCACCCCAGTTCAGCTGTTGGGTCACCTGATCCGTCAAATCTGCTTTAATGTTTTGGGGTCTCAAAGAATCAGGTCTGGATTGTGATCGGATGTGCATTTGACAAAGGTCTCTCTTGTGGAGGGTGTGGGGAATCGATTATAAGGGAGGACCCTGGAGCTCAATTAGGGTGGTGGGGGTCCTCCAGATCACTGAGAGTGGGGGGGGTGGTCCTCAGGATCACTGAGGAGTAGTGGGGAGGGGTCCTTGGGATCACTGAGGTCTCACAGCCCTGCAGGTCCTAGAGAGGGTTGAGGACAGTTTAGACTCGTGTGATAGAGGTGGAGAGAGGCCTGGCTTTGGCATCTGGTCAGTGGGATGAGGTGGACAGATGTGAGACAGAGGATGATGTGCAAGTGGTGCCAAGGTCTGGCCTGACCCCTGGGGGATGTGCCGGTGGCTGACATAGTGATGTCTAAGCTTGAGCTCTGTTATAGGTTTTTCTGCAGAACGAAAGTTATTTTTGTTTCTGTTTTTAATTTTGATGAAGTCCAATTTATTATTTTTAGCTATTGGTGTCATGTCTAAGAACTTTTCACCTAGGCTAGCTCCTGAAGATTTCCTATGTTCTTCTAAAATTTTATAGTTTTACATTTGTATCTTTGATCCATTTGAGCTAATTTGTTCAGGTGTGATGTTTAGGTGGAATTTCAGTGTCCTGCCTGTGCATGTCCAATTGCCCCAGCACTCCTGGTTGAAAGATGAGCCTTCCTCCATTGAACTGTATTTTCACTGTTGTCAGAATCAGTTGGCTGTACTTGTGTGGGTCTGTTTCTGTTTTGTTTTGCTTTTATTTCTGTTCCACTGATCTACTTGTCTGCTTTCTGCTAATACTTCACCGCGTCGGTTACTGCAGCATTATGGTAAGCCCTAGGCTCAAGTACAGTGATGCCTCTCATCCCATTCTTTTTTTTTTCCTTATTTATTTATTTATTAACATCTTTATTGGAGTATAATTGCTTTACAATGGTGTGTTAGTTTCTGCTTTATAACAAAGTGAATCAGTTATACATATACATATGTTCCCATATCTCTTGCCTCTTGCGTCTCCCTCCCTCCCACCCTCCCTATCCCACCCCTCTAGGTGGTCACAAACCACCGAGCTGATCTCCCTGTGCTATGCAGCTGCTTCCCACTAGCTATCTACCTTATGCTTGGTAGTGTATATATGTCCATGCCACCCTCTCACTTTGTCACAGCTTACCCTTCTCCCTCCCCATATCCTCAAGTCCATTTTCTAGTAGGTCTGTGTCTTTATTCCTGTCTTACCCCTAGGTTCTTCATGACCTTTTTTTTTTCTTAGATTCCATATATATGTGTTAGCATACGTATTTGTTTTTCTCTTTCTGACTTACTTCACTCTGTATGACAGACTCTATGTCCATCCACCTCACTACAAATAACTCAACCCATTCTTTTTTTTTCAAAATTATTTTAGCTATTCCAGTTCCTTTGCCTTTACATAAATATTTTAGAATAAGCTTGTCTATATCTATTAAAAACAGCTTGCTGGGATTTCAGTAGGGATTTGGATAGAATCAACATCTTTACTATGTTGAGCCTTCTAACCCATGAACATGCTTTGTCTCTCAATTTATTTCAGTCTTCTTTGATTTTCTTTCATCATTTCATAAAATTCAATATATATCCCATACATGTTTATTCAGTTGACACCTAAGTATTTTATTTTATCTGAATGATTGTAAATCGTATCATGTTTATCCAGTTTCCACATGTGCATTGCTAGTATGTAGAAACACTGTTGTTATTTGTATGTTGATCTCGTATCCTGTGACCTTGCTGAATTCATTGAGTTCTAGCAGATTTTCTGTAGATTCCTTAGGATTTTCTGTGTAGACTCTTTCATTATCCGTAAAGAGCTTTATTTCTTCTTTTTCAACCTATACGCCTTTTATTTTCTTTTTACACCTTATTGTACTTGCTAGAACTAATACTGTGTTGAATGGCAATGGTGAGAGTAGACATTCTTTCTTGTTCCTGATCTTAAGGAGAAAGCATTTAGTCTTTGGCCATCAATTATGATAGTAGCTGTAGGGTTTTCATAGATGCCCTTAGTGTGAGAAAGTTCCCTTGTATTCCTAGTTGCTGACTGTTTTATCATGAGCACATGTTGGATTTTGTCAAATGTTTTTCTGAGGCAATCTATATGACCATGTGGTTTTTATATTTAGCTTGTTAAAATGGTGGATTATATTGCTTGGTTTTTGAATATTGAACTAGCCTTGTATCCCTGGAATAAATCCCACTTGGTCACAGTGTATAATTCTTTTTATACATTGCTAGCTTTTGTTTGCTAATATTTTGTGGAGGTTTGTTGTTTCTCTGTTCATGAGGGGTGTTGGTACTTTCTTTGTACTGTCTTTGACTGGTTTTGGTATCATGGTGGAACTGACCTCATAAAATCAGTTGATAATATTATTCTTAGTAAGCCTTTTTTTGAAAGGAATCATGTGTTAAATATTGCACCGCAAATATTTTTTAGATATTCTCAAGTTAAAATAGTATAAATTCATGAAAAGTGCAAAACAGAAAAACAAAATACTTCAGAAGAATTGAAAAGTAATTAAGTTATACAAGTAACCTCTTCCAGGTTCTGAACTAGCCTGTCCCAGAGAGAATTGTGAAAGACAACATCTGTACTACAATTATGCATTGGAGAGTATTTAAACATTTCAGCTCCAAATAACAGCTTTGGAGATTGCCTGAAATGTGTGTCTTGAATAAGAGGCAAATTATAAAACAGTGCTGAGTTTCAGGGAGAACAAAAAAAGGTTTTTTTGTGTGTGGGGGGTGGTAGTTTGCAGTAGTGCGATCACGAGGAAAGTATTGAGTTGGTCACCTCAACTCATATATATAATATTTAAATATTTAAATCTAGATCCAAAAAAATAGGACAGTTTGGAGAACAAAGAGGAAACCATAATTTAAAAAATAATGAAACAGTAACTGCATTTCCTGTCCATTATGGCCAGCCGTGGCTGCCTCTGGCTCACTATTTGCAGTGAAAACCCAGTGACATTTTTGCCTTGTTCCACATTGCTTGCCCATTGCATCTGCTGACCAGCAGAGACGGTTTCAGGAAGGTCAAACAAGTTTATACTTCCTTTATAGTTGTCAGATGTAGCAAATAGAAATACAGAGTGCCTAGTTAAATTTGAATTTCAGATAAATAATGGATAATGTTTTCATGTAAGTTTGTCCCAAATATTGCACTGGACGTACTTATAGAAAACATTTATTGTTTATCTGAAATTCATATTTAACCAGACACCTGTTTTTCATCTGGCAGCCCTAGATTTTTGCCTTATTTTTTCTGTACTTTGAACCTTGCTCATTTTCATTCAGGTAGAAGCACCAGAAGTTATAGAGGAATGTCAAAACTCTGTAGCAGTTGTTTTATTTCATGTAAGACAGTTGTCTTTTCCTGGCAGGTGAACATGATGGCGGACCTTGTGTAATATTTTGTGTTTTTTCTCGTGTTTATGGGTGCCTGCATCAGGGTGTCCAGCCCTGGGCAGGAGTCCCCCCTCCAAGGACTAGTTTGTGCCCTGCACCACCAAGGCCCATTCACACTCGGCAGTGATCTCATTTCGTTCTCTTGCCGGCATCTAATGATTCATAAAGACTCTTACTCATCCACGTATTCCCACCTCAGTCCCATTTGTAATTACCCTCTTCGGATGCTGCCTAAATTTGTGTCCATGCACTACAGATACATTGTATGTCTTATATACTCCTGGGTCAGATGTATAAGTAGAAACAGAGTTTATCTCTTGCATGCTTTGCTTGAATGATCCACCACAGTGAGCTTTGTGCTGGTGTCATCTGCGGTGCCTGTATTAGATGATGGGTCTACAGAAGGTCTGAAGAGCTCTGTCAACACCTTGAGGTTTCAGGTATCAGCTGGAAGAGGTCTGCTTGGGAGAGAGCTCTCAGCCATCACCCCGCTGTCTCTCTTTATAGCAGCACTGGCTCCTAGAGTCCCCTGGTCTGTCCTCTTCTGCTTTCATTCTGTTCCAGGCAGCTGGCAAAACCACACCTCATTGCTGAACATCTTTGCTGTGGACGGTGTCCTTATATCTGTTATATCGTTTTAACCCAGAGGAAGGAAATGCCCCTGACTCTTGTTTGTATTTTTGTCTGGTTTTAGGACACGTGAAGCTGTTAGAATCACAACTCTGCTAAAAAACAAAGCTAAAGAGAATTGCTCTTGTAAAGGCAAATACTCCTTAAAGTCAACTCAGGAAAAAGCATTATAGGCAGTTTACCAGCAGCTAAAATGAAGGCCCCACATGGTCTTCCTGTTACATTTGTAAGATCCCAAAGAATGTGGGGCTGTGGATGGGGATGAGTTGGGGGTCCACCCGAAAGCAGTGTGGAAGCTTCTAGGGTCATTTTCTTCATGCCTTGTGAAAACTGAACTCGGTGTTCCCAAGTTTGTGATTGATTCTCTGATTTCTACAATTTCCAACTAAACTCACTTAGAATACAGGTTAAAATATTCTTTGTGATGGGCTATTTTACTCAAAATACAGAAGTGAGAAATTTGATAATTTCTAATATCTTTAGAATTCTGAGGATATTTAAAACTGGCCCAGTTCTTAAAATGTCAAGAAATTGTTAAGTATAACATTTTGTGTTGACTTAAATATGTTTTATTGCTTAATCTGCATAAATATATATTTCCTAAGAATTGGTCTTTCAGTGCTCAGAATGTATATTTTCATATAATTTTGGAGTTAAAATAGGAAGGACAAAATTTGCTGCAATTTTATTCCCATTTGGGGGGATGTTTCTGCAGCCATTAAACCTGAATATTTTTCCAAACGGAAATTGCTTCTTTTGTAAATATGTTCTGTTTATTAACTTTAACACTTAAACATAAAGAACTTGCTTTGGTTTCTGTTGTCTAGGAATTATACACTCACTTGCATTAAATACACGTTGGCCAAGCCTCATGTGCATACCTGCAGGGGACTCCTCAGAGTCAGGCGATTTGGGGATACGGCCCCCTTTTATCACCTGGGCCACCTTCTCTGCCTCAGTTCCCAACAGTGAGGCTCTGAGCCCTGCTGGAAACTTATGCTGTCAATAAGCTCCCTTTATTTTCCTGTGGGGAAGGAGCATAGAATTGCTTCTTTTTTTTTTTAAGGCATTAAGGATATTACCTCACCTCTGTTAGAATGGCTATCATCCCCTCCCCAACAAAACACTCTCAGAAAGTAACAAGTGTTGGGACCAAGATTTGTAAAAATTGTAACCCTTGTGCACTGCTGGTGAGAGTATAAAATGGTACAGCCGCTTTGGAATAAGGTACAGTGGTTCCTCAAAAAAATAAAAATAGATTTACCATATGATCTAGCAATCCTCCTTCTGCATATGTACCCAAAAGAAGTAAAAGAAAGGACTCTAAAAGATATTTGTACACCCATATTCATAGCAGCATTATTCACAGTAGGCAAAAGGTGGAAACAACTCAAGTGTCCATTGACAGATGAACAGATAAACAAAATGCGGTATCTGCATCAAATGGGGTATTAGCCTTAAAAAGGAAGGAAGTTCTGACACTTGTTAGAACATGGATGAACCTTGAGGACATCATGCTCAGTGAAATAAGCCAGTCACAACAGGACAAATACTGTGATTGCACTCAGTGAGGTCCCTAGAGTAGTCACATTTATAGAGATAGGAAGTAGGTGGTGGATGCCAGGCACTGGGGAAGGACAGAAAGGGGAGTTATTGTTTTTTAAGAGGTATAGAGTTTCAGTTTGGGAAGATGCAGAAGTTCTGGAGATGGATGGTGGTGATGGTTGCACGGCAGTATCAATATAATGAATGCCACTGAACTGTATACTTAAAAGTGGTTAAAATGGTAAGTTGTATGTTATATGTGTATTCTGCCAAAATTTTTTAAAAGTATCATGGTTGTGTGCCTATCTGGAGATCAAGGGACCACTCACTCCTTCCTGTGGGTCACTTATGACACCCTCGGGCACTTTAGGTTCTGTTTCAGGTTCTGTCCCCTGAGCCCCCGTACATTTGTCCGGCTCCCCATCACTCAACACTAGTGTAGTCGATGGGGCCCCGGTGAGAGGGCAGGATGCTGGAAGTACCTCTGGTTCAGGCTGGACAGAGGCTGGGGGGAGGTCTAGATTCTGAGCCGAGTCTTGACAAATACATGCATCTGTGTAATACACATCCTCATCAAGCTATGGAAGGTTAACATTAACATCATGCCCCGAAGTTCTCTCAGGCCCTGCCTCCAGCCTCCTTGCCACAGGCAGATGTTTTTTGATTTCTCCACCATAGGTTAATTTCGCCAGTTGTAGAGCTTTCTCTGAAAGGAACCAGGCAGTAGGTGCTCATCCCCGCTCAGTGTGAGGTTTCTGCGATTCATCCCTATTGTTGCTTTATCAGTGGCTTGCTCCCCTTCCTTGCTGTCTGTGTTCCATTGTCTCACTGTGCCAGGGGTTGTTTGGCTACTTTCTTGTTTCTGAACTGCTAAGCTGTTCCCAGTTTGGGGCTCTTATGAATAGGGCAGCTGTGAACATTTTGATACAAGGCTTTTTGTAGACAGATGCTTTTGTTTCTCTTAGGTTAATACCTAGGAATGGAATTGCTGGGTCATGGGGCAGGCTTGTAAAACACCACCAGACTGTTTCATACCCCCACCCACAAGGCTGGAGGGTTCTGGTTGCTCTGCGTCCTTGCCAACATTCGGTGCTGTCAGCCTTATTTCCTCTCAGGCATCCCAGTGCGTGTGCAGTGGTATATGATTGGAGTTTTAATTTGCATCTCCTTGGTGATGTTGAAGTGCCTGTCCAGCTCTTTCACTTTTTACTAGGTGGTTTTTCTTCATATTATTGAGTTGTAGTTGTGACTTTGATAAGCAGAATTTTAAAATGTTTATGAAGTTAACTTGCCATTTATCATTTATGATTATTTCTTTCTGTGTCCTAAAAAAGCTTTTGCCTACCCTAAGCCATGAAGATATTCTTCTGTAGTTCTTCCTGAAGTTCTTTAGTTAAGCTTTTACAACAAGGTTTGTGATTCAGCTTCAATTAATTTTTACGTATGGTGGGAGGTAGGGGTTGAGGTTCATTTTTTTCCATATGGATATCCAGTGTTTTCCAGCACCATTTGTTGCAAAGACCATCCTATCCATGCTGAATTGTGGTGGTGGCTTTGTCAGAAATCAAATGGTCATGTAAGCGAGGATCTATTTCTGGGCTCTTTATTCTGTTCCGTTGATCCATTTGTCCGTCATTATGCCGGTATCGCACTGCCTTGGTTACTGCACCTTTATGGTAACATCCAAGCTCCTGCCCATCACCTCATCCTGGCTCTGCTCCAGGGTGATACAGTAGATGATATTTGCATTGTTTGCTCACACTCATTCTCCTTACACGTGAAACGGTGATGCTACCACTGAGTGGTGGTGATGACTGTGTGAATTACCTATGGTGACACCTGATGCAGTGCCACACACAGGACATGTTCAGTAAGTGTTTGTCTTCCTCTTTGATTCTGTAAGTGGCTCACATCTTTGTGTACCATCACCACATCTCTGGCATGGCTGAGAAGTCGGTAGAGAAGCAACAGGATGAAATAATTTTTTTTATTGAAATATAATTGATTTATAATGTGTTAGTTTCAGGTATACAGCACAGTGATTCAGTTATATATATATATACATATATATATTCTTTTTTAGATTCTTTTTCCTTATAGGTTATTACAAGATATTGAGTACAGTTCCGCATGCTATACAGTAGGTCCTTGTTATTGATCTATTTTATGTATAGTAGTGTGTATATGTTAATCCCAAACTCCTAACTTATCCCTTTACCCTACCTTCCCTTTTGGTAACCATTTGTTTGTTTTCTGTGTCTGTGAGTCTGTTTCTATTTTGTAAATATGTTCACTTGTATCTTTTGTTCAGATTCCACATATAAGCGATATCATATGATATTTGTCTTTCTCTATCTGGCTTACTTTCATGTAGTATGATAATCTCTAGGTCCATCCATGTTCCTGCAAATGGCATTATTTCATTCTTTTTTATGGCTGAGTAGTATTCCAGTGTGTGTGTGTGTGTGTGTGTGTGTGTGTGTGTGCATGGATATATATATACACACACATATATATATATCACATCTTCTTTATCCATTCATCTGTCAGTGGACATTCAGGATGAAATAATTTTAATTACGATCCTGGGTTCTGTGGCAGAGGACAAAACCAAGCTACTGTCTACTTAGTTCCAATATTGACCTTGGCTGTTTTATTTTGCAGCATTCTCTAATCTTTTAAAGTTTACTTCTCTGAGTCTCAGTTTTCTCATATGTAAAATTAAGATAATACCCAAGGTCCTTGTCAGACACATTGGCATTAAGGCATGTGAAAGCACTTTGTTGGAGCTAAAACATTATAATAGCACCAACTGCCATATTTTCCGTTCTCTCTCCACTGGGATTGCAGGCGTTCAGGGCCCAGGGGATATATTTTTTCCCCTTTTTTGTGTGTTACTCAGACATTAGGGCTCACATCATTGATTTGCCACCTATTTCATGTTTTTCATTGTCATTAATACGACTGCTTCTAGCAGGATTTTCTCAAGGACCACAGACAACAGAGCCTATTTGAATCCCTCTAGTGTTTGTTGTCACACTTTGCGAACAGCACGTTAAAACCATTCAGTAGGAGTGTTTACAGACTCAGAGAGCCAGCTCCTGCCTTCTTGAAGGTTTGATTTAAGACACAGAGCAGGGCAGGTGTGAACAAGGGGCAGCAGCTGCGGAACACAGGCACCCAGGCCTGAGTAAGCGGCAGGCGGTGGTGTGAGACTGACTGTCCACTCTCGAGCCATCTGTGCCTCCTGAGGTGGGTCTGGAACATCTCTTAGTCCCTTAACCCAGAAGAGGGGTGGGAGCCCCCAGCTAGGGGCTGGGTGGGCATGGAGAGTTCAAGAGAAGGGTGGAAAGTGGCTCCCTGGAGGCAGATATTGCCGGGGTCACGCCGAGCCTTGAGTGGAGGCTTTGAGGGCTGTTGAGGAGTGTCTCGGGTTAGGTGTATCTGCATCTCAGGCAGCAAACTCAGGTGTCAAGGAAGGGCCTTTTCCTTTTCCATCTGTCTGCCTAGATTCTGATTCTGAACCTCTGTTCCCTGTGGCACAGTCATTTGGGGTGTCTTCTGCCTCCCTGCGTTGTGCTACAGGTGGGCTCTTCAGAGCCGAAAGGAGGTGGTCTGCAGGGGGAACGGCCGCCCTCTCGCCAGTGGTCCACACAGGTGGACCCTGAGTGTCCAAGCTCCCCCCTGCCTGATGCAGACAGGTGTGTGCACCTGGAGGAGGTCAGCACATCTGGCGCCTTTACAGTGACATCCTGACTTCCAGTGTCCTCATATCACTGCATGGTGGCCTCTGCTCCCTGAAGCTGTCACCCTGTGGGGGATAGAGACCTTCAGAACCAAGAATGAAGACTGTAGTAACTTCCAGAACAAAACTGGCATGAACCAGGATGAAGTGTAGAATGCCTTCCCTTACTGTACTGATGACCGCAGGCCACGCCTGCGCCAGAGACTTGCTGGAGCTGTGGGAAGTGCCAGCACATCCCCAGCCCTGGCCCGGATCTAGCACCATGCTCGCCGGAGGAGGAGTTGTCAGCTTCGTGCCTCCGGACTTGACTTGCAGACTGTCCTGCGACTGCCTCCTGGTGTGCTGTGCTCCATGTTTGTCTCCTTGGTTTTCTTCATCTGGTTTATTAACTCAGTCTTCATTCCTGAAGCAGATGTTTATTGAGCATGTACTATGTATCAGGGACAGCAAATGCAGAAGGAAGTGAGCACTTTCTCTGCTCAGATGAAGCCAGGTTAGTGCCACTGGGTATTCAGAGGTGGCGGTGGAGGAGGGACCATGCCCTCCTCCATGTGTGTTGTATGTGACCTGGCTCCTGGCTCAGGGACCTGCCCCAGGTGAATAGGGAGAGGCAGGTCTGGGAGGGAGCAGTGACAAATCCCCACCCAGTGGGTGCGTGGCAATGAATGCTTTGTTATAAGCCAGCCCTACACTTGAAGTCCAAACACTCAAGGAGACAGGCTCCCAGGACAGAATAAAGTCCAGATGGGTGAGAAAATATTCCAGACAAATTTGAATCAAAGCTTTATATTTTCTCAGCCTAATCCTGCCATTTACTCCGTACTCTTTTTCCTTGATAAATAGCTGATCTCATTCAGAGATGACTAAGGACTACAAAAGAATTACAAGAGAAACCTGAAAATAAAGAAAGACAAAGAAAAACACAGGCCAAAGACTGCGGGAAAATGTGGATGATTCAGAGACCAGCTCAAGAGTTCAGAAAAGTAAGTTTCCAGACTCTCAAGGAAAATGCTGGCAACATGATCTCTAAAGCAGACTTTGAGCATAGAAGAAAGATTCAGAGGATTGAGTGAGACAGAAGAGAACAAAGCCCACACTGGTGGAATTCAGGGGAAAAAATCAGAAGAGAAAAAAGTAAAAATGATAGCAACACAAAGACTAGTTCAGAAGCCAGAAAATCAGAGGCCTCATTGGACAGGTACAGCATGGAGGAAACACCACAAAAGGAACCAAGTGTCACCGCGATTTGATTTCCTAACAAAGAGTTTTAGAAAAGAAGGGGAAAAGTTAAGTAGATGATCAAAGAAAACTATGTAAATATCCAGGCCAAACTTGACTCTGTCATTCATAAGGAATTGCATTTTGTTAAGCTTTTAAAAAAATTACCAAACCTGGACCCCTATCTTACACCGTACCAAAAAACCAACTCAAAACAGATTAAAGACTTGAATGTAAGATGTAAAAACATAAAACTCCCAGAAAGCAAAAAAAAAAAACAAACAGGGCATAAAATCCTTGATGTTGGTCTTGGTGATGGTTTTTTGGCTATGACACCTAAAACAAAGGCAACAAAAGTCAAAATGGACAAATTGAACTACATCAAACTAAAAGCTTCTACACAGCAAAGGAAACCATCAGCAAACTGGAAAAGCAATTTGTGGGATGGGCGAAAATATTTGCAAATCATATATTTGATAAGGGGTTAATATCCAAAATATGGAATACAACTCAATAGCAAAACAAAACAAAAAATTCTATTAAAAAATGGGCAGAGGCCCCGAATAGACATTTTTCCAAAGAAGACGTACAGATGGCCAACAAGTATGTGAAAAGGTGTTCAACATCGCTAATCGTCAGGGAAATGCAAATTAAAATCACAGTGAGATATCACCTTACACCTGTCACGTGGCTATCATCAAGATGACAAGAGATATTGGTGAGTATTGGCGAGGATGTGGAGAAAAGGGAATCCTCCTACACTGTTGGTGGGAACCTAAGTTGGTGCAGCCACTATGGAAAACAGTATAGAGGTTCCTCAAAAAATTAAAAATAGAACTAACATATGATCCATCAATTCTACTTCTGGGTATATATCTAAAGGAAATGAAAACAGGATCTCAAAGATATATCTGCATTCTCATGTTCATTACAGCATTATTCACAATATATATACACCATATTATATGTATATACAATGGAATAGTATTCAGCCATGAGAAAGAAGCAAATCTTGCCATTTATAACAACACGGATGAACCTGGAGCACATTATGATAAGTGAAATAAGCCAGGCAGAGAAAGACAAATGCTGCGTGGTACCCCTCATATATGGGATCTTAAAAAAAAAAAAAAAAGAACGTAAAACTCAGAAACAGAGAGTAGAAAAGTGCTTGCCAGGATCTGGGGGTGGAGGAAATAGGGAGGGGTTGGTTAAAGGAAAAAGTAACAGGGCAGAAAAGGTAAGGAGCATCAGTCGGGATAGAACATGCTGGGCCAGCCTGTGCTGAGCTGCACCCTCTGAAGGGACCCTGATGGATTCTGAGTAAAACAATGGATGTCCCAATAGTTCCTTATTTAGCCAAACTGACTAGTGTAAAGACAGAGACAATGGACAGATATTCTCAAGCATGCCCGAAATCAGAAAGCTTAGATTCTGTGAGCCCTTCTGAATAAGGGTTTTGAATAAAACCATTGAATGTCAAAATCCAGCCAAAATAGAAGTGCATAAAAGTTCAGCACTTGTAAATGGGTGGTGAACCTCAAATCTCTTTAAATATAAAAGTAAGAAAGATCGACCATCTGTGCGAGTTATAGCGGCAGCACATAGTATAGATAATATAAACTTTACAAATAGTAATATAACATAGGAAAATCACTGGGAGGGAAAAAGGAGCGGCCAGGCAAATATATAATGTCTTCATCTTTCTTAGCAGAGCAGTTGATAGTCACTAAGTTGAAAATGCTTTTTTACAAAATGAGGGCTATAACTTCAAGGCTTTTCATAGTGTTTTTGTTACCTTTAGAGCACTATTTTAAGAAGCTGTCTCCTGTAGCAAAGAAGCGTTTCTCTGAAATTTAGCAAGTCTTTCTGTTTTGCTGTCACATCCTTGCTTCCCTTTCTTTGTCCTTAATGAAAAGTGCTGCTCAGCAATGCTCGGTGTGCTGTAGGGATTGGGAATACCTGGTGAGCTGGCATCCATGAACAGGTGATGAGAGTTGCTATGGAAATGAAGCAGGTGAAGCGATGGAGAACAGAGGTGAGATGTGGCTAAGGAAGACCTCGGGGAGGAGATGCTTAGATCAGGCCCCGATGCTGACCTGGAGCCCGTCAGGCTGGGGAGCATGCTGCAGATCCGTGGGCAGGAAGGGTCCTGTTCCAGAAACAGAACAAGGGCCTTGTGTTTGGTGCCCCGCTTTGTTGATAATCCAGCAGATGGTCTGCCTACTGCGTAATCCTGTCCCTACTATACTCTTCATGCCTGGGACCGTGTCTTTGTGTTTTTACCTACCTAACCATTGTTTAGGACTGTCTGGAAGATGCCCAATGAAGGTAGAAAGATAGATGAATGAATGGATGAATGAGTGAATGGATGGATTTTTGAGGGTGTAAGGTTAGTGACATATTACAGTTTATGCCATTAGCCACGTTTTATGTTTTTTTTAAACATCTTTATTGGAGTATAACTGCTTTACAATGGTGTGTTAGTTTCTGCTTTATAACAACCACGTTTTATGTTGAAGCTTATAATTTTAAACAAGATTCCCATTTTTTTGTGTGTGGGGGCTTTCTAGGCAGTTATTTAAAAGGTAAAAAAAAAAAAAAAATCACAATCTGTTATCAAAAGCAGACCAGGGGGCTTCCCTGGTGGCGCAGTGGTTGAGAGCCTGCCTGCCGAGGCAGGGAACACGGGTTCGTGCCCCGGTCCGGAAAGATCCCACATGCCGCGGAGGGGCTCGGCCCGTGAGCCATGGCCGCTGAGCCTGCGCGTCCAGAGCCTGTGCTCCGCAACGGGAGAGGCCACAACAGTGAAAGCCCCGTGTACCACAAAAAAAAAAAAAAAAAAAAAAAGCAGACCAAAAATCCAATAAAACTTTTTCCTTTTAACAGAGAGAAAAACAATTCTAATTTTTTATCAGTGTACTTTTGATATTAAAACTCATTTGTTAACTTAAATAAAGTTATCCCAATCTTACCCAGCTTGACCATGCATAAAATTCCTTCCCAAGATCCTTTTTCCACAAAACTGCTAAAAGTTCATCCTATTTTCCCCCCTTTTCTCATTCTGGAACAGTCAGTCATTCTACTTTCCTTACCTACTTTTCACACAGAGTTGTTTCCTTTCATCCTTATTATTTCTGCATAGTTTTAAAATTAAAATTCCTAACCGTTAAAATTCTTTTTTTTTTCAGGTGTTCTTTTTTTTAACATCTTTATTGGAGTATAATTGCTTTACAGTGGTGTGTTAGTTTCTGCTTTATAACGAGGTGAATCAGCTATACATATACATATATCCCCATATCTCCTCCTTCTTGTGTCTCCTCCCACCCTCCCTATCCCACCCCTCTAGGTGGTCACAAAGCACCAAGCTAATCTCCCTGTGCTATGTGGCTGCTTCCCACAAGCTAGCTATTTTATATTTGGTAGTGTATATATGTCCATGGCACTCTCTCATTTCGTCCCAGCTTACCCTTCCCCCTCCCCGTGTCCTCAGGTCCATTTTCTATGTCTGTATCTTTATTCCTGTCCTGCACCTAGGTTCTTCAGAACCTTTTTTTGTTTGTTTTTAGATTCCATATATATGTGTTAGCATACGGTATTTGTTTTTCTCTTTCTGACTTCCTTCACTCTGTATGACAGACTCTAGGTCCATCCATCTCACTGCAAATAACTCAAGTTCGTTTCTTTTTATGGCTGAGTAATATTCCATTGTATATATGTGCCACATCTTCTTTATCCCAAGACTGCCTTTTGGGAGCATTGTGAAATCCACATTTTACAGCATGTGATTTAGGCTGCTAATGATGACCCAGGACCAGCCAGTTCGAGATTCTAGCCTGCCATGAACTACATGGATTTATCTTCTGAGAGTTTTATATCCTAAAGTACATGTGCAATAAGAGAAATTAAATTCATGTCCAAGATTCTCATCTGTGTTTATCTGAGAAGAAAGTGAGTTGAGATATTTTCTATCAGGTTCTGGAGGCACTGCCCTTCTGGAAGTACACTTTGGCTAACTTCATGTTCACCTGTTCTCTGCCACGAGATGTTGAAATCACAGATATGGTGACTATTGGAAGCAGGTTAGTAAGTCATTTTAATTCCTTTAGGATAAACGTATCCTCTCTGTTGGCAAGACTGGTTGGTGGGAATCTGCATTTTGATGATCACATATAGATTCATTATTTTGTTTAGAGTGAGGTACTGCTTTGTGTGTAGAGTGTTCTGAGTCTGAAGCCCATGGGGTGAGAGAAAGGTGGCCTCCACCCTAGAAGCCCAGGTTCGTGTGATTGGAGGGAGGTTGCTGATGTAGAGAGAGATGGGGAGAGGGCTCAGGAGTGGTGCTCTGTGGACACATTATTTTTTGTCTTTGAAACACGAGCTGGAGCATCCTTTGAACCAATGTTTTTCAACACTGAAATCCCACCCCCATCAGTCAAGCTTTTTGTTCCATTTCACTCTGTAGTTTGTATATGGAACAGCAGATGTTTTAGTTTTCCACACAGAAAATTTATAAAATTGAGTCTTGACCAGTCATAGTCCGCAGAGACTTCGGCAGCTTCCATTTGGCCACCAGCCCTCCCTCTACCTTGAGGTTCTTTCTGTACCTGGATTTTTCCTGGGCTCGTGTTACTGTGTTGTCTTAAAGATTTGCCCCCTTGATTCCAATGGGCCTGCTCTTCCTTTCTGAGTGATTCCACTGCACCAGCCAGCACGGTCATGAGCGGTGCCCCTCATGGGGCTCCTGGCCTCCGAAATTGAAGATGAAGGCTCTGCTGACTCTGATTCCTCATCTCGCTCATGTTAGAAAGTCCAGGCAGCTGAAACAGTGTGCTTTTGAAAGGAGGTTTTCTGTGAGACTCTTTACAAGTAAAGAGGCTTGTCTGCTTCTTTGTGATGCTTGTATCCTGCCCATGGGGAGGCCGGAGGTGGGGGCACAGGCTGGGGCACAGGCTGGCATTGGAATCCCAGTCCCTTGATGGGGCCTGATCCTCTTGGAGCCTCTGTTTTCTCTTCTCTAAACTGCGTACACTGGTCAGGGTTCTTGTTTTCTTCATTGTTGTTTCTTTGTCTTTTTGTTGGCAAACAGCTGAAACTGGAAGAGCTGGGAAGCAGATCTCTAGGGTTCCAAGGAGTTCCTATCACATCCAGCTGGTCTCAGGTGTGCTGGCCCGAGAGAGCGGTGCTGGGGGAGCCCAGGCCTGTCTCCCCTGCACATTTCTCCACCTCACACATTCTCCTCTATTTCTCTCTGTGTGACTGTCATTCTCTCTCCATGTGGACTGATTGATTCCCTCTTGAGTCCCCTCACCCACCTGGGGGCGGATGGCCGCCAACAGCTCTCTCACTTCAAAAAGCTACCACCTACAACACCAAAAGCAGAAGCAACTAAATAACAAAATAGATAAATTGCACCACATCAAAATTTAAAACTTTTGTGCTGCAAACAAGACCTTCAAGGCAGCAAAAAGACAACTCAAGGAATGAGTGAAGATGCTTGTAAAATTGTATCATCAAAGAACTCATATGCAGGACATATAAAGAATTCTTACAACTCAATAAAAAAGACAAATAATAGCCCAATAAAAAATAGACCAAAAAATTTGAGTAGACATTCCTCCAAAGATGATATATAAGTGGCACATGAAAAGATGCTCAACATGCAGTCATTAGGGAAATGCAAATCAAAACCGCATTGAGATACCACTTCACACGCACTAGGATGTCTAGAACCAAAAGAAAAAGATCAGCGTTGGTGTGGAGGTAGAGAGATTGAAACGATTGCACATGGCTAGTGGAAATATAAAATGCTGTAGCCTCTTTGAAAAACGGTTTGGCAGTTCCGTGAAAAGTTAAACAGAATTTCCGTATGACACAGCACTTCCGCTCCTGAGTATCTATTGAAGAGAAGGGAAAACATATGTCCCCACAAAGGCTTGTACGTGAATGTTCAGTAGCGTTTTTTATAATAACCAAAAAGTAGAACCAACCCAAATATCCATCAACTGATGAATAGATAAATAATATGTATTCTGGTCCACCATGGAATATTATGCAGAGTGGGATTCTGTTGTAAGAACATGGGGACCTTGTATCCCTGTACCACGAACCTGGTAAAGAGCTGAGTTAGAGGGAGCAGTGGGTGTCCCTGTGGGAAGATGATATTGTCTGCCTCATAGAGTGATGTCAGGATGAAGATAAATAACTGCCTGTGAATCGTTCAGTCCAGAGCCTGGCACACCGTACACGCCAGCTGCAGTGGTTCCATCAGTGTCACGCTACACCTGGAAAAATGAAATGTAGTGCACAAAACATGGTCACGTGATAAACTTAACCTCAAGGAATGTGAAGATAAGTCCAAGAATGAAAAGGATGTTTGGACTTCCTGAGTGGTGCAGTGGTTAAGAATCTGCCTGCCAATGCAGGGGACACGGGTTTGAGCCCTGGTCTGGGAAGATCCCACATGCAGCAGAGCAGCTAAGCCGGTGAGCCACAACTACTGAGCCTGCGCTCTAGAGCCCACAAGCCACAACTACCAAGCCCATGTGCCACAACTACTGAAGTCCAGCGCCTAGAGCCCGTGCTCCGCAGCAAGAGAAGCCACTGCCATGAGAAGCCCGCGCACGGCAAGGAAGAGTAGCCCCCGCTCGCCACAACTAGAGAGAGCCCGTGCAGCAACGAAGACCCAATGCAGCCAAAAATAAATTAATTAAATAAATAAATTAAAAAGAAAAAAGAAAAGGATGTTAATTGATATGCTCAGTTGCCTGCTTGCATGAGAATCTTTACAGGTTTGTCTCTGTATTGTACTGTCATTACTTTCCGTTGTTGCTTTCTGCGATATTAGGTATTAAGAGCTTGCCAACAGAAGCAAATAACCATATCATTTGAGGGGAGGAGGACAGGAGTGAGCTTTCTAAATGAGCTTTTGTGTCTGACACTCAGAGCAAGAGCTTTATTCAACCTCTCATCGTATCTTCTGCCATGTGAACGATACCTACTTCACAGTGTCCGGGTGATGAGGACAGGAGAGAAGGGGAAACCTGTGTACTTAGAAGACAGTCATAAAGCTATAACTGCTGTGATAATAATTTCATTATCACAGCCTATGTAATATATATATAATATATGTACATACAGGCAGACCTCGTTTTATTGTACTTTGCTTTATGCACTTCTCAGATATTCAGTTTTTTTACAAATTGAAGATATGGGGCAATCTTTATACAATCAGTTGTTTCCTTTGCGTGAGGAGACTGTGTCAAGCACTTGGTGCTATTTTTCCAACAGCATTTGCTCACTTCTTGTCGCTGTGTCACATTTTGGTAATTCTCCCAAGATTTAAAGTTTTTTCGTTGTTATTATATTTATTATGATGATCTGTGACCAGTGATCATTTTTTTCTTTTGTTTAATTTAAGTATAGTTGATTTACAATATTATATTAGTTTCAGGTTTACAGCATAGTGATTCAGTATTTTTATAGATTATACTATAAAGTTGTTTTAAAATAGTGGCTACATTCCCTGTGCTGTACAATATATCCTTGTAGCTTATTTATTTTACAACATGGTAGTATGTACCTTCAAATCCCCTACCCTTGTCCTACTCCACCACCCCTCTCCCCCCTGGTAACCGCTCCTTTGTTGTCTGTGAGTCTGATTCTGTTTTGTTATATTCATTCATTTGCATTATTTTTTAGATTCCACATATAAATGATAGCATATAATATTTCTCTTTCTCTGTTTGACTTACTCCACTCAGTATGATAATGTCTAGGTCCATTCATGTTGCTGCAAATGGCAAATTTTCAATCCTTTTTTATGGCTGAGTAATATTCCATTGTAGATACACACCACATTTTTATCCATTCATCTATTGATGGACAAACAGGTTACTTCCGTATCTTCACTATTGTAAGTTGTGCTGCTATGAACGTTGAGATGCATGTATCTTTTCCAATTAGCGTCTTTGTTTTCTTTTGATATATACTCAGGAATGGAATTATTGGATCATATGGGAATTCTATTTTTAGTTTTTTGAGGAATCTCCATACTGTTTTCTGTATCAACTGCACCAGTTTACATTCCCACCCTCTCCAGCTTTTGTTATTTGTAGACTTTTTGATGATAGCCATTCTGACTGCTGTGAGGTGATATCTCATTGTTGTTTTGATTTTCATGTCTCTAATAATTAGTGATGTTGAGCATCTTTTCATGTGCCTGTTGACCATCTGTATGTCTTCTTTGGAGAAATGTCTATTCAGGTCTTCTACCTGTCTTTTGATTGAGTTGTTTGTTTGTTTGTTGTTTGTTTTGATGTTGAGCTGTATGACCTTTTCATATATTTTGGATATTAACCCCTTGTTGGTCACAGCATTTGCAAATATTTCCTCCCTTTCCATAGGTATTTTCATTTTGTCAGTGGTTTCCTTTGCTGTGCAGAAGCTTTTAAGTTTAATAAGGTCCCATTTGTTTATTTTTGCTTCTGTTTCCTTTGCCGGAGGAGACAGATCCAAAACAATATTTCTATGGTTTATGTCAAAGAGTGTTCTGCCCATGTTTTTGTCTAGGAGTTTTGTGGCTTCCAGTCTTACATTTAGGTCTTTAATCCATTTTGAGCTTATTTTTGTATATGGTATGAGAAACTGTTCTAATTTAATTCTTTTACATGTAGCTGTTCAGTTTTCCCAGCATTTCCCCTTAATGAAGAGACAGTCTTTTCCCATTTTTATTCTTGTTTCCTTTGTCATAAATTAATTGATGATAAGTGCATGGGTTTATTTCTGGGCTCTCTGTTCTGTTTCATTGATCTATGTGTCTGGTTTTATGCCAGTACCATGCTGTTTCGATTACTTTAGCTATATAATATAGTCTGAAGTCAGAGAGCGTGATACTTGTGGCTTTGTCCTTTTTTTCTCAAGACTGCTTTGGCTGTTTGGGGTCTTTTGTGGTTCCATATAAGTTTTAGGATTATTTGTTCTAGTTCTGTGAAAAATGTCATGGGTATTTGGCTAGGGATTGCATTAAATCTGTAGATTACTTTGGGTAGTATGGACATCTTAACAATAGTAATTCTTGCAAATCATGAACACAGGATATCTTTCCATTTCTTTTATCGTCTTCAGTTTTCTTCATCAGTGTCCTGTAGTTTTCAGAGTACAGGTCTTTGGCCTCCATGGTTAAGTTTATTCCGAGGTATTTTATTCCTTTTGATGAAATTTTAAATGGACTTCTTCTTGCTTTCTCTTTCTGATAGTTCATTGTTAGGGTATAGAAAAGCAACAGATTTTAAAAAAATATTTATTTATTTTTGGCTGTGTTAGGTCTTTGTTGCTGTGCATGGGCTTTTCTCTAGTTGCAGCAAGCGGGAGCTACTCTTCATTGTAGTGCATGGGCTTCTCATTGCGGTGGCTTCTCTTGTTGAGGAGCATGGGCTCTAGGTGCCTGGGCTTCAGTAGTTATGGCTCACGAGCTCTAGACCGCTGGCTCAGTAGTTGTGGTGCATGGACTTAGCTGCTCCGCGGCATGTGGGATCTTGCCGAACCGGGGCTCGAACCCGTGTCCCCTGCATTGGCAGGCAGATTCTTAACCACTGTGCCACTAGAGAAGTCCCCAGATTTCTGTATATTAATCTTGTTTCCTGAAACTTTACTGAATTCATATATTAGTTCTCATAATTTTGGTGGAGATTTTGGGGTTTTTTCTAAATATACTATCATGTCAACAGCAAATAGTAACAGTGTTAACTTCTTCCCTTCCAATTTGGATGCCTTTTATTTCTTTCCCTTGTCTGATTGCTGTGGCTAGGACTTCCAATACTACGATAAACACATGTGGCAAGAGGGAACATCCTTATCTTGTTCCTGGTTTTAAAGGAAAAGCTTTCAGCTTTTTACCACTGAGTTTAATGTTAGCTGTGGGTTTGCCATAAATGGCCTTTATTATGTTGAGACATGTTCTCTCTATATTGACTTTGATGAGAGTTTTTATCATGAATCGATATTGAATTTTGTTATATACTTTTTCTGCAACTATTGAGATGATCATGTGATTTTTATCCTTCCTTTTGTTAATGTAGTGTAGCACATCCATAGTAGTTTCAGTAGTTTGCAGATACTGAACCATCCTGCATCTCTGGAATAAATTCTACTTCATCATGGTGTATGATCCTTTTTATATATTGTTGAACTTGGTTTGCTAATATTTTGTTGAGCATTTTTGCATCTATATTCATCAGAGATATTGGCCTGTAATTTTATTTTTTATAGTGTCTTTGTCTGGTTTTGGTATCGGGGTAATGATGGCCTCATAGAATGAATTTGGGAGTGTTCCTTCCTCTTCAATTTTTTGGAATAGTTTGAGAAGAATAGGTATTAGCTCTTCTCTATATGTTTGGTAGAATTCAACCTATGAAGCCATCCAGTCCTGGACTTTTGTTTGCAGGGAGTTTTTTTTTTTAATTACTAATTTAATTTCACTACTAGTGGTTGATCTGCTCAGATTGTCTATTTCCTCCTGATTCAGTCTTGGAAGACTGTATGTTTCTAGAAATTTATTGATTTCTTCTATGTTGACCAATTTGTTGGTATATAACTGTTCATAATATTCTCTTTTGATTTTTTGTATCTTTGAAATATTGGTTGTAATTTCTCCTTATTCTTATTTTGTTTAGTTGGGGCCTCTCTCTTTTTTTGTTCTTAGTGAGCCTGGCTAAAGGCTTATCAATTTTGCTTATCTTTTCAAAAACAACTCTGGTTTGATCGATCTTTTCTATTGTTTGGGTTTTTTTGGTCTCTTTTATTTATTTCCTCTCAATCTTTATTATTTCCTTCTGCTGACTTTGGGGTTTGTTTGTTCTTCTTTATCTAATTCCTGTAGATGGTAGATTAAGTTGTTTAAGATTTTTCTTGTTTCTTGAGGTAGACCTATTTCACTCTAAAATTCCCTCTTAGAACTGCTTTTGCTGCATCCCTTAGATTTTTGAAAGTTGTGTTTTTATTTTTATTTCTCTCAAGGTATTTTATGATTTTCTCTTTATTTCTTCATTCACCCATCTTTGGTAGCGTGTTGTTTAGTCTCTGTGTGTTTGTGTTTTTTCTGTTTTTTTACATGTAATTCATTTCTAGTTTCATACTGTTGTGGTTGGGAAAAATGTTAGATATAATTTCTATTCTCTTAACTTTGATGAGACTTGTTTAGTGGCTTACCATGTGATCTACCCTGGAGAACATTTCACATGCACTTGAAAAGAATGTATATTCTGCTATTTTTGTGTGGAATGGCCTGTAGATATCTATTAAGTCCAGCTGGTTTAATATGTCATTTAAAACCACTATTGCCTTATTGATTTTCTATGTGGATGATCTGTCCATTGATGTAGTGGAGTGTTAAAATCCCCTACTACTGTTGTATTGTCAATTTCTCCCTTTAATATATGTTAATATTTGCTTTATATATTTAGCTGCACCTATATTAGGTGCATATATGTTAACAAATGTTATATTCTCTTGTACTGATCCCTTTATCATTATATAATGCCCTTCTTTGTCTTTCGTTATAGACTTTGTTTTAAAGCCTACTTTGTCTTTTATTAGTATTGCTGCCCCAGCTTTCTTTTATTTCCATTGGCATGAAATATCTTTTTCCATTCCCTCACTTTCAGTCTGTGTGTGTCCTTAGCTCCGAAGTGAGTCCCTTGTAAGCAGCATATAGATGGGTCTTTTTTTTTAATCCAGTCAGCTACTGTGTGTCTTTTGGTTGGAGCATTTAGTCCATTGATATTTAAAGTGATTAGTGATAGGTATGTACTTATTGCCATTTTGTTACTTGCTTTCTGGTTGTTTTTGTAGTTCTTTTTTGTTCCTTCTCTTTTAGTTTCTTCCTTGTGGCTTGATGATTTTCTTTAGTGGTATATTTGTGCTCCATTCTCTCTATTTTGTGTGTATCTATTGTAGGTTTTTAAATTTGTGGTTACCATGGGGTTCATATGTGTTGACTTATATATACTTGTTTTAAACTGATAGTCATTTAAGTTCAGACACATTCTAAAAGATCTGTATTTTGTACTCCCACACACACACATTTTATGGTTTTGAAGTCATATTTTACATCTTCATGTTTATCTCTTACCTGTTTATTGTAGTTATAGTTGATTTTACAATTTTTGTCTTTTAATCTTAGTACTAGCTTATTTAAGTGGTTGATCCATAGCCTTTACTATATATTTGCCTTTACTAGTGGGATTTTGCCTTTCCTGTAAATTACTACTTTTTGTAGCCTTTCCTCTTCCACTTGGAGAAGACCCTTTAACACTTCTTTTAGGGTTGGTTTAGTATTTATGAAACTCTTAGTTTTTTGCTTGTCTGAGAAGTTCCTTATTTCTCCTTCAATTCAGAATGATAACCTTGCTGTATAGAGTATCCTAGGTTGCAGGATTTTCCCTTTCAGCATTTTACATATATCATGCCAGCCCCTTCTGGTCTGCAGAGTTTCTTCAGAAAAGTCAGAAAAAATAAACAAATAGCCTTGTGGGGTTTCCCTTGTATATGCCTCTTTGCTTCTTTCTTGCTGCCTTTAAAATTCTCTTTAACTTTTGCCATTTTAATTATGGTATGTCTTGGTCTGTTTGGATTCGTCTTGTTTGGGACTCTCTGTATTTCCTGTACCTGGATGTCTATTTCCTTCTTCAGCTTCAGGAAGTTTTTAGCCATAATTTGATCAAATACGTTTTTGAACACTTTCTCTCTTCTCCTTCTGGGACCCCTATAATGTGAATGTTTAGTACACTTGATGTTGTACGAGAGGTTTCTTAAAGTGTCCTCATTTTTAAAATTTGTTTTCCTTTTTGCTGCTCTGATCAGGTAATTTCCATTATACCATCTTCCAGATCACTTATGCATTCTTCTGTATCACCTAATCTGCTGTTAGTTTCTTCTAGTGTGTTTTTCATTTTAGTTATTGTATTTTTCAGCTCTGACTGATTCTTTTCTCTGTTTTCTAGTTCCTTGTTAAAATTCAAACTGTGTTCATCTATTCTTTACCCAAGTTCAGTTAGCATTTTTATTAATAATTCTTTGAACTCTTTATCTGGTAAATTATTTATCTCTATTTTATTAGTTGTTTTTTCAAGATATTTTTATTGTTCCTTCATTTGTAACAAATTCCTCTGTCTTCTCATTTTGTTTAACTGTCTCTATTAAACTAGTTGAAACAGTCACCTGTCCTGGTCTTGAAGGGTGTCCTTGTACGGAAATGTCCTATGCAGTTCGTGTGTGTACAGTGGCTTTGGTGGGAGAGCTGGATCTGACGTGAGCATGGGTCACATCTTCCCCCAGGATGTGCTGGCAGTTATCACCATGGTGGGAGGTGGGGCTGGAGATGGAGGGGCTAGAGCCAGAGCCAAGTATGAACCGAACTACTCCTATGTTCAGTGACCATCATCACCCTATTGGGGGCAGGGTGAAGAAGAGGAAAGGGCAGCTCAGTGGACTCATCTACCTGGCGTCAGACCCCAAGGCTGGGTGCCCAATATGTGGTTCCAGCTCTTCACTTCCCAGGCAGGATCCCTGAGCCCATGTAATCCCCCTCCTCTTCTATATCCCCTCCCACGGGTGCTTGTCCCAACCTGATCGCTCGCTTCCCTTCCTGCCCGACTCCATTTGGCTTGTTCTGTAGCCTTGGTTGTAGCAGAGTCTTCCTGCCAGGCTTCAGGTTGTTTTCAGTGGGAATGTTCCACATGTAGGTTTATTTTTGATGTGTCCTCCTACTCTACCATCTTGATCTCAACCCCTGATCAGTGATCTTTGATGTGACTGTTGCAAAAAGATTACAACCTGCTGAAGGCTCAGATGATGATTAGCATTTTTAGCAATAAGGTATTTTAATTAAGGTATATACATTTTTTTAGACATAATGCTATTGTGTACTTAATAGACCACAGTATAGTGTAAACCTAACTTTTTTTTTTTGCGGTACGCGGGCCTCTTACTGCTGTGGCCTCTCCCATTGCGGAGCACAAGCTCCAGACGTGCAGGCTCAGTAGTTGTGGCTCACGGACCTAGTTGCTCCGCGGCATGTGGGATCTTCCCAGACCAGGGCTCGAACCCGTGTCCCTGGCATTGGCAGGCAGATTCTTAATCATTGCGCCACCAGGGAAGCCCCAGCGAGTTCTCTTCTGAGCTCATATTTCTTGTTTTACCTAATCAAACCCAGCAAACAGCGAACCCCACACCTGCTGGACCCTGAGCCCTCCACCTTTAGTAAGTACAAGATCTGCCCTCCAGGTGTTCCCTGGAAATGCTTTCAATAATCTTTCCTCATCCTCCCAGCCTCAGATAAGAGTATCCTTCCTCTCTATCCAACCCGGGAGGCCAATCTACGTAAGTTAATATTATTTACAACAGAAGCTCACTACTAGATACTCATTTCTGTGTCAGTCACCATAAGCTCTGTTGTGCTTTGGTAACAAACAACTTCAGGATGGCAGTGGCTTATCGCTCACTCCCATTTCGGGTCCATCCTGGGTCAGCACGGGCCTCTGGGACCAAGACTGACAGAGAGGCCCCTGCAGAGAACGTTGCAGAGTTGGGCAGGGGCAGGGGCCGCATGGGAGCCATCCCTCCAGGAGGTGGCAGGACACCTCTGCCTGCTTCTTGTCAGCCAAAGCAAGGCCGTGGCTTTTTTCCCCGGGGCAGGGCAGCCACTATCACCCCTCATCTGGAAGGAGGAAGGCCAGGCTGCTCCATTAGCAGCACCAGTAGCGACCATAATACCCTTTTGTTGAAATTCTCAGCTTCTGTTTTGCTCCTTAGAAACAGAGATGCAATGACCATCTTCTTGTGTTCATACCTCTGTTTGTGTTTGTCCTTTTATTTTCTAAGGATAAGTTTATAGGCATAGAATTACTGTGTTAAAATATTTGGTGTTAAGGCTGCTCCTGGCCTGCATGGTGTGTCTCTGTGTACAGATGGGAAGCTGGTGGGTGGGTTTGCCAGGTAGGTGGCGTCTTGGGGTCAATGAGAAGGTGGGACCCTTTGCAGCCCAGGCCAGGGGTATGGTTTGGCTAGTGGCTGGTGGCTCAATTTCAGGATCCACTGGCCCCTGTCTCCTCAGAGGGTAAGGCAGTATACCAGCTTCTTAGCTGTGGAAAGGATTTGCCAAAAACCCAGAAAGTGCAGGTTGCCATTCAGAAGCAGTTCATGCTTTCAGAAACCACTCGTGTCCTGACTTGCGAGGCCTCCAGGAGAACAAAACTCCTGGGTTTTTCAATGATCAGTAGAAGAAAGGGCCAGAGTAGAAACATTCATTGCGCAGAATTCCTTCTAATCTATAAATGATATTGAGTTTCTGGATAGAGCATGACACAACAGAAAACCGTGACTGAAATGCACCAAGTCTCCTGGTGTTTGATGTCTCATTTGTGAAAGGGGACCTGTCTTCCTTAGAATTCCATTGTTTTATCAATCCCGGCTTCTCCAGACTTGTAGCAAAGTCTCCAGAGAGCTGTGGGTGGTGGGAAAATGAGCCAGAATGCTATGAAGGCAAAGAGGAAAAAATGTAATGGCTTAATTTGGAGGAAAAGCTCTGAACAGCAACCTGAGTGACCTTGAAATAGGTAGGGTTTGGAAACCCCCCAGGCCGAGGACCCAGGGAGACGCTGTCATAGACAGAAACCACAATTTTCATGGCCTCAGTCCGGACACACACCCAGGAGCTGATCGCTTTGTTATTTATTTCTGATCTGGGTTCCCGAGAATGCAGTTCTCCAATTTTATTGTCATTGTGAGCTCAACTAGAGAGGGCAGTTTGGGTTTTTTAAAATTTGTCTATTAGCTTGTCTTTTTAAATGTGTTGTCCCATGAGAGGTTCAGGTCCCCTTTCTAGTGCCCTCCGCTGAGTAGGTGGTGGGTGGGCCCTGCTGGCTGTCACCCACCCTGACTCCACGAGGGTGGGGCCTTGTGTCCCCAGCTGTGGACCCCACTGTGTGCCTCTCAGCACCTGCCTTAGAACTTATCTGTTGTTTTAGTCTTTTACATTTCCCTGATACGCTGCGTTGTTGCTTTTTTTTTTTCTTAAGTACCTAAAGCAGTTATAACTCTAATATATATAAATTACATTCTGGCAGGAATGATGTTTGCCAAAGGATTTACTCTAGGATTCTTTCAAGTAGCAAGCATCTCAATGTACATTTAACACATGATTCTAATTTAAAAAATAAGTTTCCTTAATATAATAGTATCAGTTGTAAAGGAAAAAAAAGAGCCTGGTATTTCAGACAGCTTTTTTCCTTCTTCTCTTTTCTGGCCTTATGAGGAAAGAATAAAATATCTTCTTTGTGCCTTCCGAGAAAGGCAGCCTGGAATTGTATGTCTAGACCTGGGCCTGCCACCCCAGGTTTGATGTCCCCTTAGATTAATTTGATGAGTAGACATGTACAAAGCACACTGCTTGAGGTCTTCTGACCCAAGGTGGGAAAGTAGCCGGAGCGCCCAAAGCAGCACCCTTGCCTCGGCGAGGAGCAGCTTCTGTCCTGGAGGCTGGCAGGGGCCCACACTGGAGCAGCCACCCCTGGCCTGTCACTTTCACCAGGGGGAGGAGCAGGGCTCAGGGCATAAGCCGCCACCTGCCCTGCAGTTTGGGAACGTGGGGAGGGACCGCTCTCCCTCAAGAGGCCCTGGTCCTGTTGGCAGAGAGACGGGCTGCAGATAAATGTCCACGTGAGAGGGGAAGCTTCCTGTTCATTCATACTTCCCAGGTGCTTCCACGCATGTTGTGAATACAGCTTGTGAGCAACCACCTATGGGAGTCTACGGAGGGGATGCTGTCGGCCTGTTTGCCCACCTCGTATCCTGGTGCTACTTGCAGAATGAAAGGAACCTACCAGGTTCCTTCCAAGATTGGCAGATCTAGTCTGTGGCTCTTCTCAAAATAAACTCCCACAGAATGTTCCACCCTCTCCTGGGCCTTGGTGGAAAGCCATCAGCAGAGGGGCCAAAAGCACCGGACGCCTGAAAAACCAGAATGTCAATTATCCGAGTGACCTCAAGCTGGTGCCTTGCTGTGTGTTCATCTATAAGAGAGAATGATTGTACATCACCCCGGCTGCCCTCCAGGGACGGCCATGATGATTAGACGGAGGACAGATGTGAAGGGTCACCCACATTTGGGGCCAAGGAGGTCACAGGGGCAGGATGGTTGCACTGGGGGCCATCTGATTCATAGCTCTTTGTGAGGGGTTGTTACTTTGCCTGCTAAAGTTGGGTGCCTGTAAAGCACTGTGCCCATGGCCACAGCATCACAAATGTCCTGGCAAAGGGCGTTTGGAGGGACATTTCCACGTGGCATGGATTTGGGCGATTGCAAACCTAGATGCAGCATCCTGGGGTCCTGGGAGGCAGGGGCAAGGCTGGGAATTCTTGTTCATGCCTCTGATGAGGGACCAGGGACAAATGCTGAGGAAGGCCGACTGCCTCCTTTGCAGCCTCTGGGACTCCAGAGCCAGGGCAGGTGGCCCCGAGTGTGCGAAAGGTCACTCCCTTCTTGGCAAGGCAGGTTGGTCACTCAGAGCTGTCGTGTCACAAATACTCGGCCAATGTGTACACGGATTCATACCCGTGCACATATTAACCAGTCAGGAAACATGGAACTTAAGCACAACTTTTTAAATTCCATTTTCTTAAATGTTAAGATTCATCTTTATATCCTAGTGTTGCTGAAGTTAGGACGTGCCAGGTGGTCAGGGTCACACCACGACCAGGGTGGGCAGGCTTTCCAGCTTTCCAGGCTTGTGGCACCCAGCAGGGCTGCGTTCCAGGCCTGGGTGGTGGGGCGGGCCTGGGGGATGGGTTCTGCCACATGAGTTATCTGAGTGGGAGTGATGTGTGTCACTTACAGGCTGTTTGCATGAAGGCGTGTGACCCTTCAGAGCTGTCCTGCTCTCTGCTTGGTGATGAGCAGCGTTGGGGGTGGAGGGCTGCCCCATCAGCCTGTGGCCCAGAATGGGGAGAGGTCCTAGGGCACAGCCCAGCTGACCCATCGTGACTGTGCAGCATGGGCTGGAAATAAACCATGGTGGGTGTGAGCTGCCAGCGTACTGGCTGGAACTGATGCTCTCACTGCTTTTTTCTTTCTTTCTTGTTTTCTCTACAAGCTGTTATCAGAAGGATCCTGTGTCTTAGAACCAAGACAATACGATAATTTCTCTGGTCACTTTCCAGCTTTCCTGGTTAAGGAATCTTCAGGCATTCTCAACAAAACAGGAATGAAGCCACTTGCCTGCAGAGGCAGGAACTGGGCGTGGACATTCCAGGAGATTCTTATTTACAGAAGCATGTTGAAAACTAGAAAACTCTGTGAAATGGTGAACTAGAGATTTCCCCATTTATGTTTCATGATGCTAAAATAGGTTCCATTAAAAAATAAAACAAGGTGCTTGGCTTCAGTAAGTTTGGGAAATATTCTGTACACTCGCAATTTGTCCTTGAAGGTATGCAGTGCCCATTAGCGGATCAAAGACTCTGAGAAGGCCCACAGTTTAGTCAAGTAGAATCCAGTATTTTTCAAACTTGTTTGAAAAATGTCCTCCCCTACCCCAGCCCCACACATCTTTCAGGCCCAGTGTTTACAGGGAAGTTAGTACACGATATATGGAATTTGCTGAATCCTGGTGCAGTAGAATAGTGCTTCTTCCCCGTCTAAAAGCTGCAGGATGTGTCATAAAGGAAGTCATTATTATATAGTGCATATTATGACATAGTTACTTCCTTTTCTAGTCCTTTCTAAGCAGCAATTTCTTGAGCTCCACCTGTATACAAGGCTTCCTGTGCTGGCTGGTGTGTAGAACACTCCGTGTCTGGCCCAGGACCCTATGCGTCAGCATCAGCGTGAGGAGGGCACCCAGAAGCCCACAGGTCCTTGGCCCCCACCAGCACCCGCACAAATGGCTGTCTCGGCACCAGGCCTGGGAATCTGCATGGAGAACACATACCACGTGACTCTCAGGCTCCCCGACCTGTGAAAGACCCCGCACCAGATGCCTGGCTTCTGCCCTCTTGTCTGTCTGGGTCTGGGTTCTGGAAGTGGCTGGGAATGTCCCGGCCTCGAAGACCTAGCGTGGGGCCCTGAGGGAGCCCATGTGATGAGTTAAGACCTCATGGCTGTGTTTGTGCACTTTAGAAGTGACTGCTAGACTTCTGCATTTCAGTGGAGGCCGTCACTTGTTAGGGCCAAGGTGCTGAGGATCAAGGGGAGAGTTTGCTAAGGTGGCCAGCAGGGGTCTGAGGGGTGGGCAGGGGGATGGGGGCCGGGTCCCTAGACAGGGCTGTGCTCACCATATATGTCAGTCCCATGAGGCTCGGTGCACCGTGGAGGGGTCTGACCTTCACACCTGCGGCCGGGTACCTGCTTGGTGATGTGATGGAGGGAGATGCTTGTGGGGACGGCAGGGGAGGGGGCTTCACAGCAGCTGGGCGGATTCTTCCCCGTGGGCACCTTTTCTTTCAGCCGTCGTGCGAGGGTTCTTGATGCCTCTGATGAGGCAGTTCTTCTGGAATTTGTTCAGGCTCAAAAGACAGAAATCAGTCCTTTAATCGAGGCCATGACATGGCTTCAGGGCCCGAGTTTTAACCGTCCTGTGAAGCCTCTCCCAAGGCTGCAGCTTCTTTCCTGCAGCAAGGACAGCTGGAAATGAGGAAGAACAATTTAACTTCTGCCCCCTTTTACGCTCAAATGACCTCACGATGGCTGAGGTGGCCCTTTGGAAGGTGCTGCCCTCGGCCGGCAGATGCTGTAACTGCCCAATTCTGCAGATCAGCATCATGGGCACAGGGCCTCCGGGGAGAGGGCTGAAGCCCTAAAAGGGCCTCCCTGGTGACACGGTCAGCAGGAACATTCTGGTCCGATAGGGCATTGGGTCTGGTAATTCAGGGACACTTACAAAAATACGGAAGCTGGGGTCCCACTCCTGGGGCATCTTTGTTAACGATCCCCAAGCGAGCCAGCCGTGCAGCTGGGGTGTGAGCCCGGGGATGGGACTGAGTGGGACTCAGGTCAGTGCTTCCGCCCTGAGAGGCTGGAGAGCAGGTCACAGGGACCCAGCATCTTCCTCTCCGCTCACTCCTCCTCCCAGGTCTCCTCGGGCCACCCTGCCTGGACAGGGCTCTGGCTAGAGAGAAACTGGCCCATCAGCACCCCAGCCCTGGGCCCCTGGCCCATCAGCACTCCCACCACGCAGCCTCTGGGCCCCGGTCCCAGCCCTCCTCCCCTCCCTGGCCGAGGCCACTCCTCTCCCCTGCCTGGGGGCTGGGCTCTCTTCTCTGCAGCACATGGGCCTGGCTGACATCTATGGGCCAAGTGTCCCCCAGCCCCGGGAGGGCCTCTCCAGCCGCCCGCCGGATGCTTTCACTTCCCATGCCAACATGTGTTCTCGTTTCCTGTCCCTCAAAGGACCAAAAGACGTGTGCTCATGACACACACACAACATGTGCACACAAACCACAGTTTATGCTCATACATTTTATGAATGCTGCACACACACACCACATGTGTGCACGGCCACACACATGCAGTCACACATGCACACACCATGCACAAGTGCGCTCTTATACACACATGTGCATGCCCCTCCTGTACGGAAGAACCCAAGGAGGTGGCAGCTTGGTGCACTAAATGCCCTTGGTCCCTGTTGATGGGGGGAAAGGGCAGGGTGGCAAACCAGTCAGTGATGGCCAGTGAACTTCCCAGGCTCTCTCCAAGTCCCCTGAAATGCAGTGTGCAGTGGTCTGGGATGCAGTGTGATGGTACAGGCTGGACCTCCTCCGGAGGCCCGGGTCGGGGGCTGTGCACAGCCATTGACCGCCCCGTCTTGTCCATACAATTCCTCTCCTGCCACAAGCGCTAGAGCTGGACCCCTCCTACCCCATTGTCGGTGGACACCTGCCAGCCCCACTCGCAAGCTGACTGCATGGTCACCTGTGTCCTGGTTCTCATCTGTCACCAGGGCCCTTGTGCTCCCACAGCACAAGGAGTGGAGTTTGGATTCTTGTTATTCCCACTGCCTCCTTCCCCCCACATAGACACACACAGCACACACGTTACCACATGTGTGCACACACCACATACACCACATGTACCACATGTCACACACACGCATCCCCCCACACCACGACACACCATACACACACACCCACACGTATAGACGTCACATCAGTCACAAGGTCCTCGTGATTCATTTACTCACTCTATCCGCCTCTCTCCATCCATGCTGTCCTGGTTGCAGCCATCACCATCTCCCTCTGACCTGAAATATTATTATCTTTTCCACCAAGTGTCATTTAAATTGCTCTTAATGGTAGAGACTGAGACAGGAGGTTAAATCTGTGCACCCCTCCCCCTCTGCAGTGCCTGATCTGTGTATAATGCGTTTTTTACTTGCTCTGCCCCTCCCTCAACAGGACACCCTCGGACCTGGCTCTGGAGGTGTGCACATGCAAGGCCTCTCCATCCACGGGCATGTAGCATGGGCTGGCAGTCACGTGGTTTGAGCCTGATTGAATTTGGGGCTTTCTCATCAGAGGGAGCCCTGCCTTGCCCTGCTGGGTGTCCTTCAGGGTTCAGAGCCTCCTGGGCACAAATGTTGAGCTAGCCGACGCTGCAGAGCTGAGAGAGGCTGGTGTTCGTGAGCAATTCCAGAAGGGACCAAGTTAGTCCTTGGAGCACTGATCCTCCAAAGGTTAGTCCAGAACCATTGGAGATATGGCTCATTTTAGCAGCACTTAGAGGCTGCTGAAATTTCCAGTCGAGGTGGTGGTTGTATTAATCAGCTCAGGCTGCCCTAACAGAACTCCACAGACTAGGTAGCTTAAACAACAGACATCTGTTTCTCACAGCTCTGGAGGCTGGAAGTCCAAGATCAAGGCACTGGCACTCTGGTTTCTGGTGAGGCCATGCTCCTTGGTTGAAGATGGCCACCTTCTTGCTGTGTTTTAACCTGACCTCTTCTGTGCACGTACAGGGGAGAGAGAGAGAGAGAGAGAGAGAGAGATATGGTGTCTCTTCCTCTTCTTGGAAGGACACTGATCTTATCAGATCAGGGCCCCATCCTTAAGACCTCATTTAAGCTTAATTACCTCCCAAGGGTCCTATGTCTAAATACACTCACACTGGGGGTTAGGGCTTCAACAAATGAATTTGGAGCCACACTCGTCAGTCTGTAACAGTGGTGGAGTTTTCAGCTTGGCTCTGCTGCCTGCTCTGGCCTCCTTCAGCTGCCCTCCCTTGTCTCACGTGTACTCCTTGTGTAGGTAGCTCCCTGGAGCTCTATGTGTGAGCTCACAGACAGGCCAGTGTGCCATGTGGGGAGGGACACCCTCCCTGCCTCCTGGAATGGCCTCTCTCCTCAGCCACCTGATAAGCTGCACTGTCCTCCTCGACCTGGCTGCCGGGTGCTGATTCTACAGGAAGCCCTGGGGAGGGCCTGGCTGGCGTCACTTGGATTTACCACTTTACCTTTCAGAGTATGTGTTCTTATCTCAGGAATGGGGAGAAGACACTTGCCTGGTAACAAGATGTCAGTGGGTCCAGTTAGATAGGCTTTGTGGAAGTCTTCAGTAGATTAAACAATGATTATACACAGGAAGATAATTATTATGGCTGTTATCACTGAATTACTGGTGTGTGAAAATAAAATACCTTAGCCTGTGTATCAGGAATCTGTTCAGGTGTAAGTAACAGAAAACTGACCAGATAGTGGGTTGCTTCTCACACATAAGGAGGTTCCTAGCATTGGTTCAGAGGCTTTGGTTTGGTTTTTGGTCAACCCTTTGGTTGACGTCTCTGTAATTCTCCTGAGCACCTGGCCACAAGGTGGCTGCTGAAGCACTAGCCATTATGTCCTAGTTCAAGGAAGGAGGCGGGGTCAGTGCCAACTGTTTCTGATTTTTGTTGATCAGGATTAAGAAGATTTCCTGGAAATCTGCCAGATGGGTTTATATTTAGATTTTATTGGCCAGAGCTGGGTCACATGGCTACCACTGGCTTGGAGGAAGGCAGGGAAAGTGGGAAACAATGTTATCTCACGCTAACTGGCATTGGCTTGCACTCACCAAGATCTATCGCCTGAGCCAGGCATGTGAATGCACCACCACCACCCAAACTAGGTTCTGATGGTGAGACAGGAGGAGACTGGACTGGTGCTAGGTGGATGGCAAACTAAAGTAGTGTCTCTCATGGGATACACTTTACTGCCTAATAGCTGGAATTCAGAATTGCCAGTGATGGAAAGGTTACTAGATTCTCTGAAAGGGACTTTCCCCAGTGTATCTTACCTGGGCCGTGAATAGAAAACAGAGTCTGGGGGACTTGGAGTCAGGTGTGAATCTAACCTGGGGGAATGCAGATGTTGGGTCCTGACCCTGGTGTGTTCTCCAACCCCTCCCGCCCGCCATTGCCCTCCGCTCTCCTTGTGCCCATCTCCTTTCCCGCTGGTATCTGTCTTGCCCATCCCCCGCACCTCTCTGTGCCTTGGCTTCCTGTTGGCTTTGCTTTTCCATTCAGTCTCCACTTTGGTCAATTGTGCAGGAAGTTTAAAAAGGAAAGTCTCTTCAACAAGTGATGTGGGGAAAGCTGAACAACTACAGGTGAAACAATGAGATTAGAACACTCCCTCACACCACATGCAAAACTAAACTCAAAATGGATTAAAGACCTAAATGTAAGACCTGAAACCATAAAACTCCTAGAAGAGAACATAGGCAGAGCACTCTTTGACATAAATTGTAGCAGTATTTTCTTGGATCAGGCTCCTAAGGCAAAAGAAATAAAAGCAAAAATAAACAAATGGGACCTGATTAAACTTAAAAGCTTTTGCACAGCAAAGCTTTGACAAAATGAAAAGATCTGTGGAATGGGAGAAAATATTTGCAAATGATGTGACCAACAAGGGGTTAATATCCAAAATATATAAACAGCTCATACAACTCAATATCAAAAAAACAACTCAATCAAAAGATGGGCAGAAGGCCTTCCCTGGTGGCACAGTGGTTGAGAGTCCTCCTGCCGATGCAGGGGACACGGGTTCGTGCCCCGGTCTGGGAAGATCCCACATGCCGCGGAGCGGCTGGGCCCGTGAGCCATGGCCGCTGAGCCTGTGCGTCCGGAGCCTGTGCATCGCAACGGGAGAGGCCACAACAGTGAGAGGCCCACGTACTGCAAAAAGAAAAAAAAAAAAAAAAGATGGGCAGAAGACCTGAGTAGACATTTCTCCAAAGAAGTCATACAGATGGCCAACAGGCACATGAAAAGATGCTCAGTATCACTAATTATTAGAGAAATGCAAATCAGAACAACAATGAGATATCACCTCACACCTGTCAAAATGGCTCTCATCAAAAAGTCTACCAATAACAAATGTTGGAGAGGGTGTAAAGAAAAGGAAACCCTGTACACTACTGGTGGGAATGTAAATTGGTGCAGACACTATGGAAAACAGTATGGAGGTTCCTCAGAAAACTAAAAGTGGAACTACCATATGATCCAGTAGTCCCACTCCAGGTATATATGCAGAAAAAAACGAAAACAGTAATTCAAAAAGATACGTGCACCCCAATGTTCATAGGAGCACTATTTACAATAGCCGAGACATGGAAGCAACCAAAGTGCCCATCAACAGACTATTGGATAAAGAAGATGTGGTATATATGCACAGTGGAATACTCTTCAGCCATAAAAAAGAATGAAATGCTGCCATTTGCAGCAATGTGGATGGACCTAGAGGATATTATGCTTAGTGAAGTAAGTCAGGCAGAGAGAGATAAATACTGTATATCACTTATATGTGGCATCTAAAAAATAATACAAATGAATGTCTATGCAAAACACTAACTGACTCACAGATATAAAAAACAAACTTGTGATTACCAAAGGAGAGGGGGAGGGGGGAGGGGCACGAAGGGGGTATGGGATTAAGAGATACAAACTACTATGTATAAAATAGATAAGCAGTAAGGATATATTGTATAGCATAGGGAGTTATAGCCCTTATCTTGTAATTATTTATAATCTGCAAAAATATTGAATCACTATGCTGTAAACCTGAAACTAATATAACATTGTAAATCAGCTGTTCTTCAGTAAAAAAATAAAGAAAGGCAGGGTTCTGTGCATGATTAAATATTGTAACAGGAAGCAGCCCTGGCAGGGTGGGACCCAGGAAGACCCGGGCCGGGCTCCCCTCATCAGGCGCCTGGTCTGTGCAGGCACTCAGCACTGCTTCCCTGCAGTCGTGAGGTGCAGGGCAGAAGCAGGTGTCTTTGGTTCATTCTTTTGTTGGCTCTCAGCCCATGTGAGTAGCCCTGTGTGCAGAGCCAGGCAAGGCCTTGGTTCAGGCTGTTCCATAGCCCAGAACACGAAGTAGATCCAACGTTGGGCTCTGGTGTCTCTAAAAAAGGAAAGGACCCCAGGGTCTCTTGCACTCGACTTCTAAACATGGAAAGTGAAGTCCTAGATACACGTGCACGGCCATCCCGAGGCAAAAAGGAGTGGGGTCGGGAAGGACAGCCTATGCTAGACTGTGGCCCAGGCACCTTCTGTTCTCAGAGCATCTGTTTTCTGAAAAGTTCTTCACAGCCCTGGATGTGCTCATCTAAACAGGGTGCATGTTGGGAGGTCCTGGCAGGTGTCACTGTGGATGCTTGACTGGATTTCAAGGCATGTTGGCTTCACCTTGGGGCCCGTGTAACAAGGAAGCAGAGTTTTGCTTAATAGGAAGGTTGCTTTGCTTGGAAAGTTTATCCTGGCACCTTGCTGATGGTTTGGCAATTGTCGGATCATGTTTTAATTGAAATTTTGTGAAGGATTTATGAGGTTTCTTTCCTTTTGGGTGGTAGCAAACTTTTATCCCCTCATATATAGGCATTTATTAGCTCGACTGTGGAACAAAATAGTATGTGTTTGGATTTTCTCTCTTCTGACCCTTAGTCCATTCAGGCAGCTGTAACCAAAATACCACAGACTGGGCAGCTTGTAAACCACAGAAATTTTATTCTCACAATTCTGGAGCCCAGAAGCCCGAGATCATGGCCCCAGCATGGTTGTGTTCTGGTGAGGACACTTACCCAGCTTGTAGACAGCCTCTTCTCCTTGCGTCCTCATGTGGTGGGAGGGGTGAGGGAGCTCTGGGGTCTTTTATAAGGACACTAATCCCATTCATAAGGGCTCCACCCTCATGAGACCTAAGTACCTCCCAAAGGCCCCAACTCCTAATACTATCATCTTTGGGGGTTAGGATTTCAACATAGTAATTTTGGGAGGAAACAGGCTGGGACCTGGGACCTTTTGCTGCAGTGCTGAAATGCTTGCACCTGGGCAAACATCTCCTCGAGCTACAAAATATAAAGAAACTATAATGGGCTAAAAATAACTGCATGTATGCACAGTTGGCACAAATTCTGGATAAGATACAAAGAGACCAAAAAACCCAACTGCCACCTCTGAAGAGCCAGGAGCAAAAGCAGGGGGTCAGGAGCAAAAGCAGGGTACTGCGCATGCCCCCTGCACACAACACAACACAGAGGGGTGGGCACACCACCTAAGCCAACCCTCCAGCCGGACCCCTGGACACACCCCTACCCTCACCCGCTATAAGGAACCAACCAGCTCGACCCTGTTGGGGAGTGAGCAAGCAAGGGAAGCTTGAAACTTGCTTGTTTTCACTCCCGGCTGCTGCAGCAGGGGCCCCAGTAAAGCCTTGCTGGAAATTCTTGTCTGGCCTCTGATCAATTTCTGTTAATTAAGGAGGCCAAGAACCCTGGTGGGTAACAGGGGGAGCATGAACATTCAGACCACAGCCCGCTCCTTCTCTATGTAAAAGTACCACATGCTTTGAGGTATCAACTCTTCAAATGACAGATGAAAATGACACATATTATTAGTTTAAAAAAACTTTGTTTAAAAAGTGGCAACGATAGGCGGGGGAACTTCCTCTAGATCATTAAATATAAAAACAGCATCTTGGTAACAGAGGCTCTCGGAACTGGATGGTTTCCCCTCAGTTCTCGGGAGAGTTCCGGTAACGTGACATAGACCATGGAGGCGGGTGAGCAGCATCCCAGGAGGGTCCTGTCACTTCCTCTGATGTGCTGTTTGCTTGTTTGTTTTCTGCTCTGTGATTCCAGATCCATTGTACTCCTGTGAGACTGTGAGACTCTAATCAAATGTGGCACATCCATCACTAGGAGACTGGCTGCGGTGGGCTCTGCTCGCTCACAGCAGAGGGGCCGGCATTGCTGGCTCAGCTGTGGTGCCAGGCGGGCCTCACAGTCTCACTGGGCCACGGCGGGCCTCTCCCACGCGTTCTCCAGATCTGTCCAAATGGGAGCTGGGGCGCGTCCTCGTCAGCCCCCAAGTCATTTTAAGCCCAGACAAGAGATTGGATGTGTTTCTCCATTTTTTTGCTGTACCTTTTGGGCCAAATTAGAGTGCAATTTGGAGACAGTCAGAAAAGTAATACGTAAATGCTTAATAATAGGAACTTAGAATTAAAAACAGACATTAAGCACATTCACAAACCACAGTGACTTGTAGTAACTCAAGTAACTCACACAGGCATGGTCCCTTTCAGACACCTGTGTCTATGAGTGTGTGTGTGTGAGTGTGTGTATGTGAGTGTGTGTATGTGCATGTGTATGTATGTGAGAGTGTGTATGAGTGTGAATACGTGTGTATGTAAGTGCTGTGTGAGTATGGGCATGTGTGTGTGTGAGAGTGTGTGCAGGAGTGTGAGTGCATGTGTGAGTGCATGTGTATGTGCATGTGTGAGTGTGTACGTGCATGTGTGATTATGTGCGTGTGTGTGCACACACTCGTTTCCCTGCTAGACCATGTTTCTAGGGTGATGACAGTGAAGAGCCCAGGAGGGTTCAGTGGTGGGAGGTCTGGTCTGCACCATAGCTACTGTGGGCAGGTTACTCATTCTCTCTGAGAACCCCTTGCCCCTGCGGAAGGGGGTGATGTCATTGACCACCCCCAAGCCTGGGTGGGGATTAAATGAGGAAATGCTATAAAAATACTAGTACACAGCCTGGCACATAGGAACTGGCAAACAAAGGACAATTGAATTGAATGGACCCAGAGGCTTACCGATGTCTACCAGCAAGAGAGGGGGACCTGGGGTTGGGCGGCACACACAGTCCAAGGCCAACCCCACTTCCTGGAAAGCGGGAGAGTCCAAATCCCATGGTGCTAGGCAGGGGTGTCCATGTGCTCTGTGGACCCCTGTCATCTGGTGTGTCAGGGTGGTAGGCTGTGTGCCTGTCTGGCTCCCCAGAGGCAGGGCTAGGATGGCAGCAACACTTTTCCAGTGGGAAACTCACTGCTCCTGATTTAGCATTTATACTGAATTGTAAGTACTCTGTGGTTACTTTTTAATTGATTATATAGTTTGATAAATCATCTCTCTTTTTAATAAAAGGAACTGATTTCCCTACATGATCCTGGGACACCAGGCACAGACGCTGGTACTGATGGGGAGACAGGTGGGTTTGAACCCAGAGCCGTCAGTGGTGACGGCGGGTGCCCTGTGGGCACACAGCTCCGCACTGGGCTGCAAAGAGGTCTGACGAGAAGGCTGGAGTGCCAGTAAACATTTGAACAGGGCTTTTTAATCACAGAAGCCTTGAATGCCTGCTGCAGTATATTCTACAGACTAAATTGAGCTTTGAGTCATTTGCCGGTGGGTTTAAGAAGTTGGCTTGGATGGTCTTTTCTTAAATGCATTGCTGAAAGAATGACTTACTGACTCACAAGAAAATCTCTCCTGGTGCACATGTTTCTCTTTGAACTCACCAAGGGCACATCCATGAGGGACCAGGGAAAGTTCCTGTCCAGAGAGGCACCAATTATTGCAAGAGGAGCTACGTGCTGCTGGGGTTGAATGAGACTCAGAGAACTGTGTTAACGTCAGCAAAGATCTTAAATGAACTCTTAGCAGAAAATGATCATAGTTCTCTAGACAGAATGAACCTCAGCGGATTTAGGGATTGGAAGCCAACAAGAGTTTTGCATAAAGCAATTTACAGTTTTATGGCCATGATCACTATAGATTAGTTGGAATGCAGCTCCTGAACATGTAGAAAATCTCCAGATCGCTAAACTAATTTGATATACTACCACATAGAAACCTTAAAATGTATTCTAAATAATATGGCATTTTGGCAATTTGGGGAAGCCAGAGAAAGCCTTGAAAATGTTTATCTTACTCCTCTGACCTCTTCTCTTGCTTGGTAGCTGAGAGGTATTTTAATTAGTTTTGTATTCATTGGTTGATGTGGGTAATTTTTGTTCACTTTCTTGGGTTTTGGAGGAGGGCGATCCTGAGAGACCCCAGGCTGTCCCTTAGCTGTCAGGCCCCCAGAGGAAGTCCACGGAGGTAGGCCATTCCTCCCAGGGGGGCATCTGGTTGAGACCATGCCTTCTCTTCCTGCTCCAGAGAGGAGCGCATTCACTCCTAAGTAAAGGCGCTGAGTGTGATATAATTAGGTCTTGGATTTTGCCAAATATGAGTCTGTTAGTTCCTGCCTGTGCCTCTGTCCAGTTACCTTTGGGTCAGTCACAGGCCTCCCTTTGGAGGCCGTGTTGCCACATTCCCCAGCCGTGTGCCTGTCCAGATGGAAGCCGTTAGCACCGCCCATTCTGGGGAGGAGAGAAGGGAGGACATGGACACGTGCTGAGTGCCGGCCAGCTGGGCACCACCCCAAAACCCTTTCAGGCTCTTCCCCCACATAGGGCCCTGTGAGGTGAGCCGCATCCCCACCTTCAGTAGGACGCTGGGCCCTCGGGAGAGGCAGGAAGAGTCCAGATTGTCCTGTGCCAAGCCCCTGTTGGCCTGGCCTTCCAACGCAGGCCCAGTGCTGAGCTGCCCACTCTCTCCAGGTTACAGGGTGGCCTGCGTTCATCTGGCCTTTTCCAGTTCATTAAAAACCGGCTTTAAGGCTCCTTCTGCCCGTGGCAGCCTCAGGGCTGGTGGGGCCTCCAGGGGCTGCCTTCCTGCTTCCAACTAATCCTGAAGCCCCATCCTCCCCAGGGGCTGGGGTCCAGCAGCTGTGGGACTTCCAAGTAGTCTTGGGAAGCATTCCCTCCTCCAGCCCAGTTTAGGGGGAGGAAAAGGTCAAGGGCAGTTCCTGCCTGCCTGCAAGGAGCCTTCACACACAGCTGCTTTTCTGATGCCTGTCTACTTCCAAGGTCTCCCCACACGTGCTTGGGGTGATTGTATATTTCTCAAGTCCATTATTCCTTCAGCAGTCATTTTCTTTTTTTTTGCGGTATGCAGACCTCTCACTGTTGTAGCCTCTCCCGTTGCGGAGCACAGGCTCTGGACGCGCAGGCTCAGCGGCCATGGCTCACGGGCCTAGCCGCTCTGCAGCATGTGGGATCTGTCCGGACCGGGGCACGAACCCGTGTCCCCTGCATTGGCAGGCGGTCTCTCAACCACTGCGCCACCAGGGAAGCCCTCAGCAGTCACTTTTGTGCCTTTTGTGAGTGGTTCTCCTAGAATTCAAGAGAAATAGCCAGTCAGTGCTTAAACCAAAGGAGTCTGCACAGATATGGGGTTGACCTTCTCCCCAGGTAGGTTGGGTTGGCATGCCCTGGATTTGTGTGTGTGTGTGTGTGTGTACACGTGCACACACAGGCACCATCCAGCCTGGGGGCAGTGTGCTCTGAGCCCCACCGTGATGGCTCCTCTGTAGGTGGGGGGTCCACCAGCTCTCTCTAGTCCAGCAGGTCCTCCACCCCAGCCTCACCCCAGGACCAGTGCAGTCCCTGGCAGACTGAGCTGGGTTTCTGACATCAGGCCTGGCTCTCGGCAGCGCCCTAAGAATCGTGTGAGGTGGAGGGGAGGTCAGTGGGGGGCGAGGCGGACATGACCCCTGGCAGAGCACCATCCTGAGGTCCCGTCCAGGGAGGGTAGGAAGGGAGGAGGAGACGGTCCCCAGGGAAGGAGCTGGGCAAGGCAGGGGAATGCCCTGAGCTTCGGAAGGGAGAGCTTCCTGGGGAGATTCTAGTTCAGAGAGTGGGTGGGACCCCAGTGTGTCCTATAAACTGTAAAAGCACCCCGTTGGGGCTGTGCTTTTAGGGCTGTGTCCCAGGGGTTCTCCCCAACATGCTTTAGAGGGAATGCAGGGGCACAGGGAGATGGGCACCTCCCCCACCGCCCTGTTCTGCATTTTACTCCCAGCTCTTCTTGCACTTCCATTTGAAGAAAGTGCTGCCCCGAAAGGGTCTGGAAGCCTCCGTGGAGCTGAGGCGTGAAGGGCAGGCGATGTCCAGGATAGCAATGGGATCTGGTTAAATTGACTTCACTTTTCAGGACAGAAGTGTCTCCCACCTGTGACACTCTGTCCCCTCGTAGGTCAGGGCAGCATCCGTCTTACCCTCCAGTTGGGGACTGAGCTGTCACCCACTGTCTTCGCCTTGACCCACACCAAGGGGACACTTTGGTGCCCGGGAAGACACGTGGAGCTGGGCAGCTCGGCTCTGGGCTGAGAACTCTCTGCTTCTGCCCTTGGGCACCTTGAAGCATCTCCTTGCGGGACGTGGTTTCCAGGGCTTTTTGCCTGGCCCAGCCTCACGGGGCAGGGAGGCGCCGCACATCAGCTGCCAGAGAATGTTGCTCTCGGGTGGTCACTGTAAGGGCACTTAAGTGACAGGCTGTCTGAGAACAGGGTGATGGACCTCAGAGGCCAGTCTTTAAAGTGATAATTAAAACTGTGATTCAGCCTCGTGGCTGGGCAGCATGTGTGGAAAAGACATGGAGTCTTTGCTCCTAATGGAGCTGAGGCCAGCCGCGGGACAGGATGGCTTCAGACAGGGTGCTGGCCTCCCCCAGGGTCCTCGGGAAGACAAGCGAGTGGTGGTCCCCAACCTCCCCGGACAGCCTGGTCACCGAGCTCAGAAAGGGGGTGTCAGTAGTGTATCCAGTGTGGAATCCGAGCCATCAGTCTTAGGGACAATAAGGAACAAGCTTAAATTACGCAATTTTCAAGAAATATTTTGTGAATGGGGAAGACATAAAGGGAAAATGACATTTCGCAAATGACTTTGTATTTTTACAGTTCTGCTTAAGGATTTTGAAGTGATTCTGGAGTCTGATGTGGAAGGATGTTTTGAGCCCTGAGCCCTGAGCAGCAGGCACTGTGCCGCAGAGGCGAGCATCTGCGTCCTGCAGATCAAAACTGCCAGTCCCGATCTGGGGTTTGCTGCACCATGACCCAGTGACTTGGCCCCCTCTGAACCTCTGTCTTCTTCTCTAGAACATGATTATTGGTTGTGGGGATCAGTGGCCTTCAGCTGTTACTATTTTAAAATTCTATTTACAATGTTATGTTAGTTTCTGATGTACAGCAAAGTGATTCACTTATACGTATATATGCATATTCTTTTTCAGATTCTTTGCCATTATGGTTTATTACAGGATATTGAATATAGTCCCTGTGTTATACAGTAGGTCCTTGTTGTTTATCCATTCTATATATAATAGTTTTCATCTGCTAACCCCAAACTCCCAATCCTTCCCTACCCCCTCCTCGTTGGCAACCACAAGTCTGTTCTCTTATGTCTGTGAGTCTGTCTTCGTACATAAGTTATTTGTGTCATATTTTAGATTCCACATATAAGTGGCATCCTGTGGTATTTGTCTTTGTCTGTCTGACTTACTTCACTTAGTATGATAATCTCTAGCTCCATCCATGTTGCTACAAACAGCATTGTTTCATTCTTTTTTATGGCTGAGTAGTATTCCATTGTTTATATACACCACATCTTCTTTATCCATTCATCTGTCCATGGACATTTAGGTTGCTTCCATATCTTGGCTATTGTAAATAGTGCTGCTATTAACATTGGGGTGCATGTATCTTTTCAAATTATAGCTTTGTCTGGATATATGGCCAGGAGTGGGATTGCAGGATCATATGGTAGCTCTATTTTTAGTTTTTGAGGAACCTCCATACTGTTCTCCATAGTGGCTGCACCAACTTACATTCCCACCAACAGTGTAGGAGGGTCCCCTTTTCTCCACACCCTCTCTATTGGCTGTTAGTATTTTCATTTGTCCTGGAGTGCCCTGCTCAAGTAAAGTCTTACCCATGAAAGTCACCAGACAAGCCTGTCCATGAATCCTTCTTCTCTCCCTCAGCCAAAAGGGTACCCAGAGGCCTGGGAGGTTTCTAGGGATCCCCCTCACTCCAGGACAGTGCAGAGCCTGACAACCCAGCTGTCTTTGTACGGACTCCCAAGAGGGGTTCAACTCAGGCCTGAAAGGTTTAGACCTGAAATAGTCCATATATAGTATTTTTGTATCAAAGCAATGGTAACTGCCTTCCAAAGACAGCATTAAAAAGAAGAAATAACTATGACTTCATTTCTTTCTTTTTCCTCTTAAATAACTCAATTCATTAAAAAAGATGTAGGATATTAATATTTCTCCAGCCTACTTATTCCCACAGATCATATGTGCTAAAGTTGGACTGAATTTTAATAACATCAAATTTACTTCATAGTTACTTCTATTGTGAATATTGGCATAACTAAGTGTAATGTGAGGTTGAATATTATCATGCTTTTTCGTAATTTCATGTAAAAGCCATAGATAATGGAAGACAATTACACTGTTGGTACCTGGAGGTTATGTGACACTAAAGTAGTATTACTTTAATATGATACGTAGACACACATTATGTTTATCCCAAATCGATGCTGTGCGGCTGATTGTTTCATATATATACTATACATATATAGACTGATTTATATATATATATACTTTATATAGTATATATATATAATCACATTCATTATCATATTCTAATATTGATATGTATAATGTATTATTGTATTCTATCTTTACATATTTATATAAAGAACCATCAGTCACACAGTGTAAGTTCAGGATTTAAAACCATCCTGATTTCTCTTGGCTTTTAGTTGCAAATTGAAAGTAACCAATAGTAAACCTCATATTCCTGTATACACACACATACGCAACACAATCTATCCACAGAACATTTTAACACTCACAAAGTAAATGATTTCTCCTAATTTGTTTGATTTTTTTAAAGATACTTTAAGATGTTACTGTTGTTCCAAAAATCCCATTTTATGTACTTCGAGAAAGTGTCTGTGTATCCATGGTGATGGCCCCTGCACATCCCAGGGTGGCAGCAGCCTGGGCTCAGGCCCAGGGGCTGTCCTGACAGGCCCTCCAAGTGCTGAGCTCCCAGCAGAGCTGGGTTCTGAGCAGTCTCGTTTTCTGAGGCCGCCTGGAGCTGGGGTGGGGGTGGGGGACACAGCGTGGCAGTGTCCTGCGGGCCTGGCCAGGGAAGCAGAGGAGAGTACCTGTCTGTGCTGAGGACATGGCTTGTCCTCACACCTGGCCTCCCTGTCACCTGGAGCTCCACCTGGCAGCCGTGCCGCAGCTCCATCCTGCTTGTGCTCCAAGTGGGAAAGGCTCCAGCCATTGTTCACTGGGAGGGCTAATTGTAGTGTGGGGTTTCTGGCCATATCTGCTTTCCAGAACCATTTGTGGAAACCTGATTCCATTCTTTTCAATAATGGGGCTGCTGGATAATGCCATACATTAGGCTCTGTGGGTGCACGTTTTCTTTCAGTGGTGGTTGTTTCCTGGTTCATCTCTGGCTCAGCATTCAGAGGCCTGAGAGTGTGCTTCCAGCACCTGTGGAGGGGGCCCGAGGATGCCTGTGCATGTGGGCGGGGGCTGCGGGTGACCGCAGCGAGGGTGGAGCCATCTGTGGATGCCCGTGGTTCCTGACAGCAGGACTTAGCGAAGTGCTCAGACAGACACTTATCAGGGATCTTAGAGTGAATGAAAAAAAACAAAAAACCCAGTCCTGTTTTTTCTGGGCTGTGAACCAGGTGTAGCATTCCCTTCCCAGCTTCTCTCTCTAAAGGGCAGGAGGAGCTTGAACTTCTGACAGCAGGAGGCTTCTGTCGCCTGGGGGCCCCTGTGGGTAGGGAAGCAGGACTCAGCCCTGGACCTGGCTCTGTGCAGCTGGAATGGGGGACCTCAGGGAGGCCCGTGGAGAGCCCAGGCTGCCACCAGGGGTGGTTGCCGCCAGCCTGGCTCTCTGCTCCTACCCAGGTGCCCCTCTGTGCCCCTTGTCTTGGCTGGGTCCCCTCAGGCCACTCTGGCCTTCTCTCTGGTCCAGGAACCACCCCAGAATCACTCCTGCCTTAAGACTTTTGCACTGGATTTTCACTCTGCTCATAAAGCTTTCTCCAGCCATGGGGGCTGTGGGGTCAGCCGGCTGCTCTGTCCCTACTGGTTCCATCACTGTGACCCTAGATGCACTGTGATGTGATGGCCCCACAGAGTCCTGGGGACTCCCAACCTCGGGGAAGACAGTGGGCATAAGGCCCAGCATCCCTAATCTTCCCCCAGCATGGGGCAGGGTGGGGGAGAGTGAGGTCCTGGACCACCAACACCCTGGGCACAGGCCCTGGCCTCTCCTCAGCCAGGTCAAAGTGCCCTTGTCTGACTGAGCCTCAGGTACAGTGGTGTCGGGCCCCAGGGCTCTTTGTCTCAACAGACAGTGTGCTGAACTACGACGTGGGCCCTGGTTATCTCCAGACCCCATTTGTTCGTGCCCTGGGCGTGTCCAACCCTTCCCTTCCCCACCTGCACTCAGACACCAAGGCCCAGCTGACAAAGGCGGAGCTTCTTCAGGGAGCACCTGTCTGCCAGTCTATCCAGCCATCCTTCCATCCAGCCTCTGTGGAGGTCCTACAGGGGTGCGGGACACTGATGAACAAAATATGCAAATATCTTGCTGAGGGCAACTGGTGCCCAATGTGTCAAACAGTGACCATGGGAGCAGCAGGATGGGACAGACATGGCCGTCTCGGAAGCCTTTGAGTAAGTGACTGTTATTTTCAAGTCTAAAGGGTGAGTAGGTGCTAAAGAGGTGAAGAGAGGGAGAAAAGAACATGCTGGCAGCAGGAGCAGTCTGTGCCAAGGCCCTAAGGCTACAGCGGAGGGTGTAAGAGGTGCTGGGCTGCGCAGGGCAGGGCTAGGTGTTCAGGGTAGGAGCCAAGCAATGGGAAACGTTGATGGTTTTATGAGTGCCTACAAAGAGCAAGATTCCCTTTGTGTTTTGAGAAGGGTCCTCTTGCTGTGGTTGTAAGGCTGCCTGGCTTTGGCAGGTTTAGGGTGGGCCTGGCCCCAGGCTGTTGTCCTGATGGGAAGGGCTACTTAGCGCAGAGATGGAGTCAGGGTCTGTCTCTTCCCCCTCCCCCTCCACGTCTGTCCCCACCACTTAGTGCTCCCAGTCCTTCCAGAAGGCCCCGAGACCTTGGCTGGTGTGTCCCTAGATCTGAGTCCTCTGAACACACGGACATGCCATGTCTCCCAGTGAGCTCCTGGGGGGAGGCATCCATGCGGCTGAATCGCTCAAGCCCATCACCCCGCAAGCACACTGTAGACATGTAGTAGGACAGATGCGTGAATGATGGACGGGTGGATGGATGGGTGAATTGATGGATGGAAGTTCTATGGGAAGCAGGGAGGACAATGGATCAGTCAGACCTGGATTTGAGTCATCTTTCTACCACTTCCTGTCTATTTTCCCTTGAGCAAATTACTTAATGACTCTCAGTCTCAGTTTTCTTCAATCTTTAAGATGAGGACTAAACTCATCTTCCTCTGGGTGTTGTGAGTCTCACCTAAAGAAGAGCGTGGCAGTGTGTTGTCAAGTGTCAGATGTCACGAGAGTGCAAACCCATGAAGCAGCAAAAGACCCCTCCCCCCGACACTCGGCACCGCCTAGAGGCCAGGCCCCTGGGGTCTGGTACCCACACTCATGGGGGGGCTGCCGTGTGAACGTTCAGGGTGAGCTCTCAGAGCACTCTGAGTCCCTTGTGTCATTAAGAGGCATCCAGCCCCAAAAGGGACACATACTCCTACTATCAGGGCGAGATTTCTGCCGACCTACTTGCTCCCGCAGCTTCTGATGTGATAAAGAGCCTCCTGGCTTCTGCATCTGAAGTGTTGTTTCTAGGATTAGACTGTAACATGGGGGCCAGGTTGGCCTGAAGGAAAGCTTGGGTTGCAGGTAAGGACACCATGTCTTCAGGCCTCTGGCCTCCTCAGCCTGTGACCCCACTGGCCAAAGGGAGGCCCCACATCCCAAGAAGAAGAGCACAAAGGCGTTGGGAGAAGCTAGATGTGAGCAGCAGGGCCTGGCCCCTGGCCCCAAGCCCACCGCTCAGGAGCCAGGTGAAGGAGCGTCTCGCTTCTGTCTCTGATAGTGTTTTAAAAAAAATTATTTTAATTTATTTTTTTAAACAGCAAGTTCTTATTAGTTATCCATTTTATACATATTAGTGTATATATGTCAATTCCAATCTCCCAATTCATCACATCACCACCACCCCCCTCGCCCCACCGCTTTCTTCCCTTGGTGTCCATATGTTTGTTCTCTGCATCTGTGTCTCAGTTTCTGCCCTGCAAACCAGTTCATCTTTACCATTTTACTAGGTTCCACATATATGCGTTAATATATGATATTTGTTTTTCTCTTTCTGAATTACTTCACTCTGTATGACAGTCTCTAGATTCATCCACGTCTCTACAAATGACCCAGTTTCATTCCTTTTTATGGCTGAGTAATATTCCATTGTATATATGTGTCACATCTTCTTTATCCATTTGTCTGTCGATGAACATTTAGGTTGCTTCCACATCCTGGCTATTGTAAATAGAGCTGCAATGAACATTTTGATACATGACTCTTTTTGAATTACGGTTTTCTCTGAGTATATGCCCAGTAGTGGGATTGCTGGGTCATATGGTAATTCTAATTTTAGATTTTTAAGGAACCTTCATACTGTTCTCCATAGTGGCTGTATAAATTTACATTCCCACCAACAGTGCAAGAGGGTTCTCTTTTCTCCACACCCTCTCCAGCATTTATTGTTTGTAGATTTTTTGATGATGGCCATTCTGACCGGTGTGAGATGATATCTCACTGTAGTTTTGATTTGAATTTCTCTAATAATGAGTGATGTGGAGCAGCTTTTCATGCGCTTCTTGGCCATCTGTATGTCTTCTTTGGAGAAACGTCTATTTAGGTCTTCTGCCCATTTTTGGATTGGGTTGTTTGTTTTTTTAATATGGAGCTGCATGAGCTGTTTATATATTTAGGAGATTAATCCTTTGTCCATTGATTCGTTGGCAAATATTTTCTCCCATTCTGAGGGTTGTCTTTTTGTCTTGTTCATAGTTTCCTTTGCTGTGCAAAAGCTTTTAAGTTTCCTTAGGTCCCATTTGTTTATTTTTGTTTCTATTTCCATTACTCTAGGAGGTGGATCAAAAAATATCTTGCTGTGATTTATTTCAAAGAGTGTTCTTCCTGTGTTTTTCTCTAAGAGTTTTATAGTGTCCAGTCTTACATTTAGGTCTCTAATCCGTTTTGAGTTTATTTTTGTGTGTGGTGTTAGGAAGTGTTCTAACTTCATTCTTTTACATGTAGCTGTCCAGTTTCCCCAGCATCACTTATTGAAGAGACTGTCTTTTCTCCATTGTATAGTTGACCATAGGTGCGTGGGTTTCTCTCTGGGCTTTCTATCCTGTTCCATTGATCTATATTTCTGTTTTTGTGCCAGTACATTTTGTTTTGATTACTGTAGCTTTGTAGTATAGTCTGAAGTCAGGGAGTCTGATTCCTCCAACTCCATTTTTTTCCCTCAACACTGCTTAGGCTGTTTGGGATCTTTTGTGTCTCTGTACAAATTTTAAGATTTTTTTGTTCTAGTTCTGTAAAAAATGCCATTGGTAATTTGACAAGGATTGCATTGAATCTGTAGATTGCTTTGGGTAGTATAGTCATTTTCACAGTATTGATTCTTCCAATCCAAGAACATGGTATATCTCTCTGTCTGTTTATATCATCTTTAATTTCATTCATCAGTGTCTTATAGTTTTCTGCTTACAGGTCCTTTTTCTCCCTACATAAGTTTATTCCTAGTTATTTTAGTCTTTTTGTTGCAATGGCAAATAAGAGTGTTTCCTTAATTTCTCTTTCAGATTTTTCATCATTAGTGTATAGGAATGCAAGAGATTTCTGTACATTAATTTTGTATCCTGCTACTTTACCAGATTCATTGATTAGCTCTAGTAGTTTTCTGGTGGCATCTTTAGGGTTCTGTATGTATATCATGTCATCTGCAAAGAGTGACAGTTTTACTTCTTCTTTTCCAATTTGTATTCCTTTTATTTCTTTTTCTTCTATGACTGCCATGGCTAGGATTTCCAAAACTATGTTGAATAATAGTGGTGAGAGTGGACATCCTTGTTCCTGATCTTAGAGGAAATGCTTTCAGTTTTCACCATTGAGAATGATGTTTGCTGTGCATTTGTCATATATGGCCTTTATTATGTTGAGGTAGGTTTCCTCTATGCCCACTTTGTTGAGAGTTTTTATCATAAATGGGTATTTAATTTTGTCAAAAGCTTTTTCTGCATCTATTGAGATGATCATATGGTTTTTATTCTTCAATTTGTTAATGTGGTGTATCACATTGATTGATTTGCATATATTGAAGAATCCATGCATCCCTGGGATAAATCCCACTTGATCATGGCATATGATCCTTTTAATGTGTTGTTGGAGTCTGCTAGTATTTTGTTGAGGATTTTCGCATCTATATTCATCAGTGATATTGGTCTGTAATTTTCTTTTTTGTAGTATCTTTGGTTTTAGTATCAGGATGATGTTGGCCTCATAGAGTGAGTTTGGGAGTGTTCCTTCCTCTGAAATTTTTTGGAAGAGTTTGAGAAGGATTGGTGTTAGCTCTTCTCTAAATGTTTGATAGAATTCACCTGTGAAGCCATCTGGTCCTGGACTTTTGTTTGTTGGAAGATTTTTAGTCACAGTTTCAGTTTCATTATTGCGCTTGATCTGTTCATGTTTTCTATTTCTTCCTGGTTCAGTCTTGGAAGGTTATACCTTTCTAAGAATTTGTCCATTTCTTCCAGCTTGTCCATTTTATTGGCATAGAGTTGCTTGTAGTAGTCTCTTAGGGTGCTTTGTTTTTCTGCAGTGTCTGTTGTCACTTCTCCTTTTTCATTTCTAATTTTATTGATTTCAGTCCTTTCTCTCTTCTTCTTGATGCGTCTGGCTAAAGGTTTTTCAATTGTGTTTATCTTCTCAAATAACCAGCTTTTAGTTTTATTGATGTTTGCTATTGTTTTCGTTGTTTCTATCTCATTTATTTCTGCTCTGATCTTTATGATTTCTTTCCTTCTGCTAACTTTGGGTTTTCTTTGTTCTTCTTTCTCTGGTTCCTTAGGTGTAAGGTTAGATTGTTTATTTGAGATATTTCTTGTTTCTTGAGGTAGGCTTGTATTGCTCTAAACTTCCCTTTTAGAACTGATTGTGTTGCATCTCATAGGTTCTGGATCGTCGTGTTTTCATTGTCATTTGTCTCTAGGTATTTTTTGATTTCCTCTTTGATTCCTTCAGTGATCTCTTGGTTATTTAATAACGTATTGTTCAGCTTCCATGTGTTTGTGTTTTTTACATTTTTTTCCCTGTAATTGAATTCTAATCTCACAGTGTTGTGGTCACTAAAGACGCTTGGTATGATTTCAGTTTTCTTACATTTACTGAGGCTTGATTTGTGACCCAAGATGTGATCTATCCTTGAGAATGTTCCATGCGTGCTTGAGAATAAAGTGTAATCTGCTGTTTTTGGACGGACTGTCCTATAAATATCAGTTAAGTCTATTTAAGGATTCTGTTTCCTTATTTATTTTCATTTTGGGTGATCTGTCCATTGGTGTAAGTGAGGTGTTAAAGTCCCCCACTATTATTGTGTTACTGTTGATTTCCTCTTTTACAGCTGTCAGCAGTTGCCTTATGTATTGAGGTGCTGCTATGTTGGGTGCATATATATTTATAATTGTTATATCTTCTTGGATTGATCCCTTGATCATTATGTAGTGTCCTTCCTTGTCTCTTGTAACATTCTTTATTTTAAAGTCTATTTTATCTGATATGAGTATTGCTACTCCAGCTTTCTTTTGATTTCTGTTTGCATGGAATATCTTTCTCCCATCCCCTCACTTTCAGTCTGTATGTGTCCCTAGGTCTGAAGTGGGTCTCTTGTAGACAGCATATATATGGGTCTTGTTTTTGTATCCATTCAGCGAGCCTGTGTCTTTTGTTGGAGCATTTAATCCATTCATGTTTAAGGTAATTTTCGATATGTATGTTCCTATGACCATTTTCTTAATTGTTTGGGGTTTGTTTTTGTAGGTCCTTTTCTCTTGTGTTTCCCACTTAGAGAAGTTCCTTTAGCATTTGTTGTAGAGCTTGTTCGGTGGTGCTGAATTCTCTTAGCTTTTGCTTGTCTGTAAAGCTTTTGATTTCTCCATCGAATCTGAATGAGACCCTTGCCAGGTAGAGTAATCTTGGTTGTAGTTTCTTCCCTTTCATCACTTTAAATATGTCATGCCACTCCCTTCTGGCTTGTAGAGTTTCTGCTGGGAAATCAGCTGTAAACCTTATGGGAGTTCCCTTGTATGTTATTTGTCTTTTCCCTGTTATTTGTTTTTCCCTTGCTGCTTTCAATAATTTTTCTTTCTCTTTAATTTTTGCCAACTTGATTACTATGTGTCTCGGCCTGTTTCTCCCTGCATTTATCCTTTATGGGACTCGCTGCGCTTCCTGGACACTGGTGGCTGTTTCCTTTCCCATGTTAGGGAAGTTTTCGACTGCAATCTCTTCAAATATTTTCTTGGGTTCTTTCTCTCTCTCTTCTCCTTCTTGGACCCCTATAATGCAAATGTTCTGTTTAGAGGTCTCTTAGGCTGTCTTCATTTCTTTTCATTCTTTTTTCTTTATTCTGTTCCGCAGCTGTGAATTCCACCATTCTGTGTTCGAGGTCACTTATCTGTTCTTCTGCCTCAGTTATTCTGCTATTGATTCCTTCTAGTGTATTTTTCATTTCAGTTATTGTATTGTTCATCTCTGTTTGTTCTTTAATTCTTCTAGGTGTTTGTTAAACATTTCTTGCATCTTCTTGATCTTTGCCTCCATTCTTTTTCCGAGGTCCAGGATCATCTTCACTGTCATTATTCTGAATTCTGGAATTCCATTATTCTGGAAGGTTGCCTATCTCCACTTCATTTAGTTGTTTTTCTGGGGTTTTATCTTCTTCCTTTATCTGGTACATAGCCCTCTGCCTTTTCATCTTGTCTGTCTTTCTGTGAATGTGGTTTTTGTTCCACAGGCTGCAGGATTGTAGTTCTTGCTTCTTCTGTCTGCCCTCTGGTGGATGAGGCTCTCTGAGAGGCTTGTGCAAGTTTCCTGATGGGAGGGACTGGTGGTGGGTAGAGCCGGCTGTTGCTCTGGTGGGCAGAGTTCAGTAAAGCTTTAATCCGCTTGTCTGCTGATGGGTGGGGCTGGGTGCCCTCCCTGTTGGTTGTTTGGCCTGAGGCGACCCAACACTGGATCCTACCCAGGCTCTTTGGTGGGGCTAATAGCAGACTCTGGGAGGGCTCACTCCAAGGAGTACTTCCCAGAACTTCTGCTGCCAGTGTCCTTGTCCTCACAGTGAGACACAGCCACGCCCCCCCGCCCCGCTTCTGCAGGAGACCCTCCAACACTAGCAGGTAGGTCTGGTTCAATCTCCTATGGGGTCACTGTTCCTTCCCCTGGGTCCAGATGCGCACACTACTTTGTGTGTGCCCTCCAAGAGTGGAGTCTCTGTTTCACCCTTCACTCCTGTTGAAGTCCTGCAATCAAGTCCCGCTAGCCTTCAAAATCTGACACTCTAGGAGTTCCTCCTCCCATTGCCGGACCCCCAGGTTGGGAAGCCTGACGTGGGGCTCCGAACCTTCACTCCAGTGGGTGGACTTCTGTGGTATAAGTGTTCTCCAGTTTGTGAGTCACCCACCCAGCAGTTACGGGATTTGATTTTATTTTGATTGTGCCCCTCCTACCATCTCATTGTGGCTTCTCCTTTGTCTTTGGATGTGGGGTATCTTTTTTTGGTGAGTTCCAGTGTCTTCCTGTCGATGATTGTTCAGCAGTTAGCTGTGATGCCAGTACTCACAAGAGAGAGTGAGAGAATGTCCTTCTACTCCGCTGTCTTGAACCAATCCCTGATAGTGTTTTCTCATCTGCAAATTGAGAAGAAAAACATAGCTCTGGGACTACTGTCTGGATAAAAAGAGACAGTTTGTGCAAATCCCCGACGTGGGCCATGGATCATCACCCAGCAGGTGGTAGCTGAATCAGCTTGGTCGTAATCATCACACTTCCCCTTGATGAGCTCTGACCCCCTCACCACATGAACCTGGCACTGGCCCAGACATACCACCTTTCCTGTCTCAGTGGACTGACCCCTGATTTCGTGGCTACGCCAGCTCTGCACACATCCCCTTGTTGCCCCATGGCTAGGGAGGTCTTTCAGGGACACAGATCAGGTGGTGTTTCTCCTCTGCTTGGTGTCTTTCCATCACGCTCAGAACAAAGCCCACCCCCACCCTCCGCCCTGTGACCTGCAGGCCCATGCAGCCCAGCCCTCTGCCCCTCTGTGCCCCTTGTCTTGGCTGGGTCCCCTCCGGCCACTCCAGCCTTCTCTCTGGTCCAGGAACCACCCCAGACTCACTCCTGCCTTAAGATTTTTGCACTTGATTTTCGCTCTGCTCAGAAAGCTTTCTCCAGCTGGTTATGTGGCTGCCTCCTGGCCACATAGCCCTCAGCCCCGTCTCCTCCTTGAGGGCCTCAGCGGCCACCTCATCTTCTCCCGCCCCTCTGTGCACCTAGCATTCCCAACTCGATGCACCGCTAGAGGCCCAACTGCTCTTTCCCTTGGGCCTTGTCACAGAGGTGAGAGTGTGGCTCCCTCCAGATCAGGAGCAGGCTTCTCTCTACCCGCCGTCAAAGCCACGGGTTCCCTAAGTACAGGTCTTCCCTCTGTGTGTGGCATTCCCACGGTCTCCCAGCGGCCCTGTGCATGGGCAAGCCGGAACACACAGGGTGACACTTCTGTTTGCTGAGCTGAGAGTAACTGGTCATCTTGCTGGGATGCAGTGTCTCGCTGCCCACTTTGGGCATTTACAGGACTATAGCAGGTTTACTCCTGGCCATCCCCTGGGAGGTTTGGTCCTTCCTCTTGATTGGTGCAGTGAGCAGGAGAAAAATCACATCTCAGGCCCGGTACCCTTGACCTCTCTCCTCTGCCTGCCTGACCAGCACCAGAAGCTGCCTGGTGTATTTTAGGTGTACTTTCCCCCACTGCCCACATGCCAACCCAGGAGCATGGGAACCTGCTCTTGACTTGTCCGCTGCCATAGCCGGGGCACCTGGGACAGCAAACACATCAGGCATCAGGCAGCTCAGTAAATGCTTGTTGAATGAAAGAATGAACTGTACCCATGACACCAGGCAGCTCATGGAAACCACCTTTAGATCAACGACCTCCTCTGTCTCAGAGTTTCCCGGAAGGTCGCATTTGCTATGGACTGAATTGTGGCCCCACATAACTTCATATACTGAAGCCCCAACCCCAGTGTGACTGTATTTGGAGATGGGGCCTTTAAGGAGGCAGTTAAGGATAAAGGAGGTCATGAGGGTGGGGACCTGATCCTTATAAGAAGAGGGAGAGAAACCAGGGATGTGTCTGCACAGAGGAAGACCACGGGAGGACACAGGGAGAGGGTGGCCATGGGGGAGCCGAGGAGAGTGGCCTAAGGAGACACCAAACCTCCAACACCTTGATCTCGGACTTCCAGCCTCCAGAACCATGAGTAAATAAATGTCTGTTGTTTAAGTCCCCCAATATTTTGTGATGGCAGCCCTAGCAGACTAATATAATGTCCAATAACAGATGTGCTGTGCAGAAATAGTCCAGCACTAGAGACTCGAAACACACACGGATTTTTCCTTAGAACAACGGTAATAGGAGCATATCTCTGTTTTTGTTTGTTTGTCTGTTTTATTTCAAATCAATTTAAACGTTTAAAAACATTTTTATTAGAGTATAGTTGATTTGCAGTGTTGTGCTAGTTTCAGGTGTACAGCAAAGTGAATCAGTTATACATATACATACATATATCCACTCTTTTTTAGATTCTTTTCCCATATAGGCCATTACAGAGTATTGAGTAGAGTTCCTGTGCTATACAGTAGGTTCTTATTAGTTATCTATTTTATATATAGTAGTGTGTATATGTCAATCCCAACTTATTCATCCCCCCTTATCCTCTGGTAACCATAAGTTTGTTTTCTACATTTGCGACTCTACTTCTGTTTTGTAAATAAGTTCATTTTGTATCATTTTTTAGTTTTCACATATAAGCAATGTCATATATTTGTCTTTCTCTGTCTGACTTACTTCACTCAGTATGGCAATCTCTAGGTCCATCTGTGTTGCTGCAGATGGCATTATTTTGTTCTATTTTATGGCTGAGTAATATTCCATTGTATGTATGTACGACATCTTCTTTATCCATTCCTCTGTTGATGGACATTTAGGTTGCTTCCATGTCCTGGCTATTGTAAATAGTGCTGCAACAAACATTGGGGTGCATATATCTTTTCAAATAATGGTTTTCTCTGGGTATATGCCTAGGAGTTAGGATTACTGGGTCTTATAGTAGTTCTATTTTTAGTTTTTTAAGGAACCTCCATACTGTTCTCCATAGTGGCTGTACCACTTTATACTCCCGCCAACAGTGTGGGAGGGTTCCCTTTTCTCCACACCCTCTCCAGCATTTACTGTTTGTAGATTTTTTGATGATGGGCATTCTGACTGGTGTGAGGTGATACCTCACTATGTAGCTTTGATTTGCATTTCTCTAATAATTAATGATGTTGAGCATCTTTTCATGTGCTTCTTGACCATCTGTATGTCTTCTTTGTAGAAATGTCTGTTTAGGTCTTCTGCCCATTTTTTGATAAGGTTGTTTGGTTTTTTTGATATTGAGTTGCATGAGCTGTTTGTATATGTTGGAGATTGCTTCGTTTACAAATATTTTATCCCATTCTGAGAGTTGTCTTTTTGTTTTGTTTATGATTTCCTTTGCTGTGCAAAAGCTTTTAAGTTTAATTAGGTCCCATTTGTTAATTCTTGTTTCTGTTTTCATTACTCTAGGAGGTAGATCAAAAAAAACTTTGCTGCAATTTATGTCAAAGAGTGTTCTTTGTTTGCAAAGCAGAAACAGAGACATAGAGGTAGGGAATGGACATATGGATACAGGGAGAGGGGAGGAGGGGTGGGATGAATTAGGAGATTGGGATTGACATATATACACTGCCATGTATAAAATAGATAACTAATGAGAATCTACTGTGTAGCACAGGGAACTCTACTTGGTGTTCTGTGGTGACCTAAATGTGAAGGAAATCCAAAAAAGAGGAGATATATATATACTGTAGCTGATTCACTTTGCTGTACAGCAGAAACTAACACAACATTGTTAAGCAACTATACTCCAATAAATATTAATTTTAAAAAAAGGGTTTTGACCTTGCAGGTTGGGATTGTCCAAAATTGGACACTTTACAGAGGAGCATCATTTATAATTTGCTCTTCCAGGAAAACTGGGCTGTGTGGTTGGCCTGTTTATAAAGGAGATGACATCTATTTAAGTAATGAAATGTTAGCTTGAAACTTAGAGGTTTTAGTAATAAGGTAATATATTAGGTAAATACAGATGGCAATGCCGCCCCCTCTTCAGGCTGTTTCATGCTCACTGGATGGTGGGCCACTTTTGAAGATTCAGTATTTCTAGTGAATGAGCTGTAGGAATAGTTCATGGATTCTAAGATGCACATCTCCTCCACATTCCATCACCTCTAAAATTGCTGGGAGTCGTGCCCCCACCCAGGTCCAGTTGTCATGGCCCAGGCTTGTGCACACCTGGTCACAGCAGTTTATGGTGTCACCGTTTTTCATGTGCTGAGTTTGATTTGCTGGTTAAAACATCTTCAGAGGGATTACACTTGACCCTGCATTGAAGAGAGATGGTGCTGTGTGCACAGAAGGATGGGGGGAAGAGAGCAGCACTTGGATTTCATCTTAACGGAACAGGTAAGCCTCTTTAAGACATGACTGTGAGTCTGCACTTCCTTGCCCACCAGAATCAAGTGCTTTATGTATCCCAAAGAAGGAAGGTCTCTAGAGGTAGATGAGTTTATCATTTCTTGTTTGTTGCTGAAATACATAAAAAAAAATCAGTCAGCCCACCCTAAGCAATAAAACACCACCCCCCAGCTTGCTGAGGGGTGTCTGCAGCTTGGAATAACATCCCAGAGGCAACTCTGACAGCATCCTCGCTCCTGAGGTGTCAGGACATGGGGCATCATTGATGAAGAATTCCAGGAAATCTTAATTTTCTTTTCATGTTTGCACAAGAATGATGTTGGAAAGAAACCTCTGTCTAATATAAATGTAGAATAAAAACTAGAAGTGCTATAAAAATGTGGGGTCCTAGTTAACCTAGAAGCTTACTTTTGTTCTTAATTTCTTTTACGTTATGTCTAACAATTATGGAAACAGCGATGGTTAATTTTGTGTGTCAACCCAGCTAGATCATAGTATCCATATTTTGGTCAAACACATCTGAATGCTGCTGTGAAGGTGTTTCTAAAATGTGATTAGCATATAAATCAGTAGACCCTGAGTAAAGCAGATGACCCTCCATGATGTGGGTGGGCCTCATCCAATCAGCTGAAGCCTCAAGAGAACAAACTTAGGTCAGCCTTGGAGGAAGGAATTCTGCCTCCAGACAGCCTTCTGCTTCAAGCTGCAGCATCATCCCTTCCTTGAGTCTCCAGCCTACCAGTCCACCCTGCAGATTTTGGACTTGCCAACCCCCATAATCATGGGAGCCAATTCCTTCAAATCAACCTCTGTTACAGATAGGTAGGTAAATAGAGAAAAAATAGAGACATATAGATAGAGACATACACACACACACCCCCTACTGGTTCTGTTTCTTTGGAGAACCCTGACTAATGCAGAGATTCAGGTTTAGTAAACATGGCCGTGGTTCTGTTACCGATCCAAACTTGGGTCTGCTTGCCTATGTGCAGTAAAGCCAATCTACTGACGCTGGGTTGTGGTGAAGGAAAGTGCAGCATTTATTGCAGGAGCCAAGCAAGGAGTCCAGGCAACTAATGCTCAAAAAGACCTAAACTCCCCAGTGGGTTTCAGGGAAAGGTTTTTAGAGACTGAGTGAGGGAGGGGGGTTGTGGAGTGTGTGATCAGCTTGTGGACATTCTTCTGATTGGTTGGTGACGAGGGAGTCAACACCATCAACCTTCTGGTTCCAACTGGTCTGGGGTCTATGTGCTTGTGGGCAGCATACAGTTAACTTCTTCCACCTGGTAGAGGTTTCATTACCTGCAAAATAGCTCAAACGACATGGCTCAGAGTATTATCTATAGCTCTTGACTATAGAGCTTTGACTTTGTTTAATGGCTAAACTATTATTATTTTGGTTTGCTTAACTGTTTCCTTTCTTTCTGCATTTTTTTCACTTCTCTGATTAAATTTACTCTTCGGAAATCAGGGAAGGCCTAAGAAGCTAAGGTTTCTCTGCAGACAAGAGACAGGCAGAGGACATGGGGGTAGAGGGTGTCTATTCAGCGAAGGCCCCATGGGGTCCTGCTCAGTTACAGTTCCTGCTCTGAATCTTGTTGCCTTTTTTTCCCATTAGTTTGGATATCATTAGTTTATTATAAAAGAGAAACATGGAAATTATTTACATGATGAAAGTTTTCAGAACTTCAGTGGAATGGGCAGCTAGCTTCACGTGATGCCATTTCAGTAGTGACTTATTTTAGTCAACGTATTTTCCAAGAATGTCACCATCTCTAAGTAAGAAATAATCCTTGTCGTCTAGAACTACTTTGGTGCCTCCATATTCTGGGAGGAGAACTTTATCTCCGACTTTCACACCAGCTGGTTGAATCTCTCCACCCTTTCCTTTAGAGCCCGATCCAACAGCTACTACTGTTGCTTGCAATACTTTTCCTTGTGATTGTTTTGGAAACATAATGCCTTCTTTGTTTACAGTTTTGGCTGCACTTCTTTCAGCTAATACTCGGTCAAAGAGGGGAAGAAACTTTCTAAATGCCTGTCCTGCCGTGACTCTGGTTGCCGCAGTTCGTACTCTGCTCCCTAGCCGCCGCCACAAGGAAGAGACCCTCCTGTTGTATTTTGTGCAGGCTCTCCAAGGCTCATCTCGGCCTTCAGTGAAATGTGAACGATGCACCGTCCTCACGGGGTTATCTTGAGGGTTTCGGGAACAAGACTGTTAAAGCATTTGCCCAGGTGCCAGGCTTGGAGGAAGAGGGAAGAGCTCGAAGCTCCGTGCAGGGGAAAGCACTTAGTACCACTGGCTGCATTCAGAATTCTGTGTATCCTAGGAGGCTTATCTACGAGTACAGAGAGGTCAAAATATGCCCCATGTTGCCCAGCTGTGCTCCCAACCCCAGTGCTCTGTAAAGGCAGGTGAGGAGGCACCCTCTGTGGGGCCTGCCTGGGAGGACAGAGGAAGTTAACGGGAATCCCAGCCCACTGTTGTCCCCTCTCAGAAATACTAGAGAGATCAGCCAGTCCATAACTGTGTGTGTCATAGCTCCTCCTCCTCCTACCTCAGCTCTCCCTCACTCTAAAGTCTCTGTGGAGCATAGTAAACCTATCTCCCCCAGGTCGGCTCTCTGGCTGAACCCCTGAGGGTGTCTGAGCCCCATGTTACGATACTGTTCTGAGCAAATGAAGTGAAACCACCGTGGTGCTAAAAACTGCAGTCAGCCCTCCTCCAGCTGAGCGTCTGGTAGACTGGAAACCTCAGGTACCTTGGGATCACCCACTGGCTGGGAGAGGCCCCCAGCAAAGCCTGTGCATGCATCTAGGATGAACTGTGTCCTCCTGTGTCACTCCTCGCCCTGGGATGAGAAGGAGAGTGCAGATCTGAATTTGTGTAGATTTCTTTTAGTCCCAAGTTGCCGTTTTCAGGGATAGTCTCATTTTCAGTATGAAAAAAACATAATGAACATAACTAGATTTTATTATCATTTAAAAGCTTCATAACAGCAGTATTTTTAATCTTCATTTTTACAGATCTTTATTCAATATCAGAACAATGACTAAACTCTGGAGAGAAAAGAAATTAGCTATTATTTCAATGAACCTAAATAACATTGATTTTTATTTTTAAATTAAATCTTGAGTAAATTAATTCATAGATCTGGGTTGCCTATAAACCCTAAGAGAAGCAATAACATTTTATTTACTTGCAGGTTAAAATGGTCTCTCTTCTCATGAAACACTCACTCAAAAAGCCAGAGTAGGTTCTTACCCAGGACACCCAGGGAAGGGACATTCCCTAGCCAGTAGGCTAGGGGGAGGAGAGGCTGTTGAAATGATTTCCTGATTTCCATTACTCAGTTGTAAGTTCCATGAAGGCAGGGTTTCTTTTTTGGTTTGTGTTCACTGCTCCATCCCCAGCCTTTAGAACAATGCCAGCTAGCACTTAGTAGGTGCTTAATAAATATTTGGTGAATGTATGAAGCAATCATTTATCATTTATAGTTTTCTCCCATTCCCCCCCATCGTATACCAATAACAATGGGCACTCAACAAAAATAGGAAGTGACCATTTTATATTAGAATAGGTGTGTATATCATTGGGATTATTACATTGCCTTGTGCATGGTGAGATAGAGTTATTAAATAATCTCTTTAAAGATCTAGCTGTCAGTGTAAAGTTACTTTGCCAGATATTAAGGCATACCACAAATCTCTAGTGATTAAAAATTGTGGTCTTGTGCAAGTACAGACAAATGGACCCACAGCACAGAAGAAGGAGCTCAGAAACAGACTTCCATAGGACAGGAGCTTAATATACGTTAAGGTGGAACCACAAATCAATAAGGAAAGTTTCTGTATAGAAACTCTCCATAGAGGGAAATTTGAATATAGAGAAAAAGGAAACTGGATCTATACCAAACACCACATACAGAGGTTAAAAAGACTTAAATGTGAAAGATAAAATTATAAAGTTAATTGAAGAAGGTTTAGCTGTAGGAAGGACTTAAATGAACCTGATGAGCACAAATTATAAGGCAAAAAAAAAAAAAAGAATTTGATGACATCAGAATTAAGAATTTCTGTTCAATGAAAGTGACCTTGGATAGCACCCACAGTAAGATAACATTCTGGGGGGAATCTCACCAATTTCGAGGAACAATATGCAGGGAACCTCTTCCAAATCAACAGAAACCAAGAAAAGCCCAGATGGAAAAAAGGGGAAAGTATCTGTTCAGGCATTTTACAGGACAGGAAAATCACAAGGTTAAAAAGCAAAGGAAAGATGCTCCAAATCATTTTTAATTAGAGAAGCATGCATTGGAGGGCAACTGAATGGCCTTTTGTAAGTGACAGGGAGATGGTGGTAAGCCCTCCACTGGTAGGTCTGGTCACAAAAACAGGAAGACTTAAGAAAATGACACCTCCCTCCCCCTTCCAGAGCTGTGATTTAATAGTGACAGAGAATGAGCAGGAAACATATGTCATTCTGTTCATAAGAGGCAGAGACAAGAGTAGGGATGCTTTCTAGGAAGAAGGCAACAGTGGACCATGGAGGGGTAATGGAGGATGGTAAGCAGAGAGGCCAGGGGAGACTAGGGCAGGCAGGAGGTGACCCTCTGTCCCAAGGGGAGCCGTGGAGGCTGGAGGGAAGGGAGATGTTGGCCTTGGTCTCCCCCAGGACCCCCGCAGCCCAGCAGCTCCCATGCCCCCTCCACTCCAGGTTGGTGATCCTGGTGGGTAGCAGCCACCACCAAGCCAGAATCAGCTCAGAGGGTGGGAACTGAAGTGACTGAGGTACCCGATGGATGCCGGCAGGGGAAGAAGACAGATCCTACCCCAGTTTATCAGAAAGGGCGTCCCTGGCTCTTCCTGGAGAGTTGCTTGGAAAAGCTGGGAAGCTGAGCTGAGATGCAGAGCCGCACAGGTCCTCTGAGTGCCCTTGTGGGCAGGAGGTGGGGTGAGGTAAGTCAGCTTGGGGGTCATTCTCAGTGTCCACGTGCCACCTGGCCCTTCGCATTGGGTGCGAAGTCTGTGGTGCTTTCTGTGGAAGGTGGTTAGAAGAGCCATCCTGCGTGACTGCGGCAGGGTTATTCCCAGCAGTGCAGGACAAGACCCCTGGCGCTGGCCTCTGTCCCCGCTCTGCCCCTGGGCTATTGCTCCCAGAGGAAGCCCTGCCAGTGTCCCATCATTGGGGCCCTGTGAGTGTTTCCTGAGCACTCCTAGGGGCCAGCCACTGTCCCGAGTGGGCTCTGAGGCCGCAGAGGTGAGCATGCCCACATCCTGCCGGGGAAGACAACACATAAACAAGGAAATGATCTGGCGGTGATAACTGCGGTGCAGAGAACTGAGGGTGGTGTGGCAGAGAGAGCCTGGCCCGCTTCAGCCTGACTGGTCAGCAGAGTGTCTCAGAGGAGACGTTCAGGGTGAGACCTGTACCAGGGGGAGCAGCCAGGCAGTGGGAACAACAGATGAAAGAAGCTCCAGGTTAGGACCCAAGGTGGCCAGCTGGTCGGCGGGCCGTGGGGCCCGGGATGCCGGGGAGGGAGGCAGGGCTGAGCAGGACAGGCTTTTGTGAGCCTGGCCATGGAGTTTGGGTTTCAGACACTGGGAGGTTTTCAGTTGGGGGTGATGAAATCTGACTTTTTAAAAAAAGTCACTGCCTGCTGTGTGGGGCTTGGATTGTAGTCAGGTAAAGGATGCAGGGGTATCAGGCAGTGGGGCAAGAGATATTAGGAAGTAGCCAAGGTGGGGACATGGAGGCCACGAGAAGGGGAGAGGTGTGATGTGTGTTCTAATCTGCCCGCTGGCTGCATGTAGGGACGGAAAAAGAGAAGAAATCAGGAAGGCTTAGGTTCTAGGCTGGGTAGCTGGGTGGCTGCCGGTGCTGTTTATTAAGCTGGGGAGGGAAGAGGAGGGGTTGGAGAGGGTGTGGGGTAGGAAGTGAAGAGGTCTGGCCGGGTGAGGCTGGGTTGGAGTGAGTGGAAACGTCAGGAGGGCAGGCAGACGCAGAAATCCAGAGTCACGGGGAGATGTCTGAGCTGGAGGTAGGGCTGTGGCCTCCTCTGCGTCGCACAGGTGCTGTTTAGAGCCTTCACGTATGAATGCATTTAAGGAGAGTGTCGATGGAGATGGAGACAAAGAGCATCCCCGGCCGAGCCCTGCGCCCCAGGACCTTTGTCCTCGGGAGCTGGAGGGGAAGGACGAGGCCCAGGAGAGCTGCAGGAAGGCAGGTTTCAAACGGGGTAGAGGCCCCCTCTGTGGAATATTCTTGAAGGCCAGTTAATATAAAATCCACTTCATGGCAGATCATAGGAACACATGTCAGCCTGGTCAACACAAAGCCGACTAGAAAGCCTTTTAGCTGCTGGGTTACCTAACTCCCTCATCATGGGCCCATGTCACAAATACCCATTTAGGTAAGCTTTTCCTGTTCTACAAACTAGAAGCAGAGATGTGACTTTCTTGACCCTCCTACTCAAAAAGAGGGGCAAAGCAAGAAAACCAAGAAATAAGATGAATGATGGAATAGAAAATTTGGAAAAATCCCTAATAAATCATTAATTTTGTATATTTAACAAAATCCAACTTCCTAGGGACCAAGTGACTCACCTAAGATGACGGCTCGTTGTCAGGTCAAGACTAGGAATCAAGACTTCTCCCTCTCAGCCCACTGTTTCCACCACGAATATTCTGGGAAAAGAAGTCACTTTGTATAGTAGTTTGTGTTTGTTAATCCTAGACTCCTACTTTGTCCACTGTACATAAAACAGACAAACAATAAGGTCCTACTCTTTAGCGCAGGGAACTATATTCAATATCCTGTAATAACCTATAATGGCAAAGAATCTGAAAAAAATGTATAACTGAATCACTTTGCTGTATACCTGAAACTAACACAATATTGTAAATTAATTATACTTGAATAAAAAAAAAAGTCACCTTGGTAAATGTCCCAATTCTCTGATTCTTACCCCTACTTACATAGAGGACCTTGACCTCTGACTCTGTCTCCTTGAGACCCTCCCTCGGGCAGTTCCATAAAGGGAGCACCTCTTCCTGCAGGCTTGGTGCCTCAAGGCAGTGTATGCTGCCCCCAGGCTGCCATTAGTGGGTTGAGGGCAGGTGGGCCCAGAGGGCTCTGCAGGCCACAGGAGTTAGTTACATTGTCTGAGTTGCTGTGAGACATAGGCTGGAAGGCAGCTGAGCAGTGGAGCCAGTTGCAGCCCCCCAGCGCCCTCATCCCAGGGTCCCAGATGGAATTGTGCCCTCCCCACACACTCAGACTTGCGAGCTGTTTTGTGCTTTCTCTTCTTTTTTTAAGATTATTTAATGCCTTCCTCCCTTCCTTCCTTCTTCCCTTCCTTCTTTCCTTCTTGTTAGAGGATTTCTTTGAGTCTTTGAGTCAAGAGACCTGGGTTCCAGTCATGGCATCCCCTCTGAGGTCTTCAGGGTTCTCATCTATAAAACGAAAGCTTTAGGGTCCCAAACCAGCAGCATCAGCATCACCTGGGAACTTTCTAGAAGTGCACATTCTCAGGCCCTCCCAGCCCTCCTGAATCAGAATCTCTGGGCATGGGTTCAACCACTTGGTTTTCACAGTCCCTGCTGGTTCTGACCACCCACCCACGCAGCCACCGCCATGGTATCAGAGGTCCCTGGCCGCTATTGGCCCCGGTCTATCTGGGAGGGATGACATTCTCCATCTCCCAGGGATGCCGAGTCCACACGGCAGTGGTGCTACACCTCCACATGGTGGAACCTTAGAATCCAGAGATGCATCCGGCTCTGAGGACTTTAAATTGTACCGTCACCCTTTCTCCCAGCTGTTGAGAATCCTCAGACTGGATGGGACCTGGGAATGAAGTCTCCCGGCCCCGGCGCCAGTAGCTCTAACTGCATGAAAATGGTGTGGAGGCAAGGTTGGTGGGCTATAACGCAGCAGCACTGCTTTTCATAGTTTTACCTCTGTCTTCCTCTGAAACACAGCTACTGGTGTCCTTTTGCAGATATAATTGTGACAAGGAGAAGAATAAGGATGGCATTTTCTGCTCCCTTTTCCCACCTGCTCCCCACCCCCTACCCCACCACCTTCCTCTGTGTTGCTCTGCTCTGGGGCCAGCTGTGCTCATCAGATGGATCTGAGAAGTGGAAGAAAATAAGTGGCTGAAATCATTCATATTCGAAACAGGAAAAAGCTTCTGCTGAATGAAAGACTGGAGCAGCCAGCAGAGAAGAGGAGGAAGGGGCCGGGGTCATGAGGAGACCCAGGCAGCTGACTCAGTTGGGGAGTTTAGGGCAGTGGATAAGCCCCAAGTCATGACATGGGCTCACAGTGTGTGCAGCGTGAGTCCCCATCCCTGGTGACCCTTAGGGAAGGCATCCACTCCCAACTTTCTTACAGAAAAGCTGAGACCATCCAGTCTCAGGGTTAGGGTTAGAGTTAGGGTTTGGGTATCTTTTGAATGTGCTGCCTATTGAAATCATCATCAGGGTGTGAGCAAATGTGTCCAGGACTTTTGAGGTTGTGATAAGGGGCCTCAATAACACCAGACTAGGTGGGGAGAATATGCATTTGAAATATGATTCATGGAGAAAGACAAGTGTGTTGTCCTTATTCCTATGTCTTTTAGTTTCAGAGAGTTCATGTAAATAGTGGCCTTACTTTATTTTTTATTTCCAAAATTAACATTTAGCACTAGAAACATTGACACCATTGACATTTTGGTGGGGATTACTCTCAGACATCTTGGGAGCGATTGTGTTTCTTGGGAAATACCACAGCAGGCCAGGAAACAAATATTCCCACTTGTTTTTATGTGAGGCTGAATATGATTCTGATTCCAGACAAAGTTCCCAGCAGATCTCTTAGTTTCTACCGCATGTGGGGAACGACGTGGCTTCGCGATGTTTAGTGTTTCTTATAGTGAACACTTGTAGATATTCTTTGTAACCTTCACTCAGTGTTTAATTGGGAGTATCATCCCTGAGAGTCTCAAAAGTTTGAAATTCACTTCCATCCTCCTTAAGACTTCAATGATGTCAGAGATCTAACTGGGTGTAAGAGATGGTCATCGCTGTATGACAATGGCCAGAGAGACTGGAGAGAATAGAATTTGGAGTTGGAGTCCCTGGATTTCGTAATTCTATGGCCTTGGAAAAGTCACTGAATGTCCTTGAGCCTCTGTCTGTTCATGTGTAAAATGTATATAAAAAAGAATCCCGGAATATTGAAGATGGAGCAGTGGAGATGATATGAACAAGCTCTGCATAAACTACAAAGGGCCCTGCAAATCTGGGCTCTGTGCTGTGGATGACTTTGGGGCTCTCAGCACCTCTGTTCTAAGGATGCCCTTCCCTTCACCTCTCATTGGTGCATGTGCATAGAAACGGCCCTGTCCCTGCACCCCAATACCACTGGTACCACTACCGCAGTTGATTGACAGGTGCCTCACCCACGCCAGGGCCGACATGGTCCTAGCTGTGGACTGTTGATGACTGACCCAAGGAGGGTACCTGAAAGGCAAGGCATTCTTTCCTGGGACCTTGCACATCGTTCTTCAGGAGAGTCTTCTCTTCATCAATAGCCACTGGGATGGAAAACATGAGAGGCAGAGATGGGAGTTGAGAGAACATCATTTGGGTACCTTATAGCATAACATTGGTTCCTGCCCCATCTGGGGCCCAGATCGCTCCTGGCTCTGAGAGTCAGTTTCACCAACTCGTGTGGGTTTCCATAACTGCAGTCCAAAAAGCCCTTTGGCATGATGACACCTTCATCAGGCACATTAGTACAAAGTCTTTTCTGTATTTCTCAGGGTCTGAAATCAGGTTTAGTGCATTAATACAAGGAAGAGAAAATATAGGTATAAATATTGGAAAGGCAGAAACAAAACTTATTCTTTGCAATCATTTTACCTAGAAAATCAAAGAGAACCCATTCATTCACCCAGTTATTAAAAAATGAATTCCTGGGCTTCCCTGGTGGTGCAGTGGTTGAGAGTCCGCCTGCCAATGTAGGGGACACGGGTTTGTGCCCCGGTCCGGGAAGATCCCACATGCCGCGGAGCGGCTGGGCCCGTGAGCCATGGCCGCTGAGCCTGCACGTCCGGAGCCTGTGCTCCACAACGGGAGAGGCCACAACAGTGAGAGGCCCGCGTACCAAAAAAAAAAAAAAAAGAAAAAAAAAAATGAATTCCTGATTATTACTCTGGGTCTGGCATTGTGGAATGACAGAATGATTATTCAGTATACTGTCCAACTACAAGATACTGTAATGATATAACAGTAGGCTTTTAGGTTAAATAAAGCATATTACAAATTCTTTGATGTTGGACAAGGCTTGGGCCATTACTGGGGGATTCCCTGTATTCCATAGGGTCTTATGCCGGTATGAATTCCCTGATTTCTTCTAAGGATTGAACCATATCTAAAGATCTTCCCATATTGTGTTCATGGGAGGGATTTTGCACTGCTGTGAATTCTATGCTATGTGTGACATTGCCTGCCATTTCTCTAAGCCTCTCTGCATTATCTTTACTCAGAGGGATTCTCACCATTCTGACTTCTGTGATATACTTTGAGGCTTGAATTAAGTCTAAAGAACTTCCTACATTTTTCACACTCAAAGGTTTCTCAGCAGTAGGAGTGCTCTGATTTCCAGCAAGTGGGTGCTGTGCACTGAATGCCTTCCCACACTCATCGCAGTCACAGGGCACCTCTCCAGTATGAGTTCCAAGAGGCTTCCCACATTCCTACAGCCATTGGGTCCTCCTCCGTTTTAGGTGCCCTGATGCAGGGAGGGAAATGTACATTTTCTTCACATGGTCATCTCTCCATAGCTGATTAGCTACCTAACTCCAAACTTGGAAAATTTATCATTCCTATTAGAGAACCAAATCCTTTCCTGCTGTGTCCTTTAAGAACTCGGTTTCAAGGTAACACATAGCTTCACTTGCTAAGCCAACAAATGCGTGCTGTCTTCTTGTTCCTTCCCTCACAACCACCAAGGGTCCCTTTTGTTACTCCAATAATGCAATCACATCTGGCTTAGAAAACACAATGTCCTGCCTTGAGATCAAGCTACTTGTTTCCGTGACCACGTGGTGGTGGACCTTCTTGGGAGCAAGGTCCAGACAACCCTACGGTTCCTGCAGGACACAACCGCCATGCCTCTGCATGTCACGGATCTCTGTGCCGTGGTTTCCCACCTGCAAGGTCTGATCAGTCCTCCTTGGGTTTCTCCGGTTGGAGAAGCATCTCTGGAGCCAAATATCTATGTTTAGATGTAAAACAACATTTTCCCTCCTCCTTGAGGTCCTTCTTTTAGAGAACAGCAGGCCTTATGCATGTAACAAGATGGAATGAGGAGGGAGGCTGGGCCATCTCTGACATCAGTCCAGGGTCCCAGCTCAGAGCTCTGGTGATGTTGTGGTTCTGAGCCGCGGAGTGGCTCACTCAGAGCTCTGCCAAGGGGTCCCTTCTAGACCTCCCCATCCCAGAGTGAGTTGGCTCTACCTTTTTGCTAGAAACCTTCATTGTCAGACCCACTATCTGACTTTTTTCTTGAGGACATTTCTCTGCTGCCACCCGCATGGTTATGAAATGCGGTGATGGAGGAAGCAGCAGGCCACAGAGAGGAGCCACGGGGTGCAGTGACACACCCCACAGCGGTGCACTCGCACAGGATCCTGGGTCACCTGTCTCGCAGGCACCATCCACCGCTCACCACTGCACCCATAGCTGAGGCGACATACCCCAGCCTTGAGCCACAGCCCCTTCCACTGGCTCACCCACCCTCTCTGTCTGGCTCATACAAGAGGAGGTTCTTGTAACACGATTCCTGTCCAAGCTCCAGGCCTCTTTGCCTTCAGTGCCCAGGCAAACTCAGAAGGTATTGTTGGAAGATAGAGAACTTGCCGTACTAGATAAAAACCTTTGTTTTAAATAATAATAGTAGCTAATATTAATTGAATGCTTATTCTGTACCTAGCCCTGTTTCGTGTGTGTTACAGAATGCATCACTGAATTTTCTGATCTTGCCCCACTTTATAGATGAGGAAACTGAAGCTCAGTAAGATTATGCTGTTTGTTCAAAGTGACACCTAATATGTGGCTTGAATAGGGCAGCTTTCACTGCTACGTACACATACCCAAATGTCCTGGCTCAAGCGCAAGGGCATTCTTAAGTCAATTTGTTTTCTGTTTGTTTTTCTGTTCTATTTTTGTGGTTGTGTTTCTGTAATTCTGACTGATGGTAAAGAGGACAAAGGCTATTGGTACATTTGGTGCTATTGTCTTGATTTGTGCAAAGGCACCACCTTTGCTTTTCACCGTCAGTGTCAGTACCGTGAAAAGACAAACACCAACTTAGAGTGATTGCTTTGACCTTGTGGATCCCCTGGAAGGGTCTTGAGGAAGCTCCGCTTTGGGGTTCTTTCATGGCCATTGAAGTCCAGGTCCCTGGGTGCTGGACACATCATCCCCTCCATACTTGCCCACAGCCAGTGTCTGTTAAACTCAGCTTTTTCATTTCCTGTTTTCTAGCAGCTGGGGGTTCTGCCTTTTTTCCATAGTCTTTAAGCACTTTCTCCCTGGGTTTCCAGAATGCCACAGCGTTTCGGTTTCTCCCCAGCTCAGTGGCCACGCTTTCCCAGCCCAAGTGTTGGTTCTTGGTATTTCCTCGTCCACCTGACCTTCAGATGTTGGAGTTCTTGCAGACTCAGTCCAGAATCCTTTTCTTTTTTTTTCTTTTTTTTTTTTTTTGCGGTATGCGGGCCTCTCACTGCTGTGGTCTCTCCCGTTGCGGAGCACACGCTCCGGACGCGCAGGCTCAGCGTCCATGGCTCACGGGCCCAGCCGCTCCGTGGCATGTGGGATCCTCCCAGACCAGGGCACGAACCCGTGTCCCCTGCATCGGCAGGCGGACTCTCAATCACTGCGCCACCAGGGAAGCCCAGAATCCTTTTCTTTTTAACTCAACTCTTGTTTGGTGTCTCAAGATCTGTGGCTTTCAATGCTAGTTTTGTGCAGATTCCCAAAGTTATCCCTCCACTCAGAACTGTCCTCTGTGCCCCGGGCCAGCATGCTAGTCACCGGGGTGACATCCGCACGTCAACGTGGGGTTCCAAAGGGAGCTCTGTCTGTCGGCCAGCTTCTGCTCCAGGCCTCCCGACTTTCAGAGATTTTGGATTCACACGTAACACCTGTCTTTCAGCACAGCCAATCCATCATGAAGTCATGAGAAGTTATTTCTAAATTTACCTGCTTTCCATTGTCACTGCCCATCTGCCAGTCAGGTCCTCAGGCCACTTGCCAGGACTGTTGCTGTCACTGTCTGCCTGGTCTGCCCTGCCCCACACCATCCCCCAGCCAGGGCCCCTACTCAGGCCCTCCCTGTTCACCACTCCTCAGGCTTCCTGCCGCCCTGCCTGCACCCACGGGGCCCTGTCCCTCACTTTCTGACCTCACCTTTTGCCTCTTTACCTGCCCATCCAGATCCAAGCACATTGATCTCTGGTGGACTCTGGGGACAGACCCAGCCTTTGGCCCCCTCTGGGCTTTCTGTTTGTGGTTATGAAGTCCCTTTGGGCCTCATTTCAGTGAGCAGCTCTGCAGCTAAGCTCCTGCATCCCCCCCGCCTCCCAGACTCCCGTATCTCCTTACCCTGCACCCCCTCATGACTCTAACCTTTGGGTTATCATCATGCAGTCAGTCCCCACCAGTGTGGGTTCTGAGCCAGCCGGCGCCCACCTGTCTTGTTCCCGCACGGAGGCAGGGTGGGTGCAGTAACTACGTTGGGAACACGGGCATCACAAGAGACCCCCGCCCGCCAGTGAGAAAACACATGCCCTCAAATGGCCAAAGGACCGGGGGAAACAGTTCACAAAAGAAAAATAGGAATGACCTATGAGGTTTCAAACCGTGTCCAACTTTGCTAGTAATCGGTTTCTGGAAAACCACTCTGCAGTATGTATCAGGATCCTTGAAACTCACACTCAGTGCCCCACAGTCCCACTTTTAAGAATCTTTCCCATGGAAATGACTAAAGATACGATGCAGACTTATATGTGAGGATGTTTATCCCTTATTATTTAAAATCTGTCCTAAGTGGTTGGAAGCAGTAAAAATGCCCCTCGTTAGGATAAAGGTTGAATGAATAAACAGTGGGTGAGGTTAGTGGCCCAGTGTGGCTGGAGCATAGACAGTGCATCTGGGGATGGAAAGGCTATGTGGGGACCAGGCAGTGCAGGGCATCGGGTGCCAAGTCAGAATCTAAGGGGAGGGGAGGTTGTGTTGTCCTAGCTGACCCAGGATAGACCTGGGATGTGTGTTGCCTTTAAAAATGTAAAGATGTACCCGTTTTCATAGTCAGGCATTAAAATACATTTTTGTGAGCAAGAATGCAAAACCATGCCTTTCAGGAAAGACAGCTGGGTGCCAAGGGTGGTCTCACAAAGTCGAGGGTACCTGGGAGGACCATGTGTCATGTGCAGCCTCGCATAGCCCCAAACTTCAACATACTCAAGCTGGTCTGGTTCAGGGTGTTCTGGTTACTAACTGCTTCCTAGCAAATGACACCACAACTTAGCAGATAAACCACTTTTTAAAATTTTGTTTTATTATTTTTTTTTTTTTGCGGTATGCGGGCCTCTCACTGTTGTGGCCTCTCCCTTTGCGGAGCACAGGCTCCGGACGCGCAGGCTCAGCGGCCATGGCTCACGGGCCCAGCTTCTCCGCGGTATGTGGGATCTTCCCGGACTGGGGCACGAACCCGTGTCCCCTGCATCGGCAGACGGACTCTCAACCACTGCGCCACCAGGGAAGCCCCAGATAAACCACTTTTTTATTAAGCCGGATTCAGACAGAATGAAGATGGTTTGTCTCTGTTCCATAACATCTGGGGCCCCAGCTGGAAAGAATGAAGGTGGGATTAACCTGAAGGCTCCTTTTGGGGCCTGGGTTTGGATGACGCAAACACTAGGATTGCCCACGGACCGCCTGCACCTGCCTGTCCGTGTGGCCTGGCATCCTGATAGAATGGCGGCCTCAGGGCTGTTGTTACAGGATTCCAGGAGTCAAGGCTGCATCACCTGTGAGCACCCATCCTAGGAGGTCACTCCCTGCCTGCTGTGTTCTCTTGATCCTATGGTCGTGAGCCTGCCAGGAATCAAGGGGAAATGTAGTGGACCCCTCCTCTTGGGGGAAGGGGTAGCAAGGCCATGTAATAAAAGAGCAGATATGATGCTGTGATAATAGAAATGCCCTTGCCTTGTTAGAGAATAGTTTGCCACAAGGGGTATTATGAACTTTAACCAGGCAAGCAAGAGGCTGACGTATAACCCTACTGTTAAAATTTGCTGTGAAAAACTGCTAAGTAGATCCAGAATATGTCCCCCTGTGGTCAGTGCCTCCTTCTCCCTGGGGAAAGTCTACAGAAGCCGCTGACTGTTTAGAACATGGGAATATGAGGAATTGAAGGGCAGGGCCCAGCATCTCCAACCATCCAACCTAGTGCCAGCCCATCCTGTGTAGAGATGTACTTGGCAGTCAACTTGGCGGAAGACTCCTGCATGTCCCCCTGCCCTTTCTCCTCTGCGGAAGGCAGCACGAGCAGCTCTTTCTTGCTGGGGATCTTCTTACCGAAGAGGACTCCTTCCTCTGTTCTCCCTACATAACTTATGTGGGGAGACTTAGCTAGTAAGTGAAAACCCCTTACTGAATCCCTCTTCCAGGCCAGGGGCATTTTCAGGTCACTGAAACCTCAGGCTCTGAGTCCAGAGGCCCAGGACAGACTGTCACAGGCGCCAAGCTCAGGGTGGCTCCTGCTGGCACCTCCTGTATCCTGCAAGACTCTCTGCTGTCAGGAGGCTTGATTCAGGTTTCTTGTTAGTTTAATTCAAGAATTTAATCCAGAGTGAGGTTGATTGCACCCTGATTTCTAAAAGACAAGTAGCTGTTTCTTACGTTTCAGGAGCCCCTTTAAATAAATGATTTAGATATAATATATACATAAAGTAGGAGCTAGTTCGAACATTAAGTGCTTATGTGCACATTATCAGAAGTGGATAAAACAGCAGGAAATATCACGGGGCCAGCTAAATTGATACCCGGTTGCTTAAGTTTTAGGTGAATCCATAAAGCAGAGGGGCTGATAATGCAGGGGCTTCTAATTACAGCTATGGTGGCCTGCCTGCTTCTTCCGTTGTCTCTCTCTTCCCTGTATGACGATGGGGCATTCCCCCAAGGAGAGATGTATCACAGCACATCGTGCTGCTCTGTCCTGGGCCTCTGGGCCACCCTAGGAAACTTCAAAGGCCTTCACTGGAGGTAGGCAGGTGTGCAATTTCCAGTCTCTCGTAGGTTCTTTGTAACTCTTGCAGGGTTGGCAGGACCCTTGGAGAGGGTGAATTCCAAACCCTCCTTTACCAAAGACAGATCTAGAGTGGCCATGCCCCTTCCCTCTGTGTCCCTGTGTTGTAGGCACCCCCCCCCCCAGGCCTACACAGTGTCCAGGAGGAGGGCTCTGGTGACCAGAGGTTGACAGTGACAATCTGGTTTGATGTTCAGGAAGTTTCACCAGGAGCCCAAATCTGGGCTGAAAAAGGTGTGACAATACTTTGAAGTTGTTTCCTGGAGGTTCAGACCCAGGCAGACATCTGTTTTAATATACAGAGCCAGGGCAAGGAGCAGGTTTCTTCCTCTGCCTGCAGGAACGTGAGGTATGCAGGAACGTGCATCTTTTTTCTTATGTAACAAATGCTATTTATATGAAATGATTGGCTTTATCACACCCATGAGATAATTCTGATACCAGGTTTGCTTCCCATGCAGCCTCTAAGAACGTGGATGAAATGCATATGCTGCCCAGCTGCCTTTGAGAGCAAGTTTAAATCAGTGAAGCAGACTTTTCAAAGTGCATTAGCACCGTGTGACTCTTCCTTATGCGAGTTTCAGTTCCAAGATCCCAGCCAGGTGTCAGTTGGGGTCACAGTGCCGCAAAAGAAAGGGATGCAGGGCCTTGGGGACACGCTGGCCTCTGGGCTCAGCGGTGCACATGGGCTCGGGAGGTGCAGTGTTCGACCTCTACAGTGAACCTGGGAGAGAGCTAAAGGGAGAACCGTCTTTTTTTTCAAAATGACTGGAACTCTTCTGTGGAAATGAACTGTTTAGATGTATTCAAAGTTTCTAAAATATTTTTTTTATTTTCATCAAGTAGATTGTATCCTTTTAAGATACAGCTGTTTTCCCAAGTGTCCCCTCTGTGTAACTTTCCTATGGGGCTGAAATGCTACATTTTATGACAAACACTGGTGTCCACAGTGATTTTGTTTCATGGATCCCGTTGAAATTACAAGAGTGAAGACATTATTCTTGATTTGGGGGTTGCGGGAGGGGAGGGGAAGAGCAAGGAAAGAAAGGAACACCCCCCCATTTATGTGTGTGTAATATATGTATGTGCATCTTTTTTATTTTTTAAATATTATTGAAATATAGTTGATTTACAATTTCTGCTGTACAGCAAAGTGATGCAGTTATACATATATATACATTCTTTTTCATATTCTTTTCCATTACGGTTTTTCACAGGATACTGAATATAGATTTCCTGTGCTATACAGTAGGACCTTGTTGATTATCCATTATATATATACTAGTTTGCATCTATTAACCTCAAACTCCCAATCAGATGTATGCACATCTTGTTTCTTTGTTTTTTCAAAAAGCATGTTTCATCTCCCAAACACGCCCACAACTGAGGAGAGGTTTCCTCTGCATCACGGGCACACTGATGCACACAAGCGCTCCTGGAGGGGAGGGTGCAGGCCCAGGGCAGGGCGTCCTCCCAGCAGGTGGAATGCTGCCCCTTGGTGGCAGGTACGCTGTGTGTGGTTCTGTGACACCTTCAACTAGAAGATGCACGCACTTTGTCAGGTACTTGAAACCTTGCCTTGGGTTCTGTATTGTTTTCTTTTTGAAAAGTAATTTGCAGTGAGCAAGTCTGATATTCTCAGACCTTCCCATCACCGTGGGGGATCCAGGTGAACCCCCTCTATCTCACACATGGCACATCCGTCCTCACGGTGGTCATCCTCTGTGGTTTATCTGTGAACATACCTCCTGGAGCCCCACAGAGGAGCCTTGCAGCCCTTATGATGTAGAACTTGGACCACAACCTGGAGCTACTGTCCTTAGACTTAACGTCTGCTCCTCCTGCCCCTCTCCGTGGGGCGAATAACTCAGCCAGTTCCATCCCTCTTCCTGAGACGGGGGCCCACTTGGCTGACCGCTGGGAACTCTGTGTCTAAGAACCATTCCCTTTCATCCTAACCTTCCCCTCCTAGGGGCCCCTCCAGGCACACAGCCCCCAGGTGCTGTCCCCCACACACTTCACCCCAGGACCCAAGCCAGAGACTGGGGAGGGGCCTCTTGTCCCCTTCCCCTGCCACCCTTCCCTTCCCAACCAAGACTGCTTGTCAGCCCTACCTGCCTCAACTCCCTGTGTCCATCCCCTTTCTCACCTCCCTCGGCCAGTGGCATCCTGGCTCTGAACACTGCAGCCATCCTCTGACCAGGCTCCTGCCTTTGGCTACTTTGCATACAGAGTGGTCCTCTGTACACAGAATGGTGCAGAGCCCTTCCCCTTAGCCCCCTTTAGGCAGAACCCACCCCCCACCTTCTCTTCAGCCCACCTACTCCAGGGCCTGTGGTGAGGTCTCACTCAGTGTGCACCTGGGGCGGAGGCCCTGCCTGGCTGCCTGCTGGCCCCGGCCAGATGGCAGTAGGGCCTGCACTAGCCCTGTGACCCCAGCTTCCAGGCACTGTGCCCCACTCATGCTGCCTGCCTTGTGCAGTGCTCCTAGCCCAGCCTCCTCCATGGACAGAGGGTGAGGGGCCTCCCCGCATCGCCCAGCCGTGCTGGCTGCCAGCTTTAACCCAAGACCCCAGAAACCCCACAGTGCCTCCAGGGTCCACGTAAGTGTCCTGATATCCCACTAGGCAAGGATCACATTTAATTTGGTTCAGCATTCACCTTTTGAATCACCTTGAACCTATGGGAATACCAGCCATTAGGAGGGTGCTATAGACTGCATGCCATGCTCGTGTCCCCCCAAAATGTATATACTGAAATCCTACCCCTCAGTGTGATGGTGTTAGGAGGGGGCGCTTTAGGAGTTAAATTAGGTCATGAGGATGGAGCCATCATGAATGGGGTTGTTGCCCTTATAAAGGGACCCCAGAGAGCTCCCCTGCCCCTTCCACCATGTGAGGACACAGAAGGCTGTATCCATGAGCCAGGGAGCACACACCAGACACTGAGTACGCCAGCACCTTTATCCTGGACTTCCCAACCTCCAGAACTGTGGAAAATGAATTTCTGTTGTTTATAAGCCACCCCATCTATGGTATTCTGTCACAACAGCCCAAATGGACCAAGACAAGTGGTCAGGTGGCTTTATAACAAGATGTTCCATTTCAGGATTAATGATAGGAACCTATTAAATATATAGCAAGTTTCCCTAGTATACACTTAAAGCCCAATTTCATTTCCTAGAAGATTGAACAGCTGCTTTTAGGGACAAAATGATGTTAAGAGCTCAGCTCTGGGATTGCACATCCCCTGAAGGGTGTTGTAAGGGCTCTTCAGTTCCTACAGACAGACCTTGGCAATCACGTCACATTGCAAAGCTGTTTGGTGCACAAGGGATAGCATACTTTCTCCTCAGTGGTCCTAAGTCTTATGGTCCTTTGATTTTAATTTGGTTATAGTTTTAGTAGAGCAAAGCAGTTCTACTGAAATGGAACTGTCGCTCTCCTCACCCCATTTGGTGGGAAGACAGCCATGCTCAAGGTTGACCACAGTAAATTGGGAACACTCTGTATCTGACAAGGAGACATTTCTTTTCCTGCAATCCAGCAAGGATGGGACACATCTTTGAAGGGCTTCCCTTTTGGGGCCAATTTCTCCCCATGAGGCTGAACCAGGTTTTTATCTGAGGCTCCCTCCCTTGTCTTCCTGCTTCTCCAGATCAGATGGCTTAGTGTGGCTGGGCAGTTCTGACGCTGACCACCCAGGGTCAGCACAGACCCCACAAGTTAAGAGCATGGTCCCCAACAAGCCTGCCTCACTTTAGACACCGGGCACAAGTTCCACAGTCCCCAGGCCACCTGTACTTCTGACTGCTACAAGTTACGTTTTATGATAAAGGTACAAATCATGACCAGCCAGATGAGTAGATGCACAGTGTGAGGCCTGTGAGCCTCCTTGTCCTCTCCCCGTGGAGTCAGAGCATATGACCCACCTGGCACAGGCGTGGTCACCAACCAGGAAGGTCACCCAAGCTATTGTGTCCAGAGTTTTTTGGGGGGTTTCACTATGGAGACGTGATTAGTTGGGTCACTGGCCACAGCCCCAGTTCCCTCCCAGGAGGTTGGGAGGTTAGGCTGATAACATTTGACTCAAAGCCCCAACCTACTAATCACTAATTACATGGCTGGTCTTTGTGGCCCGGGCAGCTCTGTCCTGAGTCATCTGGTTAGCATAAATGCAGCTGTGACCCAAGGGATCCACCATGAATGACAAAGGCACTCCCATCACTCAGGAAATCCCAAGGGTTTAAAGTTCACTTCCCGGGAAGCCAGGGACAAAGGCCAGACAGATTCTTTACTAGACAACAATCTGTCATCAGAGGTTAGTAAATTATGCTGTGGTTTCTAGTATAGATTCTAGAGTCAGACTGGGAGATGTGAACTCCAGCTTCTCACCAACTGTGTGACCTTGGGCAAGTGACTTCACCTCTCCAAACCTCACTTTCCTCATCTGTAAAATGGGGATGATGATACTGTATAGGATGGTAGAGGCAATGAAATAAAATAATGCATGTTAAGTGCTTTAAAAGTTCTTCACAAATAGTACACCTTCAGTGTCACTTGTCACTATGTTTATAAAGTGCAATCAGAGTCATAAAATATTACCTGTACACAAAATCTAACTTTAAAATGTTGATTTTCTTTAGCTATTGCTTTATACCTCAAAAATCAATTGACTGTTTCTTCCTTGTTAGCAAAGATCAAGTGAGTAAAAGTGGTATTAAATGCATGATATACTTTTCCACCTTGAAAGTATTCATTTGTTCATCCACTGAAGTTTTACTGGACCTCCTGCTCACCAGCAGCTATGTCTGGAGCTGGGGCCATTGCTGTGGGAAGTCTCACCCCTGCCTCAGGAAACCTCCTCAGTCACATTACAGAACCAAGTGGTAGGAGTGTCTTAGTCCTGGCTGTTACGACAAAGTGCTGTAGACTGGGTGGCTTACAAAAGAAATGTATTTGTCGTGGTTCTGGAGGCCGGAAGTCTGAGATCAGGGGCCAGGCCAAGTTCTGGTGAGGGCTCTCTCCTGGGTTGCAGACAGCCGTCTACTCGTATCCTCACTTGATGGAAGGGGTGAGGGAGCTCCCTGGGGTCTCTTATAAGGTCACTGACCCCATTCAAAGCCCCCACCTTCTAATACCATTGCATTGAGGGTAGGTTTTCAGTACATGAATTTTGGAGAGACGCAAACATCTAGACCACAACAAGGAGTGAAGGGCTGTGGAGCACAGAGGGAGCTGGTCATTCACCCCTGTTCCTGGATGCTGTCCAGGCCTTCCTGCCTTCCTGTCCCCACCTACCAGCTCGGTCGGCAGATCCCCAATATCAGCTCAAGTCAGGCCATTCCGAGCAACCCCCTAGAGCCTGGAATCCATTCGGTAGATCATAACCATCATTTTTTAATGGAATAGAATGAAAAATAGATGTACCTTAAAGGGTAGCCAGGGTAATTTTTGGTTCAAACATAAATGCCCTGTCCCTCATGTAAAATCTTTCATAGTTGTGTGAATTTAGAAGTGTGAAAAGCACTGAACTCAAAGGTGAAGACATTTCTCACCAGGTGGCTCCGGAGGCCTCTGAGGAAGGACGGGGCACTGAGAGGGCCACACATCCTGAGCCGAGGGAGCAGGGGGCCAGCAGTGCTCCCAGCCCTGTGCTCTGCCAGGAGCTCAGAAGGCCAGCCCTGGGGCCACCCAAGCCAGTCTCAACAAGGTGGCCAGAGCAGCCTACCCATGGAAGTGTCCCCAGACACACAGCTGGCAGCCAGTCCCCGGCCTCTAACAACCACCGGCCAGGGACTTCAGGGGCTGGGGGTGTCCTCACCTCCAGCCTGGGCATCGACACATGGGAGCTGCCAGCCATCGGCAGGGGCAGTGAGCAGAGGGAGATCTGTGCGTGTGTGGGGTTCCAGCATGTTCCAGAACACTCCAGAATGAGCAGGTGCATGCCTCTGTGTGTGTGTGCGTGTATCTTAGTCTTTAAATTTCCAAAGCTACCCAGTTTGCCAAGATACTTCTCTTATGTGAGGTCTGCATTCTGTGGTTGACCTGCCCACAAAGTCTCACCCTGGACTTTGCCCTTCTCCAGCACTCCCCACAGTGTGGTGAGGAAGGAGGTTTGTCACCACCTCTCTGCACACCTTGGAAGCGTTCTAGTGAGTAAGCCTCAGCCACGCCGGGTGGGTGCTGGGCCCTGTAGGGGGGACACCCGCCTGGGCAGCGCTCAGAGGACCCCCCAGGGGGGCTGCTTCTCCAGGGCCTGGCCCAGAGCTTCGGCTGTGACTCAGAGCAGGGTGTGTGTCCATGTCCACTGAGGTATGCATTTTTCCTGGAGTATTCTTCCGTTGATTTTTAAAAATTTGTCTTTACATCAGATATTAACTGTATGACTTGCAGACTGAAATTAAGCTTTTAATACACTGCTGCTGGAAATCAAACTAGTTGAAGAACTCCAGGTGCTCCCATGCATGTGGGTTGGGTTTTTGAGACCCAGACATCCTTGTCCAGCCCCTGGTGCAGCCACTTCCAACTTTGACCTCCTGAGGCAGACATTGACATTTTTCTTTCTCTTGCTCCCTGCCCCTGCCACGTTGCCCAGTTCTAAAATCATTCCTTTAGGCATCCAGGAGCAAGACTTTGTCCCCCTGAACTAAAAGCCCACTCATTAGGATTGAGTTAGAAAAATGGTGTCTCCTATGAAAAAGATCACATTTGGTTACTTAATAAATCAGTTTTCAAATAATGGTTTACCCCCAGATATCTGCACAGCTAAGCCCTCAGCGTCTCTAAGAGTTTGCATCCTCATCATCTTCTCCATGAGGCTGTTTGATTTTATGACCTTCTCTCCCACTCCCACCCCCTCCTGCCCGGCATGCCAGGTCCTCTGTTTCAGTCATAGCACTTACAGACTCATAATCTCTTCTTTAAGAGACTTATTATTTTTTATAACAGGCTCATAACCTCTTGTTTAATTGACATTTTTTAATACTGATTATTCATTGTTTGTCTCACCTACTGGAATATAAGCTTCCCCAGGGCAGGGATTTTTGTCTGTTCGCTCCTGTGCGCTGAGCACCTAAAATAATTTCCATTGTGTGATTATTTGTGGAATGAACAAATACAGGATTTTTGTTAGTTTCCATGAACCCACCCTGCTGAACTTAAAAATGTATATGGGTCCATATATTTTGGCATTTTATTTCTTAAGCAGCTGAGTCTTCAAGAAAGCAAATAGGGCAATGATTCATGTAGTCAAACTCTCCAGGACTTTGGAATTCCTCAGTGTTGAGAGGGGAGGGGTGTGTGTGTGTGTGTGTGTGTGTGTGTGTGTGTGTGTGTGTGTGTGTGTGTGTGTGTGTGTGTGTGTGTGTGTGTGTGTGTGTGTGTGTGTGTGTGTGTGCGCGCGCGCGCACCAGGTCCTCCTTCCCTGATTGACTAGGCTGGCTCCCCCAGGAGGTGCTAACAGCTTCAGATCCTGCTTTGGGTGGTCTCATCTCCTGGGTTGACTCTTATTAAGGAGGTGTTCCAGCTTTTTGGTGTTTCAGTGCAAATGTCTCTTCTTCTCCCAAATTAATTCATGAGACCAATCGTGTCTCCTAGACACCTGGGATCACTACTGAAGCCTCCATCAAAGGCATGCTGTGTAGTATGTGGATGTTGCCAGGGGGCTGATGCTGCTGTAATCAGCAAGGAGCAATGGGTATTTGAGATCCGCCCTCCAGAGATAATGTCTTCCATGTGCCAGATGTGATCATATCCCCGTTGGCAGATGAGAGGTTCATTTTGGAAGGGCAGGTTCCAGCCAGAATGTTTCACTGCAGGTAGATGATCCTTCACTTGTCTCCCAGCTGGTCTTTCTTAGTTCTCTTGTTCTCCTCCTCCAAAGATAGTATTTTTCAAGGTGTGGGAACATCTTGGTGATAGAGGAAGTCTAAAGCAGGGGCAAAGAGCCAGGATGAGGGCTCTTGGGTGAAGACATGCAGGCAGAGATTCAGGGCAGCCATGGGGCTGGGTTAGGAGCTGTGGGCTTGGCTCCCACCCAGCAGGCAGCAGGTATGTTCCAGGGCTGCAGAGAGCACCTGTGCGAACCTGAACTTCCTGCTGACTCGGTTTTCTGTAAGGCCAAGGAAGCCTTGGGCAGCCCTCCTTGGAGGGCAGCATCCTGTGCTTCATGGCTAATTCCGTGGGACACCACGGGGGAGGGCTTGTTACCAAACACCAGTTTGTGTGCCCAACGCACAGTGAGGCCAAACAAACTGAAACGTTGTCGTTTAGAGCACAGAAGGGTTTATTGCAGGACCGTGCAAGGAGTCGGGGTGGCTCATGCTCAAAAGTCCCCGAACTCCCTGAAGGGTTTCAGCAAAGCAGGTTTAAGGCCAGGTGAGGGAGGGCGTGGTTGGTTGTTGCAATCTTCTTGGTGTCAGAATCCTTTGTTCTTGCAACTCTCCATTGGGTCAGGTCAGGATGTTCCTATAAACCTCCAACAAGACAAATGTTATTCTGTTCTGCAACTTTTTATCTCTATATGAATGGACTCTTAAAGGTCAGAGCCTTGAGAATGGGCTATCCTGTATATTTCATGCCATAGACAACATTCTTTTACAAAAGATGCAGAGCCAGCATGACTAAGCACAGTCAAGGGAATACAAAGGTTAAAACAAAAGGAACAGATCTAATATGGAGTCAGATTTGTTCTTCCCTATTTCAGGCTGTTTTGGGGAAGAAAAGAAGCCTCTCATTCTGCCCTGTCATAATATATGGCTGTGTTATTGTTCATCTCCTGATAGGCTCGTTTTCACTCTTTTTACCCACCCTGCTACTACTTTCGTTTCAGTGGGACTAATGCCAAGTTTTCTTCTTGACAATTAAACAGTGTGGTTGCTGAGAATCAGTTCTTATTGTTGTTGGTTTTAAAGGTGCTGGTGATCAGATTTTGGTAGGTTATAAATTGGCTGTCCCAATACCTCACCTCCTTACACCCTGTTTGTGGGACAGTAAATATGCTGCTGGGAGTGAACAGAGTTCATTTACATGAGTGTCTGTTGACTGATTGGAAACAACAGTGTCACTTTGTATATTTCATATGATTTAAACCTATCCAAAGTTCCAGCACTCAGCTTGCCCATCTTACTTTTCAGGTAAAAAACGGAAATAAAAAGATTAACAAAGTCACCTAAATTTAGACAGGTAGTAAAGAGGACAGCCTGGAATTTGAACTGGGTTGAATGGGGAAGATGCTGCTACACCAGGTAATGAGCTCTGTCAGATAATATATCACTCATCATCTTAGCAAACTGCCAACACGTGAATGTTTTATATAAATAAAACTCCGTCTTAGGATTCCCACATTCTGTAACTCTGAGCAGAATACCTGCTAAATAATATTTGTTCATTCAGTGTTTGTGGAATTACACATACACATATATATGTAATTATAATAGCCGGGTAATATCAACATTAATCAATAAAATAAGCTAAAAATTGAAAATATACAGGTAAAAACACCATTTTAACATTGTTAATATTGAAAGAAGTGCTTACATTACTTGACATCATTTACAAACTTCTTGAATACATTGCAAATTAACAAATAAAAGTAGTTGTCAATATTAACCATAGTTAGAATTTAGCATAGCACATCTTTATGTTTTCGGGCTTATAATGTATATTGCAGGAGCCATTTTAACTTCAAACATGTACGATGTAAATACAAGGAAAAAGTTTTTCTTTTGAAGACTTTATTACATGCTTTTATTTTAAACGGTATATGTCAGTGGTTCCCCAACTTTGCTGGAGAACTTTAAAAACTGCTGCTGTCTGCCTTTCAGTCCCAGCCATTATGATGTGATAGGCATAGGATTTAATCTGTATGTTGGGATTTCTGAAAGCTACCCAGGTGATTCCAATATGCAGCCAAGTTTAGGAACCCCTGGTATATGCAATGCATATGAAGAATCATCAGATGTAGCATCTGAGTCTGCCCCAGTACTCCTTGATCTGTTGATTTATTCCTTTATTCACTGTGCATTTGCATAAATAAGCACTATGCCAACTACCTGCCCGGCATTGTGCAGATGCTGGGCACATAGTGGTGAATGAAAAAGGCATAGGCCTACCTCATGCAAGTTTAGTGTAGCAGAGGAAGACAGACAGTATTCAGGTAAATAAATCAACACTTTAAAAATGTTAAAGACTGTGGAAAGTGAGTGGAAGGTCATGAACAACACGCTGTTATGGAGAATGAGTGGGGTTCCAGGCAGCAAGAGAGCACAGATGAATCCTCCAAGGCAGGATAGAGCTTGCCAAGTCCTAAGGACAAACACAGGGCTGACGTGGCAAAAGAGATGGAGAGGGGCATGTGGTACAGGCTTTGGGAGCCATGCCAGTGACCTTTGCCTTGGACTTGGAAACTTGTGAAGTTGTTGGTTACTTTTAATGAAGCAAGGGAGTAGGAATATATGGCAGACAAGGTTCTTGGTGGAGCCTATGCACTCATTAAACCAAGGAATGACAGTAGATGAGGAAGGCGATGTTGTAATAGAGATGGTGGGAAGTGGACGAATCCACCATGTTTTTTGTGGTAGAATCCACTGGAGTTGCTGTTGAATTACACATGTGATGCAAGGGAAAGGGGGGAAACAAGGATAATTCCCGTTCCTACTGAGCAAGTAGGTGAATCTTGATGTCAGTTAATGGGAAGGGAGATAGTTGGTGGGCAGTTGGGAATGGATGTGGATTAGGGAGTAAAACCAATAATCTATTTGACGTATTAAGTTCGAGATGCCTGTAAGACATCTAAAGGAGATGACAAATAGACAGTATAATAAACCAAGACCCAGATCAAGAAACAACACTAACAGCTCCCCCAGAAATTTCCTTGTTCACCCTTCTAGGAACTAACCTCCTGAAACTTTGCTAAACTCAAGAATTAGTTCTGATAACTTTTCTGTGAACTTCTTAGGATTTTCTACATGTCAGCTCATCATGTGTGAATACAATCAGTTTAGATTTACTTCTTTCCAATCCACATGCTGTTAAGATGTCACTGTTTTTCTTATTTCACTGGCTAGAACCTCCAGGACATTGTTGATTACAAGGGGCAAGAGTGACACATTCTTGCTTTGTTCTTTTTTTTTGTTTGTTTTTGCGGTATGTGGGCCTCTCACTGTTGTGGCCTCTCCCGTTGAGGAGCACAGGCTCCGGACGTGCAGGCTCAGTGGCCATGGCTCACGGGCCCAGCCGCTCCGCGTCATGTGGAATCCTCCCGGACTGGGCACGAACCCGTGTCCCCTGCATTGGCAGGCAGACTCTCAACCACTGGGCCACCAGGGAAGCCCCCTTGCTTTGTTCTTGATCTGAGGTGCAAAGCATTCATTCTTTCCTCATTAAGTATGTTAGCTATTGGCTTTTCAGAGATGCCCTTTATCAGGTTGAGGAAGTCCCCTTATATTACTAATTTGTTGAGAATTTTTATCATGAAGAAATGTTGGATTGGATTTTTCAAATGCTTTCTCTGCATTATCTGCATCTTCTGAGATTATTGTATGGTTTTTGTCCTTTATGCTATAATATACTGGGTTATATAATATTATATATTATTCAGATGTTAAAGCAACTTTGAATTTTTGAGATAGACACAAATTGATCACGACATATAATTTTGTTGTCGTTCCTGAATTTGGTTTATTCATATTTCATTAAGGATTTTTTATGTCTGTGTTCATGAAGTATATCGTCTACAGTTTCTTTTCTTGTGATATCTTTATCTGGCTTTGATATCAGAGTGATACTGACTTCATAGAATGAGTTGAGAATTCTTCTCCCGTCCTGTACTTTATGAAAGCATTTGTGAAGGATTGGTATTATGTTTTCATTTAAATATTTGGTAGAATGCCCCAGTGAAGCCATTTTGGATTAGGCTTAACTTTTTTCCCTTATTTACCAACTCAATTTCTTTCCTTGTTATCGGTCTATTCAGATTTCCTGTTTTCTTCTTGCATAAGCTTTGGTAATTTGTGTACCTCTAAAAATTTCTCTATTACCTGTGAGTTTTCTAACTTTTTGGCATGAAGTGTTCACAATACTCCCATGTAATACTTTTTTGTTTAAAACAGATTAATTTTATTTTAGGTTTTATCCCTGTAAGACTTTGAGAGGAGGCACTAAGACCTCCAGGAGATCTTTTCAGTTTCATCCTCCACCCACTGACATATTTCATGCTGCCCCAGTTCTGCCTTTACTACCTCTATGAAAACTTGTAGTGCTCTATTTTTAATTTTTTCTTTCATCCTAACCTGTTCTGGTCTTTATGACTTCATACTTCAGCTTCAGAGAAGCTATGGCTTATGATTTTCTCCTAAATAGAAAATAGTTTTAAAAGGTTATAGTAAAAATTTTTCAAAATTCTGTTTTTCCTTTAGGTCTTCATAATAATAAAGCTTTATTTTCTCTTCATTATTTCACAGTTTTTAATTTTTCCATGAACTCAACCACAAGTGAGGTAATAGAAGTGTTCTTTTATTTATTTTTTATGTCTTTATTGGAGTATAATTGCTTTACAATGGTGTGTTAGTTTCTGCTGTATAACAAAGTGAATCAGCTATATGTATACATATATCCCCATATCCCCTCCCTCTTGTGCCTCACTCCCACCCTCCCTATCCCACCCCTCTAGGTGGTCACAAAGCACCGAGCTGATCTCCCTGTGCTATGCAGCTGCTTCCCACTAGCTATCCACTTTATGTTTGGTAGTGTATATATGTCAATGCTACTCTCTCACTTTGTCCCAGCTTACCCTTCCTCGCCCTCCCTGTCCTCAAGTCTATTCTCTATGTCTGCGTCTTAATTCCTGTTCTGCCCCTAGGTTCATCAGAACCATTTTTTTTTAGATGGCATATATATGTGTTAGCATATGATATTTGCTTTTCTTACTTAATTCATTCTGTATGTCAGACTCTAGGTCCATCCAGCTCACTACAAATAACTCAATTTCGTTTCCTTTTTTTTTTTGTGGAAAAATTTACAAGGGTTTATTTGAATTTTATTTTATTTTTATATAGCAAGTTCTTATTAGTTATCTATTTTATACATCTTAGTGTATATATGTCAGTTCCAATCTCCCAGTTCATCCCACCACCTCACCCCCACTTTCCCCTCTTGGTGTCCATACATTTGTTCTCTTCATCTGTTGTCTATTTCTGCTTGCAATCCGGTTCATCTGTAACATTTTTCTAGATTCCACATATATGCGTTAATACACAATATTTGTTTTCCTCTTTCTGACTTACTTCACTCTGTATGACAATCTCCAGGTCCATCCACATCTCTACAAATGACCCATTTCGTTCCTTTTTTATGGCTGAGTAATATTCCATTGTATGTATGTACCACATCTTCTTTATCCATTTGTCTGTCGATGGGCATTTAGGTAGCTTCCATGACCTGGCTATTGTAAATAGTGCTGCAGTGAACATTGGGGTGCATGTGTCTTTTTGAATTATGGTTTTCTCTGGGTATATGCCCAGTAGTAGGAGTGCTATTTTTATTTTTTTAAGGAACCTCCATACTGTTCTCCATAGTGGCTGTATCAATTTACATTCCCATCAACAGTGCAGGAGAATTCCCTTTTCTCCACACCCTCTCCAGAATTTATTGTTTGTAGATTTTTTTGATGATGGCCATTCTGAGTGGTGTGAGGTGATACCTCATTGTAGTTTTGATTTGCATTTCTCTAATAATTAGTAATGTTGAGCAGCTTTTCATTGCCTCTAGGACATCTCTATCTCTTCTTTGGAGAAGTGTCTATTTAGGTCTTCTGCCCATTTTTTTTTTTTTTTTTTTTTTTTAGTGGTATGTGGGCCTCTCACTGCTGTGGCCTCTCCTGTTGCGGAGCACAGGCTCCGGACGCGCAGGCTCAGCGGCCATGGCTCACGGGCGCAGCCACTCTGCGGCATGTGGGATCTTCCTGGACCGGGGCACGAACCCGTGTCCCCTGCATCGGCAGGCGGACTCTCAACCACTGTGCCACCAGGAAAGCCCTTCTGCCCATTTTTTGACTGGGTTGTTTGCTTTTTTGATATTGAGCTGCATGGGCTGTTTATATACTTTGGAGATTAACCTTTGTCCATTGATTTGTTTGCAAATATTTTCTCCCATTCTGAGGGATGTCTTTTCATCATGTTTATAGATTCTTTAGCTGTGCAAAAACTTTTAAATTTCATTTGGTCCCATTGATTTATTTTTGTTTTTATTTCCATTACTCTAGGAGGTTATTCAAAAAAGGTCTTGCTGTGATTTATGTCAAAAAGTGTTCTTCCTATGTTTTCCTCTAAGAGTTTTATAGTGTCCGTTCATACATTTAGGTCTTTAATCCATTTTGAGTTTATTTTTGGTATGGTGTTAGGGAGTGTTCTAATTTCATTCTTTTACATGTAGCTGTCCACTTTTCCCTGCACCACTTATTGAAGAGACTGTCTTTTCTCAGTTGTATATCCTTGCCTCCTTTGGCATAGATTAGTTGACCATAAGTGCATGGGTTTAGCTGTGGACTTTCTATCCTGTTCCATTGATCTATATTTCTGTTTTTGTACCAGTAGCATATTGTCCTGATCACTGTAGCTTTGTAGTATAGTCTGAAGTTGGGGAGTCTGATTCCTCCAGCTCTGTTTTTTTCCCTCAAGATTGCTTTGGCTGTTTGGGGTCTTTACTGTCTCATACAAATTTTAAGATTTTTTGTTCTAGTTTTGTAAAAAATGCCATTGGTAATTTGATAGGGAATACACTGAATCTGTAGATTGCTTTGGGTAGTATAGTCATTTTCACAATACTGATTCTTCCAATCCAATAATATGGTATATATCTCCATCTGTTTGTGTCATTTTTTATTTCTTTCATCAGTGTCTTACAGTTTTCTGAATACAGGTCTTTACTTCCTTAGGTAGGTTTTTTCCTGGGTATTTTATTCTTCTTGTTGCAATGGTAAACAGGAGTGTTTCCTTAATTTCTCTTTCTGGTCTTTCGTTGTTAGTGTATAGGAATGCAAGAGATTCCTGTGCATAATTTTGTATCCTGCAACTTTACCAAATTCATTGATCAGCTCTAGCAGTTTTCTGGTGGCATCTTTAGGATTATCTGTGTATAGTACCATGTCATCTGCAAACAGTGACAGTTTTACTTCTTCTTTTCCAATTTGTATTCCTTTTATTTCTGTTTCTTCTCTAGTTGCCATGGCTAGGACTTCCAAAACTATGTTGAATCATAGCGGTGAGAGTGGACATCCTTGTCTTGTTCATGATCTTAGAGGAAATGCTTTCAGTTTTTCACCATTGAGAATGATGTTTGTTGTGGGTTTGTCATATCTGGCCTTTATTATGTTGAGGTAGGTTCCCTCTATGCCCATGTTCTTGAGAGTTTTTATCATAAATCGGTGTTGAATTTTGTCAGAACCTTTTTCTGCATCTATTGAGATAATCATATGATCTTTTTTCTTCAGTTTGTTAATATGGTGTATCACATTGATTGATTTGCGTATATTGAAAAATCCTTGCATCCCTGGGATAAATCCCACTTGATCATGGTGTATGATCTTTTTAATGTGTTGTTGGATTCTGTTTGCTAGTATTTTGCTGAGGATTTTTGCATCTATATTCATCAGTGATATTGGTCTGTAATTTTCTTTTTTTGTGATATCTTTGTCTGGTTTTGGTATCAGGGTGATGGTGGCCTCATAGAATGAGTTTGGGAGTGTGCCTTCCTCTGAAATTTTTGGAAGAGTTTGAGAAGGATGGGTGTTAGCTCTTCTCTAAATGTTTTGATAGAATTCACCTGTGAGCCATCTGTTCCTGGACTTTTGTTTGTTGGAAGATTTTTAATCACAGTTTCAATTTCATTACTTTTCATTGGCCTGTTCATGTTTTCTGTTTCTTCCTGGTTCAGTCTTGGAAGTTTATACCTTTCTAAGAATTTGTCCATTTCTTCCAGGTTGTTCACTTTATTGGCATAGAGTTGCTTGTAGTAGTCTCTTTAGGATGCTTTATAATTCTGCAGTGTCCGTTGTTACTTCTCCTTTTTCATTTCTAATTTTATGTATTTGAGTCCTCTCCCTCTTTTTCTTGATGAGTCTGGCTAAAGGTTTATCAATTTACCTTCTCAAAGAACCAGCTTTTAGTTTTATTGATCTTTGTAATTGTTTTCTTTTTTTCTATTTCATTTATTTCTGCTCTGATCTTTATGATTTCTTTCCTTCTACTGACTTTAGGGTTTTTTTCTTGTTCTTCTTTCTCTAGTTCCTTTAGGCGTAAGGTTAGATTGTTTATTTGAGATATTTCTTGTTTCTTGAGGTTGGATTGTATTGCTATAAACTTCCCTTTTAGAACTGCTTTTGCTGCATCCCATACGTTTTGGACCGTCATGTTTTTGTTGTCATTTGTGTCTAGGTATTTTTTTATTTCCTCAGTGATCTCTTGGTTATTTAATAACGTATTTTTTATCCTCTATGTGTATGTGGTTTTAACATTTTTTTCTCCTGTAATTTATTTCTAATCTCATCGTGTTGTGTTCAGAAAACATGCTTGAGATGATTTCAATATTCTTAAATTTACTGAGGCTTGATTTGTGACCCAAGATGTGATCTATCCTGAAGAATGTTCAGAGTGCACCTGAGAAGAAAGTGTAATGTGCTGGTTTTGGATGGAGTGTCCTATAAATATCAATTAAATCTATCTGGTCTATTGTGTCATTTAAAGCTTCTGTTTCCTTATTAATTTTCTGTCTGGATGATCTGTCCATAGGTGTTTAAGTGAGGTGTTAAAGCCCCCCGCTATTATTTTGTTACTGTCGTTTTCCTCTTTTATGGCTGTTAGCATTTGCCTCATATATTATGGTGCTCGATGTTGGGCGCATATATATTTATAATTGTTACATCTGCTTCTTGGATTGATCCCTTGATCATTATGTAGTGTCCTTCCTTTCTCTTGTAACATTCTTTATTTTAAAGTCTCTTTTATCTGTTACAAGTATTTCTGCTCCAGCTTTCTTTTGATTTCCATTAGCATGGAATATCTTTTTCCATCCCCTCACTTTCAGTCTGTATGTGTCCCTAGGTCTGAAGTGGGTGTCTTATAGACAGCATATATACGGGTCTTGTTTTTGTATCCATTCAGCCAGTCTGTATCTTTTGGTTGGAGCATTTAATCCATTCACATTTAAGGTAATTATATGTATGTTCCTATTACCATTTTCTTAATTGTTTGGGGTTTGTTTTTCTAGGTCCTTTCCTCTCTTGTGTTTGCCACTTAGAGAAGTTCCTTTAGCATTTGTTGTAAGAGCTGATTTGGTGGTGCTGAATTCTGTTAGCTTTTGTTTGTCTGTAAAGCTTTTGATTTCTCCATTGAATATGAATGAGATCCTTGCCAGCTAGAATATTCTTGGTGATCGGTTCTTCCCTTTCATCACTTCAAATATATCGTGTCACTCCCTTCTGGCTTGCAGAGTTTCTGCTGAGAAATCAGCTGTTAACCTTTTGGAACTTCCCCTGTATGTTATTTGTCATTTTTCCCTTGGTGCTTTTAATAATTTTTCTTTTTCTTTAATTTTTGTCAGTTTGATTACTATGTGTCTCAGCATGTTTCTCCTTGGGTTTATCCTGCCTGGGACTCTCTGTGCTTCCTGGACTTGGGTGGCTATTTCCTTTCCCATGTTAGGGAAGTTTTCAACTATAATCACTTCAAATATTTTCTCGGGGCCTTTTTCTCTCTCTTCTCCTTCTGGAACCCCTATAATGCGAATGTTGGTGTGTTTCATGTTGTCCCAGCAGTCTCTTAGGCTGTTTTCATTTCTTTTCATTCTTTTTTCTTTATTCTCTTCTGCAGCAGTGATTTCCAACATTCTGTCTTTCAGGTCACTTAAATGTTCTGCTGCCTTTGTTATTCTGCTATTGATTCCTTTCTAGTGTATTTTTCATTTCAGTTATGGTGTTAGTCATCTCTCTTTGTTTGTTCTTTACTTCTTCTAGGTTTTTGTTAAACATTTCTTGCATCTTCTTGATCTTTGCCTCCATTTTTTTTCCTCATCATTTGTCTGAAGTGGGTCTCTTGTAGACAGCGTATACATGGGTCTTGTTTTTTGTATCCACTCAGTGAGCCTGTGTCTTTTGGTTGGAGCATTTAATCCCTTTACATTTAAGGTAATTATCAGTATGTATGTTCCTATTACCATTTTCTTAATTTTGGGGGGTTTGTTTTTGTAGGTCTTTTCCTTCTCTTATGTTTCCCACCTAGAGAAGTTCCTTTAGCATTTGTTGTAAAGCTGGTTTGGTGGTGCTGAATTCTCTTAGCTTTTGCTTGTCTGTAAAGGTTTTAATTTCTCTGTCAAATCTGAATGAGTTCCTTGTTGGGTAGAGTAATCTTGGTTGTAGGTTTTTCCCTTTCATCACGTTAAGTATGTCTTGCCACTCCCTTCTGGTTTGCAGAGTTTCTGCTGAAAGATCAGCTGTTAACCTTATGGGGATTCCCTTGTATGTTTTTTGTTGCTTTTCCCTTGCTGCTTTTAATATTTTTTCTTTGTATTTAATTTTTAATAGTTTGATTAATATGTGTCTTGGCATATTTCTCCTTGGATTTATCCTGTATGGGACTCTCTACACTTCCTGGACTTGATTGACTGTTTCCTTTCCCATGTGAGGGAAGTTTTTGACTGTAATCTCTTCAAATATTTTCTCAGACCCTTTCTTTTTCTCTTCTTCTTCGAATGTTGGTGTGTATAATGTTGTCCCAGAGGTCTGAGACTGTCCTCAATTCTTTTCATTCTTTTTCTTTATTCTGCTCTGCAGCAGTTATTTCCACTATTCTATCTTCCAGGTCACTTATCCGTTCTTCTGCCTCAGTTTTTCTGGTATTGATTCCCTCTAAAGTATTTTTAATTTCACTTATTGTGTTATTCATCATTGTTTGTTTGCTCTTTAGTTCCTCTAGGTCCTTGTTAAATGTTTCTTGTATTTTCTCCTTTCTACTTCAGAGATTTTGGATCATCTTTACTATCATTACTCTGAATTCTTTTTCAGGTAGACTGCCTATTTTCTCTTCAGTTGTTTGATCTGGTGGGTTTTTACTTTGCTCCTTCACCTGCTGCATATTTCTCTGTCTTCTCACTTTGTGCAACTTACTGTTTGGGATCCCCTTCTCTCAGGCTGCACATTCGTAGTTCCTCTTATTTCTGGTGTCTGCTTCCAGTGTGTGAGGATGGTTCAGTGGCTTGTGTCGGCTTCCTGGTGGGGGGGACTGGTGCCTGTGTTCTAGGGGGTGGGGCTGGATCTTGTGCCTCTGGTGGGTAGGGCCACGTCTGGTGATGTGTTTTGTTGTGTCTCTGAACCTAGTGTGACTTTAGGCAGCCTCTCTGCTAATGGGCGGGGTTGTGTTCCTGTCTTGCTAGTTGTTTGGCATGGGGCGTCCAGCACAGGAGCTTGCTGGCCGTTGGGTGGAGCTGGGTCTTAGTGTTGAGATGGATGTCTCTGGGAGAGCTGTTGCTTAATATCACATGGGGCCAGGAAGTCTCTGGTAGTCCAATGTCCTGGACTTGGCTCTCTCACCTTGGAGGCTCAGACGCAACACCCAGCTGGAGCACCAAGACCCTGCCACCTGCACGGCATGGAAGAAAAGGAAGAAAAAATAACCCAAACAGATAGAACCCCAAAACAAATGGTAAACGCAAAACTAAACAGGCAAAAGTCACGCAAGGAAACATACACACATACTCATAAAAAGGAAAAAAAAAAAAAGGAAGAGAGCAACCAAACCAATAAACACACCCACCAATGAAAACAAGCACTGAAAACTAAACTAAGATAAACATAAAACCAAAAACAAGTCAAATGCAGAAAGCAAACCCCAAGTCTACAGTTGCTCCCAAAGTCCACCACCTCAATTTTGGGAACATTCATTGTCTAGTCAGGTATTCCACAGATGCACGGTTTATCAAGCCTTTTGCAGGGATTTAATCTGCTGCTCCTGAGATATAGCAAGAGAAATTTCCCTTTCTCTTCTTTGTTTGCACAGCTCCTGGGGTTCAGCTTTGGTTTTGGTCCTGCCTCTGGTGTAGGCCGCCCTCAGGCATTTTTCTCCCTGCCCATACAGGAGAGGGTTAAAGCAGCGGCTGATTAGTTCTCTCTTGCTCACTCAAGCTGGGGAGAGGGAGGGGTACGGTAGTCATAATTAGAATGTGGGGCATGCCTGCAGCGGCAGAGGCTAGCATGATGTAGCAACAGCCTGAGGCGTGCCATGTGTTCTCCCAAGGAAGTTGGCCCTGGATCATGGGACCCTGGCAATGGCATGCTGCACAGGCTCCAGGAGGGTGTGAGTAGTGACCTGCACTTGCACACAGGATTCTTGGTGGCAGCAGCGACAGCGGTAGTGGTCTGTGCCTGCCTCTGGGGCCCGAGATGATAGCCACAGCTCGCGCCTGTCTCTGGAGCTTGCTTAGGCAGTGCTCTGCCTTCTGTGGGCACATGGAGCAGGAAGCCTCCCCGTCACGCACCTGGAAACAATGGTCTCTTGCCTCTCCGTCAGATCCACACTTTTTCCTGGACTCCCTCCTAGCTAGCTGTGGCACACTAGCCCCCTTCAGGCTGTCTTCACGCAGCCATCCCCAGTCCTCTCCCTGGGGTCTGACCTCTGAAGCCCAAGCCCCTCAGCTCCCAGCCCCCACCCGCCCCCGTGGGTGAGCAGACAAACATCTCAGGCTGGTGAGTGCTGGTCGGCACCGATCCTCTGTCCAGGAATCTCTCTGCTTTGCCCTCTGCACCCCTATTGCTGTGCTGTCCTCTATGGCTCCCCCCAACCTGTACCCGCCAGTGAAGGGGCTTCCTAGTGTGTGGAAACTTTGCCTCCTTCACAGCTCCCTCCCAGAGACGTGGGTCCCTATTCTTTTGTCTGTGTTTGTTCTTTTCTCTTTTGCCCTACCCAGGTACATGGGGATTTTCTTGCCTTTTAGGAAGTCTGAGGTCTTCTTCCAGCATTCAGTAGGTGTTCGGTAGAAGTTGTTCCACATGTAGATGTATTTTTGATGTATTTGTGGGGAGGAAGGTGATCTCCACATCTAACTGTTCCACCATCTTGAAGGTCTAGAGTTCTTTTTTTTAAGTATAGTTAATTTACAATGTTGTGTTAGTTTCAAGTGTACAGCAAAGTGATTCATTTATACATATATATTTATTCTTTTTCACATTCTCTTTCCTTAGAGGTTATTACAAGATATTGAGTATAGTTCCCTGTGCTATACAGTAAGTCCTTTTTTTTTAAACCTATTTTATATACAGTAGTGTGTGTATGTTAATCCCAAATTCCTAATTTATCTCTCCACACCCCTGCTAACCTCTTTGGTAACCATAAGTTTGTTTCCTATGTCTATGAGTCTATTTCGATTTTGTAAATAAGTTTGTTTGTGTCGTATTTTAAATTCCACATATAAGTGATATCATATGATATCTGTCTTTCTCTGTCTGACTTACTTCACTTAGTATGATATCTCTAGGTTCATCCATGTTGCTGCATGTGGCATTATTTCATTCTTTTTGATGTCTGAGTAATATTCCATTGTATATATACATCACATCTTTATCCATTCATCTGTCCATGGACACTTAGGTTTCTTCCATATCTTGGCTATTGTAAATAGTGTTGCTATGAACATTGGGGTGCATGTATCTTTTCAAATTATGGCTTTCTCTGGATATATGCCCAAGAGTGGGATTTCTGGATTGTACGGTAGCTCTATATTTAGTTTTTCAAGGAACCTCCATACTGTTCTCCATAGTGTCTTTTTTACATTCTCACGAACAGCATAGGAGAGTTCCTTTTTCTCCACACCTTCTCCAGCATTTATTATTTGTAGACTTCTTAATGATGGCCATTCTGACTGGTGTGAGGTGATACCTCATTGTGGTTTTGATTTGCATTTCTCTAATAATTAGCAATAGTGAGCATCTTTTCTTGTGCCTGTCGGCTATCTGTGTGTCTTCTTTGGAAAAATGTCTGTTTAGGTCTTCTGCCCATTAATTGGTTGGGTTGGGTTTTTTTAATATTAAGCTGTTTGTGTATTTTGGAAATTAATCCCTTGTCTGTAGCATTGTTTGCAAATATTTTCTCTCAGTCCGTAGGTTGTCTTTTCATTTTGTTTATGGTTTCCTTTGCTGTGCAAAAGCTTTTAAGTTTAATTAGGTCCCATTTATTTATTTTTGTTTTTATTTCCATTACTCTAGGAGACGTATCCAAATAAATATTTTTGCGATTTATATCAAAGAGTGTTCTACCTATGTTTTCCTCTAAGAGTTTTATAGTATCCGGTCTTACATTTAGGGCTTTAATCCATTTTGAGTTTATTTTTGTGTCTGGTGTTAGAGAATGTTCTATTTTCATTCTTTTACATGTAACTGTCCATTTTTTCCCAGCCCAGGTAATACTTTTGATGTCTGTGGATTTGGTAGCAATGTTCCCTCTTTCATTCATGATTTTGGTAATTTGTGTCTTCTCTTTTGAAGTCTTGGTCAATCTGGCTAATGGCTTTTCAGTTTTGTTAATATTTTCAAAGAACAAACTTTTGCTATTTCTTTTTGTTTTTTTCTGTTTTTTATTTCATTGATTTATATTCTTATCTTCATTGTGTCCTTCATTCTGCTTGTTTTGTGTTTAGTTTGATCTTCTAGTTTCCTGAGGTAGAAACCTAGTTTATTCGTTTGATATCTTTATTTTTTGACACAGCCTTTAAAATTTTTTAATCCTATTTTTAAGGTTAGCATATTGCATAATTGACTTTTTGTGTACGGTGATGAGTTTAACACACATGTAGATTTGTTAAACCACTACCACAATCAGTATGCAGGACAGTTTTACCACCCTGTGAGACTCCCTCAGGCTGCCCCTCTGCAGTCAACTCTTCCCTCACTCCTAACCTCTGACAACACTGCTCTGTTCTCTTCCCCTACAGTTGTGCTTTTTCCAGACTGTCATAGAATTGGAGACATACAATATGTAGTGTTTGGGAGCTGGCTTCTTTCACTCAGCATAGCACAATTGCGATTTACCACAGTTGTGTGAATTAATAGTTAACTCCTTTTTATTGCTGGATGGCATGCCATTGTATGGGTGTACCATGTTTGTTCATTCACCCTTTGAAGGACGTTCAGGAAGTTACCCAGTTTTGGCTCTCATGGGTAAAGTTACTATGACCATCCATGTACAAGGTTTAGGGGGAACTAAGTTTTCATCTCTCTGGAATAAATACCTTGGAGTGGGACCACTGGACTATGTGTAAGTGTATGTTTAATTGCCAAGCTATATTCACACTGGTTTTTGCTTTATGGATTGTGAAGCTCTGTTGTTTGTTGCCTACACATTTGGGATTGTTTGTTTTGAGATTGTTTGGTGAATTGAACTTTCTATCATTACATAACATTTCTCTTAATCCCTGGTAATTTCTCTTGCTCTGAAGTCGATTGTATCTGATGTTAATATACCACTGCACTTTCTTTCAGTTACTGTTTTCATGGAATATTTTTGCCATCATTTACTTTTGACCTATCTATGCCATCATATTTAAAGTAGGTTTCATGGAGAGATCATATCATCGAGTCTTATTTTTATGAATCCATTCCAGTAATCTATGTCTTTTATTTGGTATATTTCAACCATTTGCCTTTAATGGAATTACTGATATGTTTGGGTTTAGGTTGACAAAGTTATTATTTGTTTTCTCTTTGTTCTCTCCTTTTTGTCTCTCCGTTTCTCCTTTCTTGTCTTACTCTGGAATACTTTAATATTTTTTAGTATTTCATTCTAATTTATATTTTATTCTATCTCTTTATATAATTGTATTTGATTTATCTAGAGATTACAATATTCATACTTACCTTTTCACAGTCTCTGTAGAATTAATATTTTACCATTTCACGTGGAATGTAGAAAACTCCACAACCACATAGGTCCCTTGACTTTCCCCCTTTATTTGCAGGTTTCTTATGTATTACACACACATACACTGAAAACCCCATCAGACAGTGTTATCATTTTTGCTTTTAATCACTATATATATTTTATAGAAATGACCCAGAAAGGAATAATCAGTTGTATTTTGCCCACACAGTTGTCATTTCCATTGCTCTTTGTTCTTGAAGTTTCAAGTTTCCTTTTCATATCATTTCCCTCCTGTCTGAGGAACTTCCTGTAGCATTTTTTAGAGCAGTTCTAGTGACTAATTCACTTTATTTCCCCTCATCTGAGAATATCTTATCTCATCGTCATTCTCAAAGGTTATTTATGCTGGATATAGCATTCTGAGTTAACAGTTCTTTACTGAAACCCTTTAAAAAGATTGTGCCTCTCTGATTTCTGGTGAGAAATCTGTAGTCATTCAAATCATTGTTCTTCTATTCATAAACGCAGTGATTTTTCCTGGCGGCTTTCAAGATTTTTGCATTGTATTTCGTTTTCAGCTATTTGATTATAATATGTCTAGGATTGGATTGTTTTGATTTTTTTTTCTTTTGGACTTACTTTGAGTTTCTTGAATCTGTAAGTTTGTCTTTCATGAAATTTGGGAAGATTTCAGCCATTATTACTTCAGGTTTTTTTCTGCACTAGACTGTCTTCTCTTGGAACTCTGATTGCACAAATGACCAACTATTTTTTGACGTTTTTCACAGGTCCCTGAGTCGTTTAATTTTTTTCAGTATTTTTCTCTCTGATGTTCAAATTAGACAATTTCCATTGATTTCTCTTGAAGGTCAGTGACTCTTTCCTTTGTCATCTCTATTCTGCTATTGAACCCGTCCAGTGAATATTTTTGTTTCAGTTATTATGTTTTCATTTCTAAAATTTCCATCTGATTCTTCTGTATTTCTTTTATTTCTTTGTTGAGACTTTTTATGTTTTCAATTGTTTGGCCTTACTTCTAGGAGCATGGTTATAATATCAGCTTCCACAATATCTGGTAATTCTAACATTTTTGTCATCTCAGACTTGACATATGCTGATTCTCTTTTCCCTCCCAAGTTGAGATTTTCCTGGTTGTTTATATACCATGTAATTTGGATTGCATTCTGGGCATTTGGAATATTATGATATGAAAATCTGGGTCTTGTTTAATTCTAAGGAGGATGTCAGTTTTTGGTTTATTTATTTTAGCAGGCAATTGACCTGATTAAGTTCAGCCTTCAGGTTCTGGCCTTGCTTCCTTGGGATGTGGTTCTAATGTCAAGTCTGTTTCAGAATCTTTACAATGCTATTTGGATCTTTCCAGCTATGCACCACTCTGTGGCAAGTCTGGGACCTGGATGGTGGTTAATCCTGTAGTTCTATTGTGAAAGCCTTTGCTATACTGTTTAGGGTTACCTATGTATGCACAGCTTGGAAGTAAGCCAGAGGTTCATCTATCACTGTGTGGGGTCACTCTCTTGAGCTCCTTCTCTTTGCAATCTTCCTGACACTTTCTGGCTCTCTTGGCTTCTTTAGATGTCCTCTGCTTAGAAAACTGGGGCTTTAGTATCTCTGCATTGTATTGCACTTCCCATGACTTTACCTGTGTCTGAGGTCAGGTGGGGAGAGGACAGACAGAGAAAAGAAGCAATGAGTATTTGCTCCAAAGCCTTTAGACCTGTTCCTGTGGTCAAAGGGAAGAGTTTCCCTCCTTGTGAGTTTTAGGTACATCCCTAGAAGCCACTGCCACCACTCCTGCCACTGCCAAGTTACAGCCTTTCCACTAGGTTTTTAACTGTCACTTTCTACAAAACAATTTTTGTCCAGATATAATTCACTTATCATAAAATTAACTCACTTAAAGTGTACAGTTCATTGGTCTTTAGTCACAGATGTATGCAACCATCAACAGTTTAATTTTAGAACATTTTATCACTCCAAAAATAATCCCATACCAATTCACCGTAACCTTTAATCACCTCCCCCAGTTCTAGGCAACTATTAACCTATTTTCTGTTTTTATAAACTTACCTATTCTGGACATTGCATACAAGCTGAATCATATAATATCTTATCTTTTGTGTTAGCTTGTTTCACTTAGAATAATGTTTTCAAGGTCCATTCATGATGTAGCATGGATCAATATTTCATTCTTTTATCACTAATAATATTCCATTGTATGGATATACCATTTATTATCTATTAATCAATTGACGAACATTTGGATGTTTCTCCTTTTGGCTATGATGAATAACAGTGCTGTGAAAATTCATATACAAGTATGTTTTCATTTCTCTTGGGTTTGTATTTAAGAGTAGAATTGCTTGTTCATTTGGCAGCGCTATGTTTGACCTTTTGAGAAAGTGCTCAACTATTTTCCATAGTAGGTTATCGTGTTACATTCCCACCAGCTGTGTATGAAGGGCCCCATTTCTCCACATTCTTATCAACACATGTCCTTTTGATCATAGACATCTTAATAAGTGTGAAGCAGTATCTCATTGGCGTTTTGATCTGCATTTCCCTCATGATGCCCCTGGGCATCTTTCCATGTGGTTATTGACCATTTGTATATGTTCTCTCAGGAAGTGTCTATTCAAATCCTTTGCTATTTTTTAATTGGTTATTTGTCCTCTTATTATTGAGTTGCAAGGATTGTTTATATATTCTGGATATAAGTTCCCTCATCAGACATAGGATTTGCAAATATTTTTCCAGTTCTGTGGGTTGTCTTTGCACATTCCTTATGGTGTCCTTTGAATTAAAACCATTTTTAATTTTGAAGAAGTCCAATTTATCTATTCTTTCATTGGTTGCTTGGGCTTTTGGTATCATACCTAAAAAACAATTGCCTAACCCAAGATCACAAATATTTACTTCTATGTTTGAGTATTATAGTATTAGTTTTTACTTTTAGGAAATCTAGGATCCATTTTGAGTTAATTTTTGTGTACATTGTGATGTAGGAATCCAACTTTATTCTTTTGAATGTTGCTATCCAGTTGACCAAGCATCATTTGTTGAAAATAACTTCTTCCCCTACAGAATTGTCTTAACACTATTGTCAAAAATCAGTTGACCATAAGTGTATAAGGGTTTGTGCAAATACCACACTGTCTTAATTATTTTAGATCTGTAGCAAATTTTGAGACCTCTCTTTTTGAGAGAGTTTTGGCTATTCTTGGTCCCTTGATAATCTTAAAATCAGCTTATCAATTTCTGCAAAAAGCCAGCTGGGATTTTGATAGAGATGCACTTAATCTGTATATCAATTTTAGGAGTATTGCCATCTTGATAATATTAAGTGTTCTGATCTATGAACATGGGATGTCTTTTAACTGCAGCATTGGAAGCTGGAAGAGAGTGTATTAATAACTTCAGTGTGTTCAATGCAAATACCCGCAAATCTAAAATTCTATTCCCAGTGCAAATATCTTTACAAAATGAAGGGAAAAGAAGTCAGCGTTTAGTGACAGGGAGTATAGATAAATCTTCAAAGGCTGTTGCTGCCAAGGAGAGCAGAAAAAGGAGTGGCAGCTGGAGGGAGATATTAAGTCTATTTTTAGGATGAGCAATTTGAAAGCATAATCAGGTAAAGAAGGAGAAGTTGATGACACTGGAGGGTCAGAAACTGGGGGGTAATTGGAGGTATTATGTTCCTTAGTAACCTCTAGTAGGTGAAGGGGGTACCCTACAAAGGAAGGTAATGGGAGAGAAATGTGAAGGATGAGGGTACAGAAGCTGAAGGGTTGGTGATGGTAAGATCACAAGGTTCTCCACAGACCACTGAGTAGGCAGCAAAAGCACCAGATGAGACTGAAGAGGCTGTTTGGATATTTGAAAGGAATGGAAAAGCATGAAATAGTCATCTTGCAGAATGGGAAAGTGAAATTTCTAAGGAAATATGACAGTTTGGCAGTTTTGAGTGCTTCTGTGAGGTATATGGTATAAATTTGAAGAAAGTCCTGTCATCAGCATTTCAAGATTTTTTCCAGCAATGTTTGGATGCTTTGGTACAGTGCAGAGTAAGTGGAGGGGAAGGGAGGCGAGGACGAGCCATGTGTTAATATTATTTGTAAACACATGGCTGTGTGTTGAACCACAGTGTTTAGGCTGGGCACTTAGAGAAGTGAGGACTCAAGGAGGAGGATGAAGGATGATAAGTGACAGGATCAGCAAATTGGAGGTCTGGAGGAGTGGCAGACTCATGGACACACAATGGATACCTTGCAGAAATTAGAAATTCTCTTTGGGACACTAAATAACCTACTGAATAAGTTGTACTGAACTCTGTCTGCACATCATAATCTCCTGGAAAACTTAAAAAAAAATGTCATCCATGGGCTCCAACCCCGTTGATTCAGAATCTCGGAGCATCTATGGCTTTGAAAAGAGCACAGGTGATTCAAACATGTAGATAGAGCTGATAATGACTACAGCGGAGGCTGGAGTCCTGGGAGATCTTGGGGCTGGAAGGCAGAGCTGCCACATTGCACAGCCCCCAGTGGCACCACATTCATGGCGACCCCATTTGGCAGGTTGTAGCAGTTGAGGGCATCTAGAATTGAGGACACATTGGAGGAGGAATAGACCCATTAGTCTCGGGGATTTAAAATATCTGGAGCAGTGATTCTCAGCCCTGGGGAAGGGCAGCTTTGAAATAAAAATCTCAATGCCAAAATGGCATCCCAGACTAATTACATCAAAATGGGTGAAGCCCAGGCTAAATCAGGACTTAAAAAAACTCCCAAGACATTTTTACTCGTCATCCAGAAGCCTTGTGGAGAGAGCTGTGCCATTTTTTTTTCAAGATAGGAAACACTGGATGGAGTGCAGTTTGGGGAGGAGATTTGATCATTTCATGCAAAGATTGAGGTATCTATGCTTCATCCAGGTGGAGATGTCAAAGAGGAAGTTCGTTCCAGGTCTGAAGCTTGGGAGAGAAGGCTTAAGCTGAAGCGAGAAAAATCCCCCAACTCTGGGTGAATTGTTGATAGCTGTATATTTTTAGAACATAATAATCGGGAGATGTTCCGATAAAATCCCTAGTCTTTATAAATAACCACACGTATGCATTCTGCTTTGAGCAGCATTCACAGAACTAGAGAGGGGAACACAGTTCTGGTAAGGATGCAGGATGCTTGTAAAATACAGTCATAAGAGAGTGTCAAGGAAGGATGGGTTCTGTAGAGTTTATCTGATCGTACAAACTAGTTTCACAGATTGGTAAAAGACTCAGGTCCTACAGAAATCAGTGCAGAGTCAGACCAGCTGAGTCTCCTGACCTACATGGCAGCATTATCCTTGGCCACATGCCCAGAGGGAGATGATGGCATACTTGGGCAGGAAAGGATATACTGTTTCCTGTTTTTGTGGGTGTTTTGATATAAAAAACATGTTGTTATTTTTCTTCATTCAAATCGTATTCTCCCATTCCCACATTTCTAGATAGATTTAGGAGGAAGTTGCTATCCTGAAGTAGTTTTTGAACTTGACAGCATGACCTTTTAGGTTGATAATTTACCAACATTAAAATTAAGCAAAACCCTGCATTTTTGGATTTGTATAAAATAAAAATCTAAGACATTACTTTTTGTGTGTTCCATTAAAATTCTTCAAATGTACTTCAAACCACTTGGCACAGTGTGTATGTTTGCAATTGTTTCAAGGGAGAATCTAGCCATTGTTTTGGGTGTTGCCTTGCTGTCTGAAGAGTCATCAGTGGGTCAGCTGCATCTGTGTAAGCCGCTCTGCATCCTCCTCTTTATTTTCATGAGCTATCTCTTTACAAAGGCTCAACGCATTCTACAGAATTAGTTTAAAGGTCTTCCTCATTAAATTCTAATTTATCATGTAAAATAATATTTTGCCCAGATTACAGTGACCCATAAGTACATTTAGAAACTGAACTGACATTTTATACTGACTTTGGGTTTATGCCTCAGAGCCAGGGTACATGGTACAATTCCGGGGAAAATGTTGCAAGAGACCAGAAATGACCAGGAGGCTGGTACCCAAACTCCATCTTGCATTGTTGTTTAGTCTGTCTCTGTCTCTTCTGTCTGCATACCTAGGGTTATCTCAAATAATATTGCAGCATCCCCTGGACTATCATGTTCCAGTGGCAGCAAGGGCAGTAGCACTAGGAGTGATGCCATAAGATCTAACCTCTGTCACGTTCTCTCTCTGTGCCAGGCACCCTTGACATATTTACATATATTACCTTATTTTATCTCCTCAGTAACCCTGTAAGGAAGGTTCCATTTCCATCCTCAACTTGCAGAAGTAGAAATTAAGTAACTTGCCCAGGTTTTAGGGCAGAAGAATTAGAACCCTGGCCACACTTGCTCCAGTTTGAGTCCCAGAGATTCAGCATGTGGGACAGTGCCTGGAGATGCAGCCTTAATGGATCTGCTTCTGTCCCAGACAGGAGTGGGAGATGGGATGTGGGGGTGAATATGGTGCCACAGGGAGGTTGCGTTGGCATTGACAGGCATGGAGGGTGAAGAGCCCCCATGCAGTGCACACCTCTATCTTCTCCATCTGCTCAGTCTCCCCTATTCTGGCATTACAGTTACTCCTTGAGGTGAGCTGGAGAAGTCTGCTTTGAGGACAAGAATGGGTGCTCACCATCATTTCTACAACAGGGAGCAACGATGATGGCCACCATGTATCCAGCACACAACCTTTGCTGCTCTCTTGTTCATGTGCTTCTTAGAAGCAAGAGGGGTGCTAAATAATCATTAGGCCTACAAGTTTCATCAAAATCTCAAATGTTGGTCAATTTTAACCGGTCTCATGGAATTCATTTATCTTGTATAGGCTATCCCAGCTTATACTTGAGCTCAGGTTGGTTCAGGATTAATAAAAATTGAGTGTGCATGTGTGTTGGGGACAGTGGGGTTTGATGCCTTCATATCCTCAGAAGGAAACGCATCATTGCTGGCTCATAGGGTATACATGTCTTAAATTTTAATCTAGGCAATTTGGGTAATTACCTAATTTAAATTAGGTAATGCCAAGCTGTTTTCCAAAGAGAAATCTCTTTGCTCCATATCCTCACCAAAACTTGGTCTAACAGACTTTAAAATTTATGCTCCTGTGGTAGAAGTTTGAGTATCATTTTTCCTTGATAACATGAAATTCAGTACCTTTTCATATTGTTTGTAATAACCCCACACTGGAAGCAGTCTAAATGCCCATTGAGGGTAGGATGCATAAATAAATTGTGATATATTGATGCAAAGGAATCCCATACTATTATAATGTTATGAATATTCTTGTGCCTGCTTTTTCAATGACTGTATCTGTGTATTTCCATTGAGTAAATACCTAGGAATGGACTTGCTGGTTTACAAGGTATTTGTATGTTTAGCTTTGATAGGTACTGCCAAATGGTTTTCTATGCTGTTGTCCTAATTTAGTCTCATGAGTACAATTAACTTTTTCATAAATTTTATTTTTATATAATTCTACAAATACAGAAAAGTTGCAAGAAAAATACAAAAACTGCCACATATATTTTACCCATATAAACCAATTACGACTGTATATATTTTACCTCATTTGTGCCTTCCTCTTACCCTTTTTCCTTCCCTCCCTTTCTCTGTATAATATGATATGTGTATATGTAGGTATCTGTAGGTATATGAATATATATTTATATATGTATTTATCTATTAACTGTTTTTCTGAACTGTTTGAGACTTAGAGATATCAAGCCCATTTATCATGAAAAACTTCAGTGTGTATTTCCTAAAAGAAGGCCATTATCTTACATAACCAGAATACAGTTACTAAAATCAGAAAATTTAACATTGATACAATTCTGCTATCTAATCCACAGTCCATATTCAATTTTATAAATTCTCCCAGTAATGTGCATTATAACTCTTCATTTTCCTGGTCGAGGGTTTAATTCAGGATCTTAGGTTACACTTAATTGTATGTTTTTTTAATCAGGAACAGTTCCTAAACCTTTACTTATCTTGATTTGATATTTAATTTTCAGAATGTCCCCAATTTGGGGTTGTTGAAGTTTTTTGATTATTAGTCAGGTTATGCATTTTTTTCAGTAATACCACAGAAGGGGTCTTGCATCCTTCCTAGTCCTTTATATCAAAAGACATGTGATATTGATCTCTCCCTTTACCGGTTATGTTAACTTTGGTCACTTGGGTAAGGTTGTGTAGCTAGGCTTCTCCCCTGTAAAATTACTATTTTCCCTTTGTAATTAGTAGGATTTTTCTCATCAAAATTTTGTCTTCTAGTTTTAGCACCCTTTGATGAATTTCTAACTCTGTCACTTGTCCTATATTGACATCTTCTGTATGGAAGAGCTGTACCTTCTGCATTTATTTATTCATCTGTTTGTATGGACTTGTGGATCTTATTTTAGCTAATGGGATTTATTGTGTTACTACCATTATTTATTTTAAGGCTCAAATTGCCCCAGATTTGGCAGATAGGGGGTCCCTTCCACCAAGCTCTGTGTCCTTTAGATTTGTGCCCATCATTATTTTAATGCTCCCTTCCTTTCCTATGTGACAAAGTATTCCAAGATCATGATTTGCTGATGCTCCAGCTCGGCAATCAACCTTTTTTGGAAGTTCTATTTCCATTTATTAGAGAATGTTATTCATAAATCAAGACATGGGTGCTGGATATGCTAATTGCTTCTAGGCCTTGTCAGAATTAGGAAATGTATATATCTGTGTGGAACTACTTATCCATCTATCAGAAAAACAAGAGTTTATATTAGTACTTTCAACTCCAATCTGCAATACCCTTTCCATATTTGTAACTCCTTTGACCAGTAGTGGGATACCTTGCTTTCAAGTCCCTTAATATATTTACTTATTTGCTCAAATCTAGAATATATGGAAAGTGGTATCAGAATTGCCATTAAATACCAAAGGAAAAAAAAATAAACCAACTAACTATAGTTCGGTATTTGTGTGGCAGTATTTTTGAGGTAAAATTTACATAAGTGAAATGCACATTTTAATTGCACAATTCAGTAAATTCTGACAAATGCAGGTACTTGTGTAAATGAAACCTCTATAGAGATACTGAAGTTTTCCATCACTCCAGAAAGTTTCACTATGACCTGCCCCAGTCAGTACCCTCAAGAGGCAACCATTTTTCTAAATTTTTTTAGTGTAGATTTACTTTGCCAAGTGTAAAACTTCATGTAATACTTTGATTTCTCTTATTTCTGGCTTTTGTGAGATTCATCCACATGGCTTCATGTAGCCAAAGTTTGTTCCTTTTTATTATTGAGTAGTAAGTACTATATCGTAAAAATAGCCAAAATCAGTTACCCATTATCTTGTAGATGGACATCAGGTTGTGATATTGTGAATATTGTGGCTTTGATCATTCCTGTACACAACTTTGTGTGGACACATATTTTCATTTCTCTTGCATAAATACCAAAAAGTGGAGCTGCTGGGTCACGGGGTTGGTGTGTGCTTAGTTTTATAAAAAAATACCATATATTTGCCAAATTAGTTGCATTATCTTCATGCTCCCTCCAGCATTATAATAGAGTTCTGGGTGTTCCACATCCTTGCCAACATAGGATGTTGGCAGACTTTTTAATTTTAGCCATTCTAGTGGGTATCATGTGGGGTATCTATTTGTGGTTTTAACTCCTGATAACTCCTGATAACTAATGATATTGAGCACATTTTCATGCACTTATTGACATTTCTGTATATTCCTTTGAAGTTTCTTTTCCAACTTTTGTCTATTTTTTTTAAAAATTGGGCTGTTTGTCTTTTCATTATTGTCATAGAAGTTTTTTTAAATAAGTCATTTGTCAGGTATATGTCTTGCAAATAAGTCATTTGTCAGGTATATGTCTTGGGAATATTTTTCCTAGTTTATGATTTGTCTATTTTCTAAATAGTGCTTTTTGATGAGTTGATGTTTTGAATTTTGATCAAGTCTAACGTACTGAATTCTTTTCTTTTATGATTGTTGCTCTCCGTGTCCTAAGAAATCTTTACCTTCCCCTAGGTTGCAAAGATATAATCCTACATTTTATTCTAAAAGTTTTAGCTTTAATATTTAGTTTTGTGATCCATCTTGAATTAATCTTTATGTGTGGTATTAGGTAGGGTTGAGGAACATTTTTTTTCTATATGAAAATGTAGCTCTTCCCCGTACCATCTCTTGAAGTTTTTCCTTTCACCACTGAGTTGCTTTGGCATGTTTGTGGGTCTGTTTCTGGACTCTCTATTTGGTCCCACTAGTCTGCATATCTATCTTCATGTCCATATCATACTGCTTTTATTACTATAGCTTTGTAGTAATTCTTGAAGTTTTATAAGACTTCCCTCTTTATCAAGATAATTTTAGCTATTCTTGGTCAATTGAATTTTCATTTAATTTTTAGACTTAGTTTATCAGTTTCTACAAAAATGCCTTCTGGAATTTTTAAATAGAATTGCATTGAATCTACAGATCAATTTTGGGAGAAATGACCGTTATACTGACTTTTTGAATCCTCAAACATGGTATATTGCTCGATTTGTTTAGGTCTTCTCTAATTTCTCTCAGCAAAGTTTTATGTTTCAGTATAGAAAATCTTGGTATCTCTTACTAAATTTATTCCTAATTATTTTATGTTTTCCAAAGGCATTGTGAATTGATTTAGTTTAATTGCACTTTCCAGCTATTTACTGCTAATATATATAAATACAAATGATTTTTTGTATATCAGCCTTGTAACTTGCAGTCTTGCTAAATGCATTTATTAGTTGTAGAGTTCTTAGAATTTTCTATACTGACATTCATGTCATCTGCGAAAAGAGAAACTTTTCCTTTTCAACCTTTCTCCCTTATTGCTCTGGCATCTATCCAAGTGTTCAGACTGGACATGCTTACCTTGCTTCTAATCGTAGGGGAAAACAATTCAATATTGCACCATAAAGTATGACGGTAGGTGTAGGATTTTTTTCATATAAATGTACTGTATCCAATGAGGAAATTCCTTTTTATTCCAAGATTTCAGGACTTTTTAAAAAAAAAAATCATGAATAACTGATGAATGTAGTCAAATGTTTTCCTCTTTTTTTCTGTTAATATACTGAATAATATTGATTAGTTCTTGAATGTTAACCCAACCTTGCATTCTTGGGATACACTCTATTTGGTCATGATATTTTTTATATATTGCAGGATTCAACTAGTATTTTGTTATGAATGATTATGCCTATATTCATGATGGTTATGGTGTAATTTTCTTTTAATATTTGTCTCTAATTTTGCCTGGCCTTATACAACAACTTTGGAAGTGTTTCCTTCTCTTCTATGTTTAGAGTTTATGTAAGGTTGGTTTAATTTCTCCTTTAAATATTTGGTAGAATTTATAAGTGAGATCATCTATATCTTTTTTTAAAGTAAGGATTTTGGGGGCTTTCCTGGTAGTGCAGTGGTTAAGAATGCTCCTGCCAATGCAGGGGACACGGGTTCGATCCCTAGTCTGGGAAAATCCCACATGCCACGGAGCAACTAAGCCCGTGGGCCACAACTACTGAGCCTGCTCTCTAGAGCCGGCAAGCCACAACTACTGAAGACTGTGTTCCTAGAGCCCATGCTCCGCAGTGAGAGAAGCCACCGCAATGAGAAGCCTGCACACTGCAGCAAAGAGTAGCCCCCGCTCGCCACAACTAGAGAAAGCCCGCGTGCAGCAATGAAGACCCAACACAGCCAAAAGTAAACAAATAAATAAATAAATTTATTAAACAAAATAAAGTAAGAATTTTCATAATGAATACATTTCCTTAATAGTTAGATGCAGATTCAGAATAAACTATGCTGTTCAGGTTTTCTGTTTCATCTTATGTCACAGTTTGTTGAGTTATGTTTTTAAATAAATGTGTCCATTTCATCTAAATTATCTAATTTATTATAATAATTATATGTAATATTCCTTTATTATCCTTCTTATGTCTGTAGAACCTAAGGTTCTAGCCCCCTTTTATTTCGTCTCCTCTCTCTCACTGTCTCTCACTCTGTCTTATTAATCTTACTAGACGTTTATCAATCTTATTAACCTTTCCAAGGAACCAAAGTTTAGTTTCTTTAATTTTCTCTGTTTTTTTCTTTACTTTCTTTTTCATTGATTTCGGCTCTTTGTGGTTTCCTTCTGCTTACTTTGATTTTGAGTCGCTTATCTTTTATAAAAGATACTTAAGGTGAAAAGCTAGGTCATTAATATTAAGCATTTGTTCTTTTCTTATATATGTTTAATACTATAAATTTTACTCAAAGCAGTTTACATCACCAACATTTTCATAATGTTTTTCATATCTTTGAATTTAAAGTATTTCTAACTTCCCTGTGATTCCTCCTTTGTCCCATCTTGATATGGTATGTTTTCATTATCTTCCAATTTGAAATATTTTCTAAATTTCCTGTGATTTCCTTTCTGACATAAGAATTATTTACATGTGTGTTAGTTTCCAAATATTTGAGAATTTTTTGACGTTTTATTGGTAATGATTGCCAATTTACTTCCATTAGTGTCACAGAATATACTCTATAGTATTTCAGCATTTTGAATTTTCTTGAGACACGTTTTGTGATTCAGTGTATGGCCTGTCCACCAAGAAATGAGTGTTCTTTTTGCACCTGAAAAGAATTTATATTCTGCAGACTGAGTGTTCCGAAAATGACAGTTGAGTCATTTCTTGATGGTGTAGTTTAGATCTTCTGTATTCTTCTTAATTTTTTTACCTAATTCTTCTAGCAATTCCATGAGAAAGAGATATTAAAATGATCCACTATGGTCATGGATTTGCTTATATCTACTTTTAGTCTTATATATTACTTTATGTATTTTAAAGTTGTATATTTATATATATCATTGTTACATCTTCCTGATGAACTGATGTTTTCATCATAATGAAATGTTTGTCTCTAGTAATACATTTTTTCTTGCAGTCTGTTTTGCCTGATATTAATACAACCATTCCAGCTTTCTTGTGCTCACAATTTGCATAGTATATATTTTTCCATGCTTTTACTTTCAAGCTACCTGTGTCTTTATATTTAAAATGATTCTCTTATAGTTAGCATAGAGTTGGGTCTTGATTTTTTAATTTTTTTTTTATAAATTCATTTGTTTATTTTTGGCTTTGTTGGGTCTTCATTGCTGCATGCAGGCTTTCTCTAGTTGTGGCAAGCGGGGGCTACTCTTTGTTGCTGTGCGCGGGCTTCTCATTGCTGTGGCTTCTCTTATTGAGGAGCACAGGATCTAGGCACGCGGGCTTCAGTAGTTGTAGCACGTGGGCTCAGTAGTTGTGGCTTGCAGGCTCTAGAGCGCAGGCTCAGTAGTTGTGGCTCACGGGGTTAGTTGCTCCACAGCATGTGGGATCTTCCTGGACCAGGGCTCGAACCCGTGTCCCCTGCATTGGCAGGCGATTCTTAACCACTGCACCACCAGGGAAGCCCAGGTCTTGCTTATTTATATAGTACAACAATCTCTGACTTCTAACTGAAATGAATGATCTATGAGCAACTTGAGTATAGTCCGTTAACATTTAATTTATTTATTTTTATGTTTGGATTTAGTTTTATTTTGTTGTGGTAGGAAAAGCTTTTGGCATTTTACAAATATGAATATTTGTGCTTTTTCTCTTTTTAAGGAAACTCTTCAGGTTAAAGAAATTTCTTCAGTGTTTTAAATGCTCTTTCTGCATACATGTATTAAAATACGATTATCTGATTGATTTTTTCCCTTTAATCCATTGATGTCATTTTTTATAATGCTAAACCATCCTTGCACTCCTGTGACAAATGCAAGTTTTTCTTGATATTATATAATAAATGTATATCATCAATATTTGTGACCGAGATTGCCCTGTAATGTTTTATTCTTCTTTCCCTCTTACTACCATTGTCACATTTTCATACTGAGTTTATGTGCCAGCTTCATAACACGAGTTGAGAATTGTACCCTCTTATTCTTGTACCCTCGATTAGATTTTGTAATACTGAATTATTTCTTCATTTTGTTGAGGTAACCATATGGGCCTGGCGGTTCTTTTTTAGAAAAAGAATAATATTTGTCTATTAATTTAATTTTTTAACAGTTATAGGACTACTCAGGTTTTCTATTATTTAAAGTCAATTTTGGTAATTTTATTTTCATTTTTGGGGAATTTTTCCACTTTGTCTATATTTGCCAATTTATTTGCACAGTATTCGTATTAGATATTAGATAATTCGTATTATCAGTAGTATTATTCTTTTCATAAAACTAATGGTTGATTTTTGTTGATCCTATCTACCATCTATTTGTTTTGGTCTTTATTATTGTCTTCTAATTTTTTTGTGTTTATTTTGCTAATTTTTTCTACCTTACTGAAATGGCTGCTGGCTCATGAATTTTTGGTCCTTTTATTTTCTCATTTTACGCTGAAAGCAATCAAACTTCCTCTAACTATTGCTTTTACTGTATCCCACTGTATCCCACAAGGATTTTGATTCATTTAGTTCAAAATATTATTTCAGTTGTGATTTCTTTCACTCTTGGGTTTTTTATTTCATTTTATTTTTCATAGTGATTTTTTCCATTGACTTTATTTTACTTACATTTTGAACATTTAACTATGAAAAATATAAAATACCTATAAATGTATACAGAATAGTATAATGAATCCCCATGTACCCATCACCCAGCTTTTATAATTATCCAGTCAGGGCCAATCTTGTTTTTTTCTATACCCTTCCCTACATCTACCCCAACCTCCTATATCATTTTGAAGTAAATCCTATGGTTATTTGTATGTGTTAAATTTTCTAACTATATGGGAATTTGCTAGTTATCTGTCTGACTTAATTGTTTCCTTAGAGAACATAGTCTGTGTGAATTCATCCTTTGAAATTTCTTGTGATATGCTTTAAGTCCCATAATATAATAAATATTTTGCAAATGTTCCATGCACACTAAAAACATTTTATATTCTTCAGCTCTTGGGAATATAATTCTATATGTCTGTTAGGTGAAGTTTGTCAAAAGTACATTCAAATTTTTTATGTCCCCACTCTTATATTTGACTTGATCATTAGAAAGTAATTCTCTTTATCACTAGTAAATGCTTCTACCTCTGATATTAACATAGCTCTACCAGTTTTCTGGTGATTATAATTTGCATAGTGTATTTTTTACCTTACCTTTAAAATTTTATCTTTTCTGTATCTTTACATGTTAGAAGCCTTTTATAAATAGCATATTGTTGAATTTTGTATTCAGTCTGCCAATTTATTGCTTTTAACTGGAGCATCTGGTGTCTTTACATTTAATTTAATTAGTGACACATTTAGGTTTAAATCTATTCATCTCATCTTGTGCTTTCTACTTGTTTTACATCTGCTTCCCCCACCCCCTGCCTTGTTTATTGCCTCCTTTTGGATTCTTTTTAAAATCGATTTTTCAAAATATAGCATGAATTCAACCCCTTCTCACCACCCCCACTGCTGCTGTCCCGCCCAGGCCATCTCCTCCTTCCTCTGGATAAGGCTGTGGCCTACTGACTCATCTCCCTGCTTCTGTCCTTCTTCCCACTCCCCGCCCTCCCCCTGCCGCCATCTGCTCACTAAGCAGCAGCCAAAGCGAGCCTCTTAGCATATCAGCCAGTTTCCCTTCCCTCCAAAGTCTGCCTTGGCTCCTTGCGTGGACTGTCCATGGTGCTTAGGGGATCATGGAGGCCTGCGGCGCCTGCTCCCTGACAACGGTGCATGGGCCTCAGCACTGCCCACTGCCCTTGCTCCATGTGCTCCAGACACCTGACCGCCTGCAGGTCCTCTGACAAGACAGGGCCCCTCCAGCCTGTCCCAGGGCTGGACATTCTTATGCTGCCAGGCACACAGCTAACCTCTTCCAAGCCCTTGTTCCAGAGTCACTTTCTCCGTGAGGCCTGCCCTGACCACCCCTCGCCTTCCACCTGCTCTTGACCGTGTCCTATTCTCTCATAGTGGTCAGCCCGCTTCTGTCACCCTGCCGATTATGGTGCCATGTGTTTGTGTCTCTGCCTCTGTTAGAAAGAAGCCCCAGGAGGGTGTCTGCCCATTTCGTTCAGCAGCACATCTCAAGGCCCTGTAACAGAGCCTGGCCCAGTATAGGCACTCAGAAGATAGTGGTGAACAAATGTGGGAATTGCATTTTTTCCCTTTTAGTTATTTGAAAATTATAAACACTTATGTCTCTTATTTTAACGTTACCATGGAAATGACAGCGTGCATACTTTACTATTCAAAGCCTAAAGTTAGCCAACGCTGTTATCTTCCTCCTGGACTTTACAATGACCTGTGAACACTTTTAAGATACTCTAAGTTTTGTTTTTTGTGTGTTTTTCATTTGGGCAGGGGGTTGTTTGCTTTTTGAGGAAGGGGACAGGCAAGGATGAAAACTCAGTTGTTTTGTGGGAAACTGAATCCAGTAGTTGAAGTGTGTGACTGAGACGCAGGGCCTCGAATTCTCCTTTTGATAGAGATCAGCCAACGCACAGGTGTTTATCAGTTCCTACATTGGCTTCACACACTCACCAGTACGATGAGGGCCTTCATTGGCTTCCAAAGACAACTGGTTCCAGGTAAATGGCAAAAAAAATACCTCTGGTACTTATAGACCCCACACTCAGAAGTTTCCCTTTGATAAGTCTGGGCTGCTCCTCCGGAATGAGTGTTTTTACGAGTCCCTGGCCCTTCTGAAGCCCCCACCCGGTGGCGAGCACCCCTCCCCAGCAGTCCTCAGCTTCCCCAGGGACCACTGCACTCAGCTTCCAATCACATCAATGTGGCATTTGTGGGAGTCTGGCATGAGTGTGGGAGTGATTTCAGCGAGCCTGGGAGGTGTAAATGGAAGTTTAAAATCCTCATCTGAGGAACAATTCAAATAGTGTTAAAACTAGGACGGCTTCTTGGCTTTTCCGCCCCCAGACTGTCGGAGCACAAAGGCTAAATGATGCAGGTGCGGGGCCTGCCCTGATATCCACGCATCATGTTTACGCCTCTCTGGACCAGGGTCTGTCTGTGGGGGTCACATGCCACAGGCAGGCAGGCAGGCATTGGGGCTCTGCATCCTGTTTCAGGAAGCATCATCGTGTTGGGGTTATGCTTTCGGTTGGGCTGTACTTCAAGGCTCACGATGCACAGCACATCACAGAGGTACGCCGCTGACAGTGCATGCATGTGCCACAGTAAAGGGCCTCAGCAGTGGCCCAGCACTGGTCCTTTCCTCCCAGGAAAGCTGTTGATATCTTCCTGGTGGGCAGATAATCTTCCCAGATTGCCCAGGTTATGGGGCTCACTGTGTTGCTCTTATCAGGTTGCCTCTAGGACCCTCTGAAATTGTGGTGGACTGTTGGGGTGGTCCAGGGGCCTAGAGCAGCCCTGGTAAACCTTCCCCTCCTCTGTGATTAGGTCTGCTTTCAACCACATCCCTCACCTCTGCACTTTACAGTGAGGATGCTAGTTACAGAGCTGGAAGTTAATGATTACAGCAGTGGCCTCCAACACCATGGAATCCTCATCATTTGCCCCAAATCCTGTCCCCTCCTCCCCCTGTGCCTGTTCTGGGGTACCAGGGCTTGCCCACCTTCTCCTGAGGCTCAGCCTTTATTGGCTTTTCCTTAACCAATGATTGCTTCCTTGAAATTCCCCTGTTACTTGGCTTCTCTGGCAAATCGTCACTTTCTGCAGAAATGCTCTCAAATTTTTTTTATCATAAATGTAATAGAAGTTTTCCAGCCAGTGAAACAGTGAAAAGCATTTTTAAAATGTTAATAATGCCACCCAATTTATACTTCTTGCTAATAGATATTGTATACAAATTGCTAGCTATACCTGCGCTCCTATTGATAAATATAGAAGAGGCTTTTGCACTTGTTTCTACAACCAGATGTCAATGATTCCACGTAGTCCATGTTACTCTGAAGCTTCCTTTCCTTGGCAAACTGTGTGTCACGTATGTTCTTCCAGATCAACAAATCAAGTCTGATTTATCTATTTTAAACATAAAAACCCATCCAATTTATCCAGTTATTCTCTGTTGAGAAGAATTCTGATTTTCTCCAGTTTTCTGCCACTTCAGAATTCTTTATCAGATATTATTGAACACTTTCTAATATACTACCGCTTTTATTTCTGTAAGATATATTTCCCAAAATGGGACCACTGTGTCAAAAAGCTCTTATATTTTGAACTTGAATTGCTGTTTTCAGATAACTTTCCCCAAAGGGCTTAGAAATTTACATTTCCACCAAAAATGCAAAAATGTGCAGAGTTCCCTCAGTCCCTTTGCGTGTGGATGTCATTACCAGCTTCTTTGCCAGTCTGTCTGAAAATGATATGGTGTTGGAAATTTGCACTGTTTGTTCAGGAGCAGCTCATGTACTGCTTGGAGTGGACATCTTTTTTACGCATTCTTGGCGTTCTGGATTTTATTTTTCTGTATTTTGCCTCTTCATGTCTTTTGCATGAGTTTCTGTTGAGTCATTTGTCTTTATCTTAATAGTTTTTTTAGAGGGATATTAGCACTTTGCTGAAATATGTGTTACAACTATCTTTCTAAGTCTATAGATACCTTTTTATGTTTGTTTTTTGCCATATTTTGAAATATTATCTTGTTAAGTTTTTTTGTTTTTTTGCGGTACGCGGGCCTCTCGCCGTCGCGGCCTCTCCCGTTGCGGAGCACAGGCTCCGGACGTGCAGGCTCCACGGCATGTGGGATCTTCTCGGACCGGGGCACGAACCCGTGTCCCCTGCATTGGCAGGCGGACTCTCTACCACTGCGCCACCAGGGAAGCCTGTAAATAGGCTTTTAGTAATATGGTGATGAGGTGTGGGAGGTGAGGAAGTGTTGTATAGTCCTATGATGAGGGCTCAGTCTTTTAGTGAGCTTGTGCCTCTGGAGTTTGAACTTTGCAAGTGTTTCTCTGTGTTTTTATTCCTCCCTTAGGTGGGGCAGGATGGCTAGAATGGGCTGGAGTTGTGTATTCCCCTTCCCACAGGTCAGTTAGGCTCTGATAATACCCAGGCTAGGCTCTGGTTAATAGTTTTCCTGGAAGGCAGGCCTTGTTAAGAACAGAGTACTCTGGAGTATTTAAAAATTATTCCTGGGCTTCCCTGGTGGCGCAGTGGTTGAGAGTCTGCCTGCCGATGCAGGGGACACGAGTTCGTGCCCCGGTCCGGGAAGATCCCACATGCCGCAGAGCGGCTGGGCCCGTGAGCCTTGGCCGCTGAACCTGCGCGTCCGGAGCCTGTGCTCCGCAACGGGAGAGGCCGCGACGGTGAGAGGCCTGCGTACCGCAAAAAAAAAAAAAAAAAAAAAAAAAAAATGCAGTGGGAGACAGGGACCTGGAGGAGAAAAGAAGAATAAAATACCATAACAGACAAGAACCTGAAGTACAAGAAATAATCTCTGTCAGTTCAGGCTGCTATAACAAAATACCACAGACTAGGGGACTTAAACAATAGAAATGTATTGTACACAGTCTGGAGGCTAGAAGTCCAATATCAGGGTTGGGTTCTGGTGAGCGCCCTCTTCCTGGTTTGCTGACGGCTGCCTTCTTGCTGTGTCCTCATGTGGCAGAAACAGAGAGATCATCTCTCTCAGGTCTCTTCTTATAAGGACACTAATAGGTCATGAGGGTCATAATTGCCTCCCAAAGGCCCCACCTCCTAACATCACGATGGACGTTAGGATGTCAACATGTGAATTTGGGGGGATACAAACATTCACTCCATGGCAGGGATCATTGGTATCATGGGAGAGTGAAAATACAGCACATGAGACCCAGTGGGAGAAATAATGTAGAAAACAAAGGGCAGAGGGCTGTGCACATGAAGAGGAAAGTGGTGGGGCAGATGTGGACGACCTGGTTGAGAGATCAGACAATGGATGGGAGGCTGGAACTGTGACAGGGCTTTGGAGGAGGCCTTGTGGTCCAGGGAGAGGGCGAGCTGTGTTGATGGGAGGGTGCTTGTGATCTGGGGGAGGCACAGGAGCCAGCTCCCACCAGGAATGCAAGCGAGGTGGAATTAAGCGTACAGGAAGCAGGGGATTAAAGTCTGAAAGTAGAGAATGAAAATAAAAGCCAATTTTATTTTGTTTTAATTTTATTTATTTTTGGCTGTGTTGGGTCTTCGTTGCTGCGCACGGGCTTTTTCTAGTTGCAGTGAGCGGGGGCTACTCTCCATTGCGGTGCACGGGCTTCTCATTGTAGCAGCTACTCTTGTTGTGGAGCATGGGCTCTAGGTGCGTGGGCTTCAGTAGTTGCAACATGCAGGCTCAGTAGTTGTGGCATATGAGCCCTAGAGTGCATGGGCTTCAGTAGTTGCGGTGCATGGGCTCAGTAGTTGTGGTGCACGGGCTTAGTTGCTCCGTGGCATGTGGGATCTTCCCGGACCCGGGATCGAACCCATGTCCCCTGCATTGGCAGGAGGATTCTTAACCACAGCACCACCAAGGAAGTCCCAAAACCCAATTTCAGCTGTACTTTTTTTTTCCCTCCGGGCACCATATGGAATGCCCTTGAAGGTACACCAGGTGTCAGATCTGTTATGTTGTTTTAACTTTAAAACAAAAAACATGGAAGGGCCACATTCAGCAACCCCTGCCCTCAGCCTGTTGTTCTCGCCTTCCCTGCTACCCTAAATTCAAGCTTCAATTGTAATGCAACCACTGGTGACTGTAACCAGTTGCCTGCCATGCACTGGGCACTGAACTTCCTTGCTGTTACCTCTTCCTTCTCACGACACTCAGTGTCAGAGTTAGGACACAGGCCAGGCCCAAGAGTCCGTGCTGTTTTGCTAACCTATGGGCATCACAGCTACAAACTTCAATTATCTATTTATCCAATAAACAATATGTTTATCCTTATTCAACACTTTCTAGGTGTCTGTGTGCCAGACACTGGACCAACTACTGGTTCCCAATGGAGATTAAGAGACGTGGCCCAGCCCTTCCTGGAGCTTCCAGTACAATGAAGGATAAAGATATTACCACACACACATGCACATACTGCAATTAACGTGAAGCAGAGTAAAGGAAAAAAGTGAGTTCTATGAGAAGATACAGGTGGGACTTAATTTAGGTTCGTTAACCTGGGGAAACCTCTTAGCAAGTGACATAGGACATGAGGATGTGTGTGTGAGTCAATGCAGGAAAATTGCAGGCAAAGGAGGAAGCACGTGTAGAGGATTTGAGGGGAGACGCTGGTGGGGCAGGAGTGTAGTGAGTGAAATGAAGGAAGGAAAATGGTGTGAAGGGAAATCTCAGAGTGGTAGCCGGAGGCCAGATGACCTGTGGTCCTAGGTCGTGGAAAGGAGCTTCTATTTTGATTCCATATCTACGAAGAGTCCACTTTAGAATTTAAGGTGAGGGAAAACATGATCTGATTTCAAACATCATGCAGGTTCCTCTGTGGGGGACAGAATGGTGGGGGCAGGAATAGAGAGCAGAAGTGGGGGTCATCACAGCTGCTCTGTGCCCGGCATTGGGACATGGGGGTGAGGCAGAGGGATGAACCACCAAGAGTATGGGATTCCAGGGTGAGAAGTCCAGGATGGCCCGGCACCCCTGCAGGCTGCACAGGGTGGCCCATCCCACACGCTGCTGTCTCCACCTCTGTCGGCCTCACCATTCTGATCGTAGGCTTGATGCGAGGTTGTAAGTGAAGACTTTTGTTTCTTGATATAACACAGTGATGTAGGCTGAGTGTATTTTTCTATTATTGTTGCCATTTTCTATCTTGTATTCAGGCAGCTCTTCCCAGAAACTGGTTCTCATCATGCCATGAGAACCATCTTCCCATTGCAAACTGTTGACCAAGGGAGCCTTGGCAGTGCTGCCACCACCTCTAGCGTTCAGATCGCCTCCAGAATGTGCTCATGGCTGGCAGGGGCAGTGACTTAATGCAGCAATTGGGTCTCCCCCACTGAAGGGTCCTGCTGACTGTGGTCCTGCATGAGCTGTGTCCTTGAGGGCACATTCACTGAGGAATATGTGTCTTAGAAAGGGGGCTGGGTTCGCATCTTTCCTTTTTTTCTTCTTCCTTTTTTTTTTTTCTGAAGCAAAATCATGGTCTCATATGAGCTTAAGAATATACAAGTAAGGGCATTCAGCATAACAGTTTGTGGTAGAAAGGGAATCTCAAAACCACTACAACTTCAAACCAAATTTCCATGATTGTAAATCTGTACAATAAAAAGGTCATATCCAAATGAAAAACTTTCAAGTCTATGCATAGAAGAGCCTCTATCAGCAAATGAAAATCTGCATTTATTTATTTATTTAGATTTCTAAAGCCTTTCAATGCTTTCATTTTTTTAATGTTTTATTTTAAAATTTTTCTTATTAGAGTACAGTTGATTTATAGTGTTGTGTAAGTTTTAGGTTACAGCGCAGTGATTCAGTCATATATATATTTATATATGTATATACCTCCTTTTTCAGATTCTTTTCTCATATAGGTTATTACAAAACATTGAGTATAGTTCCCTATGCTATACAGTAGGTCCTTGTTTCAGTTTTTTCTGTTGCTTTTCAAATATGATTGTTGGAGAAGGTTCCTGATGACGTAGGACAACATTCTGTTTTCAGGTTTTGCATTTTCTGTTTGAGGTGATGGAGCTGCTGCACCTACCTTTCCCTTCTTTTTTCCTTACTTTATTTCTTTCCTAGTTACACTGTTCAAGCTTTTTTTTTTTTTGAATTATTACGTTTGCTCCAACCTCTTTTTCAAATTGTGCGTGTGCGTGTTTTGACATTTTCAAGGATCTTCTTATGGTAGGCACTATTGTTCAATTCGAGAGTGCAATTCAGGAGGCAGGGACAATATTTGTATTGAGTTTTGAGAGTCCAGAGTAACACAGGCACCATCCAGAAATGAAATGGGTTGTCCTGGACTGGTGTTCGCTGGTCTTTTGAAAACACGGGTACAGAAATGCTATTTCCCAAGCCTGGTGTGGGATCGATTTCCCAGGGGGAGGGTGCAGACAGAGAAGAGAAAGGAGCCCACAATGGAGCCCTGGGCACTGGAAAGTTCATAGGTTGAGAGAGGCAGAGCCAAAAAAGAAAATCCAGGGTTCCTAGCTCAGGGGTGAGGTGTGTGCTAGGACGTTAAAGCGTAGAGTCATCCGTAGAGAGGATGTTTGAAGCCGTGGGGTGAATGGAAAGACTTAGCACAGCAATTAGTTAGACACAGTGACTAACAGCCCCCAGATCTCAGGGACGTCACCTGCAAGGTCTGTGTCACAGGTCTGCCGTGCTGGGAGCCTGCTCCACGTCACCCTCACGCTGATAGAGCCGCGGCCGTCTAGAAGGTCACCAGGCGTGGCAGCAGGAATAAGAGAAGGACTGACAATGAGATACATCCACCCAGAATGACACCTGTCACTTCTCCTCATGTGTCACTGACCAAAGCAACTTATAAGTGCACACGTCACTTCTGGGGTCCAGGGATGCCCTTCTGCTTGGTGGCTGGGAACAGGAGAAACGCGGAGATTAGTGAGCAGGGTCCCTGCCTGCCGCAGCGCAGTTCTGCTCACCAAAGATCTGGCTCAGTTGTCTTCCCATGCAAATATCCAATGAATTGCTCCCGCTGAGAAAAATAAAGTCCCCTCAGCCTGAAGGTCAGGGATTCTGTGTGATTCCAGTCACCTTGTAAGAGCCAGATGCAGCTTCCCTGAGTCTGCAGACCCATGGACTAAAGAGACAAGTTAGCTGACACCACACAGCTACACATGCAACTAAACACACACACACCCCTTCAACCACACAAACATTCACACAGTCACACGACCATACACACAGCACATACACCACACACACACATAAGCATGCACACACATTGAAACACACACACATGCAGCTACTAACACAGTCACACACACTCAACCACAGAACACATACAAAACCACACACACAACTACTAACACAATCATACACCCCTCACACACACAACATATCCACACACACTGAACCACACAACCACACACAGTCACACGACACACACCACACACATAGCCCCCCACACACATACATAACCCACACATACATAACTCACACGCACATGTATAGAACCACACACACACACAAAACCACACTCACACAACTACTAACACAATCATACACCTCTCACACACAAACATATCCACACACACAACCACACAGCTGCACACACAACTATGCACACGCTAAACCACACACAGTCACACACACCACACACAGTCCCCTGACAGCCCCACACGTTCACAACCCCCATACACACAAGCACACACCACACATAGAACCACACATACAATCACATGTACAGACACACACATCACATGTACGGACACACACACAACCACACAGTCGCACACAGAACTACACACACATTCAACACACACATTCAACTTACTCTCAGTTCCTTGAAGCCCTCGCCTGCCCCACCACGGCTCCCAGTACCCATTCCTTTTGTCCTTAGGGCTGCATCAAAGGCATCTTTGTGTGTGTGTGTGATAAACGTGACATTTTAAATCAGGCCTGAAAAGATGCACCACTTAACTGTGTGGGAACACATGGCCATCCAAGTGGAAGCAACTGCCTCGCTCAGTCTCTTACCACTTACAGACGTTAATTCCAGATGCGTTAGCATGGGAGTATTTGGGGGAAATAACTACAAGAACTATTCAAAGGAAATACCAGAGAATAGCATTTACTTGGGGGAAGAGTAGTCTAAGCAAGTCACGAAGCTCACCAAGCTCACAAGCCATACAAGAGATATAGCAAATTTCATTTCATTAAATTTTCAACTTCTGTAGATGAAAGTCATCATAAAAAATGAAAAGACAAACCAATCACGGGAAAGTAATTAAAAGCTGAATATCCATGATCCACAAAGAGTGCCTCAAATCAATAAGAAAATTAAACAGGTAAAATTAATCAGAGCATATACAGAAGAGATTCACAGAAGAAATACAAATGGTCCATATACCAGTGAAAAGTTCATCAGTTCCATGAGTAATCATGGAAATGCAAATTAAGGAGATAAAGAAAAGCAAAAGCAAAGTCTGAGGTACCACGTTTTGTTCACCAGGTTGGCAAATATTTAAAAGAGTAAAGACACTCAGTCTTGGTGTGGGTGCCGGGGGCCAAGCCTTCACGTGGTTAGTGGGTGGTGGTATATAAACGGGGCTGTGATTCATGATGGGTAATTTATCTGTCTAAATATCTATCTAAATGTAACATCTAATTCCATTTTGACCCAGCAAGCCCACTTACAGGAATTTTTCCTCCAGCCGTTTCTGCCCGTGCAGGCAAAGGTAGTTAGACAAGGCCCTGATCCTTGCCTCTTTTCCCACTCGCTCTTGTTCTCCCGCATCCTTTGTCTTCCATTTACCCATCACCCTCCCGACTTCTCCCCCCACGGGCCTGCCTCCCATGGTAGGCTTCACTGTCCTGGTAAGTGCTGAGGTGCTTCTGGGAACCACTGACCACCAACATCTTCCCTGCCCTCTTTCCAACCACTCTGCTGTCAAGGGGCACTGGGATTGGAGTCACAGCTACCAGGACAGTCAGGCGAGGCATCCAGAACTTTCCTTTTTGACAGCCAGTTGAAAGCCCTGGGTCCTGTAAGATGAGGCGTGGACAAGGTCCTGCTGGGGTCCTTTTGCCCGAGCATCCTGCAGCCCCAGTGTTGCCCCCCAGCAGCCTGGCACCAGCAATGCTGGCGGCCCCTGACACGCTCTTGACTGATCTCCTCTGCAGTCAGGAGTGGACCCCAGTACAGGAAGAGTTTTGTTTTTGCCCCACATAATTGATTTTATTTTTACATGATCACATGCAATTTAAGTGATTAAGAAATAATAATAGGGCTTCCCTGGTGGCGCAGTGGTTGAGAGTCCGCCTGCCGATGCAGGGGACACGAGTTCGTGCCCCGGTCTGGGAGGATCCCACATGCCGCGGAGCTGCTGGGCCCGTGAGCCATGGCCACTGGGCCTGCGCGTCCGGAGCCTGTGCTCCGCAATGGGAGAGGCCACAACAGTGAGAGGCCCGCGTACTGCAAAAATAATAGTAATAATAATAATAACCACAAGGAATGACAAGGAACAGGTTCTGAGAAGACTATAATTCTCTGTAACACAGTTTAACTCTCTGGTGTCCTCGTGCTCCCTGGCTGGTGGCAGCCGGGCCAGTTCTGGTCACTCTCCCTGGGCCACAGCTGCCCCCTTTGCAGGCTGCCTTCAAGCCGGCATTCCCACACCTTGTCCCACCATGGCCTTCGGGGCCACCGCTCCGTGCAGACTGTCACTCCGTGCCACGTGGCTGTGCGTTTGCTAAGTTGAAAGTGCATTCATTCAGAAGCAGGTCTGCGTGCCTGCAATTTCCATCCAGGGAGCACTTTGGGGGCCAGCTAGTGGACATCCAGGAGGAGCTGCCCGTGTTCCAGGAAATCCAGGAACATCCTCCAAGAAGCCTTGGATAACAGCCACAGGATACATACTCATTGTGGGGCCCAGGACAGCCCAGATCTTCTCAAAATGGGAGTTATGTCAGCCTCAGAAACGTCACAGCCGTTTCGGGGTTGCTGAAATAGAAGCGACTCGTGGTGTTTTTGGTGCCACCCTCTCCCTGCCCATCAGACTCCACCTCCACATCCTCCCCCGCTTCCTGTCGGGTGGTTCTGGGTGAAGCACTTTCTCCCCTCCCTCTGTTGATCTCAGAGGGACTGCAGGGCATTTTGCAGCCCCATGGCACGTCTGGGCTCAATGCCCAGCATCCGTGCAAGGGACCATGAGGTTTTGCCACAGGCTGAGGCCAGCCTCTGTGCTGGTGGAACTTCCCCTCATCTACCATTTACACATGCGATCCCACCTCTTCTCAGTTATCTATTCATTCACTCAGTCAGCTGGTCAACAGATTTTTGCTTAGCACCTCCTTCAAGTCAGATGCTGTACTAGGAGTGGGGAATCTGATGACAAAGACACAGGTCCTAACCTCAGGGAGCCTTGGCGTCAATGCGGAGGCTGATGGGCAGAGCGTTTGCCTTCAACTCGGGACACGGGCAAGCTGTGTACAGCAGCTGTCACTGGGCTTTGTGACTTCTCAATGGCCTCCGTTAATTTAAGGGAGAATTTTAATTGTATGGGTAGAAAATGGAAACTAAGTAATGATCACAAGGATAGAAAAATCATTAGTTTGTTGGACAGAGTAATTAAGGTCTTTCCCAAATGATGCTGGAGAAAATGAGTTAGGTTTTTTTAATCGATTTCAACTTTTGTTCTTGAAAAATGCTGTAAAAGGCTAACGGTGGCTGAAGACTGTGAGGCAGGAGAGTATGAAAGGGATATTGATGGAACGGGAACACCAGAGTGGAAGGAGCAGCCTGAGGCCACTTACTTTGCGCAGGACAGAATTTGAAGCCTAAAGGCTCCACGTTCTTACAAAACATGCATGTGAAGCAGCATCGCCTTTGACTTTGCCAGAACTTAATGATATTGTTCTAGCACTTTCTCTCCCGTTGTAAAACCATCTCATTTTGTACTGTCATGTTGCATCCTGAGTATCTCAAGAGAACACACAGGCACATACACACACGTGAGCATGCATACGCCACACACACTGATTATATAGAAACAAATAGCGACTTTATTGGATGTGATACAGATGGAACTTACTTTAAAATGTGGGTGAATCACCCGACTCCCTATCTGCAAGTGTCTTGTCAGTAACTTTAAACACTTCCAAAATTCCTTCTCTGTTTTAGAATGTTTAATTAATCTACCATTAATATTATTACCATTTACATTTTTATCAAGCCTTTACAGGGAGCAGATACATTTCTTAATTAGTCTCTGGGTACAAAATGTTTTAGCATTTAAACTTAAAAGCAAAAAAGAACAAATAAGTCTGATTGTTTCTAACCTGATGCTGTTGGATTTCCTTTGCTTAGAGACGAACAATCCATTGACAGTTTTCCAAACTGACTTAAGAGTGAAGAACAGCCTAAGGCCACCAGTTTTTCTTTCTATGCAGAAAACGTGCCATAGATTTTCCATGATAGGATACACTAGACATCCTGAAAACTGCTCCTCTAGAAAGAAGAGCTGAAGAACAAATAAGAAACATCCTTGGAAATATAGAACTCATTGCATTTCAGTGTGATTTTTAAAATATGTATTGTGTACCTGTTTTGTGCCAGGCACTGTGTATTAATGAATAGACAAACAAACTCCATGTCCTCGTGGAAATTACATTTTAATGAGAGCAGTAGACAATAAATACAACATGTATGTGTGCAATATATGTGATCAAGGCTGCAGAGAACAAATAAAGCAGAGAAGGGGGATTTGAAGCAGTGAGGACCCACAGTGAACATTTAGGGAAGGAGGTCTGGGAAGGCTTCACCAAGAGCTGATTGTGAAGATCTGGAGGAGGAGAGGAGGGAGCCGGGAGGCTTGAGTTCGGGATGTCCAGGAAGAGGGGAGATGGGCAAGGCCTGCAGCTTGGCGAGTGCTGGCATTTTCAGGGAACAGCAGGAGGGGATGGGAGGGGAGAGACTGGGGGGACAGTGGGTGGAAGCAGAGGGGATCAGAGGGGAGCGCCATGTCATTCAAAACATTGCCAGGCATGGTAGGACTTTGGCTTTTCCTCTGAGTAAGATGGGATGAGGGTCCTGGGCAGGGGGACTTGATCCAACTTAGGTTTAACAGGATCCCTGTGGCTGCTATGTTGAAACTAGATATGTGTGTTTCGGGGCAGGGAGATTGTCTATCAGGAGGCGGTAAGGAAGGTATTCGAGCTCCATCAGAGCATGTGTCCCTTCTTGCCCACAACACCTTCTCCTGGTGCTAATGCTGGTGTGTTTGCAAGTTTGCTAGCCCTTCCTTCCAGCCATGTCCGTTTCTGTGAAGGTCCTACCCACTGTCACTTCCTGCATCATATCATCCTGTATCATTGCTACTGCATCTCAACAACATGATCTCCTTTTAGACCACAGAATAAAGGTGTTAATACAGACTGCATTATTGAAATAATTAAGCAATATTTAAAAAATTGGTAGGTCAGAATAGTTACCAGTAAACCTTTCTAAGCCTTTTTCTCTGGTTGTTTCTTTGAGTTTCTGACTAAAAAAAAAGATGATTATTTTCATAATTTTTTTTACAATTATGTAACTTCTTTACAAACCAGTATGAACCACAATAATGTAATTGAGTCTCACTCCACCACTAAAACGTAGGCAGTGTCTGTGTCTTAGTGTACCCTCTGTGTGCAACATGCTGCTGAATTAGGAGGGACTCAATATAATTTTGTTGAATGAAAATATCAATAGTTACGTATTCTTCAAGAAAGAGTCACTTTAGATTTTAACAAAAGGGGGAAGTGCTCAGATATAAAGCAGAGGAATGTATTGAATGGTTAGTTCCCTTTTTAATTTTCATTTATTTCTTCAGCATGCTTTTACTGAGTAGCTATTACATGCCCTGAACTTTGCTAGGTCCTGGGGATTCAAAGCAGGCAAGTTCCCAGAACTTAAATTCTCCAGAGAGAGCATACACAGGATGGATGGACAGATGGACAGGTGGATGGATGGATGGATGGATGGGCAATGTTATTACAGATTATGATATGCTACAGAAGAAGTAATTGGTCCTGCAATAAAATGAGGGGGAGGGTAGTTTAGACAGGGGAGTCAAAGAAGTCTTCTCAGCAGGAGTGAAATTGAAGCAGACACTTGCAATAAAGGGAGGAGGAGGGGAAGCGCTGTGAAAGCTCTTCTGACAAAGTCAATCACAAGTGCAAGAAGGGGTGAAGAAATCAACTCGCGTGTTTGGGGATGGATGGGAGGCTCAGCCTGAAGTGCTGACCTAGGAGAGCCTGGAGCCAGGTGAGCCTGCAGAGGTGGGCATGGCCACAAGTTGCAGAACCAAAAGAAACAATGAAGGCTTAAAAGTTTGTGTTTTATTTTAGTGCAGTACTGATAGGATTCAGGCAGAGAAAGCCATGACATAAATTCATCTTTTCAAGTTCTTTCTGGCTGTGTGAAGAAGGGATTGGAGGAAGGGGCCGACTGGTTTGCTGATGTGATTAAAAGCATTCAAACCGAGTGAAACGATCAATAGCATACTAGCAAATGTCCGGCTACATGCCAGTAAGGCTGTTTTTCAAAAACGTGTGCAGACAAAAGTTGGAGAAGCCCTTCGTCAGCCTATTTATTAACTTTACGTAGAGTTCTTTTATGGTCCATAGATCCTTATTGCCCATCCTCTTTATTGAAGTGTAATACACCTACAGAAAAACTCACATCAGAATGAGTTATAATATGCAAATATCGCTTCATAATCACCTCTCAGACCAAATAATAGAGCCTTATCTGCAGCCATTCTGCCCCCTTGTGTTTTTTCCTCACCCTGCTTCCTTTTTCCCATACCCACTCTCTCCACTTTCCTGACCTCTAACCTGTAGATTATTTTTGCTTATTTTTAAACTTCATGTGATGAGTCAAATAGTATGTCTGTTGTGTGTACCACTGGGTCATTCGTTCATACTCTGCTGCTAACATGCTATTTGTCCATGTGTGAATATACACCCATGTACCCATTCTACTATTGTTTATCATTGGGGTTGCTTCTAGTTCTCTATGAGTAATGCTGCTGTGGAAATACCTTCCCTATGTTTTGGTATACATGTATACATCTTCGCTGGAAATATACCAAGATCTGAAATTGCTGGTCATACCGTATATGTATGATATACAGTATGTATATATATTGTATACGAATGATCAGCTTTTGGTAGATCCTGCTGTTGCAGGAGAGGGAGATGTCACATCCTGGGACCTGCAGGAGTCCTTATGACCACCAAGTTCTTGGCTTCACGCAGGAAAGAGTGAGCCAGAGCAAAGGGAAAGCAAGTTGATTTATAGAGACACACACTCCATAGGCAGAATGCAGACTGTCTCAGAAAGTGAGAGCGGCCCCAGGGCATGGGGTTGTAGGTTTTTATGGGTTAAGTAATTTCATAGGCTAACACGTGGGAGGAATATTCTTGCTATTTTGGGGTAGGGTGGGGATTTCCCAGGAGTTGAGCCACTGCCTAGTTTTTGCCTTCTATGGTCCTCCTCGGAACTGTCATGGCTTTAAGGGGGAGTGATTTTTTAGTATTACATTGAAGGTATAATGAGCTAAAGGTCAATGGCTGGACTCTTCTCAAAGACACCTTCGTTTCAGCTGGTTCCAGCCTAGCGCATCCCAACAGCTGCGCCCCTTCTTCATTATCTAGTGTTTGTGTCCTGCCCCTTTTCCTCCTGTCTCACTGCTAAGTAATTTTCCAAAGTTGTTGAACCAATTACACTCTCATCAGCCCCATAGGAGGGCTCCAGTTGCTTCACATCTTCATCAATGGTATTTTCTGTTTTACTAATTTTAGTCACCAGTGGTATCTAATTGCAATTTTAATTTATCTGATAACTAATGAGATTGAGCAAATTGTCATTGATTCTTGGCCATTCACATGTCCTCTTGTAAAGTGTATGTTCAGGTATCTTTTCATTTGTCTATTGCATTTAACTATTTCTTATCAACTTCTTCTGTATATTTTCTGAATACCAGCCCTTTCTTGATTATATGGACTTCAATGATCTTTTCTCTCTGTGTGTAGTTTGCCTTTTTACCCTCTTAATACTGTTTTTGAGCAAAAAGAAGTTCTTAATGTTATGTGTCTGTTTTATCACTTTTTTTTAATAGTTGGTAGTTTGGCATCCTGTTTCAGAAATCTTTGCCCATCCCAAGTTTAGGAAGGTGTCCTATATTACTTTCTAGAAGTTTTATTGTTTTACCCTTTGCATTCAGAAATACTATCAATGTGGACTTGGTTTTTCTGTATGCTGTGAAATAGGGATCAAGATACATGTGCTCATATGGCCATCCCATTGACTCAGCACTTTTCCTGTGGAAACAAATCTCTCAAATACTCTATTATGCCATTTCAGTCAAGTATGACCTCCTTTGTAAAGCCGCCTGTAACAGGATGTCAATATTTAAGTTTAGACACAGGTGTGGAAGTGTGGCAGCTACTGCATCCCAAAGTGAGGCGCTGGGCCAAGGTTCACAAGCTGGGAAGGAAATGAGCTAGAATCACTCCCTTGGTTTTTGGACTTCTCAGGTTGATCAGGGATCCAAGGAAGGAACCAGGTGTGGGAGAAGGGGTTCTGTGATGAGAAGTGTTTGCAAAGGCCATTAGAATGCAGGTGTCAGCCCCTTTGTCTAATGGGGGAATGAGGAAGTGCCTGCCTTTCACTCAAGGCCCTTAGGCTGAAGATCAGTGGGGACACTGGAGAACAAGGTGCCATCTCTTGGTTGGCAGCAGAGTCGACCAGGGTCTGGGCCTCACCTGGGCATCTATGGGGTGAGGAAAGAGATCAACCTACCTTCCTGGAGGCTGTGTTGGTCGCACTGGGCCCTTTTATTGGGACCACTTGGAGGGGCGGAAGCACCCCAACAACAAGAAGCCAGAGATGTACGTCAGATTCCTAAGAAAGCTGAAGTTGCTACACGCTACCATTAGAGCAGGCGTGTGGCAACTTATGTCAAGGAAACTGCAAGTGACCCCATGTTGGGAATCTCCGAGGAACAAATAAAAACGCCCACAAGGGCAAGTGAGCCTTCAACATCTGCCAGGCCTGGGGCACAGGATAGGGTGTGCAGTACCCTCCTTCTGCCTCTAAACAGCAAAAGATGCCAGGCCTGGCCCCTTAACAGCAGTTGGGAGCCCCAACCATGGGCCAGAGGGGAAGGCTGACCTTAAATGCATCCTGAGAGATTAACACCAGGAGAACAGAGGACAGTCCATTTGTGATTCAGGTTGTGTTTGTAAATCAGGGGGTGAGGGGGTAGCCAGTTTCTCACCCAGTGGAAGGAACACCCCTTCTGAGTTCCCCCAACTGAAGATATTTAAAGAGGTCAGACGGAGGTAAGAATTAAGTTGTATTTTGACTATATCCCCCAAGTCGTGCTCATTCAGTTTCCTGGAGTGTTTACCTGGGCAGATAGCTAGCTCCCTAATCAGCACTGCCTGAGGCCAAGGTGCCTGAGTACAGGGCCTGTCACACCTGTGTGGCACGGGCCTCCTGTAAACCCACAAGAGCCTTCAGGGCAGGACCCCACCTTGTGCCCTGGGGCAGAGCTGTGCTCTTTGCTGCACAGTTGCTTGCATTTGTAGGTGCTCAAGCAACCTTTGCCAAAGAAGTGGATAGAGAAACAGTAACCAGCTGCTGAGGGAGGGAGGAAAAATCCTCTTTCAGGCCGCTGTCCTGGTATGTGAATTCCCAGCCACTCACAACTTACCCACAGGGAGAGCCTTAAAGAATGCAAGTGGTGCATCTTAATCGGAGATGACACAAACAAAATGCATTATTTATCCTTTATTTCTAGTTACCTCAAATGTGCATTATGTTCCTGGAACCTCAGTGCAAACCATGGGATCAGCTCTCAAACTTAAAACCAGGGGCATTTTGCATGTTTGCTAGGGAGCAAAATATCTTGCTCTAAGAGGCATTAAGGAGGTAAAGCATTTCTCATTCTTGAGTTTGTTCTTTCCCCTTTTTCAAGACTCTGAAGGTTTTACAGATATCATTGTGCAATTTAGAATTTATTCCCCCTGGAGAGTCAGGTGGCTTCAAGGTGATTTATATCAAGTGAGGTTTAAAGAATTATGGAGAGTGGTGATAAGAATTAAGGTAAGGGGAACAGTATGGAAGTTCCTTTAAAAACTAAAAATAGAGCTACCATATGATCCTGCAATCCAACTCCTGGGCATATGTCCAGAGAAAACTAATTTTAAAAGATACATGCATAGTTCACTGCAGCACTGTTTACAATAGTCAGGACATGGAAGCAACCTAAATGTCTATTGACAGATGAATAGATGAAGAAGATGTGGTATATATATATACATATATATATATATATATATACACACACACACATACATACATACAATGGAATTACTCAGCCATAAAAAAGAATGAAGTAATGCCATTTGCAGCAACATGGATGGACCTAGAGATTATCATACTAAGTGAAATAAGTCAGACAGAGAAAGACAAATATCATATGATATCACTTATATGTGGAATCTAAAATATGACACAGCTGAACTTATCTATGAAACAGAAACTCACAGACATAGAAAACAAATTTATGGTTACCAAAGGGGAAAGGGGGGTGGAGGTAGGGATAAATTAGGAGGTTGGGATTAACATATACACACTACTCCATATAAAATAGGTAACCAACAAGGACCTACTGTATAGCATAGGAAACTATAGTCAATATTTTGTAATAACCTCTAAGGGAAAATAATCTAAAAAGCAGTATATATATATTGGGTGGGCCAAATTTGGTTTTTTCCAGAAGATGGCTCTAGTAGCACTTAGTTGTCTTTAACTTCATTCAAAACAATTTTGTTAGATTACATGTGACAGCTGTCATATCAGCGTGCATTTAAAAAAAATCAAAATTGTTGAATTTTTGTGTAGACATTTTAATATTGAAGATGGAAGGAAAAAGCAGCATTTTCAGCATATTATGCTTTATTATTTCAAGAAAGGTAAAAACACAACTGAAATGCACAAAAAGATTTGTGCAGCATATGGAGAAGGTGCTGTGACTGACCGAACGTGTCAAAAGTGGTTTGTGAAGTTTTGTACTAGAGATTTCTCACTGGACAGTGCTCCACGGTTGGGTAGACCAGTTGATAGTGATCAAATCAAAACAATAATTGAGAACAATCAATGTTATACCACGTGGGAGATAGCCAACATATCCAGATCAAATGTTGAAAATCATTTGCACCAGCTTAGTTATGTGAATCGCTTTAATGTTTGGGTTCCACATAAGTTAGGCGAAAAAAACCTTCTTGACCATATTTCCACATGCAATTCTCTACTGAAACATAATGAAAACGTTTTGGTTTTAAAACAAATTGTGATGGGCGATGAAAAGTTGACACTGTACAATAATGTGTAACGGAAGAGATCATGGGGCAAGCAAAATGAACCACCACCAACCACACCAAAGGCTGGTCTTCATCCAAAGAAGGTGATGTTGTGTATATGGTGGGATTGGAAGGGAGTCCTCTATTATGAGCTCCTTCTGGAAAACCAAACCATTAATTCCAACAAGTACTGCTCCCAGTTAGACCAACTGAAAGCAGCACTCGACAGAAAGCATCCAGGATTAGTCAATAGAAAACCCATAATCTTCCATCAGGATAACACAAGACCACATGTTTCTTTGATGACCTGGCAAAAACTGTTACAGCTTGGCTGGGAAGTTCTGATTCATCCACCTTATTCACCAGCCATTGCACCTTCGGATTTCCATTTATTTCAGTCTTTATAAAATTCTCTTAATGGAAAAAAATTTCAATTCCCTGGAAGACTGTAAAAGGCACCTGGAACAGTTTTTTGCTCAAAAAGATAAAAAGTTTGGGGAAGATGGAATAATGAGGCTGCCTGGAAAATGGGAGAAGGTAGTGGAACAAAAGGGTGAATACGTTGTTCAATAAAGTTCTCGGTGAAAATGAAAAATGTGTCTTTTATTTTTACTTAAAAAACCAAAGGCACTTTTTGGTCCACCCAATTTATATGTATATATAACTGAACTGCTGTGCTGTATACCCAATACTAACAACGATACTATACTATCAACTATAGTTGATATTGTAAGTCAACTATACTTCAATAAAAAATAAAATAAATAAATAAAATAGAAAGAAATAAAGAATTAAGGTAAGGCAAGAGAGAGAGGGAAAGAAAGGAAGGAAAACAATTTTGAGCAGGGATTTAGGACCAGGTGATGTGGTTTAAAGCACAGGGGAAAAAGTGAGATGCTGGGACCCAACATATTATAGCCAGAAGCACTGGCTGCTGCCCTGGGGAGCTGCTCCATGGGAGTGGAGGGAAAGCAATGACATCACTCTGGGCTACACCCTGATGTAGTAACTGAGAGCCTGCCGCCCACTTCACTTCCCCTTTAAGTCCAGGGCCTGCTGGATAATCTGCCTTCTTCATCCTTCACACCTTTTTAGGTTGGAATGCTTCCCATTACTGGTTTGGGAAATCAAGCTTTCATCAGCTCACAAACCAACCAGTTAACAAGGTTTAGCATAAGGCTCATTCCCTCACTGCCCTTTCTCGTTCTGTTTTGGTCACAGTAACACTCCCCTCCTGTGTGTGCCCTTGACTAAACTACGATCAGAATGGGAAGAAACTCAGTGCCCCCAGACTCTGACCTAGACCTCTGTTGACTGGGAAAAAAATGCACAAGCTAAAAGTTGAGAATTATGTTTTATTTGGTGAACAGAACTGAGGACTAAAGCCTGGGAGGCAGCCTCTCGGGTAGCTCTGAGGGATGGCTCTGAAGAGGGAAGGGAGGAGCCAGGACATATAGGAGTTCTTGCAACAAAGACCAGGTGGTCAGAACATCAGAAGATTACTGTTAATTAAAGAAAACCAGACATCTCAAGTTAAGGAATTCAGCGCTTTTCTGTATATGGGAAGATGCCAAGAGTCTGGGCTCACTGAAATCATTCCTTTGATATGCACCTCAGCTCCCTGGGGCCAGTATCCTGTGTTTTCTCACCCTGAGTCCCCTCAGGGTGCACCATCGGGGGTGGCTGCAGTGACTGACTGCTTGATGGCGGGCATCCTGTTTCCATCCTAAGTTCCCTCAGGGCTCACAACCCCGGGGAGGCTGTAATGTGATGGCTTGACGGCTGCAACATCCTCTGTTTCCTGATATGGCAGGCAACATTTTTCCTTTCACACCTCGCTTAACCACCCCTGTTGCTGCGGTGCCCAGGGTCTCTCACCCTGAATGTGGGCTTCATTCCCTGGGACAGGCTGCTGACTTCCTTCGCACTCTGTAAACCAAGCTGGGAGTTGGTTCCATCTCTCTCAGTATTCTAAAGGGTCCCCTTTAACTCAGGATTTGATGAAGCAACCCAAAAGTCTTGTTGTGAAGAATGGAGCCACATGGTATAGAAAGGGAGGTTGAGTATGTGAAGTTTAACAGTCATAACCTCAAGGACAAATGATTGGGTTGGCCAAGAAGTTTGTTCGGGTTTTTCCTAAGATCTTATGGAAAAACCCAAATGAACCTCTTGGCCAATCCAATACTTTAAAATATAGTGAATTAATAGATAATTTGAGGCATAGTAAAGCAACAGATCAGGAGATGACTGCCATTGGAAAGATAGTTTGTGACTCAGAGTTACCTGGAGGAGGGGGCACGCCACACCACAGGGGGCCACAGGGGGAAGCACCAGGAAGTCAGAAGGCAGAGGGAGTGAGGAGAAAATGTGGGCAAGAGCCATTACTGTGGTTTCCATGGGAAGGACCAGGCCAGGCAGGGTAAGCAGGCTTAGGATTGGCTGGTCTGAATAGTTTCAGTAGGTTCGGGGCCCTAGGGTGTGTCCCTAGTTATTGGGTTCCTGGCCCTGGGGTGATTAGGGCAGCAGGGACAGTGGCCTGGAGTGTGAAAGCCCAGCAGAGTCTGTAGCTGGGGATGTGGGCTCTGAATTGGTTTGTTTGTATAGGAAGGGACCTTTTTGAGGATGGGTTCTTTACCATCTCTAGGAATTGGCCCTGGGAGAGGCCGTTTCTCCAGGATCAGCAAGGCCCCAAGTTGCCAGAGCATCAAATATAGGTAATAAAAGATGGTTCATCCACAAATGCAGCTCCTTTGCAGTGCCAGCTCATTTGGGGGTGGTGGGAGTGAAGCCAAATCCAGCCTCTGTACCCCAACACCAAATTAAATCTTGGAGACAGAGTTTTGGGTGGAGTAGAAAATAATAGCTTTATTGCTTTGCCAGGCAAAGGGGGCCACAGAGGGCTAATGCCCTCAAAACTGTGTGTCCTGACCTGGAGGGGGTAGTGAGAAGTTTTATAGTAATGGTTCAAAGAGGGCGTGATCAGCTCATGGACATTCTTCTGATTGGTTGGTGGGGAGATCAACCTTCTGGTTCCAACCAGTCTGGTGTCTATGTGCTTGTGGGCAGCATACAGTTAACTTCCACCTGGTGGGGGTTTCAGTATCTGCAAAACAGCTCAAAGATATTGTTATGTATATCCCTTGAGGGGAAACCAGGACCCTACCCCAAGGCTGCACTATTGTTTCTCGATTGATACTCCCTTGTCTCTGCATCCCCTCCCTTCCCTGATTACCAACTGTAATCTGCCTCTTGGAACTGAGAGAAGGTCATGGAGGCTGAATGAAGCCTATTTCCTGTAATCAAGAAATGGGGGACACAGAAAGGCTTTTGTGCCCAGGAGCCCCACAGGGTCCTGTTTGGTTTCTGGGGAAGTGCAGTACTGACCGGACATGTGGTCCCGTGATCATGGTGACCCCTCCTTCCCAAAGGAGATGGAATCGCTGAGGTGGGGTACCTCTGCCCTGCTGGCTACACCCTTCTGTACTGGAGTGTTGGCCACCCGCTGGCCCTCTCCTGTATGTCACACGTCTCCAGAGGAGCTCCTGGCAGCTTAACCCTGCCTGGCACTGCACTACCATAGGAAACTCACTTAAAAGGCATTGTGGAACCCGTGATTTGGGCACTGAGAACCTCCAAGGACAGCCTGTCCACTCCACCCAGCAGTCCTCCGGAGCAGATGCCATAACTGCAAAGATAGGCTCAAGTTCAAATTTAAGTGCTTCAAGTAGGTACGGCTGACTCTTCCTGTCCCTATTGGTGATGCCCTGGTGCAGGCAGTGCTGAAAGGTTGGTTTGAATCCCTTCCCCTCTCTGTTCAGCAACAGGGAAGGTCCCATGTCTGCACACCTTGACCTTGGTCCCTTTTGGGTGTCCCTCTCTGTGGTCTTCTCTGGATTACACCCACAAACCTCTCTGGGCACAGGGCCTGGGTGTTGCTGTTTAATCATCTTGAGCCCCATTTACATACTGGCTGCAGTAGCAGTGATGGTTCTAAACATAAAAGCCTTTATTTTACTTTTTTATTTTTTCATTAATTAGCTCTAATTGTTGGCTTTTTCAATTTAATTTTTATTTTGTATTGGAGTATAGCTGATTTCCAATGTTGTGTTAGTTTCAGGTATATAGCAAAGTGATTCAGTTATACATATATCCATTGTTTTTTTTGGATTCTTGTCCCATATAGGTTATTACAGAATATTGAATAGAGTTCCCTGTGCTCTACAGTAGGTCCTTGTTAGTTATTTTATGTATAATAGTGTGGCTATGTTAATCCCAAACTCCTAATTTATCCCTCCCCGCCCGCCCCCTTCCCATTTGGTAACCATACATTTGTTTTCTAAGTCTGTGAGTCTGTTTCTGTTTTGTAAATAAGTTCATTTTTGTCATATTTTAGATTCCACGTGTAAGTGATATAGATATTTGTCTTTCTGTGTCTGACTTACTTCACTTAGTATGATAATCTCTAGGTCCATCCATGTTGCTGCAAGTGGCATTATTTCATTCTTCTTAATGGCTGAGCAATATTCCATTGTATATATGTACCACCTCTCCTTTATCCATTCATCTGTCAATGGACATTTAGGTTGCTTCCATGTCTTGGCTATTGTAAATAGTGCCACAGTGAACACTGGGGTGCGTGTATCTTTTCAAATTATGGTTTTCTCCGGATATATGCCTAGGAGTGGGATTGCTGGGTCATATGGTAGCTCTATTTTTAGTTTTTTAAGGAACCTCCATACTGTTCTCCATAGTGGCTGTACTACTTTACATTCCCACCAACAGTGTAGGAGGGTTCCCTTTTCTCCACACCCTCTCTGGCATTTATTGTTTGTAGACTTTTTGATGATGGCCATTCTGACTACTGTGAAGTGTTACCTCATTGTAGCTTTGATTTGCATTTCTCTAATAATTAGCAGTATTGAGCATCTATTCATGTGCTTTTTGGCCATCTGTTCGTCTTCTTTGGAGCCTTTCTTTATATCTAGTCTCTTCAGGGCTTTAGCCCATACTCCAACTGTAATGTTTTTCTTATAGTGTTGAATTATGAGAGTTCTTTATATATTCTAGATATGAGTCTTTTGTCAGGTATGTGGTTTACAAGTATTTTCTCCCAGTATTTTCTCTGTAGCTTGTCATTTTATCTTCTTAACATTAAGGGTCTTTCTCAGACCAAAAAGGTTTAAATTTTGATGAAGTCCAATTTATTGATTTTGCTTTTGATGTTGCCAAGCCCCAGGTCCCAATGATTTTTCTCCTATGTCTTCTAAAGATTTTATAGGTTTGTTTTACATATAAATCTATGCTCCATTGACTTAATTTTTGTATAAAATGTGAAGTTGAGGGATTTTTGCTTATTTTATTGTCTTTTTGCTGATGGATATCCAATTTGCAAACATATCCATTTTTTGAAAAGACTCTCCTTCCTCCATTGAATTACTTTTTCACCTTTATCAAAAGTCAGTTGGCCAGTACTCACTTTGGTAGCACTAAAATTGGAGCGATTCAGAGAAAATTACCATGGGCCCTGTGCAAAGATGACATGCAAATTTGTGAAGTATTTCATATTTTTTTTAATGTTACTGAATTGTAAGCTTAAAAACAGTTAAAATGGCAAATTTGGTTATCATTTTATTATTATTTCATTATTAATTTCATTTTTTCCTTTATTTATTAGTTATTTTATTTTTTTTATTTTAATTACGGGATAAATTAGGAGTTTGGGATTAACATGTGCACACCACTACATATAAAATAGATAACCGACAAGGACCTACTGTATAGCACGGGGAACTATACTCAATATTGTGTAGAATTGGTATTAATTCTTCTTTAAATGTGTGGTAGTAACCTTTAAACTTCTTCAGGAACAAAGTGAGCCTGGAGATTTCTCTTTGGGGAGATTTGAAATTACAAATGAGATTTATTTAATAGTTATAGGAATATTCAAATTATCTCCTTCATTTTGAATAAGTTGTGGTAGCTTGTGCTTTTCAAAGAATTGGTCCATTTCATCTAAGTGACCAAGTTTATGTGTATAGAGTTGTTTTTAATATCCCCTTATTATGCTTTTGGTGTCTGAGAATCTGTAGCAATATTTCATTTCATTCTTGTTATAGGTAATTTATGTCTTCTCTTTTTTGTCAGTCTTGCTAGAGTCTTGCCAATTTTATTGATATTTTCAAAGAACCAGCTTTTTGTTTCATTGATTTCTCTCTATTGTTGTGCTCTTTTCAATTCCATTGACTTCTATTATATTTATTATTTTCTTCCTTTTGCTGGCTGTGGGTTTCTTTTGTTAGTTTCGTAAACCAAGAGCTTAGATTATTAAGTGGAGATTTTTACTCTTTTCTAATGTAAGCATTTAGTGCTGTACATTTCCCTCTCAGCAGTGTGTTAGCTGTGTCTTACAAATTTTGATATGTTGTATTTTAGTGTTCTTTTAATTCATTTTTTTAAAACTACTCTTCAGACTTCCTCTTTGACCCATGGATTATTTACAAGTGTGTTGTTCAGTTTTCCAAGTGTTTGGATATTTTCCTTTTATCTTTCTATTATTGACTTCCAATTTTGATTCCATTGTGATTAGAGAACACCTTCTGTATAAGTTCAATTATTTGAATTTTAGTGGTTTCTCTAGGTGTTGCATTATGTATACATAACTTACCACAGTCTACTAGTGTTGATATTTTACCAGCTTGAATGAAATGTAGATACTTTACCACCATTTAAGTCCCTTTACTGTCTCCTATTTATAATTATTTAAAATATTTCCTCTATATAGAACTTTGAGAAGTACATCAAGCAGTGTTATAATTTTTGCTTTAACTATCAAAAATAATTTAGAAAAGGAGAAGAAAAATTTCATATATCACTCAAACTTTTGTTTTTTCCAATGTTTTTCTCTCCGTTCCTGATGTTCTGAGATTCCTTCTTTTATCATTTCTTCCCATTTTAAGAACTTTCTTAGCCATTCTTTTAAGGTAGGTCTGCTAGTGACAAATTCTCTTAGATTTCCTTCCTCTGATAATGCCCTAATTCTCCCTTCATTCTTGATGGATACATTTGCTGATATAGAATTCTGGGTTCACTGTTCTTTTCTTTCAGCACTTGAAAAATGTTATTCCACTTGCTTCTTGTCTTTATGGTTTCAGATGAGAAATCCATTCACTTGAATTATACTCCCCTATAGGTAAGATGTCATTTCTCTTACTCTGCTTTCAAGGTTTTTTCTTTGTCTTTAATTTTCAGGAATTTGATTATTTTGTGTTTGGCATAGATTTCTTTGGATTTATAATGTTTCAGGTTTGCTCAACTTCTTAAATCTGCAGATTTATGTCTTTTGCCAAATTGGGGAAATGTTCAGACACTATTTCTTCAAATACTTTTTCACCACCAGGTTTTTTTTTTTTTTCTACTCTATCTTGTCCTGGAACTAGAGATTCACCTTGTTAAATTATTTTATTCCATTCTTACAAGCTGGGTGTGCTTGAGAGGAGCCATATTGTTCTAATCCATACCTTGTGTTGTTCTGAGACTGAAGACTTCACTCACTGACCAATACCTTGCAGCAAGTATGAGGGTCACATGTCTTCATCTGAGGTCCTGTTTCATTTGCATGCTTTCTCATTTTAAACCCCATTTCCCCATGTTAATTAGATCAAAGAAGTAAACAAAGGATTTTATAGGGATAACTATATATCCTTTATTTTTGATCAGACTTTTGCTATCACAAGTGATGCTGGGGGCACAGGATGGGGAGAGCCTTTTATATACAGCTTTTTTCTGTACTAGAACTCTTTACTTTTGTAAGATAATATCTTAATAGTGTCATTCAAGGGATGTGTGCATTTTAACGTTTAGCCTATGCTGGCCCATCCTTTTACAATTTACACTCCCACCAGTAATGTGTGAGATGCACATCTTCAGCACCACTGGAAATTAGAGTTTTTTGTTGTTATTGTTTTGCAAATCTCATCAGATTAGTAAACAAAACTATTGTGTTTTGCTTTGCATTGCCTTGATTGCTTGTGAGGTGTGTTAGGTGGTGTCTTCTTTCATACTCTCATCAGCTGTCCCCAATCCCTCTTTTACAAGAATGGCTTTTGCCCATTATCCCCTATGACTGTTGTTCTTTTCTTCCTTCAGTTTTATTGAGATATAATTGACATATAACACTGTATAAGTTTAAGGTGTGCATCATAATGATTTGACTTATATATATTGTGCAATGATTACCACAATTAATTTAGTTAACATTCAGCACCTCACACAGATAAAAATATCACCCTTGTGGTGAGAACCCTTAGGGTCTACTCTCAACAACTTTCAAATATATCATACATTACAACCTCAGTAATTATTTATCTTGTAACCAAAAGTTTGTACCTTCTAACCACCTTTCCCTAATCCTCCCACCCATCACCCCCAACTCCGGAAACCACAAATCTAATCGCTTTTTCTATGAGTTTGGTTGGGTTTCTTTGTTTGTTTGTTTTTTAGATTCTACATATAAGTGAGATCATACAGTATTTGTCTTTCTCCATCTGGGTTATTTCACTTAGCATAATGCCCTCAAGGTCCTAAGGTCCTTCTGTGTTGTCCCAATTGGCAGAATTTCTTTCTTTCTTATGGCTGAATAAAATTCCATTATATATATTGTGAGGATGTGTGTGTGTGTGTGTGTGTGTGTGTGTACACAACTAACAGCTTCTTTGGACACTTAGTTATTTCCATGTCTTGGCTATTGTGTATAATGATGCTGTGAACATGGGGGTGCATATATCTCTTCAGCATAGTGTTTTCATTTCTTTGGGATATATTCCCAGAAGTGGAATTTCTGGGTCATATGGTAGCTCTATTTTTAATTTTTTGAGGAACATCCATACTGCTTTCCATAGTGGCTGCACCAGTTTATAATTATGATTGTTGTTCTTTATCAACTATATAAGCTCTTTGTACATCAGGAAGTCTAATTTTGGGGCTGAGTGTTGGAAATAATCTATCTGACTCTCTTTTACTTTGTGTATATTGTATTTTTATTTTGCCCTAGGAATGCATGCCAAAGGCAACAAGTATGGAAGTATAAATTTTTAATAACGGACTTAAAATCTAACTAACGGAGAAATCTACTATGTGCATAGATGGGGAAACTGTATTTGAAGACATCAGTCCTTTTGATGTTAATATATAAATGCAATATACAGTTTCAATCAGTACCTTAGATTTTTGTTTTAGCTGAGCCCAAACCCATAAATATTGGTAAGAGATGCTTGGAAAAGAATAGTAAGAGGAGAGTTGTGTCATATCCTAAAAGTATTATGTAACTATACTAGTCCAAATAGTATAGTATTGACACAAAATGAAAAATAATAAAAATCACTGAAAGAGATGGGCAATTTTACAAACAGATTGAAGCATAGATGTATTTTAACTCAATGGGAAAAGATGGCATATTTAATAAATATCTTGCCCTAATCGATGTTGTCGGATGAATATAGAATTGGATGCCAAGAATATACCTTATAGAGGAATAAATTTCAGATGGGTTTTAAATCTGAATGTTGGGTAAAAAGTCACATCATACAAATAAATATTAGGAAGGCTATCCAGAAAGGCCATCTTAAGTCAGACAGAAATCCCAGAATGATAAAGAAATAGATTGGCAGATTTGGCTACATGATAAGCCTTTAGCATATTTTCTTTTGGTCTTTTATATCTGCACTTTTACATTCTTGAGGTGATGCTATATATGATTTTCTTGTAACTGTTTTTATTTCCTTGTTGTTTCCCCATGGCATTTAAAACTTCAAAAATTCAATTTCAGTGTCTCAATATTCTATTTTATGCATGTGCTCTCATTTATTTAGAACTTAAAGTTTTTGAACAAAAGTCACAATTCCTTGAAATTATGTTTCAAAACTAGAAAACACATTCTATAACCTCTTGAATTGAAATTTGACATAGAAGACACATGGCATCCAGGGGTGCCAACTCTTAGGATGAGGCATTTGAGTGCCATATGCCAAACTAGGTCCTGTGCTCTCACACTCCTGTGGGAAAACAATGTTTAATGAGTTGTTAGCATCATTTGTTATAAATAAGGAAGAAAATTACTAGGCCCTCTCTCTATACCGTACCTACAGATAAGTAGAAGCTGGAGTACACTATCCCAAGGACCAGGTGCTGATTACAGATATGTGGAAATTAATGTGTGAAATCAACAAGGTATCCAGGAGATTTTCCTCTGATAGTACCCTAAGAATTTTTAGGAGTTTTAAGAGGAAGAATAAAAATTTGATTCTGGGGACTTTGCTGGTGGCGCAGTGTTTAAGAATCTGCCTGCCAGTGCAGAGGACACAAGTTCCATCCCTGGTCCAGGAAGATCCCACATGCCACAGAGGAACTAAGCCCAGGTGCCACAACTACTGAGCCTTTGCTCTAGAGCCCACGAGCTGCAACTACTGAGACCATGTGCCGAAATTGCTGTAGCCCGCACACCTAGAGCCTGTGCTCTGCAACAAGAGAAGCCACCGCAATGAGAAGCCCGCGCACTGCAACAAAGAGTAGCCCCCTGCTCGCTGCAACTAGAGAAAGCCCACACACAGCAACAAAGACCCAATGCAGCCAAAAGTAAATAAAATAAATAAATTTATTTTAAAAATTTGATTCTTCAAAATTATGGCAGTGATGTCCAAGTAACATAATGTTCTGGGACAGATGACCAGAAGGAAGGAGGGCAGCTTGAAGTGGTGTTACTACAGGTGAATGTAGGTTCCTACTTCATTTTCTGTCTGGATAGAGTTTTTGTGGGGAGATGCTAGACATCATACATCTGAATTTTTGCAGTGCACTTAGTAAAGATGTAGCATAATGTAACTAAATTAAATAAAAACACACACAAACAACAAACAAAAACTGCACTCAGGAGATTTGGGTTCAAATCCCTAAACTGTCAACTACCTGTTGTTAATTGTGGAGAAGTCACTTTACCTCTGAGATCAAGTTTTCCATTTGTAAAATGAAGGTGTTGGATTTTAGGTTACTTCTAGGGTCCCTTCAAGCTATAACTCTCTGCTCTTGTAAATGCCTCATGGCAGTCCTATGATAATGATGGAAAAATGTAACCTTGATTTACCATTGCCATGACCAAAGAACACATTTTCTGTTAGTCATTTAGTTAAGCCTAGAAATGGGTCTTTAGTAGTTTGCTGTAAGGCCATGTTTTCCTTCCTGTCTAGCTGTTTCGTAAATGCTATGGAGCAGGGGTGGGCAAACATGCAGAGTTAGGCCAACAAGTGGAACCAAAAGGAGTCCAGATGACTTCTGATAGACAGGAGTTGTGGTGTGCTAAATCTAATCCAATGAAATTCAATACTGATGATAATGGAACAGTAAATTCAGGTTGAAAGATAAAATCAAAGAAACAAAGAACAGCTATTTAACACAAGAGGAGATATGGGGATATATGTATATGTATAGCTGGTTCACTTTGTTATGAAGCAGAAACTAACACACCATTGTAAAGCTATTATACTCTAATAAAGACGTTAAAAAAAAAGAATAACAATTAAAAAAAACAAGTAGAGAAAAGGAAACCCTTTCACTGTTGGTGGTAATGTAAACTGGTTCAGCTTCTATGGAAAACAGTATGGAGGTTCCTCAAAAAACTAAAAATAGAACTACCATATGATCAAGCAATTGCACTCCTGGGTAAATATCCAAAGAAAAAGAAAACTGTAATTTGAAAATATACTGTACATGCACCCCAGTGTTCTTAGCAGCATTGTATACAATATGCAAGATATGGAAGCAACTTAAGTGTCCATCAACAGATGAATGGATAAAGAAGATGCGGGGTGTATGTGTGTGTGTGTGTGTGTGTGTATATATATATATATATATATGTGAATATTACTTATTGTGTGTATACACACACACACACACACACACACACAATGGAATATTACTCAGCCATAAAAAATAATGAAATTCTGCTGTTTGCAACAACTTGGATAGACCTAGAGGGATTATGCTTGGTGAAATAAGTCAGACAGAGAAAGACAAATATTCTTTGTTCTCACTTATATGTAATATAAAAATAAAACAAACAAATGAACATAACAAAACAGAAACAAATATAGAGAACAACCTAGTGTTTACCGGTGGGAGAGGGAAGGGAAGAGGAACAAGATAAGGGTAAGGGATTAAGATATACAGGCTATTATATATAAAATAAATAAGCAACAAGGACATATTGCATAGCATAGGGAAATATAGCCATTGTTTTATAATAACTTCAAATGGAGTATAATCTATAAAAATATTGAATCACTATGTTGTACACCTGAAACTAATATAATATTGTAAATCAGCTATTCAACAAAAATAAAATAAAATAAATCCTTAAAAATTTAAAATAAAAAAATGTTTAAATAAATAAATTTTTTAAGAAGAGCAGTCTCATAACCAGTAGATTCATGCCAATTTCTGAAGTTACAGTAAACAGAATGGGAGAAATGGGTCCCAACTAGTCAAGGCAGTGGGCTTCTCTATCCTGTGGGCCAGATCATGTCTGAAGGGTTCTTGACCTGGGCTTCTCAATCCTGTGGGCCAGATCGTGTCTGAAGGGTTCGTGACCTGAGAAAGGAAGATCTAGAAGGAAGTAATCTCCTGATACCTGGGAGATTATGTTAGAAATGGAAAGGAAAACTACTGCATGTTCTCTTATCCATGATAAAAATCCATTGGGTGTATTTGTGTGGGTATATTTCTGGGCTCTCTATTCTTTTCCATCAGTCTCTATGTCTCTCTCACCATGTATCTGTATGGTAAACCTTAATATTGTGTAGGTTGATTCCTCCCACTTTATTCATCTTTTTCAAAATAGTTTTAACTATTCACATTCCATTGCCTTTCCACATAAGTATTATGATAATCTTACCTATATCTAAAAACTTGCTGCATTTTGACAGGAATTGCACTAAATCTGTATAACAATCTGAAGAGTATTAGCACCTTCATATTAGTGCATTAGTATTAGCATGTTGAGTCTTCCAAGCTATGGACACATTGTGTTTCTTCATTTATTTAGATCTTCGATTTCTTTCATCATTATTTTGTAGTGTTCAAATTACAAGTCCTATACATAAACTAAATATTCATTTTTAAATGAGTAATTATAAATAATATTGTATTTTTAATTTCAGTGTCCACATGTTCATTGATAACCTAGAGAAATACACTAGATTTTTGTATGTTAATTTTGTATCATGGGACCTTGCCTTCTGCACTTCTTTGTTCTAGGAGTTTTTGTAGATTCCTCGAGATTTTCTACATAGAACATCATGTCATCCAGAAGTAGCAGAAGTTTTCTTTCCTTCCTGCCAATATACGCTGTTTATTTCCTTCTCCTACCTGTTAAACTGGCTAGAGCACCTAGCACTGTATTGAATAAGAGTGATGAAAGTAGGTGTCATTGTTTTGTTCCCAATTTAGCAGAAAAGCATTCTGACTTTCACCATTAAGTATGTTAGTTGTAGTTTTTTGTAGATACTCTTTCTTAAATTGAGGAAGTTACCTTGTATTCCTATTTCTCTCAGAATTTTTACCTTGAAGGGGTGTTGAATTTTGTCAAATTTTTTATGCATCACTTTATATGATCATGTAATTTTCCTTCTTAGTCTGTTAATATGGTGGACTGCATTACTTGACTGTCAAATACTGAACCAGCATTGCATCCCTAAAATAAACCCTGCTTGATCATGGTGTATAGTTATTTTTATATATGCTTGATCTGTTGGCTAATATGTTGTTAAGGATTTTTGCATCCAAATTCATGAGAGATTTTGCAGACTCCAGCTTCTCCTTGTATCCTCACATGGCCAAAAGAGAGTGAGAGAGCTCTCTGGGGTCTCTTATAAGGGCACTAATTCCATTCATGAGGGTTCCACCCTTATGACCTAGTCACCTCCCAAAGGCCTCACCTCCTCATAACCTTGGGGGTTAGATTTTCAACATATGATTTGGGGCGGAACGTGAACATTTAGTCCATTGCATTAACCTTGATCATTTGATTGAGTTTGTATCTGCCAAGTGTCTCTAGCATAAAGTTACCATTTGTAATTAATAAACATCTTCCTGGAGACATTTGAGACTACAATGGAGATATCTTCTTTCTCATTATACCTTCAAGTTGGCAAGGTGTGAGGTCTCAGAGGCAACTCTTCAAGCCATCCTGTTACACCACTGCATGAAGTTGGGTAGCCCAGTGATGGTGGTGTCAAGAGAATAAGCAGGGAAAATGGAAGAAGGCCATTCTCTATCAATGTCAGGATTTTATGGTTGCCCAGGTTGGGGAGAAAAGAGGAGAGGTGAGAGACAAAGAAGAAAAGAGAGAAGATAGGAAAGACTAACTCATAGAGAAAGAGAGACACCTAAAGGGCCCATGGAGATGGAGAGGGGGAAGGGAAGGGAGAATCCAGTTTTTAAATCTTGATTGATCTGGTCAACAGGCACGTTTTACAAGGAAGATAAGTTCTCTTGACTTTGAGGTACCAGTGAGGTGTACAGGTGGACATACTTTCAGGGAGTTGTGAATTGAAGGGTAGAAAAGAAAACAAGACAAGAAACTTGGGAGTCATCTGAATGAATCAGTTATCTGAAGGGGAGAGCTGAGCCAGGGACAGATTTGGGAGAACACGCATAGTTTGTTGGAAAAAGGGATTTGAGAGAAACTGAAGTAGAGGGGAGATGAGGAGGGATCAGATCATGAAGGATGATGGTATTGTGTATAAAGAATAGTTCCAGATGGCAGCTGTGTTCTGTTGTGTAAACTAAGGGCTGAAAGGTTAGTGACTTGGTGACTTTTGTGACTCTGGTTTCGGTTGGGTAGTAGGGACAAGATCCAGAGTCGGGTAGGGGAGATGGGAGCGCAGAGAATGGAGGAAGGGATGAAGAAAGCAATGTACAACAATTCTTGTGAGCAGTTCGACAAGGAATTGTGTTTGATAATGTGGCAGAAGGAAAAATAACTGTAATGTCACCTATACTAACAGTGGCAGCCAGACAGCACTCTGTTGCTAAAGAAGACTCGTAAGGCCCCAAACGACAACATTTACGAGTCCACAGGTTATTGCTGAGAAAGGATGTAATACAGCAACAAATATGAAGGTCAGGACTGCTTTGGAGCCAAAGGCTGCCTACCAGGAAGAGGCTCCCTCCAACTGGCCTCCCCTGCAGCGGAGGCCAGATGTAACTCCTCTCTTGGAATAATAGGTGGTTGCAAGGAATGCCTCAAAATGAGGCAGCCGAAATGGAGTCTAAGCTGGGACTTCTTATACCCCGCCAGTCACATAGGCACATTATTGCTACAAGACCAGCTTCAGCATCACAGCCCTCCCTCCACCTCACTGAAACCAGATAAAAACCATCATCTCACTGTTATCCATAAACAATGCTGACAAGCTGGCCCAACCCACCCTGAAATTCACCTTGGAGCCATGGATCCAAAAAATGTACCAATATTCATCACTGCATTAAATACACCTCTTACGTCAGCAAAACCGCTGAGGCTGATTCCAAGACGGCGGAATTAATCCCCATAGCACATCCCCTCTATTAATGTTATCTCATTAAACTCTTACAACCTTATCTGTTTAACAGGTACTATTACTCCTACTTTTAGAAAGGAAAACGTGATGCATAAAAAGAATAAATAAGTTGCCAAGGTAATACAGCAAGGAGGGAGTTGTCTCTATGGGACAGGAGGTCAAATAAAAGATGCCTTTTCAAGAAGAGCCCCCACCCCACCCCCCATTATGTTTGAAACAAGCTGAGGAAAAAACTAGCAGAGAGGAGGAGCTTGAAGGTATTGGGAAGGGAGGGGCAAAGGGATAATTGCAGAAGGTGGGTCTCTTGGGAAACAAAAAAGGATGAGTTCCTGAGACTGCGTGAGAAGAGAGAGGGGATGGAATATGTGGAGGCCAGGCCCAGGGGGTCTGCAGTGGCTAGCTCGGTGGTTCTCCAACCGGAGGGCTTGTGAAAACACCGATAGGCAGCCCCCCTGGGGTTTCTGATTCAGCAGGTTCTGGGTGGAGCCTGAGAACATTAATTTCTAACAGATCTCCAGGTGATGCTGATGAGGTGGTCCAGGCACCCACTTTGGGAACCACTGCTCCGTGCAGGTGGGTCGGGTCATCTGGAAGCAGAGGAGCTGGGGTGGGAGGATGGGGTCCTGAAGGAGGGTCACCTCCTCTGGGACAGCCACAACGGGGAGCCTCACCGCTCTTGCCTGTCTCCCAGCAGAGGTCACGATACCAGGGAAACAACATAAATTAAAGGTATCAAAGGTTGCTAAAGGTCAAGATGTTAGAATAAAAAGTGTTTCCGCTGCCTAGCTTCCATGTGAAAATTTCCCAGTTTAATAAAGAACAGGAGAGTAACCGTTTTCATTCCTGATGTGAAAAAAATTTTCATCTTGAATAAGAAATGTAATTGTCACAGTATAATTTCAACCATTTTGAAATAGAAAATATCCCCGGTGGAGAAGGGAGAGGTTAGGAAAGGAGAACGTTTGGCTGCTATTGTTGGGAGAGAAGCAAAGCCCTCTCTGGAGGAGCAGTAACAGGCCTGTGGGCTTGATTATCACAGAAGGACCTTCAGGCAGGCAAAACACCTCTGGGGCTCCAGGAACATGGGGATGAGCTGACCATGGCCTTCCAACAGCAGGATAAAATATCATTAGCATCTCAGAGCATCTCAAGAAGAGGCACAATGTCAAAGCTTTGACTTGCATTCAGATTCTAGGTGACTTACTGCTGTGTGACCCTGGTCAGGTTACTTAACTCCTCTAGGCCCAGGAGAGGTGGTCATTAAAGTAGGCATGCTAGCCTCTGTGGCACAGAATTATGGTCAAATATAAGGATGGAGCAAATGGACTGTGGCTGGCATGTTGGAGATGCTCAAAAAGTCCCTTTTCTGCTTCAAGGTCAAACAGAAGACTCTTCCATTTCAAGCAGCTCTGTGTCTGATTTTCTCAAAACCTGGTCTGCAGTCACACCTGAGGCCCTAAAATCACAGACCCTGTGGCCACGTAGAGGCACAGGCTGGTCTAGCGGGCTCCTCCCGACAGGGTTGGCCTGGCATTTTCCCTTCGCGGACCCTGTCCTGCTCCCAGATCCAGGCGTGGGGGAAGCAATTAGGGGCTGAAGGGCTCACTTCTAGGCGACAAGAGGCAACAGCTAGGACCCAGAGACCAGCAGGTGTGACATTTGCCTCTGTCTGTGAGTTGCTCTCAGAGGGCCCCGTGTCAGGTTTTCCATGGCAGAGCGGCACTGCATGCCCTGCAGCCTCATGCATGCCCAATTCCAGGTGGCCCTAGATGTGTGTGAGGAGGTAAATGTCTGGCAGGTCAATATTGCCTGGACAGTGACCACTTTTGTACTTCTGTCTGATTCCAACCTGCTTGAGACCCTGGGGTCTCCTTTGCCCACCACCCTTGAGGGGACAGAAGGACCCCCTCTTTTTCCCATGCTGCACCCGTTTTGTTCCTTTTGATAATAAAATGCTTGTAGGTTGCCAATTTCAAACAAACAAACAAAAAACAATGCCCCAGGGATGACAGAGCTGGAAGGGCAGGAACGGAGTGAGTAGCTGGGCACAGCTGGGTGCTTTGCTGTGTGGTCCTGAGCAAGCTGACTGGCCTGGGTTCTGGACCATCGAGTGGAGTGCTGCGATGCTGCAGGGAGCAGAGCTGGGGAACACGGGTGAGTACAGTCTCCCGGCAGCTGCATCAATATCACTGCTTTGACAGCCAGGTTGGTGGAGCAGAGTGGCTTCCACTGGAGTGGGACCCATGTAAAGGTTGCTGACACATCTTGTTAGAGGTTGGAGGGTTTCTTCATTGCCATTCACTGAGCACCTCCTGTACCCTTCCTACAAGGATGAAACTCTGGCTCTGAGTTGAAAAAGCAAGGCTTCGACTTTAGAAAAAAGTAGGGGAAATTTCAAGGTAATAAACAGTGGAAATGTGAAATTGAGATGCACCCACTGGAAATGCTTTAGATTGTTAAAGGAAAGGAAAACTGTCAAGGGCAGATTGCTCAGGGCCAGTTTCGTGAACCTGGTGCAGCGTGAGCAGGGTGTAGGAGTGATTCTGCCGTGCCGAGAGAGTCATTTCAGATCCTACAGAGATGGGTGCCCATGGGTTGTCCTGATGCCTTCCAGCCTGGCAGAGCCCACCAGGAAAGCAGCTGGCATCCTGGATGGAGCCCTAGGCCCAGAGCAAGCCCTCTGGCCTGCATGCAGTGTCCCCGTGTGGTGACCCGGGTCACGGCCCTCCTGGGACACCCACCTAGTGATCGTCGCTGACCCATATATGAGTAAACTGATAAACAGGGTCATTGTAGATTATCCACAGAAAATAGAGAGGGTGAGTCATTGAGGATAAAGGTCGGGCGAATTCTTTATAAAGAGTGGTCCTGGGAGGCCTCTCTGAGGAGGGAACATTAAAGCCAAAGGATGAGGAGAAGCTGCCTTGGGAAACAGGCAGGGCAGAGGGAAGGGGGCCTCTCTGGCATCCTGCTGTCACCTTGAACCACCAGTGGGCCCCAAGGTTGGTGTGAAGTCCACATGGTGAGTGTGCTTAGGCAATTTAAAGTAAGTAGGGGGAAAAAGCTGAAAGAAAAAGTATTATCCATCTCGGAGCTGAGTGTGGGGTTGGCAGGGGGGTCAGGAAGCATGCAGGGCATCGTCTTTGCAGGCACAGTTCACGCTGCTGAGAATTCTCCTCCAGGGTGAAGTGGAAGGAGAGGTCTGTGCCCCCCGCCAGCCCCCTCCTCAGCTGCAGCCGTGAGAATGCCCTGAGGGAACTCATGAACACCTAGTCCAGGTGCACAGAGCAGTCACTCAGTAAATACCACGTCCCTGCCCCTTCTCTTGGGAATTCCTGAGGGTGTAGGTTCCAAGCTCAGCATCTCCTCTCTCTTCTCTGGGCCCCTGAGGCTCAGCAGGGAGCAGGCTGCCCTGCAGGCTTTGCTCTCCCAGCCACTCTCCTGTTTCAAGGCATAGGGTCTTCAGGGAAAATATCCAACCTGCTTATACCCCACCTCCCATGGCTCCTCGCAAAGTAGGTGGTGAGTGAAAGTTTGCTGGTTGAATGATCAGCAAACATTTCTTGCAGGATAAGGGACTTGAAGGGACCCTGGCTTGTGAAGGGCAGAGGGGTGTTAGGATAGGTAGAGGGAAACCCGATGGAAAAACACAGCAGAACTTAGGTGGGAGTGGGAGGCACCAGGGTCTGGGTGGTCTGAGGGAAGAGGCCACCCCCAGGGAGGCCAGAGAGCCCCTGTGTGTGGTGACCTGCCTGGGGCCACCTGGAGTGTATCGGGCAGCCTCTGGGCAGCTGGCAGCCTGGCTACCCTACTGGGTGACCGCAGCTCCTTTTCACCTGCTGTTTGCCAGCAGTCAGGCCTGGGAGCGTGCCTGGTCTTCTTTCATCTTTAGCCCCTCTCTGTGCATATATTTTTACTTTAGAATAATGTCACCTTACAGCTGTGAGTCCCCTTCCGTCCCCGGAGTATTTTCAGAGGGCCCTCCCCATCGGTCTCTACCAGGACCCTTGGGACAGCACAAGCCCATGGTAATAGATGAAGCAGAGTTGAAGTGGCTTCCCAGGGCCTCACCATCACGGTGTCCAAGCCAGCCACATCCTGCCTTTCAAGACAGCAGTACGGGTCTAAAATGGCTATTTGATTTTAGAAACTTGTCTTCCAGGACTAAAGTGCATGCAAAGCATCAACACCCTTCCTTTTGGCTGATAGCCTTTCTCTCCCCTCACTGTGTTCTTGATCTAAACTTGCTTTTAAGTCACTGCAATGTTCTTGCATTTCTCTCTAGAGGAACTTGCATGTTGAAAAGCACTTCAGCCTCCCAAATCTTTACATAATTTATTACAGACATATTTTGTGCTTGCAATATCTTACGGTACAAAAAGAGAATCTCCCTTTTGTTTCCAGAAGTTGTTACAGACTTTTCCTGAATTTAAATTTCTTGAAACTTTAGCCAGGACATGCTGCAAGTTTTGATTCCCTTAGAGAACTGGAAATCAAACTGGGTTCCAGGAGGACTGAGGCCTCCACATTTTTTCTGTGCCTTCCTGAGTGGCAGAAGAACTGACTGGTCAGTGTGTGAATTAAAGCCCGTTTCATAGAAATTCACTTTTCTTTTAAAGCTCTGAGGAAGGCTAAGAAATAAAGCCTGTCCCAATACATGTGGGTGAAGGTTATGTGTGGAGGAGGGCCCTGCGTTTTTACAGCAAGCGAGCCAGGCATCCGAGGAGCACAGGCTCTGGGAGCCCAGGAGATGCTGGGAGGAACAGAGAAGCTTCATGAAGAACAGACATTCAAGCTGGGACGGGAGACCTCCCTCTCCGGGTTCTTGTGGGATTAAAAGAAATCCTGTGATGCATCCAGCCTGGTGCCTTATATGTAGTACGTGCTCAGTAAATAGGAGCTGCAGTGAAAAATCATAATCATCACCTCTGCTAGAGTTTCTATGCCATCCACTAGCATGAAGTGGATGATGAACCTGGGGGATAAATTATTTAAAATTTATTTTATTGAAGTATAGTTGATTTACAATGCTGTGTTAATTTCTACTGTATAGCAGAGTGATTCATTTATATATATATTTTTTTTCTTTCAATCAATTATGGTTTATCACAGGATATTGAATATAGTTCCCTGTGCTATACAGTAGGACCTTATTGTTTATCCATTCTATATATAATACTCAATAGTACTCAGCAGTTTGCCTACGTGATTCTGAAATATTATTGTGGGAGACTTTTTATCCCACCTGGCACTTCAGACAAAGGCACCTCTCTCTGTGGAGGCTTGAGAGCAGAATTGATCAGCCCCATGTGGTCCCGCCTCTGTGGGTCCCTTTCCACCCACCTCCATGCCTGGCACAGGCTTCTGTAGGCTCCAGGACCCAGCGCCAAGGATGCCAGGGCTGTGCCCAGGCTGTCTGCTAGCGGATCTGCCTCTGCAACTCAGTTTAGTGCCTAGTTACTTCCCCTTTTGTCTTGGGCCCAAATGTATTGAGAAACAGATTGGTTGTTTGTCCAGACCACTGGGTGTTTTACACTGACAGGTTCGTGGTCCGAAGCAAGTCAGTAAAATTAAAATTTGGTACAACTAGCCCTCTTCTCTTTCACCTGGCCTTGACATTCCTTCTCTAGGAATCTTAGAAGTGGCTTTGTAAGATTGCTGCGAAATTTGTTGAGATTCTACTGGTTTTAAAGACTAATTACAGACTAATTGATATTGCAGTACTGTCTACTTGTCCAGGAAATATTCTCCCTTTATTGGGTGTCCATTCATGTTTTTCATTGGAGTTCTATAGGTTTTTCAGATGATTCCTATACCTTTGTTATTAGTCTTTTTCATAAGGACCTTTTAGGATTTTTTGCTCTGCATATGACTGTTTTCTTTCCCTGTCTTTTTTTTATTATAAACAATAGCATATGGACAAAGAAAATGTATTGAAAACTATGTGAATGGTTTAAAGAACAAAATACACAGCCATGCACCCATCACACAGGAGGAGCACGATTGTACCCCAGAATTCATGGATGTCCCCCGTCCCCAACCCACAGAGGTCACCCCTGTCTTAAATCACCTATGTTTACACAGATCTCCCTCAACTTATGATGCGGCTACATCCCAATAAACCCATCGTAAATGGAAAATATCCCGAGTCAAAAATGCATGTAAGGGGCTTCCCTGGTGGCACAGTGGTTGAGAGTCCGCCTGCCGATGCAGGGGACACGGGTTCGTGCCCCGGTCCGGGAAGATCCCACATGCTGCAGAGTGGCTGGGCCTGTGAGCCATGGCTGCTGAGCCTGTGTGTCCGGAGCCTGTGCTCTGCAACGGGAGAGGGCCACAACAGTGAGAGGCCTGCGAACCGCAAAAAAAAAAAAATGCATGTAAGGATTTCCCTGGTGGTGCAGTGCTTAAGAATCCGCCTGCCAATACAAGGGACACGGGTTCGAGCCCTGGTCCGGGAAGATCCCACATGCTGCGGAGCAACTAAGCCAATGTGCCACAACTACTGAGCCTGCGCTCTAGAGCCCATGAGCCACAGCTACTGAGCCCATGTGCCACAACTACTGAAGCTTGCATGCCTAGAGCCCATGCTCCACAGCAAGAGAAGCCACCGCAATGAGAAGCCCATGTACTGCAATGAAGAGTAGCCCCCCCACTCACTACAACTAGAGAAAGCCTGTGCACAGCAACAAAGACCCAAAGCAGCCAAAAATAAATAAACAAATAAATAATGCATTTAATACACCTAACCTACCAAAAATCATAGTTTAGCCCAGCTTCCTTGAAACATACGCAAAACACTTATATTAGCCTATAGTTGGGCGAAATCCTCTAACACAAAGCCTATTTTATAATAAAGGGTTGAATATCTCATGTAATCTATTGAATACTGTACTTAAATCAAAAAAACAGAATGGCTGTCTGGGTCCAAGATGGTTGTAAGTATATCGGTTGTTTACCCTTGGGATGGGGTGGTTCACTGCCACTGCCCAGCATCTCGAGAGAGGATTGTACTGCTTATCGCTAGCCTGAGAAAAGATCGAAATTCAAGAGCTACCATATGATCCTGCAATCCCACTCCTGGGTATATATCCAGAGAAAAACGTGGTTCAAAAGGATACATGCACCCCAATGTTCATTGCAGTGCTGTTTACAATAGCCAAGACAAGGAAGCAACCTAAGTGTCCATCAACAGAGGAATGGATAAAGAAGATGTGGTACATATATACAATGGAATATTACTCAGCCATAAAAAAGAATGAAATAATGCCATTTGCAGCAACATGGATGGACCTGGAGATTATCATACTAAGTGAAGTAAGTCAGACAGAGAAAGGCAAAAATCATATGATATCGTTTATATGGGGAATCTAAAAAAAAAGATACAAACTTATTTACAAAACAGACACAGACTCACAGACTTACAGAACGAACTTACAGTTACCCAGGGGAAAGGATGGGGGGAGGGACAGATTGAGAGTTTGGGATTGACATGTACACACTGCTATATTTAAAATGGATAACTAACAAGGACCTACTGTATAGCACAGGGAACTCTTCTCAGTACTCTGTAATAACATAAATGGAAAAAGAATTTGAAAAAGAATAGATACATGTATATGTATAACTGAATCACTCTGTTGTACACCTGAAACTAACACAACATTGTTAATCAACTATACTTCAGTATAAAATCAATTTTTTTTTAATTTTGAAGTATGGTTTCTACTGAATGCATATAAATGTCACACCATCTTAAAGTCGAAAAAATGTAAGTGGAACCATCGTAAGTCCGGGACCGTCTAGCTTGCCCAGCTAAACAGTGCCTGGATCTGCCTGCTGTTTGCACTTTATATAAGTGGATTGTGTGCATCCTTCTGTGGCTTGCTTCTTTCCCTTAATATAGCTTATCTATCCAGCCATGTTGATACTTGTAGCCGTCATGCACTCATTTTCCCTGAAATTCGGATTCCATTCGGCAGTTGATGAGCATCTGGTGGTTTCTGTGCTCATAGGAGCTTGTGTCTGCCCTCTGGTGCATGCGTGTGAGGATCAAAGGATGTGGGAGAGTTCCTGGGATGCAAGTGCATTACATCTAGGTCAGGACGTGCAGTTTGCGCCACAAACAATTGCACAACGTTTGCCTTTGACCAGCATCAAAAGAAAGTTACATTTTCTCCATATTATTGTCCATAAATGGCGTTGTTCATTTAAAATTTTTTCCCAGTCTGATAGGTATAAGCTATTATCTCTATGCGGTCTTATTTTTCATTTATTTTCATAAAAATTAGATTGTCAGAATTTTGTCCGTGTCTATCACTTTTTTGTTCTTGCATTTCTGCAAAATTTCTACTTATTTCGATGGCCCATTTTTCCATTGGGTTGTTTGTCTTTTCTTATTACATCTTAGGAATGCTTTAAATCATCTGAGTACCATTCCTCAATCAGTGATATGTTTGGTAAATATCTCCTCACAGTATGTGGTCTGTCTACTCACTTTCTTAACAGTTTTAATACTTTTCACGCGAAGCAGTTAATAATTTATTTTAGCCATTTTAGTCTTTTTTTTTTTTTTTTTTTTTTTTTTGCAGTACGCGGGCCTCTCACCGTCGCGGCCGCTCCCATTGCGGAGTACAGGCTCCGGACACGCAGGCTCAGCAGCCATGACTCACGGGCCCAGCCGCTCTGCGGCATGTGGGATCTTCCCGGACCGGGGCACGAACCCGTGTCCCCTGCATCGGCAGGCGGACTCTCAACCACTGCGCCACCAGGGAAGCCCAGCTATTTTAGTCTTATTTAAAAAATTCTTCCTCTAAGTCATAAGAAATTTCCTATATTCTCTTCTAGAATTTATGTAGTTTAGCCTTAACTTAGAAATTTATTTTCGGTATGGTGGGGGTCCAATTTCATTATTTCAGTTTGCATAATAACTTGTCTTAGCATTGTATCGTGCAAAGTCTGTTCTTTTCCAACTGATCTGTAAAATCATCTGTCATGTATTAAATGTCCATATATATGTGATCCTTTTTCAGGTTTTCTATTCCGGGCTGCTTCTCTATGTGTCTATCCCTGTACCAATGACACACTGTCTTAACTTCTGTCATTTTGTGATGAGTCTGGTTACCCTGTAGGGCCTTTCTCCACCTCACTCTTTTTCTTCGATGTGCATTGGACTTAGAGCTTCTAAATGCACTTTGGAATTAATTTGCAAGTCATACGCATGTGCACACCCCCCATACCCTCCTACACACATGCCCTTTAAGATATTGAATGTAATTATATTGAACCTATAGAAGTATAATGTTTCCTAATCTATATCTCCACTTATTCAGACATACTTTATCTCCATGAGGTTTCTGTACACTTTTTGTTGCATTCAGTCCTGCATACTTTATATTGATGCTATTATAATTGGCATTTTTTACTTGATTTTCAAATCTTTTTGGTTCATACACACAGAATTGATTTTGTGTATTAATTTTATATCTGAAAGCTTTTATTAACTCTAATGATTTATCAGCAAGATTATTTTCTATGTATAAAGTCATATTATCCACAAATAATGACAGGTTTCTCCTTTCTTTTAAACTTCTCATACCTTTTATTTTAATTAATTAACTTATTTATGTGTCCTTACTGCACTGACTAAGACTTCCAGGAGATTGGTGACCTTCACTGGTGATAGTGTGACCTTATCTTATTCCTGATCTTAAAGGAAAGGCAGTTAGCATTATTCAACATTTCACCATTAAGTGTAATATTGTAGTCGTTTTTTGAACTATATCCTATATTAGGTTAAAGAGCTTCTTTTCTATTCCTACTTTGCTAAGAGATATTTTCTTTTATCATGAATAAATGTTGAATTATATCAGTGTATATCTTTTGAAAAGGTCATCTGATTTTTCTCTTTAATTTATAATGTGGTAAATGTATAAAGTCAAACTAGCCTTACACATTGATTTTATTTTGTTGACTATTAATATTACTTTAAGATTTACAGTTTTAATCTTAGAATAAGATAACTCACTTTGTCCTTTTATTTTTAACCTTTAGTTTTTAATAAAAATCAGTTGATTAATCTAAATAAATACTAACTTACCATTTCTTTTAACTCACCATTGCTATTGTATCTCACCTTCTCCTGTTGGATTTATTTTTCTTTTTATTTGAGTATTTTCTCTGTAAATGTTTTCAGGAGTCTGTGGACAATGAATTTTCTGAGCCTCTGCGTGCCTGCATACATACATCACCTTTTGTCTACATAGTCCTAGGTTCCAAATTTTACTCCCCTCACACCCAGTCTTAAAATATACTTCTTTGAATGCTGTGTGGCCAATGGAACAATCTTTAATTTGATTCTCATTCTTTTGTGTGTTTGTTTATTTTGAAACTATTTTATTGTGGGAAAATATACATAAGATAAAATGTACCATTTTAACCACTTTTAAGTGTCCATTCAGTAGTATTAAGTACATTCACATTGTTGTGCAACCATCACCACCATCCCTTCCTAGAACTTTTTCATCTTACCCCATTGAAACTCTTTATCCATTAAATCCTAACTCACAATTCCTCATCTCCCAGCCCCTGGCAACTTCCATTCTACTTTCTGCCCCTAAGAATTTAACTACTCTGGCTACTTCACATAAGTGGAATCATACAATGTTTGTCCTTTTATTACTAGCTTATTTCACTTATAATGTCCTCAAGGTTCATACATATTGTAACAAGTGTAAGAATTTCCTTCCTTTTTTAAAAAGTTTTTATTGGAGTATAGTTGATTTCCAATGTTGTGTTAGTTTCAGGTGTACAGCAAAGTGAATCAGTTATATGTATACATGTATCCACTCATTTTTAGATTATTTTCCCATATAGACCATTACAGAGTATTGAGTAGAGTTCCCTGTGCTATACAGTAGGTCCTTATTAGTTATCTATTTTATATATAGTAGTGTGTATATGTTAATCCCAATCTTCCAATTTATCCCTCCCCCTCTTTACCTCCTGGTAACCATAAGTTTGTTTTCTACATTTTGGAAGATCTAAATAGACACTTCTCCAAAGAAGACATATAGATGGCTAAAAAGCACATGAAAAGATGCTCAATATCACTAATGATTAGAGAAATGTAAATCAAAACTACAATGAGGTATCACCTCACACTGGTCAGAATGGCCATCACCAAAAAATCTACAAACAATAAATGCTGGAAAGGGTGTGGAGAAAAGGGAACCTTCCTACACTGTTGGTGTTAATGTAAGCTGGTACAGCGCCATGGAGAACAATATGGAGGTTCCTTAAGAAACTAAAAATAGAACTACCATGTGATCCAGCAGTCCCACTCCTAGGTATAGATTCAGAGAAAACATAATTTGAAAAGATACGTGCACCCCAACGTTCATTGCAGCACTATTTACTTTAGCCAGAACATGGAAGCAACCTAAATGTCCATCAACAGAGGAATGGATAAAGAAGATGTGGTTCATATATACAATGGAATATTACTCAGCCATAAAAAAGGAACGAGGGGACTTCTCTGGTGGCACAGTGGATAAGCCGCCGCGCTCCTAATGCAGGGGGCCCAGCTTCAATCCCTGGTCAGGGAACTAGATCCCACATGCATGCCGTAACTAAGAGTTCACATGCCACAGCTAAAGAGCCCATAAGCCTCAACTAAGGAGCCCTGGAGCCACAACTAAGGAGCCCACCTGCGGCAACTAACAGCCAGTGCATCCAAATAAATATTTTAAAAAATGTAATAATGCCATTTGCAGCAACATGGATGGACCTAGAGATTGTCATACTGAGTGAAGTAAGTCAGAGAAAGACAAATATCATATGATAGCGCTTAAATGAATTTCCTTCATTGTATGGATAGACCTTATTTTGTTTATGTGTTCACTCATTGATGGGTACTTGAGTTACTTCCACCTTTTTGCTATTGTGAATAATTCTGCTATCAACAAGGCTGTACAAATATTTGTTCAAGTCTCTGCTTGAACAGATAAACCCAGAAGTAGAATTGCTATATCATATGGTAATTCTTTGTTTACGTTTTTGAGGGACCACTATATTGTTTTCTATAGAGGCTGTACCATTTTACATTCCCACCAGCAATGGAAAAGGGTTCCAATTTCCCTACATCCCTACCAACACTTGTGATTTTCTATTTGTTTGCTTTTTTAATAATCATCCTAATGGCTATGAAGTGGTATCTCATTGTGGTTTCAGTTTGCATTTCTCTAGTGATTACTGATGTTGAGCATCTTTTCATGTGCTTATTGGCCATTTGTATATCTTCTTTGGAGAAATGGCTATTAAAGTTCTTTACCCATTTTTAAACTGGGTTGTTTGGGTTTTCTGTTGAGTTGTAGGAGTTCTTTATATATTCTGGATATTAATCACTTACCAGATATATGATTTGCAAATATTTTCTCCCATCTCATGGGTTGCCTTTTCACTCTGTTGTTGGTATCATTTGATACGAAGGTTTTAATTTTGATGAGGTCCAATTTTTTTATTGCTTGTGCTTTTGGTGACATACCCGAGATATCATTGCCAAATCCAATGTCATGAAGATTTTCCTCTATGTTTTCTTCCAAAAGTTTTATACTTTTAGACCTTACATAAAGGGTTTTTGATCCATTTGAGGTAATTTTTATATATGGTGTAAGGTAAGGGTCCAACTTCATTCTTTTGTATGTGGATATCCAAGTTTTCCCAACCCGGTTAATTGAAAGACTGTCCTTTCCTCATTGAATGGTCTTGACACCCTTGTCAAAAATTACTTGACCATATATGCAAGGGTTTATTTCTGGACTCTCTATTTTATCCCATTGATCTGTCTATATAGCTGTCTTTATGCCCAGACCACACTGTTTTGATGATTATAGCTTCATAGTAAGTTTCAAAATCAGGAAATGCGAGACCTTCAACTTTGTTCTTCTTTATCAAGATTGTTTTGGCTACTGATTCTCATTCTTTTGCATTTAGTGTCTTCCCATGTCTGTTTAAGAATTCAGCTAGGTTTATGAAGATGTGTGATTTATCCATGTGGATGGGAAAGGTGAAAGGAGAAACCAGCTGGGGGTCTGGAGGCTCAGGACCTGCAGGGACAGGATAGGCCATCCCCAGGCTCTGGGCACACCCCCTGACAGGGGCAATCCCTAGATGCAGGTGAGATCCTCAGACTTCACCCAGAACCTAGGTGTTAACATGGAGGAAAGCATCCCTCCCCATGTGGTATAGTCTCCCCATCCCTCCCCATCCCTGTACCCCATGTGGTGTAGTCTCTGTAGGGTGCACAGAGGTGACCCAGCTCCTTCTCCTCACCCATGCAGTCATGGCCCTCCTAGCTCACAAGCATCCTGGGGGTCTGATGCCTGAAAGAAAACCCCACATTGCAGATAAGCAAATGGATCTCAGGCGTCAAGATGCTGTTCATAACACCACCCCATCACCACTGGGGATCACCTTGCACTCACCTGGACTGAGGTATGGTCCACAGGGACCCTCCTGACTCAGGATGCTATCAATAACACTTTGACCCCCCACTGGATCCTGGTGCACCCCACCAGGAATGAGGAGTGGTCATCAGCCTGACCTCTCAAATTCCCTGAGGATCACACCACGATCCTGGCAAGGATGATGAACAGCTTCCTAACTTTGCGATTCCCCGTGGACTGTGCCACCTGAGGTTCTCCTGGGATGTCAGAAGTCGGGGTTCTGTCTGTGAGCGCCTCTGTGCACCTGCCCTGGAATATCAGCATAGCCTGTGAACTTCTCATGGCTCTGACCTCACAGTCACTTCTGTGAGTTGACACCTGCCTGGGATACTTTTCCATTTATCCTGACCTACCTCCCAATGCCTGTATTTATTTAAAAATTAAAGGGTGGGATGGTGTGTGAAGAAGGGAGATTCACTATCAAGACCATTTCAAGTTCAAATTCTATCTTGATTGTGGTGGTGGTTACACAGTTGTACACATTTTGTTAAAATACATGTATTTTATTGTATGTAATTATTTCTCAATAAAGTTAATTAAAAATTTTTAAAAGAGCATTTCAAGTTCATACCAAATATTTTAAATCATTTTAAAATTTGAAATATACAAATTTAAAAATATTTTAAAAATTCTTAAATTTTAAATTCTCACTTTTAATAGAATGTGAATATTCTCTTTTATTCTTGTCTTTTCCAGAGTTCTCAGGGGCTGTGATCTCACGCCATTCACTGGGGCAATAATGGGCCATTTCCAGCAGGGACGATGCCGCGTTGCCCCCGGTGCCTAACTGCCACCCACCTCCAGAGAATCTCAGTGTCTGAAAAGTAAGTCCCGTGTTCATGGGGTCCCTTGGGACCGTGCTGGGGGGCCAAGTGCAGTCAACATCTCCAACAACAGAGCTTGTAGTGGTCCTGGGAACAAATGACCTGAAAATCAGGTTTAAATCCAGGGAGGAATGGTATGTTAATTTATCCACTAAAGTCCATCAAGAGGAAATTGTGAAATGAATTTCGTGTTGCATTAGGATTTGTGTTTAGAATAGTAAACATTACCCTTAAAAAGAATGTGGCTGTGGTGAATGACCAACAGGTGATTTGATTTACACTAATGCAAAATTTATTAAGCAACTTTGTTGCCATCTGTAGCTATCATGATTGATTTTTAAAATATTACGAGTCATTTAAACAAAAGACAAAAGTCTCATCTTAACATATTAATTGCTTTTATTTTTAATGTTCTTTGTTCTTGTCCAAAAATAGAATTTTTATCTAGCTGATATCAGAGCATAGCAATTCTTTTGCCTTATGACTCTTCAAACAAATATCTTCACTTACTATTTTGGCTACTTTTCTTTTGATAAACTTCAGATTTATAGGAAAATGGAAAAATAGTATAGTGAATACATATAATCTTCACTCAGAGTTACCAGATGTTTACCCAAATACACACGTGAACAGATACATACACACATGGAGAGATTGTAAATATGGATTTGTGTGTTATGGATGTGTGTTCAGCTTTTGTCTCTGAATCATGTGAATCATGGGAAAGTAAGTTGCAGACATCATGACATACTTTGTATATATCTCCTAAGTTCATAGATTGTCTTCTTTAAAGGTATACTATGATACCATTATCACTGTGGAAGTCAACACTGATAAAGTAATATTATCTAATATATAGTCCCAATTCAAATACCCCTGGTTGCCCAAAGTACTCTTTATAGCTGTTTTCCATTATCTAGAATTCAATTACATGACATGCACTGAATCTGGTTATGTCTCTTTAAACCTGAACCAAAACTGTTTTTTGTGATGCTGACTTTTTTTTTAAGAATCTAAGCCGTTTGTTTTGTAGAGTATCTCACAGTTGTCTGACTGTTTCCCTCATGCTTAGCTCCAGGTAGACATCTCATGTATTTGCCTCACATCAGTGGTCCCACCACCTCATCGTGACCTGGTATTGGTAGTGAACGGTTCACCTGGCTAAGGTGATTTCTGCCAGAGCTCTCCTTTATGATGTTGCCGTATTTATTCTTTTCTAATTAATAAGTAGTCTGTGGGGTGAGCTTTGAGACCATGGGAATATTCTCTTTCCCAGATAATTTTCACCCAATGGCTTTAGCATCCATTGCTGGTTGTATTATGATTTTTCAGGCCATGGGAATATTCCCTTTCCCAGATAATTTTCACCCAATCGCTCAATCAGTGCATCAGACTCTCTTTCCTGTCACATAGTCCTTCATTTTTCGCTTTTTCCACAGCTGTGAGATATCACACAAGGGAGTATCTGGGTGGTCAAGAGAAGGACTCTGAAATCAGACCATCTAAGGTGTGCCCCTTGTCTCTGTCATACACTGACCCGATGACCTTGGGCAAAGGCTTCACCTCATAAACCCTCAGTGCCCTTGTCGTTAACTCTGGAGACAAGAGTAAGTCCTGCGAGAGGTGTCCGGCAGGTCTGGAGCCATGGTTGGTGCTCACCGGGTATTATTACAGAGGCAGGGAGGATGGCTAAGTGCCCATTGGGTACTGCACCACCCCTGAGATGGTTTGTAAGCCATGAAAGCTGATTAAGACCTTTGGCCAAAAGGCTGATGAACCTGAACAACAGAGCAGAGGATCGCCCTGGTCTGAGCGCTCATAAGTGCTCATAATCGTAAGTCCCTGCGGTTAGGAGGTTGCATAGAGAAGCAAACTCAGCATGGCAGGAAGCATCCACCAGCGAACAATGTCCCAGTGAGGTGCCTCCACCACTGTTCTGGTTACTCCTCACGCTCTCCGTCACACTCCCCTCCTCCCTGCCCCATGCCTGGACCTCCCTGGCCTGCTGTCTGTTTGCGTTTCAGTCACAGGTTACTAATTGGACTTCTTGTCTGAAGGTTATTAGATTTCTTTCTGTTTAGATTAAGTCCCCATGGTTTTATTGAGCTCTCTGGCCATGGAATCTTCCTTGAGAATGTTTTAGAAATTTTACCAAGGAAATAGCTTAGGAATATACATGTGATTTACAAGCTACACATGGACATGGATTAGACTGGGTCTTAAGGAGGGAAAAAAAGATTGCTGTTGGAGAACACTTCTAGCTAGAGTATCTTCAGAATGCTTCCTCTGTACATTTTACTTGTCTTGTTTTCTTCCCTGCAATGCTTTTGTTTTCTTTTTTTTTTGATTAAAGTATAGTTGATTTACACTGTTTTGTTAATTACTGCTGTACAGCAAAGTGATTCAATTATACATATATATACCTTCTTTTTTTATATTCTTTTCCATTATGGTTTGTCACAGGCTGTTGAATATAGTTCCCTGTGCTATACAGTAGGACCTTGTTGTTTACCAGTTCTCTCCCTTGGCACCCTTCCCCACAATTCTTAAAAGCAGACGAGGGCTGCTCTGATAAAGGATGCCTGTGGCTGCGTCCAGTGTGCTTCCTGCTTGTCAGGCTGAGCTTGTGGGATGTCTCTGTGGTGTCACCTCTTCTCCTGCCTCCTGGGGTGATGCCAGCCTGGCTGGCCCATGGTTAGCCAGGGCAAAGGCTAGGTCCTACAGACCCGGGGGTGACACCTCTGTGTGGGGCATGGACCCCAGCCCAAAGCTCCCCTGAAGTCTCCCAACTCCTCCTTCCATTTTCCTCCTTCTTAGCCGTTCACGAGCCGGGGACCCTCTGCCTGTCTCTGTGTCCCCTTGGGATGAGCTCCTTGGGGAAGGGACTAGGGTGCAGGTGTGACATAATTCTTGATGGGATGGGTGAAGCTCATTCGAAAATCAAATCTCTGCTTCTACAGAAACACAGAAGAAATCACTTGGGTTTCTTTGTTTTTTTGAAATATAGTTGATTTACAACGTTGTGTTAGATTCAGGTTACAGCACAGTGATTCACTTATACATATATATATATATATAAATAAATATATTCTTTTTTTACGTTCTCGTCCATTATAGGTTATTACAAGACATTGAATACAGTTCCCTGTGCTATACAGGAGGTCCTTGTTGGTTACTTGAGTTTCATTTGAACACATGGATAGAAATATCAGGGCTGCCTTTTTTCCGTTTCCCAAAGTGCACCCTGGGGAATTTCTGCCCACTTGGAAACCTGAGTTACCTGGTTTTGTGTAAGAGGCACACTCCCAGCCAGTGTGCTTGAGGATGGCACGGAGGCGGCTTGAAGCCAAGGAGAAGCCCCTCTTGGAGAAGCCTCCTCCCAGAGCTTGGCAGGTCCTGGGCCTCGCGGGGGGCCTCCCTGGCAGCCCTGGGCCGGGACCCTGAGTCCCTCTCTTCCCACTCCCTTTTTTCCTCTTCCTCGTCCCTGACAGGAGCTGCGGTGGTTGGGGTGGCAGGGGGAGTCCTCTCCTGCAGCTGCTTGCCTGAGTCCTATAGGAGCTCACGTTTTTCTGGGGCAAGTGTGAGCAGGGCACTGTATTTGTCTGTGTCACACACACCCACACCTCCCCAGGAAGGACAGACCCTGCAACAGCCCCAGGCTAGCTGGCATATCCGGGCCATGAGGAAGGGCGGCGGAGCGGGGGGCCTGAGGTCCACTTGGGGGACCAGGCTCTGCCCACGGGTGCCAAACTGTAGGGCCGTGGGGTGGGGATGCTGTGCTCCACCCATGTGAAGCGTAAGCCTGTGGGATCCGAGGTTCCAGGGTCTCAGGGTCAGGTGTTCACTCCCACTCTCTAGCAGGGTGGCCATGACCCCCAGGCTGCCCGGGGTGCGGGGGGATGGTCAGCAGTGCCTGAGGGGATTGTCCTCCCAGCAAAAAGAAAAAGAATTATTGAAATCAACTGAAACTTGCTCTGACATTTCCTCCAAAGCTGCGATGCTTCTTATTTGGTCTTGATCCAATGCTTCGTGTTTGAGTAAAACTGGTTTCACCATTCTTTCCTCGGGGGAGTTGGACATATATATTTTCTGCTTAAAAATGCCATTTCTTTCTTAACTCAAACAGTTGATCCCATATCTTTAACTTCGTATGCATCCATTTAAGTATAGAAACAACCTTTTAAAAATTATGAGTTCTTTTTTATTTACAAAACAGAAATAGACCCACAGACATAGAAAACAAACTTACAGTTACAACTGGGGAAAGGGGGTGGGGGATAAAATCAGGAGTTTGGGATTAACATATACACACAACTGTATGTAAAATAGATGACAAGGACCTACTGTGTAGCACAGGGAACAATACTCAATATCTTATAATGACCTATATAAGGGGAAAGAATCTGAAAAAGGATATATATATGTATAACTGAATCACCGTGTAAAACAGGAATTGCTATATTGCTATTCTACAAGATAGAACTGTGTATCTATCCTTTCCCAAATACCACGCTGTCTTGACCACAGTAGGTTTATAATGCATTTTTAAATGGGTAGCATGAATCCTCCAACTTCTCTTTTTTCGAAATTTTTTTGGCTAATCTGGTTCCTTCATCTTTCCATATAAGTTTTAGAATCAGCTTGTCCATGTCTACAAAGAATCCTGCTGGGATGTTGAATGGGTTTGCATTAAATTTGTAGATGATTTGAGGGTAATTGACAACTGTATTGTGTTTTACAATCCATGCAAACAGTACATCTCACCATTTATTTTGGCCATGGTTGGTCTCTTTTGTTGTCTGAGTTTTGTGAGCTCCCTACAGTTTTGTTCCTGGAATATGTACTTGCTCTGTTGATCTCCAGGCCTGTAAACATCCTGTTCTATCTTTCTGGCTCTGTCCATACTTCCTCCACCCACACTCACATGAAGACCAGGTCTCTTCCTCTTCAGTTGCAGAATTCTTAGTTCTTCTGTGGTTTGCAGATGAGAGGTAGCTTCCTCAGCCCCCGCTAATTCTCTCCTCCATGCCAACGTAGGTCAGGCTTGTCTCTCTCATAGCACTAAGCACCACATAATGTCACTGCTTCTTTAATTTGTTCCTTTCAGCCACCAGCCTGAATACTCTTTGAAGGCAGAGCCCAGACCTGATTTTGGATTGTATGCCTGGCACACAACACAGAGAAAGGGCTCAGTTAACAGCAGTTGATTATGGAAATGTAGAAATAAAGATATGAAGGGAAATGAAGGGGGAAGATAAACTAACAGTTAATGAGGCGCTAGTCTGTGTCAATCACTGTGCAGGGCAGAGATAGATAAATAGATTGATTGATACAGAAAAATTAGATCGACAGAAAGACAGTAAAACAGATAGACATAAACATGTAGAGAGAGAGAGAAAGATAGAAGAAGGTGGACAGACAGACAGACATTCAGACAGACAAATAAAAGCAGAAAATCAGATGAATACATCGACAGACATATATATGTAGATAGACAAATGGGTTGAAAGACAGACAGACATAGAGACCAGCAGATAGACAGACAGTTACTAGATTAGATAAACAGTCAGATAGACAGATAGTAGTAAGATAGATAGAAAATCAGGAAAAGGGGAGGTAAACTGACAGTGAGAAAGACAGATATTTATATGAATATATAGTGAGATAGATAAACATATAATCAGATAGGTAGCCAAACAGAAAATGAGAGAGATTGAAAGGTAGACAGGTAGGTAGATAGGTGAGTAGGCAGATATGTAGGTAGGTAGAAATAGAGAAGGGAGGAAGGGGTAATATTTTTATTTTAGTTAATCTTAACAAAATTCTAAGGAAGGTGTGGTATATTCCCGCCTGTATAGATGAGGAAGTAGATTCAAGGGGCTTTAGTGACCGTCCAAAGGTCATTCTGGCAGAGAATGGCAGCACCCAGGTCCAATCGGCCCGGCCTTTCTTCTTTGCTTCTCCAGTTCCCATCACTGCCTGACCAGTCTGAGCCTTTCCTTTCTCTTGTTCCCTTCTGCTTGCATACTTGAGCCCACCTGTCATTTCTTGCTTACCTAATTGAATAGTTTCCGTGGAAAACAATGCTTCAAGTAATGTGTATTATATAAGCACAAGGGCAGAGAGCTCAGAAGGCCAGAAAGTAAAAGGAGGGCTGTGCCTCCTTCAGACATTTTCCTACACATGACATTCTTTTTCCCTTCACTACTTTTAATTACTCTATAATACATGGACATTCTCATGTGCCTTAGAGAAATTTTCATATTGACACCTCTGAGGCAGGTCATGTCCTGGTGCCATAGGTGATGCAGCCGTTCCCCTTTGACAATCATTTTGGATATTTCCAGCCGTGCTGCAAGGAACATCCTTATTCACACATCCGTGTGCACTTGAGCAAGGCTGACTCTATGGAAGATACCAAAAGGCAGAAGTACAGAGCTACAGGTTATTCACATTTAAAAAATTATATACTGAACAAAATGCCCTCTACTGACCTCACCATGAGCCCCATATATTCCCCCTAGCGGTGGAAAAAAGGACCCATTTCACCTCACCAGAGCTGATCTTTTCAAACTTAATTTTTTGAGGGGCCATTCTGGTGGGGTAGGGGTTGGGCAGGCATGGTTAATGGTTATCTTATTGTTTAATTTGTATTCCCCTCATTATTACTAAGGTTGCTTATCTTTCCGTATACTGATTTGTCATGTGAGCTTCCTGTAAACTGCACATTTCATAAAATTTGCCAAATTTTTCTTGTTCCGTGTGTCTTTAATTATTCGGATATGTTCATTATCTATTCTGAATGTCAATCCCTTGTTTATTATATATTTTCCAAAATTTTCTCCTGTTCTATCTAATTTTGAAGTTTTTACAGGATTTTTTTGTCATTCAGGAGTTTATTGATTTGGCATTTTTGCTGTTATTCATTTTATCAAATTTTTCTGTGATGGGCTGTTTGTATCTTAAGAAGGCTTTCTGTATGAGTCAGGGTAGGCTAAATACTACGACAAACATTCTTCAAATCCTGGTGCTTTAACAAAGTACAGTTTTATTTTTTGCCATATGTCAGCCCAGTGTGGGTAGCATAGAGAGCTCTCTCTCCCATTCTCTCTCTCTCTGTCTCTCACTCTGTCTCTGTCTCTGTCTCTCTCTCACACACACACACATTTTCCATCCTCTCTCATTGATCTCTGTCTGCCCCTTCCCACACTACTTTAATCAAGTACTTTATGTTTGATGTGTGGTGGAACACACTTCTGCATCCACTTTGAACTTTATCAAAAGCTCTTTGGAATTTCTTGCTTCTTTATTCTTCTAAGTTTTAGAAACTGTCAAATTCCATAAAAATTCTGTTGTGATGGCATTGAATTTATTGTAAGAATTAGAATCTTAAAAATATAGTCTTCCCGTCCATTTATTTTTCTTTCTTTCCTTCAATAAAGATTGTTTTTTGTCCAAAAAATAAGTTTCTCTCATGTTTGTTGTGTGATCCCTAGTTAATTATAGAAATTTTAATGAAATGGATCTTTTTTGTTTTTTACAAAAATGATTAACTGGCTAATGTTAGTATGTAAAAAAGGTATTGATTTTTGTGTGTTGGTCTTGTTCCAGCCATTTAAAATGTTCTCGTTTGTTCTAAGACTTGGTCATGGGTTTGTTCTGAACTTTGATGGCATTGCTTTTAAAGTTTGCATTATTAGGTAGGATCATTGTTATAAGTTTGGAATAGCCTTTAATAAGTAAAGGAAGTTTTCTTCTATTCCTGGTTTGTTTCGAGTTAGTATAATGAAGGATGTGAGCTTTTCAGCATCTTTTGAGATGACCATATGGTTTTTCTTCTGGAAAGTGTTAATATAGCATATTAGCATTTGGCTAATATGTTTGGCTGTTAGTAACAGAGAGACAAAATAATAGGGGATTTAATAAGAGGGGGATTTGCTTCTCTCTCGTGAGTCTGGAGTGAGCATTTCAGGGATGGCAACTCCACAAATCCCCAGGACTGCCTTCCTGCCAACTGAATCTCCCTGTACCCTTACTCCAATATCAAAGACCCTCGATGGGGCTGGGACTCCAGGGCCCTTCTTTGTCTTTTTATGTCTTTTTCTACAGTTGGATTCAGTTGCTAATCTTTTAAGGTTTTCATCTATGTTTATAAATGACATTGGCCTGTGACTTTCTCTTTTCTGTTGCTTCTTTTCTAATTCTGACGTCTGAATCATTTTCTCTTCATGTAGCAACTAGGAATAAGTTCCACTATAAATCACCAAGTATTTGACTTATTTGGCTTGAACAAATAGGTATTCATATGAGAAGAATGATGGGAAGTCCAGAGGGGTAAGGTCTAGGGCCTGGGCAAATGTTCAGTGATACCATCAGGGATGGACTTGTAACTCCACCAACCTTGCACTTTGCGTCTTGTCCTCTGACTTTCTACAATACCTCATAGACCCAAGATGGCGGGTATTCTTGGAGATGGTATTTCCTTGCTTAAGGCAGAAAGCAGGAGGAAAGGCAAGTGGGAAAGGACTATCAGTTAAGCCTGACCCCTTCTATTAGGGAAGCAAAATCTTTCCGATAAACTCAACCCGGTTGACTCCTGTCTCCATCACATAGACCAGAATCGTTCAGTGTGGCTGCATCCAGATTGGTGGATCCCAGCTCAAGGGGGAGAGATTACCAGCAATGGGCTTTGACCCATTTTGATTCATCCCCTGGTACTAGGAATGTTGTCAGTCTCCAAAACTCAAGGGTTCTCCACTGCGACCTGATAAACCAAGACTACCAGCAGTAGGCTGGTACAAAATCTACTAAGAAAATGAATGAGTACCTTTCCATTTCTTTCTACACTCTTGATCCATTTTTCACTCTGTTACCAAATTTTTGTGTCTTTGTTTTCCTAGCACAGCACCTATCCATTCTCTACTCAGAAACTCCCAGCAGTTTCCCACTGGCCTCATGTTAGAGTCCAGATACTCATCCTGACAGCCAGTAGGTCTGACCCTGACCTTTACCTGCAGTCACCATGCCCACAGCTCTCCTACTCATGGTATTCCTGGATCTGGGGACATACAAGTGTGTTTTTGCCTCTTGGCCTGTGCTCATGGTGCTCACCGAGCTTGGAATGTCTTCTTTTCAGCCTTCCTAAATCCTCCTCAAAAACTCATCTTACATTTGGCCTTTTTCATTCTGTCAGGCAGAAGGAACTGCCCCCTTTCTAGTACCCTAATGATTTTGCTTATAAATCATATTATGATATTTATACTAGTCTGAGTTGAATTATGGTTATTTTCGAGTCTACCCATCAGAATGGAGTAGGAACTTGGATTTAATGTTTTTATTTTGTTTGTTCACTCAGCAGATTTATTTAACATCTGATATATTCCAGCTCATGGTGATGTTAATGCAAAAGATAGGAACCCTGCCCTCCAGGACAACGCTCAGAGAGAGAAGGAGGCAAGTAGGTCAGCAGTGGCAGCCCAGGACCTATACACCTGCTTGAAGTGTTCCTCTCCTGTCATGAGGCCATGGAAGGAGCCTGACCCTTTAGGCTTTTTTTTAGACTCTTTTAACTCGATAGCAAGTACATCGTTTCCCAGAAGACCTGAATGAAATGATTGAAATCAATATTAGAAGTATAAACTTGATTAGTGAGTTGTTTGGATCTTTTTAAACACTTGTTGATGCCACGTTAGTCTGGTTCAGACATAGATTTTATGCCTGTGTAACAGCTATATTTGTGAGGCTGGAGAATAAAAGCATAAATCCTTCAAAGCGAGGGAGTCTTGCAAGCATTCCAGTGCTGGAGGCTTGAATTGTGCAGGGAAGCTCTGCTGGAGATTTGCAAGGATGCAGATATGCTCTGACATCCAAGTGCCCTTGGAAGGTGATCATTCCTGGGTGTGGGCGCCTTCCACAGTTGCAGGGATGTCGCTGTCCTCTACAGGTCAGAATAAGTACCACCATGTCTCATGGCCTTAAAAATGTTCTTCCATGTTCAAGTATTATCTTCAAAATTAGTGATTATTATTTCTTGTGGATTCTCTAAGAATTGTCTTGTCTTTAATTTGAGTTCAGTGTGGGAAGCAGCATGGAAAAAGCAGTCTGTAACTCTTCGGGGATCTTGAGCCTTGAATGTGATGACAGCTGTACGTCTGTTCTCATGTTAAGAACTGTTGAAGAATTAGAGATTTCACTTATTAACATGTCATTTCCATGCACACAATAGAAAACCGCAGTAGATCCTACACTCAGTACTATTACCAAAAGTATAAATTTTCGGAGAGACTTTTTTCCATCTTTCCATCCTGGGAGAAAAATCATTAAAAGGTGTGATTGAGTGTCTACTAAGGAAATGTTTTACTTCTGATCATACATCAATGCACATACTGTTTCAAAGGCACCATACATTTGGACATGAGAACATTTGAAGACCCCACACCATTATAAAGGGTTGGTGAATGGCAACCTCAGGTGTAAGTGGGTCTTTGTGGGAATCATTACTCTGCTACTGGGCTCTCTGATCTTCAGTAAAATGGAACAGAGCCACCTGCTTCGCGGAGTTGTTGTCTGAATGAGAGTTAACCCACCCATAAAGCCCTTGGTATACTCAACATCATCCTGGGCCCTTGGCAAATCGTAGTTATTTTCCTCATTTAGCTATAGAGAGGATTTATACCCATGGGAAGAATGTTTATCATTGTCCAACTCCTTTCAAATAAATTTGGAAACTAAGATGAAATGGAATAAATCTGTAGGAAAGTACAGTCTAACGCAACTGAATCCTATAGAAATAGAACGTCTAAACAGGGTAATTTCCATAGAAAAAAAGTAGAGGAAGTTGTAAAGGGTTCCCTCCAAAAGAAGCATCTGTAACAGATTGATTCACAGGGAATATCTGCCAAACATTCAAATATTAGGTGACTCCAATGCTACTTAGGTTATTGCAAGAGAATTGAGAAGGAAGATAAACATCTGATTTTGCTCTGTGTGTAGGATGTTGACTGTGAAACTTGACAAAGATTGCACATAAAAATAAAAAACTAATGCATTAATATCAACATAGGAATTTTAAATAAAAACTAGCAAGCTAAAGAAAAAAACACACAAGAAAAGAAATACCAATGAATGATTAAAGGAGATTTAGTCCAGAAGTATGAGTAAGGTTTACTATTAGAAGTTTATTAATAGATCTTAAGAAAAATATCATGTGAAAATCAACATCCATCCATGATAAAACTATTCAGTAAGGTATATGGGTACTTTCTAAACATATGTACACATGTGTGTATAGCCCAAAAGCCAGCAGCCAGCATCTTACTCAGTGTGGCAATACCACTAAAGTTAGGAGCAAAACAAAGATGCCCATTACCTCTATGAATAGTTAATATTATATTGAATTAGTCAATTTGATCAGGTAAGAGAAAACAGAGGCTTAAGAACTGAAAATTCAGAGTAACAATCTCTATTTGCATATGACGTGATTGTATATCTAGCAAACCAAAAATAAGTGAAAAAAAAGACCCTATGGATAAATTTCTACAAACATTAATTAAGAATTTAGTAAAAGAGCAGGATATAAATTTAACAGCCAGAAGTCAATAGCATTGTTTATAAATATGATAACCAGTTAACACACATAATGGGAGAAAAGATACCTTTTATGGATACCTAGGCATAAATATAACAGGAAAATACAGAAATAGACCCAATTGCATATGCAAACCTACCATATAGCGATGAAGACATCTGAAATCAGAGGGGCTTCCCCACTGATGGGTTTTTTTCTCCTAAGTGGTATTAGAATAGCTGGATAGACAGGGAAAATGATAAAATTGGATCCATTCCTCACTTGATCCACCAAGATCAAGTCCAACTGCATCAGCGCTTTCAATATAAAAAAATAAAACCCTTCAGTTAGTAGCAGGAAACATGAGTGAATTCCTCTATAATCTGGTAATGGGAATTTTTTTTTTCAGATTAAGAGTCAGAATCCAGAAGCATAAACGAAAAGATAGAAAACTATATATAAACTAGTTTTAACAGACACATTTTAGAACAGTTTTAAGTACACAGCAGAGTTGAGCAGAAAGTATGGACAGTTCCCATATAACTCCTGTCCCCACACACGGAGCCTCCACCGCTGTCAGCATCCCACACCAAAGTGATACATGTGTTACAATCAATGAACTTACACTGGTACATCCTCATCAACCAGGGTTCATAATGTACATCAGGGTTCACTCTTGGTGTTGTGCATTTGTTGGTTCGAAACCTTGGGAGTTCTCAGGGAGAAATCCCAAACTGGCCCACGTTCTCATATTTAATGAAACTAACTTACCTAAGGAAAGAAGCAAACAAATAAATGTGTGGAGTGCTTTATAGGAAGTTGGATGGTTCTTTACTCTATTTGGTTATATAAACCTTATCATTTAAGGAGCTTATCATTTAAACTTGACATCAACTTGCGGATTTAATAAGGAACAAAAGCCTAATGCATAATAAAATGTGAGGGAAGTGCATTTTTAGCATTATTTCCATTTTAGCAATATTTCCCAAAGTGTGGAATAGCCCAGCCTGTGGATAAGCCTGGCCCCCAGCCTCCACATGTGACGTGCACAGTCCTCTGTGTGTGTGTGTGTGCGCACGCAAGAGAGATCTGCGTGTTAAGAGGGTGTCTCCGTGGCAATAGCTTTTGTCCTATCTAGTTGGGATCCCTGCGTGTGTAGCGTGACAGAGTTTACACTGTCACAGGGGTTATAGGGTAGCACCGCTGGGACCGAGCACGACTGCGGTTGGTTGGTCAGGAGTCAGGCAGGACGCTGAGGGGAGCCGCACAAGAGACATCCTCGATGTGACAGACAGACCAGAGCACCTGTGAGTGTGCAGGACACCCTCCCAGGACTGTGGCCTCAGGGAATCAGGGGCCTGGGAGGGAGGGAGGGAGCCAGGGGTTGTGACAGGCTAGGCCAGGCTACAGTTGCCCAGACAGAAGGGCATGGGAAGGACCTCTGTGCTCTGGGCTCCCGGGTGACCCTCGCAGGGCTCCCAGCAGAAGAACGGCCACCTCAGTCTCACTGCCTGTTGAGGGGAAGGTAAAAGGCCGAGGACAGCTCTTGTCCCAAGAGGAAGACCAGGACACATCCCTTCAGCGCCACCCAGCTCTCCCTTCTCAAACCTCCATCACCTCACACACAGAGAAGAATCATGCAAATACCTTCTCAATAGATAACCAGCAAGGACCTACTGTGTAGAACAGGGAACTAAACTCAATATCTTATAATAACCTATAAGGGAAAAGAATCTGGAAAAGAATATATATATGTATATATTTATATATATGTAAAACTGAATCACTTTGCTATACACACGTTGTGTGAAACTAACACAAGGTTGTAAATCAACTATACTTCAATTTAAAAAAATAAATAAAATCATTTATTAAAATATATAACATATATTTTTAAAGAGCACATAAATTATTTTTTAAAATACCTACTCAAGGATAAAGAGCGTGTCCCCCAAAATGTTTTTAGGAAAATGCCTAGCCAGGGGCCTGGTCCTCAGGACATGGTTAGTGACTCTTCTGATTCTCAGAGAGTTGCCCCCATGCTGGTGGTTTGTGACTAGAGCCAAGGGTACAGCCCCCTTGTAGGCACATAGGTGGCCCTCGGGAAGGGAGCTGGCAGCTGGCGGCCCCCCACCATGGATGGCCTCAAGGGAACAATGCTGTGTTCACTGTACCTGCTGCATAAGCCACAGAGACACCCCCGCCCACGTGGAGTCGTCCTCACAGGGCGGCCGGGAGCAGGAGAAGGGCAAGTTCATGGCTATGTAGAAATGGAAGGAAGGACTCTCGGGTTCATTTTTTATCAATTTTCACATAACAACCAGAAACTTCTGCTCTTCTCTCTTTTTTGAGACATTCAAACCACAGGATGTTACAACAGAAAGTGTCCTTAGCTCACTTAACCAAAGCGCTGTATTTTGCAGGGAAGGGGCCGGAGGCTCCAGGATGAGCTTGGATGGTGGGTGCAGAAGCAACTCCCCTGACCCCCCTGCCTGGGCTCCCCACAGAGTCCCACTGTGCATTTCCAGGCCTCCACATCCATCTGCCCTGGACTCAGGGACTGGGGCACAGCCAGGAAGGAGGGTGCCTGTCATCCTGCCTGTGTCTGAACAGTGATACTCAGCAAGGTAGGGGCACACCGTGCCTCTGGTGCTCTCGGGAACGAGCACCTGCCTGTCTGCATCCATGCCTACACGTAATCAATTAGCAAACCTGCTGGTATTTCCAGCGGGACTGGGCGAGAGCAGTGAGAACACATGCATCCCCTCTATCATCCAGGCTAGCTCTTCAGTGCTTCCAGAGGCAGCAATTCGGTTCCTCAGTGGAGACCTGGGCAGGAGAGTGTTGTCCTTATCATCCCCAGTTGGAGAATAGCTCACTTTTACTGAGCATGTGCTGTGGGCCGGTGTGTTTCATGCACTAACTCCTTCAAACTTTAGATCGGCTAAGAGGTACTATTATGATTTTAATCCACCAATGAGTAAACTTAAACAGTGTACCTGAGGCCACACAGGCAGTGGTGGTGGAGCCACTTTGGCACCGAGAGACTGATTCCAGGGCCAAGCCCCATCCCCAGACTGCACTGCGTCTCCTAAGGCAAAGCCACAGCGGGAACAGCTTGACACACCCCTGTCCCCAGGGCAGGAGGCAAGACCCTCAGAGAAGTTCTGTCCAAGGGCCAAGATATAGAGCTGGGATATGGCCACCCAGGCCCTCACAGGGCTAGAATGGGCCCGGGTGCCTTGGCCATGCAAGGCAGGTCGAGGGGCCTAGCAGTGCTCTCTGGAGGGCTGGCATGGGGCAGTGGGGGTGAGGACGGCCAAGGTGGCCGGGAGCCCGTGTCCCCACTGGCCTGGCTCCTCCTGTGTCATCACAGCGCGTGAATGTGTGGCCTCAGTGGCATTAGGTTTAAGAAATAAGTCTTCAAGGGGACGTGCACATTAGCCTCTTGCGCGCAAATGTTTGTACTTGAATGTGGTGAAAAGGTCATTTGAAGCCCACCCTTTAATTTCTGTCTGTGTGGAGGACAAGGCACAGAGGAGGAGGTGTGGGCATGAATCTGCATTGCAGCGTTGGTGAAAGCCGGTCTTGGTCCCAGGTTGGCAACCTGGTGTAAGTGTAGAAATGATTTAGGTTGAGTTATGCGCAACAGCCAAAAGTTGGAAACAACCAAGGGTCCAGCTACAGATGAATGACTAAACAAGGTGTGATCCATCCATATGGTGGATTATTATTCAGCCTTGTTGTGGCCTGCATTCTGTGACCTCCCAAAATTCATATTTTGAAGCCCTAACCCCCAATGTGATAGTATTAGGAGGTGGGGCCTGCAGGAGGTGATAGGGCTTAGGCGAAGTCATGAGGATGGAGCCCCCATGATACAGTTAGTGCCCTTTTGAGAAGATACCAGAGCTCTTGCTCACTCTGCCACGTGAGGACCCAGGGAGAAGGTGGCATCTACAAGCCAGGATGTGGGCTCCCACCAGACACCGGAGCTGCTGGCACCTTGATCTTGGACTTGCCAGCCTCCAGAACTGTGAGAAATCAATGTCCCTTGTTTGAGCCATCCGATCTGTGGCATTTTGTGACAGCATCCTGAACTAAGATGAGCCTTAAAAAGGAAAGAAATCCCAACACCTATTACAACACAGATGCACCTTGAAGACACCATGCCAAGCAAAATAAACCAGTCACCGAAGGACGGATATTATGTGATTTACTGATAGGAGGCTCCTGAAGCCGTCAAATTCAGAAACAGAAAGTAGAGTGGTGGTTTCCAGGGGCTGGGGGAGGGGGGAAATGGGAGTTATTGTTTAATGTGGACAGAGTTTCTGTTGGGGAAGATGAAAAAGTTCTGAAGATGATGGTGGTGACGATGATGCACAATAATGCAGAATGTACTTAATACCACTGAACTGCACACTTCAAATGGTTAAAATGGTCAACTTCATGTTATGTATGTGTTACAACAATAAAAACATGCAAGATTCAATGTATTGATGGGGTGCTTACTATTAAGGTTGAAAACAGCTCTGTAATGGGAAAGGGATCCTCACTGAAATATAAGTACTTGCTACAAGGAAGAAATTTGAGACACCACCCCCCTTGCAGAAGCCCCCAGACGTGGGAGGTGATGGCCACCCAGTAAGTAGGTGCCTGTAGGGCCCAGGAAGGCAGCGGGCTTGATGCAGGCAGTCAGCCGAGCCCCAGGTGCACCTCCTGTGACACGAAGCAAAGCCTCAGCCTCTGGCTGACTGTCAGGAGAGTAACATGCTCTTATCTTCTGCTTTGTCCCCCAGGTGGCAGTGACCAAAGAAGAGGCTCTCCTGGCCGAGGCCCCAGTACATGGAGAGAAGGAAGACAGCAATCTTCTAATTGGAGCCATATACATTAGGTCAAAGCATTTTCTTATTTTCGAGCCACACCAACTCAAAAATCACACCCCAGTCAGAGCCATGTGCAAGCTGGTGTAGTAACAGTGAATGTCTCTGAGGTCACAGGCCCCACTGTCTCGTCCCTCCATCCTGGCACCTTCGATGAGCTTATTTCTCCAACTCTTACAAATGCTCAGGTGGGCTCAGAGAAGTTACACAGCATGACACAGCTCATCACAGGGGCAGAGCTGGGGCTGAGTTTAGGCCAGCATTTCTGGCTCTAAAGCAGCAGCAGTCGGCACAGACCTAGCCCTCTGAGCAGGGCCCATCCAAGTGCTTATCTTGAAAAAGGAACGGGACACTCATCAATAGCATGGGATTTAAACTCACCCCACGACATGTAAAGTTAATTACATATTCATTAGGATAACATTTTCCATCATCTTTACTCAGCAAACTTTCTGTGAAGGTCCAAATAGTAAATATGTTTAGTTTTTTAATTTTAATTTGATCTGTTTATTTTATTTATTTATTTATGGCCGCACTGCATGGCATGCTGGATCTTAGTTTCCCGACCAAGGATCAAACCCATGCCCTCTGCAGTGGAAGCGCAGATTCTTAACCACTGGACCTCCAGGGAAGTCCAGTATGTTTGGTTTTGTGGGCCTTGTGGTCTTCTCTGTTTTAACTGCTCGACTCAGCCACGTGCACAAGCGACCACAGACAGTACAACGAGTGGGCGTGGCTGGTTCCAATACAACTTTATTCACAAAGTCAAGTGGTGGACCAACCCCTTATTGAAGGAGACAGAGGGTGCATTTGTGCTTTGTCAGGCATGTCTGTATTACCACTGGTGGCCCTGGTTCACTGGTGGGAGTCACCCTCACATGCTGTGTGCTGGTTGGTTTTCCCCAGCAGCCGGCTGGCACCGTCGGCCTGTGGTCAAGCTGCAGGGCACTGTTTTATCCCCCTACCTGGGATTATTCTGCCTAGGAAATCTGAGAGCTTTATGAATTTTGTTGGATTGTTGTTGTGAGAATGACAACTCTTGGAAAGTTGGCGAACGGTTTGTCCTCTTCAGCAAGTGTAGTATTTCTGTCGACTCTGGATTGATGTGGAATCTTTCCTGAGAGCCAAGTGAGGGGGAGGGCTGAGGTGGGCACAGGGATGGGTCAGTGATAAAGGCGTAGGTGGGATATAGTGGCAACACAATTACATTTGTGGAAGTGTTACACGTCTGCATAACTTGGAAGGGGATTAGAAATCTAGCGACTCCAAATGAATCTTAAGATCCGGTGTTTAATTTTTCTAGACCAACCTTTTCAATCGATAGTCACTGAAATAGACAGAACGCAAAGTAGGAAGCACTGAGCTGGGAATGCCCCCTCTCTCCTGTGGCAGCTACAAAGGGAAGACATTTGAGTCTGACTTTTATTATTTATTGTCACACATCAGGCAATCAGGCAATGTCCCACATTGGCTCAAACATATGGCGCAGCAAGCAGAACTGGTTTCTTCTCTCCATCATGTTTGCCTCTCTGTTCTCTCCTGCAGATGGATGGTTTCTAGCCTGCTTCCAAACCCCACCTCAGCTGAGTGTTGGGCGGCCCTTCTACACGATCCTATGACTCTTGATATGGACGCAGTCCTGTCAGACTTTGTTCGGTCCACGGGGGCAGAACCTGGTCTGGCCAGAGACCTGCTGGAAGGTAGGCCTCCTCCAGCCCACCCCCCAACCCAGTGACAAAAGATAAGAAGGTTTCTCTTACCTGACGAGGGGGGTACTTAGACTCCTAAAAAAGCAAAAGAAGGTGTGGATGATGAAATCACTTTTGTTATTCTTGTCTTTCTTTGGGGAATGGAATAGATCACCCAACTCTCTACAGTAAAAGAGCAGAAGGCATTAGCTAAGCTTTGCTTTGCATTAAAGCTTACACATACCGAGTCAAAATCTACCAATACCTATTTTTTAAAGAAAAGATATTTAGTAAAGCAGAAATTAGAGAACATTCAAAAAAACACTTTTATTGGAGACCGTAGCTTCTTATCTTTGTCTTAGCTGAGACAAAAATAATTTAGGCCAAAGTTTTTGGTGAAAAAACAACTAACAGCCAATAAAATAGTTGAAAATAATTCACAAGCAAGAAGGCAAATTCATCCTCAAGCTTTTAGAGTAGGTATCATTCACTACATGAAAAATGTGCATAGTCCATGTTTAGAATGTTTTGAGATAGTTATTCAGCTATAATCATAATGAAATAAAAAGTAATGTTTAGTTTCAGTCTCTAAAATGGATTTACTTTGTGTATTTTTGAAATTTCTTTTTTCGTGGTGGGGTGAAGGGAAGAAGTGGGAAGAACCAATGACAGCTTCTTAGGAGAGTCCTGTGTGTGAAAGGGGAAAATTTTTAAACAATTAATCTTTGCTTCATATGTATAAATTCCTACTTGTGAAATTAGCAAATACTTGGTCAAGTCGTGTTAAGTCACAATGATTCCTTCATTCACTTAGGGAAAAATATGAATTACTGTAGATTTGTATGACTGGAGGTAACTATTCAATCCTATTGAAAATTAGCCGCTTATTGGGGGTTTCTGATTAAATGGCAGTAGTTTTTAAATTTCCCTGAACCTCCCAGAATTTCAAACAAACTCGAGGTTTACAATAAAATATGCTTAGAGAATATCTGTGATATATGTGAATCAAAGTGCTGTTCCAGTGTCTCCCTGATAGCTTTCACTGCTTTTCTTAATTCCAGTGAGCAGTCATATGGAGAAGTAGGTTTACAGTGAGATTGGCAACAAGGGCTGGGGTCAAGTCCAGACTCAACATTTACTGGCTACGAGATGCAGAGCAAATTATTTCATTTCCCTTAAGCCTCAGTTTTTGTTTTCTATACAGTGAGCCTAACCCACTTTCCAGGGCGATCGTAAACATTAGGAGTTGTGATGTAAATGCCCAGGTGGAGTGAGCAGCGTGTAGAGATGCTCAGACAGTAGCAGAAGATCTTGTCCGTGGTTGCCCTCTTTGCAACTGGTACTGACCTCGCTGCTGAGACCTGGTTAGGCTTCAATTGGAAGCAAGAGTTGTCAACTCTTTTCTTTTTTCTTTAATTTTATTTTTTAAGGGAAAATACAGGAAAATGACTTTTTGTGTACAGTTCTAAGAATTCGAGCATGTGTATAGATTTGTGTTATTATGACGCTCTCAGAACACAGAACTGTCGCATCACCCCCAAGTACCCCTCCTGCTCTCTTTAACGCTGTGCCTTCCCCAACCCTGGGCACTGGCAACCCCTGCTCTGTTTTTTTATCACTTTGGCTTTGTCTCTTTCGAGAACTTTATATACATGGAGTCACGCAGAACCTAATCTTTTAAACGGGCTTCCTTTCACTCAGCATAATTATTTTGAGATTCATTTGAGCTGTTGTGCGTATCCATAGTTTGTTCCTTTGTTCTACTGAGTGGTACCCATTGTAGAGATGGACCATGGACTGTTTAGCCATTCACCTGTAGGGAGCATTCAGTTGTTTCCAGTTTTTACAGTTAGACTAGAACTGCGATACACTTGAGAACAGGGGTTTTGTGAACACAGTTTTAATTTTTCTAGGGTAAACACAGGGGAGGGGTTGCTGGTTCACATGGTAAGTATATGTTTAACTTTAAAAGAAGTTGCCAGACTGTTTTCCAGAGTACAATACCGTTTTGCATTTCCACCAGAAACGTGTGAGAGTGCCAGCTGCCCCACATCCTCACCAGCTCTTGGCTTTTTTAAAAAAAAATTTAGCCATTGCAGTAGGTTTAGAATGGTATTTCCTCATCATTTTCATTATCATTTCCCTAGTGACTAATGATGCTGAGTTTTTTTCATGTTATAATTTTTCATCTATGTATTTTCCCTGGCAAAATATCTGTTCAAGCCTTTTTCCTATTTCTCAGCAAAATTAGGTTGCTATTTTTTTTATAGTTGAGTTTTGAGAGTTCATTATATATTCTGAGTATAAATCCTTTGTCAGATACTTGATTTGCAAATATTTTCTCCCAGTCTGTGCTTGACTTTTCACTCTCTTAGCAGTGCCCTTGGCAGAGCAGAAGTTTTTAATTTTGATCAAGTCCAATTTATCATTTTTTTTTCTTTTATGGATCATGCTTTGGATGACATGTCTAAGAACCTTTGCACAACCAGGTCATGAAGATTTTCTCCTGTGTGAACTCTTAAAAGTTTTATACTTTCATGTTTTCATTTAGATTTCTGACTCATCTTGAGTTGATTTTTGTATAATGTGTGAGATTTAGGGTAAGGTTCATTTTTATGCATATAGATGACCGGTTGTTCAAACCAGTTTTTGAAAAGCTTATCCTTCGTCTTTGAATTGCCTTTGCACATTTGTCACAAACCAACTGAGGGTATTTGTAGGAAACTATTTATTGATGCCGGTTCAGTTCCACTGATGGATATGTCCATTCCTTAGCCAATACTCCACCGTCTTGATTACCATAGCTTTGTAGTGAGTCTTAAAATCAGCATGATTCTTCCAATTTTATTCTTCTTTTTCAAAAGTGTTTCAAGTATCCTATTTTTTTGCCTCTCCATATAAACTTGAAGATTGGGTTACCTCTATCTATAAAGTTTCCTGCTGGAATTTTTATTGGAATTATGTTAAATCTATAAATCAATGCTAACTATGTTATGTCTTCCAACCCATGAAGTCAGTGTAGCTATATTTTCCATTTATTTAGGCCTTATTTCAGTGCTTTCATGAACATTTTGTAGTTTTTAGCATATCAGATCCTGTACGTATTTTGTAAGATCTATATCTAGGGAGGAATTGAACTTCTGTAGATGGTATTTTTTTTAAGTTCGGTTTCTAATTGTTCATTGCTCATATATAATCAACATGCAATTGATTTTTCCATGTTGTCCTCATATCCTGCAATCTTACTAAACTCAATTATTTGTTCAAGAGTGTGTGTCGTGTGTATTCCTTGAAATTTTCTATGTAGACAGTTATGTTGTTTCCTTTCCAATGTGTATGCCTTTTATTTATATTTCTTACCTTACTCTTATTCTTCACTTATTCCTGTTTATTGCACTGGCTAAGACTTCCAGTTAGAGGTTGGATAAGAGTGGTGAAAGGGAACATCCTTGCCTTGTTCTTGATCTTAGAGGGAAAGCTTTCAGTCTTTCAGCTTTATATAGAATGGGTTTTTGTTGATGTTCTTTGTCAGGTGAAGGAAATACCTTTCTGGTCCTAGTTTGCTGAAAGTTTTATCATGAATAGTTGTTAAGTTTTTTCCAAATGCATCTTCTACATCAGCTGATATGATTGAGTTGTTTCTATTCTTTAAACTGCTAATGTAATGTATTGCATTGATTGCCTTCTAATAGTAAACCAGCCTTTCAGCCATTATTTCTTTAAAGATTCTTTCTGCTGCACATTTTTCTCCTCTCTTAATGGGACTTGGATGATATAAAGGTTAGACCTTTTGTTATTGTCTTACAGGTCCCTACAGTTCTACACAATTTGTTTTCCAGTCATTTCTCCGTCAATTTTTCAGATTGGATAACTTCTGTTAATCTACTTATAAATTTACTGAATCCCCTGTCATCTCCATTCTGTTACTGAGCCCATCCAATGACTTTTTATTTTAGTTGTTGAATTTTTTCATTTCTAACATATCCACTTGATTCTTCTTTATATCTTCTGTTTCTCTGCTGAGACTTTCTGTATTTTTCAAGAGTGTTTGCTCTCTCTTACTGGTTAGAAAATATAATAACTGCTTTAAAGTCTTGGTCAGATAATTTCAATATCTATGGCATCCCAGCATTGCTATTGAGATTTCCCTGGGTTTTTTGGTACAGTGAGTAAATTTCTATTGTATCCTAGATATTTTGAATATTATGTTTTGAGACTTCGGTTGTTTTTTAAATCTTATGGCAGATATTGTTATTTTTGTTTTAGGAAGTAATTAACCCAGTAGGGTTCAGACCACAAGTCCTCAGTTCCCCAAGACTTCTGTGGATCGTGGTTTCGACTTCAAGTCTTTGAGAAGTGCTGTTGGATCTGTCTGGTGTATGTACCACCTACTGGCCAGTCTGGGACTTAGGCAAGTCGTCTGTCCCATATTTTACTGCTCCAAGTCTCTGGAGTCTATTTAGGGTCAGATCCATACATGTGCAGTTCAGGGGTAAGCCCAAGAGTTCATAAACAACTTTAAGGGGTTGCTTTCCCAAGCTCCTGCCTTACCATAATTGCCTCGATAGTTCTGCGTCCCTGGGACTCTGCTCTCCAGCCCTTCAGCCAGCACCCTGAGGCTGTGTGTGCCCCGCACTCCTGCACACTTGATTTGACTGCACCCACCTCAGAGCTGAGCAGAGGCCAGAGAGAGAGCAACAGCAGTGGGGCTCGCCACACCCGCTGGGATCCACAGCTCCTCTGATTAGAGAGGAAGGTTCTCTGCCTTCCTGTTCTGATTTCCTGCCATCTCCCATTGCTGCCACAGGATTGCTTGAGGTCTGGGGCACAAGAGAACTGAGGAAAAAAATTTAAGAAAAAAAAAGATAAATAAGGGACTTCTACACTCTCTCTGAACATTGTAGACCCCCTTCCTGCTTCTTGAGCCAGAGGAGAGGTCTCCTCTTGGAACCAATGCCCACTTCTGAGTTCTGGGCTGCACTGAGTTCACGTCAGAGAGACTGGAAATAAAAAGTGATAAACTCACCACCAGTTCTGTGGTCTTCTTCCTCAGTCTGCCTGCTCTCATTACTTCTCTGAATAATGAAGTAATAGGTGAAGTAATAATGAAGTAATAGTAGCAGGTGAATAGATGCTTTCAGTAGGAGAGACGCAGTGGGGTGTCCTTCCTTCATATACCCTGGAACCTGTCTTCTATTTTTACAAGTGGGAAGGCCATGGTTACCTACGTATGGTGGGTTCTTTAAATTGTAAAGGTATTTGGGTCAAGATTTTTCTAAAAGTCAGTGTTTCAAAGAACAAACTATTTTCATTGTGAGGTCTCAGATCTTTCTAAGGGTAAAAAAATTTCAGTGATGGCAGAAGCTGGGTGAAAGGTACATGGACCCTCTCTGTAGTGTTTTTTAAACTATCTGTGTGTTTTTATGGAAGCAACCTAAATGTCCATCGACAGATGAACAGATAAAGAAGACGTGGTATATATATACACACAATAGAATACTACTCAATTATTCATATAAAAAAGAATGAAATAATGCCATTTGCAGCAACATGGATGGACCTAGAGATTATCATACTGAGTGAAGTAAGCCAGACAGAGAAAGACAATTATCATATGATATCACTTACATGTGGAATCTTAAAAAATGATACAGATGAACTTATTTACAAAACAGAAAAAGACCCGCAGACGTGGAAAACAAACTTACAGTTACCAAAGGGGAAAGGTGGGAGGGGATAAATTAGGAGTTTGGGATTAACAGATACACACTACTATACATAAAACAGATAACCAACGAGGATCTACTGTATAGTACAGGGAACTATACTCAATATTTTGTAATAACCTATAAGGGAAAAGAGTCTGAAAAAATGTATATATACCTACACATATATGTGTGTGTGTATGTATAACTGAATCACTTTGCTATACATCTGAAACTAACACAACATTGTAAAACAACTATACTTCAATTTTTAAAAAGAGTAAAGTAAAAAAAATTGTGTTTTTAATTAATTAATTTTTTTAAAAAATAAAAAGTTAAAAACACACAGTGATGGGAATCACAGTACAGCAGAGGAAGGCCAATGAGAAGAAAGAGTAGCAGAGGCTGATAGAAATCTGGCAAAAAAGGCAGGATAGGGACAACGGGATAAGCAGAGACAAAGGCAGAGGAAGTGAACAACAATCAGCCTCTGGGTGAAAGGGTGTGTCCTTACCTGGCCCCGGGCTTCCCTTTGCCAGTTGGTCAAGTGGTCCTTCTGAAACAAAGGTCAGGTTGGGTGACTTTGTTTCCCAGATTCCTCTGATATCCCCTCTACCTGCAGAATAAACTCCTTCACAAGCCACTCAGGTCCCTTCAGCATCCAGCCCTGCTCCATCCCTTCTACCTCATCTCCCACTGCATCCCTTCACCATCCTTCTCCCCAGACACACCATACACCTCTGTGCTTGTGTTTAAGCTCATGTCTAGTGCTGCCCACTCCCCCGCACACACACTCTGTCTCACTCTTTATTCTACTCCTCTTCCAAGTTAGACCACAAGCTCCATGACAGCAAGGACCCTTCCAGGTTTTGCCCACTTTGTCCCCCCACCATTGGCACATGCTAGCCCCTCAATAGTGTGATCTGGCTGCTGGGAAGCAGGAACAGCAACCAGAAGGAAATCCTCATGTGCATGGAGACAAACAATAAACAGCATAAATGAGTTAGATGGTATTTTAATGGTTAATGCCATGACGAAACCCGTATAAGGGGAGCAGGTATTGGGTGTGGGTATGGGTGCAATTTTAAGTTAAGGTTGTCAGAGAAGGCCTCACTAAAAAAAATGGAATCTGAACAAAGATTTGAGGTATGAGAGAGTGGATACCCGGGAAAGAAGTTTCTAGGAACAGTTGGAATGAGTTGGTCATTCCTTGCCATTCCTCAGAACTTTGTAGACTTCTATTACAACAGATATTTGGTTGTGTCTTATTTGATAATTGATCACATACTTTTTTTCCTCATTAAATTAGAAGTTCTTTGGAAAATAATCTGAAAAAGAAAAAATATATACATATATATGTGTGTATGTACGTATAACTGAATCACTTTGCTATACATTTGAAATTAACACAACATTGTAAATTAACTATACTTCAGTTTTTTAAAAAAGATAATAATGGAACCAATCTAAAGGGAGTTTTCCTGATTAAATTAAAGGGATATATAAAATATAAAGAAAAAGAAGTTCTTAAAAACAAGGACAGTAGCATTGATGACAGTAGTTAGCATTTATGAGGCATTGTTCTATATCAGACACTAGGCTCTTTAAATGTGATGTCTTATTTAATCCTTGCAACACATTAACAAAGTCTTAGCTTTCCCATTGTAGGCAAGAAAACCGAGGCCAAGAAAATTCCTTGAATTTACAGTCAGGACGTAGCAGAACCACATGTGAATCCACTTGTGACACTAAATACCAGGTTTTTTCCTGCAAAACCGGATCACCTACCATTGATTCCTGTACCCACTGTGTCCTTGTAGAGTATAGCAGCATTTCGCATGCTATGTCCATTCGGAAGAATTTTAATGAATCACTGGAGGAATGTTTGAGTAACCCATTTTATGATGTGACTAATTAACTTTTCAAATAAAATACCACTTCAAGAGACCACAAAGACTCTTCAAAAACTAGAACTAATAGCTAACATTCATGTGCCAGGCACTGTCTGGCCACTTGACATATATTAAAAGTTGGTTAAAAAGATTTTCGAGTGGGAGGCCAAACACGTGGGTTCTTGAAGTGTCAGTTCCCTACTTAAAGAGAAAGCGACTCTTACACTTTTACAATAACTGTGAATTTCAGGCCTTGCAGCTTTACCAAGATATTCTTTCCATGCCTCACTTATGTTGCTATCCATGGGGGACAAATATCCTTGAGCAAAGAAACCAGGCTGCATTTAGAAAAAACATTAACTGGAAATTAACATCTCACCTGTCCCTAGTCTAATTTTTCAGAATCTTTGTGGAATTTTCAAAATTAAGGACCATGGTGACAAGTGAGTTAAATCGTATTCTCAAAACTATATATGCACGTAGGGAAGCTGTCCACGTATTTTAAAATGCATGTATGTTTACCAGTTGAGTTGGTAAGTTGATAACCAAAGTTTCTAAAGTTGTTTATGAGGAAATATACCCTTTTCCAGTACTGGGTTCCTTGGGTTTGAAGTATATTTAGTTTGGAAATATGCAAATGGTGGTCCAGCTCGTATGGAGAGGCAACTCCCAATCACTTGCCAGTCATATTGACAGGTAATTCCATTAACCTTTACATTTGGCCTTTGAAAATGTTCCTATGATACAGGGACAGCAGCTGCTGGCTTGGATAAATGCAGTAATGCTCCAAAGCATACACCCAAGAAATGGGGGAGAGATGGAGGCAACTCAGGGGAGCATGTGTTTAGCAGAAGTCTCTCCTTAGCCTGACAGCTGATCATCCACTCCCAGCAAACCCACAAGGCTGCCATGGAACATTTCACAGGTGGGAGGAGCCCAAAGGCCCTCTGCCTGGAGCCTGGCCAGTCGCCGTGGCTGACCCAGGATGCTTTGGCTCCAAGAGCCACACTAACTTATTAAACACCCAGGAAACCAAAGTGGGCGCCAGAATGGTCACACTTTTAATTACAGTGAGAAATAAAAGTGTCCCAAGGCCAGATTCACCACATGTTTTACCCAGAGCATCCTTTCTCTGCAGTCAAGCTAGATCTGAAGCCCAGTCTTGAACACACGTCACCTGATTTACCAGGAGAATTCACTGCTCTAACTTTTTTCAAATTTGCATGATTAGAGGGCTGCTGTGAGCAAGTCCCACGTCCCTGAGTGGGAAGAAAAAAGCAGCCTGGTGACTGTGAATCCTGAATGGGAATTAGAGGAGAAGGTCGGATGGCCTCTGGCCAGAGCCGGGATTACTTTTGAATCTAGAAATGATTACTGAAATGAAACCACAGGTTCCTCCCCCTACTGTCCTGTCCCCAGATTAGTCGTATTTGAAATAACGAAAAAAAAAAAGTCCTCTCCAGGATCCAATTTCCAAGACACCTCCTCTGGCATGGTCCCATTCAGGAGGAAACATTTTCTCCTTAGACGGGTGAGTGTATTTAAATACTTGTGAAAACAAACTGAGACCATTAGGACTATGTGTGGTAGTTCTCTTCTGGCACGCTAATCAGTTAAGTAGATCCCTCGTTTCCTTTCCCTTAGGGAAGATTGTAACCCCAGGTACCATCACTGGCTGCTTGAAATTAAATGCTTCCTCTCTGGAAAGCCAACCACATCCATTTCGGTCTTTCTGGAGGATGTCTCCACCTGAGCTACCCACCTTTTTGTGTTCTTCTACCTTGCTCCCCTGATAGGCATGTTCCTCCAGGGCTCCTAGTCCTGTGTACTCAGTAACGCAGACTAAATGGAATTTCATTGAAGAGGCATCCCCAGCAGCTTGTGGGTGGACTTCTTAATGGAGTATGTGATGCAGTTAGTAGGATCTGTGTCCCTTTAACCCCCTCCAAGTGTCTTCACTGCCACTCTCCCAGTCTCTTCCTGCCCCCTAGTCAAGCAGCTCACTGCTCAATACCTGATGATATTAAAGAATTATTGTCAGTTAGTTTTAGGTGTGATATTGTTACTGAGGTTATGCTAAGAAATATACACACACTGAAATAGTGATGGATGAAATGATATCACTCTGGGATTTGGGAGGTGGGGGAATGGGTGAGATTAGAAATGAAACAAGATCAGCCATGAGCTGATTATTTATTAAAACTGGGTGATGGATGCACAAGTGTTCATAATAATCTTCTGTATATTTCTGGATGCTTATACAACTTTCCATAACAATAGTTTAAAAACAGCATCAGGAAACTTTTGCTTCCAGCCAAGATGGAGCATTAGGAAATGGGCTTACCCTCATGCTTGAGAAAAGAGAAGAGAGCAGTGTGTAAGAAACAAGCCACTGAACTATAGACAATGAGGGACAGTTATCCCTGAAAGATGGGAAGCATACAAGGGTAGTCCTGTGGTTGCCGAGCTCATGGCCTTGAGAGTGTTTCCAGGATGTGGTGTGGAGAGAAGGATCCGAGATGGAGCCCAGCAGACTGCCTGTCATGAGTCAGAGCTGAGAGTCGGGGAGTGAAGGAGATCAGAGCAGAGAGGAGAGAGATGCACAGGAAGAACGCCAGCGATGTACCAAGGGTTTGCCTCTGCTACTTGGCATGTGTGTAAGGAAGTTATGTGCAGCTGGGGAAAGAACCAACTAAGATTAGAGGGAACAGTGCCCACCAGCAACACAGAGCTAAGTACAGTGTCTGTGCCCACCCATCAAATAGCAAAAGCACCAAGTGTGATTTCTAGAAGGGTGTTGCCTCAGTAATGGCAAATAATTAACCCTGGAATAAAAACTGCCCTGGTCACACCTAAAACCATAGAAGCAAGACCCAAAAGGATTAAATTGTTTCCAAGAAATGTAACTACATTCCAGAACACAGCTGAGTAATAGTGATTGGAATATAAACTCGTCCAGCACCAAACAATATAAAATTCACATTGTCTGTCATCCAATCAAAAGTTAGCAGGAATGCAAAGATGTGGGAAAGTATGACCCATAATGAGGAGAAATTATTCAATCAAAACCAACCTAGAACTGACATAGATGGTAGTATTATCAGACAAGGACATTAAGAGTTATTAAAAGTTGTAAAAACAGCAGAGTTGAATAAATTGTATTCTGTATGTTCAAAAATCTAAGTAAGGATGTAGAAGATGTTTTTAAAGACCCACATCAAACTTCCAGATATGAAAACTACATGAGTTTAAAAATTAACTCAATGGGATTAAGAGCAGATTGAATATTACAGAAAAACAAAGATTAATAAACATAGAAGCATAACAATAGAAACTATCCAAAATGAGACAGAGAAAATAAAATTACAGAAATTTAAAACATGTCAGTGAGTTGTGGAAGAAGTGCAGTTAACCTAAAATATGTGTAATTGAAATTCCTGAAAAGGGGCGTGAGGGACAGAAAAAAATAACTGAAGAAATGAGCAGTACGTAGGGGAAATTTCTATCACTAACCTTGTTAGAAAAAAAGAAAGGCCTCAAATCAATGACCTCAGTTTCCACCTTAAAAACTAGAAAAAGAAGAGCAAATTAAACCCAAAGTAAGCAGAAGCAATGAAACAATAAATATCAGAAGTAATGAAACAGAACAGAGAAAAATAATAGACAACTCAATGAACTCAAGAGTAAATTCATTGAGATCAATAAAACTGATAAACCTCTAGCCAGATAATCAGGGGAAAAAGAAGATAAATTAACAATATAAAGAATGAGAAATTACCTTAGTACAGATTGTATAGACACTAAAAGTATTATAAGGGAATATTATGGACAAGTTTATATTAATAATTACAACAACTTAGATGAACTTGACAAATTCCTTGAAAGGTGCAAACTACCAAAGCCGATGCAAGAAAAAGTAAATAACCTGGATATCTCTCTATCTCTTAAAGTGATTTAAGTTGGAGTTAAAAGCCTTCACTCAAAGAAAGCTGCAGGCACAGACACTTCACTGGTAAATTCTACCACACACAGAAGAAATTATAGCAGTTTTACACAAACTCTTCCAGAAAATCAAAGAAGAGCTATACTTCCCAATCGATGCTGTGAGGCCGTAGTACCTAATACAAAACCAAACGGTCCAGAGCAGATGTTCCTCATGAAGATCAATATGAAAACGCTAAACAAATTTTTAGCAAGTGGAATTCAGTAATATATAAAAAGTATAATACATCATGACCAAGTGGGTTTTATCCCAAGAAAGCAAAACTAATTTAACATTCAAAAATCAATCAATGTAATTTACCATATTGACAAACCAAAACACAGAAAACTGTATGATCACCTCAATAGGAATGTAAAGAGTCTGACAAAATCCAACATTCATTCCTGATTTAAAAAATAAATAAAAACTCTCAGAAAACTAGGAATAGAAGGGTACTTTCTCAATCTAATGTAGAACATTTACAGAACAAACAAATAAGCAAACAAAAAGCCCTACAGCTACCAAGATACTTACTGGTGAAAGAAAGAATGCTTTCGCGCTAAGACCAGGAACAAGACAAGGATGCCAACCCTCACCACTGTATACATCATTTCCCTGGAGATTCTAGCCAGTGTAGTCAAGCAAGAAAATATAATTTCAAAAACCATCCAGATTGAAAAGAGTAAGCTATCTCTAGTCACAGAAGGCATAATGACCTATGTATAAGATCCAGTGGAATTTACAAAAAGTTATTGGAACCAATAAGTGAGTTCAGCAGTGTTACAGGATACAAGATTAATATGCAGATGTCAATTCCATTTCTATATATCTGCAATGAATAATGGAAATTGAAATTTCAAAATATAACTTTTTCAATAGCATCAAAAGATATGAAATACTAGGGATAAATCTGACAACAGTGTGTAAGACCTATACACTGAAACTACAATGCATTGCTTAGAGAATTAAAGACCTAAATGAAAGGAGGGTGGTTGCACATCCATGACACCTCAATATTGTTGAGATGTCATTCTCCCCAAATTGATCTTTAAGCTCAACACAATTCCAGTCAAAATCTCAGCAGGCATTTTCTTGTAAAAATTGACAAGCTACTTTAATATTCAAAGAGAAATGCAAAAACCTAGAATAAACAAAAGAACTTTGAAAAATTAGAGCAAAGTTGCAGGCTAACAATATCTGTTATTAAGAATCATTATGGGGCTTCCCTGGTGGCGCAGTGGTTGAGAGTCCGCCTGCCGATGCAGGGGACACGGGTTCATGCCCCGGTCCGGGAAGATCCCACATGCCGCAGAGCGGCTGGACCAGTGAGCCATGGCCGCTGAGCCTGCGCGTCCGGAGCCTGTGCTCCGCAACGGGAGAGGCCACAACAGTGAGAGGCCTGCGTACCGCAAAAAAAAAAAAAAGAATCATTATGAAGGTCCATAATCCAAAGAGTGTGGAATTGGCATACAGATAGAGAAATAGATCAATGAAACATTGGTAAGTCAAGAAATAGCTCATATATATTGACTCCTGAAATCCAGTAAAGAAACGAAGGCAATTCAGTGCAGAAAAAATAATCTTTTCAATAAATGACGGTGAAATAATTGGATATTCATGTACCAAAAAACCCACTTTGAGCTATACCTCACGCATATACAAAAATTACCTCAAAATGGATGATAGACCTAAATGTAACACCTAAAACTCAAAAATATTTTAGAAAAAAGCATAGGAGAAAATCTTAATGGCCTTAGGTTAGGCAAAGTTTTTTTTCCAGCTTTATTGAGATCTAATTGAAAAATAAAATTGCAAGATATTTAAAGTGCACACATGATAATTTGATATACGTATACACTGTGAAAGGATTTCCTTACCAAGTTAATTAACACATCCATCAACTGTTTGCCTTTTTCCTTTTTTTGTAAGAAAATTTAAGCTCTACCCTTTTAGCAAATTTCAGTTATACAATACAGTGTTATCAACTATAGGAACCACATAATACATTAACCCCTCAGACCTTTTTCATCTTATAACAGAAAGTTTGTACCCTTTTACCAACCTCTCCCCATTTCCCCCACCTCCCAACCCCATGAAAACCACTTCTCTACTTTCCGTTTCTATGAGTTCAAATTTTTTTTTAAGATTCCACATATAAGTGAGATCATACATTATTTGTCTTTGTCTGGCTTATATCACTTAGCATAATGCCCTCCAGGTTCATCCATGCTGTTGCAAATGACAGGATTTCCTCCATTTTTAAGGCTGAATAATATTCTATTGTGTATATATATTTTCTTTATCCTTTCATCCATCGGTGGACATTTATGTTTCCATATCTTGGCTATTGTGAATAATGCTGCAATGAACATGGGAGTACAGGTGTCTCTTGGAGATAATGATTTTGTCTCCATAGGATAAATACTCAGGAATGGGATTGCCGGATCCCATTGAACTGCCGGATATGGTAGTTCAATTTTTAATTTTTTGAGGAACCTCCATACTGTTTTCCATAGTGACTATACTAATTTACATTCCCACCAACAGCTCACAAGTGTTCTCTTTTTTCCATATCCTTGCCAGCATTTGTTATCTCTTGTCTTTTTTAAAATAGACATCCTAACAGGTGTGAGGTGATATCTCATCATGATTTTGATTTGCATTTCCCTGATGATTAGTGATGTCAAGCACCTTTTCGTATATTTGTTGGCCATTTGTATGTCTTCTTTGGAAAAATGTCTATTCAGGCCCTTTGTACATTTTTTAATTGGATTATTTGGGGGATTTGCTCCTGAGTTATAGGAGTTCTTTGTATATTTTGAATATTAACTCCTTATCAGATATGCAGTTTACAAATATTTTCTCCCATTCCAATAGGTTGCTTTTTTATTTTGCTGATGGTTTCCTTTGCTGTGCAAATGTTTTTTAGTTTGATGTAGTCCCACTTGTTTATTTTTTATTTTCATGCCAAATCTAAAAATCGTTGCCAAGACAAATGTCAAAGATCCAACTCTCTAATTTTCTCCTGAGAGGTCTTAGGTTCCAGTCTTAAATCCATTCCGGTTGATTTTTGTATATGGTGTAAGATAGTGGTCCAGTTTCATACTTTTGCATGTGGCTGTCCAGTTTTCACAACACTATTTATTGAAGAAACTATTCTTTCCCCATTGTGTATTCTTGGCACCCCTGTTGAAATTAGTTGACCTTATACAATGCAGGTTTAGTTCTGGGCTCTCTATTCTGTTCCATTGACCTATGTGTATGCATTTATGCCAGCACCATACTGTTTTTAATACTGTCACTTTGTAATATAGTTTGAAATCAGAAAGTGGGATGCCTCTAGCTTTGTTCTTTCTCAGGATTGCTTTGGCTATTCAGGGTCTTTTGTGATTCCATACACATTTTAGGATTTTTTTCTACTTCTGTAGAAAATACCTTTGTAATTTTGATAGGGATGGCATTGAATCTATAAATGGCTTTGGGTAGTATAGACATTTTAACAATATTAATTCTCCCAACTTAATGGAATCTCTTTCCATTTATTTGTGACTTCTACAGTTTCTTTCATCAAATTCTTATAGTTTTAAGTGTACAGATCTTTCACTTCTGTGGTTAAATTTATTCCTAAATAAATGCTATTGTAATTTTCCTTTCTGATGATTTGTTGTTGGTGTATAGAAATGCAAATGATTTTGTATATTAATTTTGTATCCTGAAAATTTACTCAATTTGTTTATTAGGTCCAACAGCATTTTGGTGCAATCTTTATAAATATAATATTTTTTATACATAAGATCACGTCATCTGCAAATAGAGACAATTTTGCTTCTTCCTTCTGATTTTGATGCCTTTTATTTCTCTTTCTTGTCTAATTGCCCTTGCTAGGACATCCAGTACTATGCAGAATAAAAGTGGTGAAAGTGGGCATCCTTGTCTTGTTCCTGATCTTAGAGGAAAATCTTTCAGCTTTTCACCATTGAGTATGATGTTAGCTGTGGGCTTGCCCTATGTGGCCTTTATTATGTTGAGGTATGTTTCCTTTATACCAATTTTGTTGAGAGTTTGTATCATGAAATGAAGTTAACTTCTGTCAAATGCTTTTTCTGCATCTATTGAGATGATCCATTGGTGATATAAATATCCATGTTATGATATTTATTCTCCATTGCATCAATGTGATGTATCACATTGATTGACTTGTGGGTGTTGAAACATCTTTGCATCCCTGGAATAAATCCCACTTGATCATGGTGTATGATCCTTTTAATGTATTATTGAATTCAATTTTCTAGTATTTTGTTGAGGAATTTTGCATCTATGTTTATCAGGGATACTGGTCAAAAATATTCTTTTCTTGTAGTGTCCTTGTCTGGCTTTGGTATCAGGGTAATGCTGGCCTGATAAAAGGATTTTGAAAGTGTTCCTTCTCTTCTGTTTTTTTTGGAAGAGTTTGAGAAGGATTGGCATTAGTTCTGCTTTAAATGTTTGCTAGAATTCATGAGTGAGGCCATCTAGTCTTGGACTTTTCTTTGTTGGGAGGTTTTTGATTATTGATTCAGTCTCATTGCTAGTAATTAGTCTGTTCAGGTTCTCTATTTCTTCATGATTGAGTCTTGATAAGTTTTGTTTCTAGGAATTTTTCCATTTCTTCTAGGTTGTCCAATCTGTTGGCATATAATTGTTCATAGCAGCCTCTTATGATCCTTTGCATTTCTGTGGTCTCAGTTGTAATGTGTCCTCTTTAACTTATAATTTTATTTATTTGAGTCTTCTCTTTCTTAAGTCTAGCTAAAGATTTCTCTGTTTTGTTTATCTTTTTAAAAAACAGCTCTAAATTACCTTTATTTTTTTCTATTGTTTTTCTGGTTTCTATTTTATTTATTTCCACTCTGATATTTGTTATTCCTTTCCTTCTACTATGGGCTTACTTTTAGTCCTTTTCTAGTTCCTTGAGGTGTAGAGTTAGGTTATTTAATTGAGATCTTTCTTTTTTCTTAATTTAAGCATTTATCCTTAAAAAGGTCCCTCATAGAACTGCTTTTACAGCAAATCATAAGTTTTGGTGTGTTGTGTTTCCATTTTCATTTGTTTCAAGATTTTCTTTATTTCTCTTTTGATTTCTTCTTTGACTCATTGGTTGTTCAGGAACATGTTTTTAAATCTCCACATATTTGTGAATTTTCCAGTTTTCTTGTAATTGATTTCTAGTTTCATACCAATGTGGTCACAAATGATACGTAGCATGATTTCAGTCTTTTTTAATTTTTTAAGACTTCTTTTGTGGCCTAACGTATGATCTGTCCTGGAGAATGTTCCATGTGCACTTGAGAAGAATGTGTGATCTGTTGCTGTTGGATGGGATGTTCTGTGTATGTCTGTTAGGCTTATGTGTTCTAAAGTATGTTTAAATCCAGATGTTCCTTTATTGTTTTTTATCTAGATGATTTATCCATTGTTAAAAGTGTGATCCTGAAGTGCCCTGCAATTATTGTTTTGCTGTGTATTTTTCTCCCTTCAGATCTGTTAATATTTGCTTTATATATTTAGGTCCTCCTATGTTGGGTACATAGTTATTTACAAATGTTATGTTCTCTTGATGAATTGACCCCTTTATCATCGTATAATAACCTTCTTTGTCTTTTGTTACCATTTTTGACTTAAAGTGGTTTTTGTCTAAGTATGGCTACCCCAGCTTTCTTTTGGTTTCCACTTGAATGGCATATCTTCTTTATCCCTTCATTTTCAGACTATGTATGTCCTTAAAACTGAAGTGAATCTCTTATAGGCAACGTATAGTTGGGTGTTGTTTTTTCATCCATTCAACTACTCTTTGGATTGGAGAACTTAGTCCATTTACATTCAAAGTAATCATTGATAGATAGAGACTTTTGCCATTTTGTTCATTGTTCTCTGGTTTCTTAAAAAAAATTCCTTTGTTCCTTTCTTCCTCTTTTTCTGGCTTCCATTATGATTTGATGATTTTCTATAATGGTATTCTTTTTTTTTACTTTATCTTTTTGCATATCTACTGTAGGCTTTTGCCTTGTGGTTACCATGAGGGTTACATAAAACTTATTGTATTTATAATAGTCTATTTTAAGCTCAAACAACTTAACTTTGAACACATGCAAAAGCTCTACATTTTTACACTCCTCCACATTTCATATTTTTTGTCAAAATTTCTTTATACTTCTGTATCCATTAACAAATTATTATAGTTGTAGTTATTTTTAATACTTTTGTCTTTAAACCTTTATGATAGAATTATACGTGATTTACCTACCACCATTACAAAATTAGCATATTCAAAATTTAACTTTATATTTACCTCTACTAGTGAGTTTTATACTTCATATATTTTATGTTACTAATTAGCATTCTTTTGTTTCATCTTGAAGAATTCCCTTTAACATTTCTTGTAAAGCTGGTCAAATGGTAATGAAACTGTTCAACTTTTGTTTGTCTGGAAAACTCTTTATCTCTCCTTCAATTCTGAAGGACAACTTTGCTGGGTAGAGTATTTTTGGATGGCAGTTTTTGCCTCTCAGCTCTTTGAATAGCATCCCACCCCTTTCTGGCCTGCAAAGTTTCTGCTGAAAAATTTGCTGATAGTCTTATAGAGATTCCCTTGTACGTAACACATTGCTTTTCTCTTGCTGCTCTTAAGATTCTCTCCTTGTCTTTAACTTTTAACGGTTTCATTATAATATGTCTCAGTGTGGGTCTATTTGGATTGAGCTTGTTTAGAACTCTCTGGGCTTCCTGGATCTGGATGTTCTTTTCCCTACATTAGGGTAGTTTTCAGCCATTATTTCTTTGAATAAACTTTCTGCCCCTTTCTCTTCCTTCTTCTCAAACCCCTGTAATGTGTAATTGATCCTCTTGATTGTATCCCCCAAAAATCTCTTCACTCTTTTTCATTCTTTTTTCTTTTTGCTCCTCTGATTTGATGAATGCCCTGCTCTGTCTTCTGGTTCATTGATCCTTTCTTCTATTTGATGTAGTCTGATGTTGACCCTCTCTACTGAATTTTTCAGTTCAGTTACTGTATTCTTTAGATCTGTGATTTCTGCTTGGTACTTTTTTATATTTTCTCTTTGTTGAAATTCTTACTTTGTTCAGGTGTTGCTCTCTTGACCTCGGTGAGCAACTTTATGGCCATTATTTGGAATTCTCTATGATGTAAATCACTTATCTCCATTTCATTAAGATCTCTTTCTGGAGATTTATGTTGTTCTTCTGTTTGAAACATATTCTTCTATTTATTCATCTTCCTTGACTCTCTGTGTTAGTTTCTGTGCATTAGATAAAACAACCACCTCCCCCAGTCTTGGCAGGGTGGTCTTGTGTAGTTAGATGAATCTTACCATTCAGCCCAGCCTAAGCTTTTAATTGTCTCTCAAAACTTGGTGATTTTTCCAAGCTGCCTTTTTGTTCTTAGTGGCTCCCAGAAGTTGAGAATGTGCCAAGACCTGTCAGTGTTCCAAGGGAAGGATCATAGTTAGCACCTAGATGCAGGCCAATTAGAAGCTGGACCCACAGGCACCTGCTGGGGAAGTATATAGTTAAGGTCCTTCCAGAGACAAACTTAGAGAAGAGCCATTTTTTCCTGCTCCCTCTGTGCCAAGCCTGGGTATGTAGCTATGGTGTGTGTGTGTGTGTGTGTGTGTGTGTTGGGGTGGGGTGGAGGTGGGGGGTGCTCCTGTACCCATTAAGAACTGTTTCTTCATTTGCTACAGTCCTGTGGGACTTATGAATGTAAGTCCTATTGGCTATCAGAGTGAGGAGATCCTGGGGTCCATTCCTCATTCAGCAGCCACAAAATATGGGGCTCTAGGCATGTGTACAAGTCCCTTTCAGGGAAATATTGGTGTCTTGGTTTTATTGTTGGAGCCGGCTGGAGGAAGAAGGTGGGGGAGGTGTCCATCAGTTTCCCCAGTCTCTGGGGAAGATTACTTCCAACCCCTAGATACCTTCTCTCCCTCAAGTAGCAGCTTTTAAAATACTCAGATAGGGCTTCCCTGGTGGTGCAGTGGTTGAGAGTCCACCTGCCGATGCAGGGGACACGGGTTCGTGCCCTGGTCCAGGAAGATCCCACATCCCGCAGAGCAGCTAGGCCCGTGAACCATGGCCACCGAGCCTGCGCATCCGGAGCCTGTGCTCCGCAATGGGAGAGGCCACAACAGTGAGAGGCCCATGTACCACAAAAAAATAAAAATTAAAAAAAAATTAATAAAATATGCAGATAAACCCCTTTCAGGGAAAGACTGAGAGAGTGGCATTTTAGCTTTTGTTCCCTCTGTACCGGGCCTTGGGATGATAACCTGTTAAGAACTACTTCACGTTCTCTAGTCCTATGAAATTCATGAGTGGAAGCCCTGTTGGCTCTCAGATCCAGACAATCCAGGGACCTGTCCCTCAGGTGGCAGCCATAGAAGCTGGGGTGCAGATGAGGCTACAAGCTCCTCCACGGAGATACTGGTGACTTGGAGTGGGCTGGAGGGAGAAGATGGATAGGGTGTGCGCCAGCTTCCTAGGTCTTCAGGAAGCATTAGAGCTGGCCCCTAGATGCGTGCTAAATTAGAAGCCTGGCCCTCAGGCAGCAGCTTTTAAAGTACACAGATAAACAGACCCCTTTCAGGCAAAGACTGGGAGATGGACGTTTTTGCTTCTCCCTCTGCACTGAGTCCTGGTGGTGAGGGGATATATACAGGGAGGTGCCCATTAAGAACTGCTTCTTTGTTTGCTATAGTCTTGTGGGTCTCCTGGATACAAGCCCCACTGGCTTTCACATCTAGGTGTTTGGGGGGGTCCATTTCTCAGATGGGAGTATTAAAATTTGAGGAGCTAAATGTGGGGTCCAAACCCTTTGCTTCTCAGGAAGAAGCTGGGGGTTAGGGATTCCCCTCCCAAATGTATGACACAGTGCTAAGGTAGGGTTTATGGCAGGATTGTGTCTTAGCCTTTTTTTCCTGTTTCAATGTGGGTATTTTCTTGTTCACTGGATATGTGAGTCACATGACTTATTTCTGGATCTCTCTCAGAGGGCATTGCTCTGTGTTTAGTTGTACTTTCAGTGCATCTGTGGAAGGGGGGGGTGCTCCAAAGACTCCTGTGTTGCCATCTTAGTTAACTCACCTAGGCAAAGATTTTTTTAGATATGACCAAAACCAAAAACATGATTCATAACAGAAAAAATGATAAATTGGACTTCATCATAATTAAAAACTTCTTTTTATAGTGTTAAGAAAACTAAAAGATAAACCACACGTTGGAAGACAGTACTTGCAAACCATAGATCTAATAAAGGTTTTGTTTCTAAAATGTGTGTATGGAACTCTCAAAACTCAATTAAAAATAAAACTACCCATCTTATTCTACTTGCTTTATCACATGTATTTTCTCTCCATTCTTCTCTCTACCCATCAATCCATCTAATTTTTCATGTATTTTGAAATAAGTTGCAGATATGTCACTTACATTTTACCTTAAATACCATCGACTAGGGTGCAATATTTGTTTATGCTTCTTTTTTAAGTAAAATCCATGCAATAAATGCACAAACTTTATGTGTACCACTAACAAATTTTGCAAAATGCACACACTTGTGTGACCCAAACTGTTAACAAAATATAAAGTACTACCATGGTTTCAGAAAGTTCCCTCACTCCTTTTCCTAGTCAAAACTCATCCCCACATCTCCCCAACCCCCAGTGACCATTGTTCCAACTTTTTTCCATCTTGATTGGTTTTGCTTGTTCCATAACCTCACAAAAATCAAATCATCAGTATGTGCTGTTTTTGTGTCTGTTAATCTCACTGAGAATGATTTTGAGATTCATTTGTGTTGTGCATTCGTGTAGTTCATTTCATTGCTGAGCGGTCTTGCAATTATGTGTATATACCACAGTTCATTTATTTGTTCACTGTTTGATGGGCATCTGAGTGGTTTCCAGATCTGGCTATTACGAATAAAACTGCTACAAACATTCTTGTACAAGTCTTTTTATGGATATGTGATTTCATTTTTCTTGGATAAATACATAGGAGTAGCTATCTAGTATCATAGGTAGATATAGCTGGATCATAGGTGGGTATGTGTTCAGTTTTAGAGAAACTGCAGGACCTTTTCATATAATGTTTGTACTGTTTTACACTCCCACTGTAATGGTGCATGAGAGTTCCAGTTGCTCCATAATTTTGCCAACACTTGGTACTGTTGTCTTCTTTACTTCAGCCATTCTGGTGCACATGTAATGATATCCTGCAGCACTTCTTCTTAAAATTAGGAATGTTTACGTCATCAAAGTCTAGTTTCATGGTGTATTTGTTATGCATTGCTACATACTGAATAATCCCAAAATTTAGCAGCTTAAGCCAGCAATCATATATCTTCTCACACCATTTCTGAGGACTAAGAACCCAGGCATGGCTTAGCTGTGTAGTCCTGGCTCTATCTTTCATGAGGTTGCAGTCAAGTTGGGGTTATGTCATCTGAAGCTTGACGGGCTGGGGGATCTGCTCCAGGCTCCTCACATGGTAGCCGGCAGGTCTCCACTCTTCACTGGCGCTTATTGGGGGACATCAGTGTCTCACTACATGCCTGAGTATCCTCAGAAGATGTGAGTTGATTTAGAAAGAGAGACAGAGGGAGAGGGATAGAGGGACCCCAAGGTGGAAACCACAGTATTTCACAATGTAATCTTGGATGAGACATCCCATCACTTCTGCCATATCTGGGTACACAAACCAACCCTGGTAGAATGTGGAGGGGATGGCACAAAGGTGTAAGTAACAGTAGGTAGGATCTCTGGGGGGCTGTCTTGGAGTCTTGCTACCATACATGGAAGAAGATAGAAACAGCTACTGGCAGGGGAGGGAAATTGTTGTCAGGGCTGATTGGAATATCAATCAGCTGAAGTGTTTCTGTGAAATTTGCTGAAGTTGGTTAGACTATCCTGTATCCAAGTTCTAGTCCACCACTTCCTGGCCTGCTAGGATCACTGGACAAAGGAGTTTAAATCTGAGCCTCAGTTTCTACAGATGTAAAATGGTGGTGTGATTAAATGAAATCATGTATGTACAGCACCAAGCACATAAAAGGGTCCCAGTAGAGGGCAATTATCAATACTTCATACACATGGCAGTTTCATGCCCTTCACACAATGTAATTTTATTTCATTTCAGTGTTGAGGACTAGATGTGCCAAAGTCCATCTGGAAAGATCCCAATGGACTACTGATAAGCCCTTGGAAAAGACCAGTTTCAGATTCATTTTCTTTTTATTTCCTGATATTTAGGAAGTTTTATTCTATCACTGTGTATCATTTGCCTTATTAGTCATGGTTGTTCCTCTAACAGTTTGTTGTGAACTGTTAATGTTTATGTCATGATTTTGGAGCTATTAGCATACTTCCCTCTTCTTCTTGCCAGAATTATTTTGGTGATAATAATCAGGCCTATAAGAATAAAGACCATTGCTTTTAATTTGGTATTAAATTTGGACTAAGAATGAATCATAATAGACTAATTTAAAAGGTACAAGTGTATAAAACTACATACTTATTTATATTTTTATATTTATAAATATGCTATTTATATTTTGTTGCATATTAATAACTTTTTCCCCGCTTTTTAATAGTTCATTTCTTTTTAATAAGTAAAGCATGCACATAATACAAACCCTAACAGGGACAAAATGCTGTTCAGTGGAAAGCGTCTCCATCTCCCCTTGCTCCCATTCTTCTAGTTTCTATCCCCAGACGCTTTTAAAATCAAATGTATTCTAAGTAGCCACCTAACATGTCACATTGTGCAAAACCTGGTACAAAGTCAGTTACAAAGGATTTGCAATTTAAATCCAAAAAAATAATGTTTTAAAGGTTCTTATTGAAGTATTGTATGCACATAGAAATTACAAAAATTATAAGTATACAGTCTAATGAATTCTCATACTTCATCACTGATAACCATCATTGATAACAAATCAAAAACTATGACATTATCAGTAGCCCGTAAGTCCCTTTCTTTCCCTCTTCCTGTCACTAACCTTCCTTCTCCCCACAGGTAACCACAACCATGGCTTCTAATACCTTAGATTAGTTTTTTTCTGTTCTTGAACTTTGTATACATGGAATCATACAATATATATTCTTGTGTGTCTGGCTTCTTTTGCATATAGATGGAGATGGAGAGAGATAGAGACAGAGAGAGAGAGATAGATCCGTCTTTCCAGGGTTATTGATTATGTTAAGTCTTTCCAAAGAACAACCTTTTGGCTTTATTAATTCTTTCTATTGTTAGTTGTCTATTTCTTGAAGTTCTGGTCTTATCTTTATAAATGCTTACTATATTTGGTTATAGTTCTATCAACTCACTTATTTTTCTTTGTTTTAACCATTTTTTGTTCCTTTTTCTCCTTCCTTTGTTATCTTTTGGTTTAAATTGCTATTCTTTTAAACTAATTAACATGGATACTTCCATCAGGGATTGGCAAATTTTTCTGCAAAAGGACAGATAGTAAACACACTAGGCTTTGCAAGCCATGTATGGTCTCTGTCACATTCTTTTTTAACTATTTAAAAATGTAAAAGCTGTTCTTACCCCGTGCATTGCACAAAAACAGGCAGGCTGGAATTGGCCTACGGGCCATAATTTGCCAACCCCCAACTTAGGTTATTGATGTTCAGTTCAACCTCTTCTTTTCATTTATTTATATTGAAGGCTAGACATTTCTGCTAAATTCCCAAGCTTTTGAAAATTTTCTATTTATCTTTTTGTCGTTGATTTCTAACACACACACAAAACAAGACAAGGGCAAGCACTGACTGACTCATCTGGTAAAGATACAACAAACCACCTTTGGATTCAGTTTATTACTTACATAGACAGTGAAAGGAAGAGTAGCCAGAGGTGCCAGGCCCTAGGTCCTCATCGCTCACACCAAAAAGGGCAACACCGAAACACTGGAGCCACATGTCTGAGTGTGAGGCATGGGATTCCCATGGCTGAGGAGCCGACTATAGGCTGCATTTAAATCTATACTAATTTCATCGTCTTGTTCTGAAGAAGCACTTTGTTCAAACCTCCAACTGTGATTGTGGACGTGTATATTTCTCTTTTATTTCCTGTTGGCTTTTGCTTTGTATACTTTGAGATTAAGTACATTCAGTCTTGTCACATCTTCCTATTGGACTGACTCCTTTAGAATGATAAACACTTTTTCTTCTAACTTTATTAAAATTTTATTTTCCTTAAAATCTACTTTTCCAAAATGAGTATTTCTACATTAGCTTTCATTTGGTTAGTGTTTGCACATATGTTTTTCTATCTTTTTACTTTCAACCTTCCTGACACCTTGTATTTAAGATGTAGCTCTTCTAAGCAATATATAATTAGGGTTTTTTTTTCATCCAGTCTGATAATCTATCTATAACATGGAGTATTTCGTTTACCTACACTGGATGTGATATATTTGGTTATAGATCTAACATTGCACTTTTTCTGTTTTTCCAATCTGTTCTTTGTTCCCTTTTTCCATCCTTCTTGGCTTATTTTGTATAAATCAAAATGTTTATTATCAATTTTCCCCTTCTAGTTTATTAGCCATGCATCCCTTCCTATTCTTTTAGCAGTTACTATAGAGATTATAACATGCATCCTCGACAACAGAGTTCCCCTTAAATTAGTGCCTCTATGACACTTCAGATAGTTCAAGGAATTTAGAATTTAACTCCATTTACCCCCTCCTGTCTTTCATGCTAATGCTGTCCCGTAATTTGATTCTATTTTAAACCCCATAAAGCAAACATTATTCTCTATGGAGTCAGTACTCATTTAGACATTTAGAAACTTTCCACTGCTCTTTATTCTTTCCTGTACCTCTGGGCTTCAATCTGGGATCATTTCCTTCTGTCTAAAGAACACCCTTAAGTATTTTCCTTACTGTGGTCCACTAGCAATAAATGCTCTCAGACTTTGTTTACCTGGATTTTTTTAAATTTTGCTTTTACTTTTGGAAGATAATTTTTACAAGATATAAGGATCTAGACTGGCATTTGTTTTCTTTCAGCCCTTTGAATATATCATTCCATCTTCTTCTGGACTTCATTATTCCATTGAGAAGTCAATGTCTATCTCCTTATTGCTCATTTGAAGGTAATGTGTCTTTTTTCTCTTCCTGGTTGTAAAATTCTGTTCTTCATCTTAGGTTTCCAGCAGTTCTATTAAAATGTGCCTACTTGTGTTTTCCTTCTGTTTTTCCTCCTTGGGGTTCATACCGCTTCTGAATCTGTGGCTTGGTATCTTTCATTAATTTCAGAAAATTCTGTCATTATCTTTTTTAAAATATTGCTTCTGTCCCATCCTCTATACTGTATTCTTTCTTTCTAGGACTCAATTATATGTATTTTGGATCTGATGCTCCTTGTCTGTGCTTATGCTTATGCACTTACACTTATAGTTCTCATCCACCACCCTCCCACTCCCACTTTGACTGTGCATGCATATGTGTATGTGTGTGTCTGTATGTACACATGCACACACAAGCTTCAGACTGGAGTTTTCCTTCTGACCTGTCTTCCAGTTTATTAATTCTCTTTATGTGTGTACCAAGTCAGCTCTCAAACATACCCATTGAGCTCTTATTTTTAGTTATTCTATTTTTCAGTTCCAGAGGGTCCACTTGGCTTATTTTATATTTCCCAGTTCTCTGCCAAAATTCTTTAATTTCAACATATTTGTTATAATTATTTTAAAATATATGTTTGTCTAGATCTCCTGTTTTTCTGTTCCTGCTGTTTGATTTTCTGTTATTTTTCTGTCCTGTCTTAATTTCTCATAATCCTGATCATTTTAACAAATGCTGGATATTGGATTAGATATTAAAATTTTGCGATACAAATTTAGGCTCTGGTTTATCATTTTCCAGAGGTGATTCAACTTGTTTATTTCAGGCAGTTTGGATGGGGATATTAGCAATGCAAGACCACTTTAATGAGAGAATCAGAGATTTAAGTAATCTGAAGTTGGACTTATTTCTATACTATGACTGCTCTACTTCTAGTTCACTCTGACTCTTGGGATACCATCCTTTCAGTTCCCAGCTGAAAGCCCAGGGTGTTGACCAAGGTCTGTTCTTCTCCATGGGCCCTGAATTCTAGTTTTTGTCTTCCCAGATCCAGATTTGTTGAAAGTTCTGCTCACCTTTTCAGCCTCTTAGCCACTGCTCTCATCATTGGTGATACCCGCAGTGGGGAAAGTGGCTCTCAGTGCAAGGCTCACCTCTCCTATCTTCAGCCTCCTCCCAGATCTTAGCCTTAAAATTCTTCACTGCCCTTGTATTCTCTGATGTCACCTAACAGCCTTCTTTCTTACATTTTGCCACGTTTTCTAGTTATTCCAATGTGAGTGTTGGTCTGAAACAACCTAGTCCTCCATTGCCAGAAACAAAACTCCCAAGTATGGTTTGAGTTTGTTTACTGTGATATCACTGATCAATGCTTCAGTATTAGAATAAGCATGCAGTAGTTTTGTATATGATATTTTTTAATCAAAGAATCCCAAACTGGCTGATGTCAGTATTATATAGCTATTCTTGAAATAGAATAGTATTACTTAACTCACATGTGGAAAAGGGTGGTTGTAAATATTACCTATTTAGTCTCCAGATGGACTACTGCCTTCCAAAACAGAAGTTGTACACTAGACAGTTAATGTGACAGATGTCAACATCAGCTATGTAGCTTTACAGGATTGTTGTTTACACAGATGAATTGTGTACAGGATGTATAATTCCATTGTTGTTAGATGTCATACATTTTGGCAGTAAAGGGAACTTTTCAAAACCACGAACACAGATTGTCTGCCATGGTTTACATTTTACAAGTAATGTTAGAAAATTCAGTTCATTTTGTTAGCCATCTACATTCTGACCAATTTATTTTAAAGAACTCCATGTACCAACAGTACTAAGTGACTTCCCATGTTGAGAGGAATTTGACACGTTTCCAACTCTCTACTTCTGTGCGTTTGTGTGTGTGTGTGTTTATAACTGGACGCCTCTAAAAGCCTACCCCAGGTCTGCAGCACTTTGTATCTCCCTGAGGCTAAAATCAACTTGCCAGGGCTTTGCAAGTGAAGATGGTAAAATAGTAAAGTTTCACAATAACTCTGTGGATCTAGCAAGAGGTGCTGATGTGAAATCTAGGTTATTCTGCGTTTGCTTGGGCCAAACATTGCAAGCCAAGAGCATCCATGACTGGAATATTAGGATGTATGTGGACCACTGGATTCAAACCGGTGATTTTGGTGGAGGCTTATCTAGATGTTTAACTTTGGTTGAGATAAATGAACTGTGTTCTTAATAATGTTCTTCTGTAATGGAGACTGGACTCTAAGAATATCCAGAAAGGCCCACTGATGTTGATACTGGCGCTGCTCCCATGGTGTGACATTCATGGGTTCCCCATAGCCGCCACGGAGATAGCTCAGTACTGGGGGCGTGAGCCTCATCCTTCATCACTTCCTGCCCATGTGCAACCAGCACAGTCTTTCTCGTGGTTGGAGAAAGGCAGTGGGGTGGGAGGAGGGCCCTACTCCAGAACCAAGGCTGGCAGACTCTTCATGCAGCACTGGGGCAACCACACAGGAGTGTAGCTATCGGAGTTCCTGACTTAAGTAATGGAATGTTTGGCCCGAGGCATAGATTAAACCCTTCCAGAAAACGAGTCTGAAAAACTAACTGATCGTTCTCCACTTTCAACAGTTCATTCCATGATTTCAGGCCTCAGTTCCCAGCAGATTTGTGATGGGGGTGGGTGAGCATGAAGGTGCCCCAGCCGTGCAGGGTCCACACTGCTGGTGTGCGTGCACATTTAGAACTGCCCCCGGCCCCGCCCCTTCAGGATGCAGGCTCAGAGGCTACCGAGGAGCATCAGTCATCTGCTCATCTGGGCCTGGGTGGGGCACTCAGAGGAGGGCAGCTTGGGTTTCAAATGCAGGCAGCCCCACGCGACTGAATGCATGCGTGGCTGCAGTCCCCAGCGCACCCCTGTGCATCCCCCACATCCATCACGATTCAGCGACCCTTCATGTCTGTGGCTGCCCTGAGGGAGACAGAGTAATAGCTGCCCCCCAGGAGGCTAAGTGTGTACATGCAACAGTACACACACACACACGCACTGCACAGTCACCATCCATACCCACCACACACACACACACACACACACACACACACACACCACACAACATATTCACCCTGCACACCCACTGTTCAACCCCTGCCAGACAGCACACACGCTAATCACATAATACACATCACACACACATGACACGTGCACACATCTCATGTGCATGCATATATCTCACATGCATGCACACTTTACATGGGTGCGCATGCCCCTTTGTGCACACACACTGTGCACTCAGATCTCACATGCACACCACACACAATGTGCACACACAACATACAACATACGTATCATGCACCAGTCACACCACACATGTTATGCAATCTGGGACATAATACACCACACACACCATACAAGCCATACATACCACACATGCAAAACACCCCCTCACCCCCACCACAAATGCATGCAGAGTCTACACACAGACCTCACACATGCCACACAGCACAACACATGGCATACACTCACTGCACATGCACATGCCATAGACAGAAACCCATACCCACTCCACCCCCACCCCACAAATAACTCGCACATGCACAATACACCCCATGCACACAACACACACACAGGACACACGAGCGTACTCTGCACCATGAATCTGTCAGCCCTTTCTCTGCCTCTGCCTTTGATCCTGTGTCCTGGCCCCTCCCTGTCCCCTCTGACCACTCCCCGAGGGCCCTGTGTGAACAAGAGCAGAGTAAGGGCCTCATCTGGACAGAAAGAGGAAAAGAATAGGTTGTAAATGTTTCAGTTGGGATTGAAAACATGTATATATATTATAAATATATAATGTATACATATGTATATTTTAAAATGATACACACACATAACTTTCGTGCTTATGTACAATTTGCTGTTTCTGGACCTTAAGAATTCAATTTGTGTCTCTCTACCATAGTGACAGGTAATTTGGGAAACACACAGAACATAGAATATAAAATCTGAATGTAATATGTACATAAAACTTGTCCACACTGGCTCTTGTTCTTGGGCCCCTGGGGCCCCATTTGTCTTCCTTCTCACTTCCCAGGCAACAGGAAGTTGTGGTCCAGAGAGTGAGCATTTTACACACCTGGGTTCCAGGTGGGGCTACATTCCTTGCACCTGTGTGAGCTTACCATGCTGCTTGATTTCTTTAAGCTGTTTGGTTTTCTTCAAAGCCAAAGCAGACATCACCATCATCATCCTGTCCACAGCAGGACTGTCATGACTATTAAAGGAGATGTCAGGTGTAAAGTAGCACAATTCCTGACACATAGTAGGTATATGCAAATCCCTCCCATCACAAACAAACTCAAAAGCAAAGAAACAGACAAATATAGAAGATTGGGCCTTCTCCTGTGGCTAGTACATTCTAGCCACACTGAACCCCCAGGCCGGAGCCCCGTCCTCAGCACTCCTCAGCTGCCTCCCTCCTGTGCTGCCCTGCATCCCTCCTCAGCTGCCTCCCTCCTGTGCTGCCCTGCATCCCTCCTCAGCTGCCTCCCTAACCTGCTCCTCATGGTCTTGCTCACAGAAGCTTCTGGCTGCTTCGAAGGCTCACTTGGGCCTGACAGTCTCAGGCAGGACCTGCTTTCCAGTCCACCAGCCCATCTAAAGCCCAACGAGTGGATGTGAGGGGCGAGGCTTTGTCTGTCTGGGCTTGGTGCTTGACCCGGCCCTGGGCGCCCTCCCCTGGATTCCCCAGTGGGAGCCACACGTTGTTCTCCCAACCCATGTTTCTGGCCACCTGCATGAGCCAGTTCCTGACTCCGTGCACCTTAGGTAAAGCTCTCCTTTACGTGCTGCCCTGGCAGTTGTTTGCAAGCTTTTTTCTTTTTTCTTTTTTTAAATTCTTTTCCATTGTGGTTTATTACAGGATATTGAATAGAGTTCCCTGTGCTATATAGTAGGACAGTGTTGTTTATCTATTTTGTACATAGTAGTTGGTATCTGCTAATCCCAAACTCCTAATTTATCCCTCCTCCACTCCTTTTCCCCTTTGGTAACCATAAGTTTGTTTTCTATGTCTGTGAGTCTGTTTCTGTTTTGTAAATAAGTTCATTTGTATCATATTTTAGATTCCACATATAAATGATATCATATGATATTTGTCTTTCTCTGTCTGACTTACTTCACTTAGTATGATAATCTCTAGGTCCATACATGTTGCTGCAAATGGCATTATTTCATTCTTTTTTATGGTGAATATTCCATTGTCTATATATACCACATATTTTGTATCTATTAATCTGTTGTTGGACATTTAGGTTGCTTCGATATCTTGGCTATTGTAAATAGTGCTGCAACGAATATTGGGGTGCATGTATCTTTTCAACTTACAGTTTTCTCTGGATATATGCCCAGAAGTGGGATTACTGGATCATATGGTAACTCTATTTTTAGTTTTTTCAGGAACCTCCATACTGTTCTCCATAGTGGCTGTAGCAATTTATATTCCCACCAAGAGTGTAGGAGGGTTCCCTTTTCTCCACACCCTTTCCAGCATTTATTGTTTGTAGATTTTTTTGATGATGGCCATTCTGACTGGTGTGAGGTGATATCTCATTGTAGTTCTCTGATAATTAGTGATGTGGAGCATCTTTTCATGCGTCTGTTGGTCATCTGTATGTCTTCTTTGGAGAAATGTCTATTTAGGTTTTCTGCCTATTATTTGATTGGGTTGTTTGAGTTTTTGTTATTGAGTTGTATGAGCCGTTTGTGTATTTTGGAAATTAAGCCCTTATCAGTCACATCATTGCAGGCTTTTTTTTGAATGTGGTTTGTTTCTTTTTTTAACATCTTTATCAGAGTATAATTCCTTTACAAAGGTGTGTTTATAACAAAGTGAATCAGCTATACATGTACATATATCCCTGTATCTTCTCCCTCTTGTGTCTCCCTCCCACACACCCAATCCCACCACTCTAGGTGATCACAAAGCAACAAGCTGATCTCCCTGTGCTATGTGGCTGCTTCCCACTAGCTATCGGTTTTACATTTCGTAGTGTATATATATGTCCATGCCACTCTCTCACTTTGTCCCAACTTACCCTTCCCTCTCCCTGTGTCCTCAAGTCCATGCTCTACGTCTGCATCTTTAATCCTGTCCTGCCCCTAGATTGTTCAGAATTTTTTTTTTTAGATTCCGTATATATGTGTTAGCATAGGGTATTTGTTTTTCTCTGTCTGACTTACTTCACTCTGTATGACAGACTCTAGGTCCATCCACCTCATTACAAATAACTCAATTTCATTTCTTTTTATGGCTGAGTAATATTGCATTGTATATATGTGCCACATCTTCTTTATCCATTCATCTGTCGATGGACACATACATTGCTTCCATGTCCTGGCTATTGTAAATAGAGCTGCAATGAACATTGTGGTACATGACTCTTTTTGAATTATGGTTTTCTCAGGGTATATGCCCAGTCGTGGAATTGCTGGGTCATATGGTAGTTCTATTTTTAGTTTTTTAAGGAACCTCTGTACTGTTCTCCATAGTGGCTGTATCAACTTACATTCCCACCAACAGTGCAAGGGTGTTCCCTTTTCTCCACAGCCTCTCCAGCATTTATTGTTTGTAGATTTTTGGATGATGGCCATTCTGACTGGTGTGAGGTGATACCTCATTGTAGTTTTGATTTGCATTTCTCTAATGATTAGTGATGTTGAGCATCCTTTCATGTGTTTGTTGGCAATCTGTATATTTTCTTTGGAGAAATGTCTATTTAGGTCTTCTGCCCATTTTTGCATTGGGTTGTTTGGTTTTTTTGATATTGAGCTGCATGAGCTGCTTGTAAGTTTTGGAGATTAATCCTTTATCAGTTGTTTTATTTGCAAATATTTTCTCCCATTCTGAGGGTTGTCTTTTCATCTTGTTTATGGTTTCCTTTGCTGTGCAAAAGCTTTGAAGTTTCATTAGGTCCCATTTGTTTATTTTTCTTTTTACTTCCATTTCTCTAGGAGGTGAGTCAAAAAGGATCTTTCTGTGATGTATGTCATACAGTGTTCGCCTATGTTTTCCTCTAAGAGTTTTATAGTGTCTAGCCTTACATTTAGGTCTTTAATCCATTTTGAGTTTATTTTTGTCTATGGTGTTAGGGAGTGTTCTAATTTCATTCTTTTACAAGTAGCTGTCCAGTTTTCCTAGCACCACTTATTGAAGAGGTTGTCTTTTCTCCATTGTATATTCATGCCTCCTTTATCAAAAATAAGGTGACTATATGTGCGTGGGTTTATCTCTGGGCTTTCTATCCTGTTCCATTGATCTACCTTTCTGTTTTTATGTCAGTACCATACTGTCTTGATTACTGTATCTTTGTAGCATAGTCTGAAATCCGGGAGACTGATTCCTCCAGCTCCATTTTTCTTTCTCAAGATTGCTTTCGCTATTTGGGGGCTTTTGTGCTTCCATACAAATTGTAAACTTTTTTGTTCTAGTTCTGTGAAAAATGGCATTGATAGTTTGATAGAGATGGCATTGAATCTGTACATTGCTTTGGGTAGTATAGTCATTTTCAGTGTTGATTTTTGCAATCCAAGTACATGGTATATCTCTCCATCTGTTGGTTTCATCTTTAATTTCTTTCATCAGTGTCTTATAGTTTTCTGCTTACAGGTCTTTTGTCTCCTTAGGTAGGTTTATTCCTTGCTATTTTATTCTTTTTGTTGCAATGGTAAATGGGAGTGTTTCCTTAATTTCTCTTTCAAATTTTTCATCATTAGTGTATAGGAATGCAAGAGATTTCTGTGCATTAATTTTGTATCCTGCTACTTTACCAAATTCATTGATTAGCTCTAATAGTTTACTGGTAGCATCTTTAGGATTCTCTATGTATACTATCATGTCATCTGCAAAGAGTGACAGCCTTACTTCTTCTTTTCCAATTTGGATTCCTTTTATTTCTTTTTCTTTTCTGATTGCTGTGGCTAAAACTTCCAAAACTATGTTGAATAATAGTGGTGAGAGTGGACAACCTTGTCTTGTTCCTGATCTAAGAGGAAATGGTTTCAGTTTTTCACCATTGAGAATGATGTTGGCTGTGGGTTTGTCATATATGGCCTTTATTATGTTGAGGAAAGTGCCCTCTATGCCTACGTTATGGAGGGTTTTTATCATAAACGTGTGTTAAATTTTGTCAAAAGCATTTTCTGCATCTATTGAGATGATCATATGGTTTTTATCCTTCAATTTGTTAATATGCTTTATCACATTGATTGATTTGCATATACTGAAGAATGCTTGCATCCCTCGGATAAACCCCCACTTGATTATGGTGTATGATCTTTTTAATGTGTTGTTGGATTCTGTTTGCTAGTATTTTGTTGAGGATTTTTGCACCTATGTTCATCAGTGATATTGGCCTGTGGTTTTCTTTCTTTGTTACATCTTCATCTGGTTTTGGTATCAGGGTGATGGTGGCCTCGTAGAATGAGTTTGGTAGTGTTCCTCCCTCTGCTATATTTTGGAAGAGTTTGAGAAGGATGAGTGTTAGCTCTTCTCTAAATGTTTGATAGAATTTGCCTGTGAAGCCATCTGGTCCTGGGCTTTTGTTTTCTGGAAGATTTTTAATCACAGTCTCAATTTCAGTGCTTATGATTGGTCTGTTTATATTTTCTATTTCTTCCTGGTTCAGTCTCAGAAGGTTGTGCTTTTCTAAGAATTTGTCCACTTCTTCCAGGTTTTCCATTTTATTGGCATATAGTTGCTTGTAGTAATCTCTCATGATCCTTTGTATTTCTGCAGTGTCAGTTGTTACTTCTCCTTTTTCATTTCTAATTCCATTGATTTGACTCTTCTCCCTTTTTTTCTTGATGAGTCTGGCTAATTGTTTATGAATTTTGTTTATCTTCTCAAAAAATCAGCTTTTAGTTTTACTGATCTTTGCTATTGTTTCCTTCACTTCTTTTTCATTTATTTTTGATATGATCTTTATTATTTCTTTCCTTCTGCTAACTTTGGCTTTTTTTATTCTTCTTTCTCTAATTGCTTTAGGTGTAAGGTTAGGTTGTTTATTTGAGATGTTTCTCGTTTCTTGTGGTAGGAATGTATTGCTATAAAATTCCCTCCTAGAACTGCTTTTGCTGCATCCCATAGGTTATGGCTCGTCATGTTTTCATTGTCATTTGTTTCTAGGTATTTTTTGATTTCCTCTTTGACTTCTTCAGTGATCTCTTGGTTATTAAGTAGTGTATTGTTTAGCCTTCATGTGTTTGTACTTTTTACAGATTTTTTTCCTGTAATTGCTATCTAGTCTAATAGCATTGTGGTCAGAAAAGATACTTGTTATGATTTCAATTTTCTTTAATTTGCTAAGGCTTGATTTGTGACCCAAGATATGATCTATGTTGGCGAATGTTCCATGAGCACTTGAGAAGAAAGTGTATTCTGTTGTTTTTGTATGGTGTCCTATAAATATCAATTAAGCCCATCTTCTTAAATGTGTCATTTAAAGCTTGTGTTTCCTTATTTATTTTCATTTTGGATGATCTGTCCATTGGTGAAAGTGGGGTGTTAAAGTCCCCTACTATGATTGTGTTACTGTCGATTTCCCCTTTTATGGCTGTTAGCATTTGCCTTATGTATTGAGGTGCTCCTATGTTGGGTGCATAAATATTTGTAATTGTTATATCTTCTTCTTGGATTGATCCCTTGATCATTATATAGTGTCCTTCTTTATCTCTTGTAACAGTCTTTATTTTAAAGTCTCTTTTGTCTGATATGAGAATTGCTACTCCAGCTTTCTTTTGATTTCCATTTGCATGGAATATCTTTTTCCATCCCCTCATTTTCAGTCTGTATATGTCCCTGGGTCTGAAATGGGTCTCTTGTAGACAGCATATATATGGGTCTTGTTTTTGTATCCATTCAGCCAGTCTATGTCCTTTGGTGGGAGCATTTAATCCATTTACATTTAAGGTAATCATCAATATGTATGTTCCTATTACCATTTTCTTAATTGTTTTGGGTTTGTTATTGTAGGCCTTTTCCTTGTCTTCTGTTTTTGCCTAGAGAAGTTCCTTTAGCATTTGTTGCAAAGCTGGTTTGGTGGTGCTGAATTCTCTTAGCTTTTGCTTGTCTGTAAAGCTTTTAATTTCTCCATTGAATCTGAATGAGATCCTTGCTGGGTAGAGTAATCTTTTTGGTAGGTTTTTCCCGTTCATCATTTTAAATATGTCTTGCCACTCCCTTCTCGCTTGCAGAGTTTCTGCTGAAAGATCAGCTGTTAACCTTACGGGGATTCCCTTGTATATTATTTGTTGTCTTTCCCTTGCTGCTTTTAATATTTTTTCTTTGTATTTAATTTTTGATAGTTTGATTAATATGTGTCTTGGCATGTTTCTCCTTGGATTTATACTGTATGGGACTCTCTGCACTTCCTGGACTTGATTGACTATTTCCTTTCACATAGAGGGAAGTTTTCAAGTATAATCTCTTCAAATATTTTCTCAGTCGCTTTCTTTTCTCTTTTTCTTCTGAGACCCCTATAATTCGAATGTTGGCGTGCTTAATGTTGTCCCAGAGGTCTCTGAGACTGTCCTCAATTCTTTTCATTCTTTTTTCTTTCTTGTGCTCTGTGGTAGTTATTTCCACTATTTTATCTTCCAGGTCACATATCTGTTCTTCTGCCTCAGTTGTCCTGCTATTGATTCCTTCTAGAGGTTTTTTGTTTGTTTGTTTGTTCGTTTTTTTGTTTTTTTTTTTTTTTTGCGGTACGTGGGCCTCTCACTGTTTTGGCCTCTCCCATTGCCTAGCACAGGCTCTGGACGCGCAGGCTTAGCAGCCATGGCTCACGGGCCCAGCTACTCCATGACATGTGGGATCTTCCTGGACCTGGGCACGAACCTGTGTCCCCTGCATCGCAGGCGGACTCTCAACCACTGCGCCACCAGGGAAGCCCTAGAGTATTTTTAATTTCATTTATTGTGTTGTTCATCATTGTCTGTCTGCTCTTTAGTTCTTCTATGTCCTTGTTAAACATTTCTTTTATTTTCTCCATTCTATTTCCAAGATTTTAGATCTTTATTATCATTACTCTGAATTCTTTTTCAGGTAGACTGCCTATTTCCTCTTCATTTGTTTGGTCTGGTGGGTTTTTACCCTGCTCCTTCATCTGCTATGTGTTTCTCTGTCTTCTCATGTTGCTTAACATACTGTGTTTGGGGTCTCCTTTTTACAGGCTGCAGGTTTGTTGTTCCCATTGTTTTTGGTGTCTTTCCCCAGTGGCTAAGGTTGGTTCAGTGAGTTGTTTAGGCTTCCTGGTGGAGGGGACTGCTGCCTGTGTTCTGGTGGATGAGGCTGGATCTTGTCTTTCTGGTGGGCAGGAATGTGTCCGGTGGTATGGTTTGGGATGTCTGTGACCTTATTATTATTTGAGGCAGCCTCTCTGCTAATGGGTGGGGTTGTGTTCCTTTCTTGCTAGTTATTTGTCATAGGGTGTCCGGCACTGTAGCTTGCTGGTTGTTAGTGGAGCTGGGTCTTAGCGTTGAGATAGAGATATCTGGGAGAGCTTTTGCTGTTTGATATTACATAGAGCCTGGAGGTCTCTGGTGGACCAATATCCTGAACTTGGCTCTCCCACCTCAGAGGCACAGACCTGACACCCAGCCAGAGCACCAAGACCCTGTCAGCCACATGGCTCAGAAGAAAGGGAGAAAGAAAGAAAAAGAAAGAAAGGAAGGAAGGAAGGGAAGAAAGAAAGAAAGGAAGGAAGGAAGGAAGGAAGGAAGGAAGGAAGGAAGGAAGGAAGGAAGGAAGGAAGAAAGAAAGAGAAAGAAAGAAAGAAAGAGAAAGAAAGAAAGAAAGGAGAAAGAAAGAAAGAAAGAGGGAGAGGGCAAGAGGGAGGGAGGGAGGGAAAGAAAGAAAGAAAATATAAAGAAATAAAGTTATTAAAATAAAAAAAGTGAAAAGTAATAAAAATAGAGAAAAAAGAAAGAAAAAAGGAGTGAGCAACCAAATCAATAAACAAATCTACCAATGATAATAAACTCTAAATACTAAACTAAGATAAACATAAAACCAGAAACCAGTCAGTCACATACAGCAAACCCCTAGTCTACAGTTGCTCCCAAAGTCCACTGCCTCAATTTTGGGATGATTCGTTGTCTATTCAGGTATTCCACAGATGCAGGGTACATCAAGTTGATTGTGGAGATTTAATCCGCTGCTCCTGAGGCTGCTGGGAGAAGTTTCCCTTTCTCTTCTTTGTTCTCACAGCTCCTGGGGTTCAGCTTTGGATAGGCCCTGCCTCTACATGTAGGTCGCCTGAGGGTGCCTGTTGCCTCTCAGACAGGATGGGGTTAAAGTAACGGCTCTTTAGGGGTCTCTGGCTCACGCAGGCGGGGGAGAAGGGAGGTGTATGGAATGCAGGGCGAGCCTGAGGTGGCAGAGGCCAACATGACGTTGCAACAGCCTGAGGCACACTGTGTGTTCTCCCGGGGAAGTTGTCCCTGGATCACAGGATCCTGGATAGTGACCTGTGCTTGCACACAGGCTTCTTGGTGGCTGCAGTATCAGCCTTAGCATTTCATGTCCTCTCTGGTGTCCACACTGATAGTCGCGGCTCACGCCTGTCTCTGGAGCTCATTTAGGCAGTGCTCTGAATCCCCTCTCCTCACGCACCCCGGAACAATGGTCTCTTGCCTCTTAGGCAGTTCCAGACTTTTTTCCAGACTCCCTCCCGGCTAGCTGTGGCAAACTAGCCCCCTTCAGGCTGTGTTCACGCAGCCAACCTCAGTCCTCTCCCTGGGATCTGACCTCCAAAGCCTGAGCCTCAGCTCCCAACCCCCATCCACCCCAGCGGGTGAGCAGACAAGCCTCTCAGGCTGGTGAGTACTGGTCGGCACTGATCCTCTGTGCGGGAATCTCTCCGCTTTGCCCTCTGCACCCCTGTTGCTGCGCTCTCCTCCATGGCTCCGAAGCTTCCCACCCGCCGCCCCCCATCTCTGCCAGTGAAGGGGCTTCCTAGTGTGTAGAAACTTTTCCTCCTTCACAGCTCCCTCCCCAAGGTGCTGGTCCCGTCCCTATTCTTTTGTCTCTATATTTTCTTTTATCTTTTGCCCTACCCAGGTTCATGGGGAGTTTCTTGCCTTTTGGGAAGTCTGAGGTCTTCTGCCAGCGTTCAGCAGGTGTTCTGTAGTTGTTCCACATGTAGATGTATTTCTGATGTATTTGTGGGGAGGAAGGTGATCTCCACGTCTTACTCCTCCACCATCTTGAAGGTCTCTGAATGTGGTTTTGACTAAAATCTTAGGGAACGCCCACAGGTCAGATGGGTGGAGCTGCTCTGGCTGCCACAAGGGCCAAGTGCCTGAGCCTCCCTTAGGGACAGCATCACTGCTGCAGAACCACTAGGCTCACTGGGTCCCCGACAACCACGTCCCCGGCAAACCCATTCTGGCTCCCTTGGAACCTCCAGGGTTCACCCAGCCCATCCGAGCTCAGGCCGTGGCAGAGCAGGCAATTGTCATGCTTTTCTGAAAGCCTGAGAGCTCCTCTACTTTTCCTGATCCCCCACCATCCGTCCATCCATCAGGAAATCCTGCTGAATTCCCTTCAAGAAGCCCTAGCCCTTCCGCTAGGACCACAATCCAAGCCCTATGAGCCTCTGTCTCCTTCTCTCTGCTCTTCTCTTCAGGGTAAAATGTAAAATATGAGTCATTTACATAAAAATTTTAGGTTCAGCTTGTCAGGTTCCCAAATGAAAACAATTGTCTGGAATTTGATTGAGATGGCATTGAGTCTGTGAGGACCTGGGGTAGGACAGCCCTGCAGTGGAGAAGAGAGCTGGAGGACTTTGAGTAACTGCCTTCCAGCTGCAGTGAGGGACCGCGAGGAGAGATGAGCCATGTATCACAGGAGAGGATAGAGTCCGGAAGTGGACCCACAACATTGTAAACTGATGTGTTTTTAGAAAAGTCACCACGGGAAAGGAAAGGAAAGTCTTTTCAACAATAGGTTCAGGAACACCTATACAATACTATGTTTAAAAGTAAAGAAAGAAAAAAGAACCTTGACCCTCTGCCTCATACCATATACGTACATTACTTCAAGGTAGGTTGTAGACTAAACATGAAGCAAAACCTATGAAGCTTCTAGAAGAAGGCATGGGGGAGAAAATCTTCATGACCCTAGAGTTAGCAAACATGCTTCAGAGAGGCCAAAAAAGGTACTAATGGTAAAGGGGAGAGCAAAGGGTAAATTGAATTTCATCAAAATCAGAAGTCTGTGCATCAAAAGTCACTGTTAAATGTCAAAGTCACAAGCTGGGAAATAACATTCATGAAACATATCTGATAAAGCACTTGTATACATATAAGAACTGCAAATTATTAGTAATGTATAAATGTATAAAATAATATATAATTTATAAATATCAATAATATATAAACAGCAACTGAAGATTAACTATAAAAATAACCCAATAAATATGTGAGCAAAAGACTTTCAAAAAAGAAGATATGTGAATGACCAGTAAGCACATGGCAAGATTTTCAAGTCAGTCACTTGAAATCACTACACAGTGATTTCTATCTGTGTAGTGATAGAAATACTACACAGATAGTGTAGTATCACTACACAGCCACCAAAATGGCTAAATTTAAGAAGACTAAGAATACCAAGTGGTGGGATTCCCTGGTAGCACAGTGGTTGAGAGTCTGCCTGCCAATGCAGGGGACATGGGTTCGAGCCCTGGTCTGGGAAGATCCCACGTGCCGCGGAGCAACTAGGCCCATGCGCCACAACTACTGAGCCTGTGCGTCTGGAGCCTGTGCTCCGCAACAAGAGAGGCCACGATAGTGAGAGGCCTGCGCACCGCGATGAAGAGTGGCCCCTGCTTGCCGCAACTAGAGAAAGCCCTCGCACAGAAACGAAGACCCAACACAGCCAAAAATAAATATAAAAATAAATAAATAATTTTTTTAAAAAAAGACCTAAAGAAGAAATACGTGGTGAATATCTTTAAAAAAAAAAAAAAAGAATACCAAGTGGTAGGAGGATGCAGAATAATGGAACTGTCTTGTGTTGCTGGTAGGAGAGCAAAGTGATAAACCACTTTGGGAAACAGTTTGGTGATTTCTTATTAAATTAGGAATACACCTTCCCCTTGATCCAGCAACTCTACTCTTGGGTGTTTACTGCAGAAAAATGGAAACAGATGTCCACAAAACAGCCTGTACTTGAATGTTCATAGCAGCTTTATTCATAATCACCTAAATCTAGAAACCACTAAATGCCCCTCCAAAAGTGAGTGGATGGACCAAGCATGATATACCCATACAAAACAGAATACTGCTCAGCAATAAAAAAGAAATAAACTGTTGATGCTACAACATGAATAAATCCTAGAGACCTTAATCTGAGCGAAGAGGCCAGACACAGAAGAGTTCCTATTGCGGGATTCCATTTAGATGAAGCTCAACACAGTAGCTATGTGATAGACAAAGTTTTAAAGATGCCCCCACAATTCCCGTTCCCTGCTCTGCAGTCAGACAAGGATCCAGGTGCTGCTGGGAATGGACTTCGCAAGTCGAACTCAGGTTGCTCATCATCTGACTTTAAAATAGAGAGATTTCCTGGATTTTCTGGGCGGGCACAAGGTCATCTCAAGGGCGCTTGAAAGCAGAATTATGAGGCAGTGAGTTCGATGAGGGAGAAAAGGTCAGAGAGATCTGAAGTGTGTAGAGGACGCCACCCACCATCGCTGGCTTGAAGAAGGAGGAGGGGCCCCAAGCCAGGGAACAAGGGAGCCTCTGGGAGCTGACGGTGACCTCCTGAGAGGGACTCCATGCTGCTTCCGTGCAGAACTGAATCCCACCACAACGCGGAGGAGCCTGGAAGTGGATGTAGCCCTGCCCACACCTTGACCCTGAGATCATCAGTAGATGCTGGCCTAAACCACGAAGTGTGTGATCATTTGTTACGAAGCCATAGGAAGCTACCACTGAGGGACTGAGAAAGGATGTGCCCCCTTCCTGGTGCGATGGACGTGGTCTAGGTCTTGCTGTGGCCGTGGTTACACACGTGGGCACTTAAAACCATCGAACTCAACATGAATCTGGGCATTCATTCCACAGTGTATATAGATGCCACGAATATGTTAAAAGAGTCAAGCATGTCAGAACATTCTTTCTGCAGCTGCCAGTCTGCCAATGGTCTCATCACTCCCAAAACAAAATCCTGCGGCTCTGCGGCACCCACTCCATGCTTGGGCTGCCTCGCTCCTCTGTGGACACACGGCAGCCACACAGGCCCATGGCAGGGGCTGACCTCGCTGTTATAATGACTGAGAATGCTGTCCTCCAAAGGGCCTCAGGACTCCTTCCTTATTTCTCTGGATCTCTCACTGTATTAGGGAATTCTTTGGTGCCAGAATGCTTAAGCAGCACAGAGTAGGTGCCTCCTGAATCCCGTAGAGTACACGCACGGGCCTGCTGGGCAGGTGTGGTATCCTGGCCCTCAGGCCTTACAGAGCCCGTGGGTCCCCACCCCGAACCCAACTCTGCCATCACCCTCACCTGCTTCTCCTGGACGCTCTGCCTTCTCCACCAGGGAACCTGAGAAGGGTGAAGCCACTGCACTTCCGAATCCTAATCCCTACATGGTTATAACTTGACTATTAATCTGCATAAGCAGAGAATATCCTAGGAGGCCAGGCAGGCTTCCTCTCTCAGCTGTGCAGACGGCTGATTGCCCGGGGCAGCTGTTTAAATGTGCTCTCAATGGCTCACTTTGAGGGGCCAGTCCTCCTCAAGGGCCCTCGCTCCCCAGGGAAGAACCTGGCTGGGGTGTGACGCCTGGACCCCGGTGGCTGGGGCAGACTCCATTTCCAGCCTTGGGGTACATATACACTGTGGGAGGGAGCTGGTGGACCTCCTGGTAGGACTGGATGGAAAAAGCTAGAAGGCTTTCTTAGAAGCCACAGATTAAGACTTCTGGAGGCTAGGTTGGCAAACATCCAAGAGACATAAAGTGATTTACTTCTTAGCTCTCCAGGATTCAGTTTGATTTCAGTTTTAAACTGCTACCTCTGGAATTTTTAACAGAAACAATTAAACCAAAAGGAGTAAATTTCTTTCTTTCTTCTTCTTATTATTTTTTTTTGTAAATTTGTTTCTTAACGACTGTGCAGCTCCAGGGCACAGAACACAGAGCCGGGACCTCACTCAGGGTGGACAGGCACCAACATTAGAAGGTCAGCGAAGCAGACTGGAATTTTCAGGACTGAATCTTTCCTTTGGACAGTTGACTCAACTGTCTTTGATTTTATATCAGTATACAGATTCTTTTTTTTTTAACATCTTTATTGGAGTATAATTGCTTTACAATGATGTGTTAGTTTCTGCTTTATAACAAAGTGAATCAGTTATACATCTACATTTGTTCCCATATCTCTTCCCTCTTGGGTCTCCCTCCCTCCCGCCCTCCCTATCCCACCCCTCTAGGTGGTCACAAACCACCGAGCTGATCTCCCTGTGCTATGCGGCTGCTTCCCACTAGCTATCTACCTTACATTTGGTAGTGCATATATGTCCATGCCACTCTCTCACTTTGTCACAGCTTACCCTTCCCCCTCCCCATATCCTCAAGTCCATGCTCTAGTAGGTCTGTGTCTTTATTCCCGTCTTACCCCCTAGGTTCTTCATGACTTTTTTTTTCTTAGATTCCATATATATGTGTTAGCATACAGTATTTGTTTTTCTCTTTCTGACTTCACTCTGTATGACAGACTCTAGGTCCATCCACCTCACTACAAATAACTCAATTTCGTTTCTTTTTATGGCTGAGTAATATTCCATTGTATATATGTGCCACATCTTCTTTATGCATTCATCTGTTGATGGACACTTAGGTTGCTTCCATGTCCTGGCTATTATAAATAGAGCTGCAATGAACATTTTGGTACATGACTCTTTTTGAATTATGGTTTTCTCAGGGTATATGCCCAGTAGTGGGATTGCTGGGTCGTATGGAAGTTCTATTTGTATTTTTTTAAGGAACCTCCATACTGTTCTCCATAGTAGCTGTATCAATTTACATTCCCACCAACAGTGCAAGAGGGTTCCCTTTTCTCCACACCCTCTCCAGCATTTATTGTTTCTAGATATTTTTGATGATGGCCATTCTGACCGGTGTGAGATGATATCTCATTGTAGTTTTGATTTGCATTTCTCTAATGATTAATGATGTTGAGCATTCTTTCATGTGTTTGTTAGCAGTCTGCTATCTTCTTTGGAGAAGTGTCTATTTAAGTCTTCTGCCCATTTTTGGATTGGGTTGTTTGCTTTTTTGTTATTGAGCTGCATGAGCTGCTTGTAAATTTTGGAGATTAATCCTTTGACAGTTGCTTCATTTGCAAATATTTTCTCCCATTCTGAGGGTTGTCTTTTGGTCTTCTTTATGGTTTCCTTTGCTGTGCAAAAGCTTTTAAGATTTCCTTAGGTCCCATTTGTTTATTTTTGTTTTTATTTCCATTTCTCTAGGAGGTGGGTCAAAAAGGATCTTGCTGTGATTTATGTCGTAGAGTGTTCTGCCTATGTTTTCCTCTAAGAGTTTGATTTCAAGATCAAAGGCCAGAAGCAACAAGGTCCTACTGTATAGCACAGGGAACTATATTCAGTATCCTCTAGTAATCTATGATGGAAAAGAATCTGAAAAAGGATATATGTATAACTGAATCACTTTGCTGTACAGCAGAAATTAACACAACATTGTAAATCAAGTATACTTCAATAAAATACATGTTTTTTAAAAAAAGATTAAAGGCCAGGAAATCTTACTTTAGTTGATGAAGCTGCTGCTGCTGATTTCAGTAAGAAGCGTGAGACTGGCTGCAGACAAGGTGAGAAGCCTGAGCCCCAAGGATGCTGTCTGCAGCATGAGGTTTTATCTGGCCAGGTCTCCATCTTAACTGAAGCGATAGTAGGGACGGTGTGGCTTAGACACCAGGCAGAATGGCAGACGGGGTGTGTGACTGGGTACAAGACGCCCACAGAATTCATTTGTTTGTCTTCCAAATCAAGTGATCCTTAAAATAATACTTCTGAGACTGAAATCAAATTATGCATTTTTTAAACTTCACCGGAGAGTATCATTTTGGTCCTCTCTGGTCACAGCCTGCAGCCCAGCCCCACTGACCCCTGTTGTATCAGTGAGCCAAGGACGGTCTCCGAGGTTGGTCGGTTCTTCACTGCAGGCTGAGACCGCGGAGCGCCAAAGCCTGCCCGCCCAAACTCATGTCTTTACACATCCAGTTGTTTTAAACACAGCCCCGTTGAGCACACCGTTAGCCGTTGAGAGCCTGCCTGCTTTGCATTCCCTGAAGACCTTCCCCCAGTATCTGCTCACTGTTGATAAGACTGAGCCTGTGGCTGTAAGACCCCAAGCCACTGCTGTCCTTCAGACCTCCCTGACCTCGAGACTCCCCGGGCTGCTGAGCGATACCACCCGACACCGAAGCCTCCACTCCATCCCTGTCTCCCTGGGAGTCCCCTTGCGCTCCTCCTCTTCTGAGTAGAGACTCCCAGGTAGCCTCTGGACGGTGTCCTGCTGGGAGATGCACACATGTCGGAGCATTGCCCAGGAAAGCTCGCCTGTGCCCCGGCTGCCTGCTGCTCATATCTTTTTCCCTTGATCAGCCCCCACATCTCTGGAGCCCCCAACACCTCTGCAATTCTCTGGCAGAGGGTGATTTTACAAGCCTCTGAGCCTTCATATATGCTGTTCCTCTTTTTCTGGGAAGTCTGCACTCCCCGCTCTTGAATAATGGGGGTGTCGGCCTCTGTGCAGACGCCCCTCTGGCTCTTTGTCCACACCTCTCAGCCATTCCAGTCCACAGCATCAGCTCACGTCTGTCTTACCTTTGCCCTGTTGGCCTCTTAAAAGCATACATGAGGGGACTTCCCTGGTGGTGCAGTGGTTAAGAACCCGCCTGCCAACATGCAGGGGACACGGGTTCGAGCCCTGGTCCAGGAAGATCCCACATGCTGTGGAGCAACTAAGCCCGTGCGCTACAGCTACTGAGCCTGCGCTCTAGGCCCGCAAACCACAGCTACTGAGCCTGCGTGCCACAACTACCGAGCCCGCATGCTGCAACTACCGAAGCCCGTGTGCCTAGAGCCCATGCTCTGCAGCAAGAGAAGCCACCTCAATGAGAAGCCTGTGTACCGCAACGAAGAGTAACCCCCGCTCGCCGCAACTAGAGAAAGCCTGTGCACAGCAACAAAGACCCAACGCAGCCAAAAAAAAAAAAAAAAAAAGGTACACATGGGTCCTTACACTTATATCATCAGCACCTCGGGATGTCTCAGGAGCTGGGGGTCTGCTGAAGACTCCTCGTAGTGCAGCATCGGGGCAGTCCCTGTCCTGAGCTTCTGGCTGTTTGGTTTAGTTGTTACTTCAGCTTCTCTGAAGCTGTTTCATCATGCACTTGCATCATTGTTTAGATTAATTGTGTCCTGAGTGTACAGAGCCCAGGAAATGCTAGAAAGTTATGCTTTGTTTATAAGCTCTGGAGTGTGTGAGACCCCAGAACAGAACTTCTCGGACTGTAAGTTCGTAGTCATTTATGTATTCACACAACAATGTAATAATTTCATTTGTGGAGTAATTCAACAAATCTGCTGTGTATATAGAAATTGTCTGTCTTTCATTCAGTTGCTGTATATGCATGACCCAATTGAAGGTTGTCTTTTCAGAATTATTTTATTAGTATGTTTTAAAATATACTAACTAGATTATATTTCACATCACTGTGACATTGGTAGTTTCAATACTTACTTAACAGGCTAACACAAAATACTTATCACTTACTTTACAGGCTAACACAAAATACTCATCACTCGATGCTAAAATTGAATATTTTCATTTACTTTTCTATATTATTTAACCAGTTGCCCAAAGTGGTTGAGTTCAAAATTCATTTTGGTTTTTGAATATGTGCATATTTGTTCAAAACAAACCAAAAGGGAGCCAATTAATTACCTAGACAAACAAGTCATGCTTACCCAGCATTCAGGTAAACTGAAGCCTGCATTTTAATGCTAATTAAATTAATTCAAACATTAGTATGAATTCCTCAAAGAAAATTAAGAAAATACAACAAAATGAGGAAATAAGATCACTCACGATCATACCCTTTAAAGAGAATCCCAGCGATGTTTGGCCATCTCCTCTTTCAGTTCTTCTTATACATATGTATGCATACACGTATGTGCAGATGTAATACACACATATACATGCCCAGGATTTGTTGTATATATAGACATATTTTTTCAAATGTTTGCAGTAGGGACATCTAGTGGTTTGCCAAAGTCCGCCCCCTTCTCCCTGAGAGGGACCTCCATCCCCCAGGCCCCTGGACTTGGACCAGTCACGTGATTGGTTACCACCATGTAAGGGCCATGACAATGACAGTCATGGCCAGCACAGCCCATCTGAGGGGATGAGGCTTGAGGGGCGACCGCAGTGGAGCAGGGGACAAATGTGTGAGCTTCTGGGCTCTACCCCCTCTGACTGAGGGGCTAGGGTCCCCAGGGTAGCCTTGGGGGCCACGTGTTACAGGCGGCCCCTGGATCTCAGGGGGACCATATGGAGTCTGCGTGTGAAGGGAACACACCTTCCGCTGTGAGCTACTGAACAGGGGCGGGGTTGGGGGGCTGCCGATTACCGTAGCTTAACCTACACTAACTAGTACGTTATTTTTATTAAATACTGAGACAATACATAATCATATTTATCAGAATTAATTATAAAAAGAATGCACTTTTAAAGCACCCAGCTTTTAAAATGGGGGAGTGGAATTTGTCATGAACTTGGAAGCCCTCTGTGGGTTTCTCCCCAACTGCATCTCATTGCCCCTCCCCACCACAGTCCCCACCACCTGGGTTGTGGGTTCACTTGCATCGCTTGTGCATCTTCAGGGTTTTACCCACTGTGTCTGTATCTCTAGTCGATACTCTGTTTCAAGTTGCATGTTTTGAACTTTACATAAATAGACTGAGACTATATGAATCTTTAGGGACTTGCTTCTTTCCTGCAACAGTATGCCTCTGAGATCCCTCTGGGCTGTTATATGAAGTTTAATTGACTTTTCCTTGCTGCATAGCACTCCATTGTCTGAAGAGACTGAAATGTTCATTGGTTCATTCTACTTTCAATAGACATTTGGGCTGTTTCTTGTTTCTGCTGTTATGACCCAGGCCGCCATGCACGCTTTTTACAGGCTCCTTGGGCATGTGGTGGGTGCAGAGGCGTCTCCCGATATAGGAATTCCTATATATGGACCATGGGGCCCAGAGTCTATGGCATTTTAGAGGGAATGGCCGAGAACAGCCTCGCTGATGAGGTGGTACCTCAGGAGAGACCTCAAGGAGCTAAAGGAGAAAACAGTGCTGGTGTTTGGGACATGAGTATTCCAAGCAGAAGGAAGAGCAAGTTCCAGGGCCCTGTGGCCAGACAGTCCTAGCTAGGGGACCGGAGCAGCCACATCCCCAAGAGGAGGAGGTGACATCACAGGGTTGTCACAGGTGCCCCGGGGCCAGAGAGCAAAGAACCTGGGGGTGACAGAGAGGAGTTATTTGGAAAGTTATTGGAAGTCTCTGGGGTTTAAAAGGAGAGGAATATGACAAGGTTTCCATTTTCAAAGGGCCACTCTGGCTGCCCGGTGAGCAGGGCACAAAGGAGCAGCAGGGGCCAGGAGCCTCTTGCAATAAGCCAGGCAAGAGGTGCAGCTGACCTACGGTAGGAAGGGTGGAGATTTTGAGAGGGTTAGATCGAGAGAATATATTTTAAAGTAAAGCCTAAAGGATTGGCTGATGTGGGCTGTGAGAGTGAGAACAGACTGAAAGTTGACAGCGTAGATTTTCATGTCAAAGTCAATCTCTGTGAGGCCAGAGGCCAGAGGAAGCTCAAGCCTTGGGCTTGGGCTACGTCAGGCCTGGGCTGCCCTTGGATGCCTGGATTCATTTGCCTGAGCTGCTGTAACCGAGGGCCACAGACTGGGCAGCTTAAACAAGACACTTATTCTCATCATTCTGGAGACTGGTAGGTCCCAGGACTGGGCAGAGGCCGATGCGGCCTCTGGTGAAGGCTCTCATCCTGGCTGGCAGACTTCTGGCTGTGTCCTCACATGGCCTTTCCTCTGTGCCCTCATGGGGTGAAAAGGGAGAGCTCTCTGAGGTTGCTATCTCTTCTTATAAGGACACGAGCCCTATTAGGTTAGGGTCCCAACCTTTATGACCTAATATAACCTTCATTTCTCTCTCCAAATGCAGTCACCCTGGGTGTTAGGGCTTCAATATATGAATTTTGGAGGGACACAGTTTGGTGCACAGCAACCTCCAAGGTGAGATGCTGAGTCAGGAGTTGACCCAGGGACAAAAATCCAGGGGAAGTCAGTACGCAGAGGGAGGAGGCTGACAGGACAACCAGAGAGCGAGTATGGATGGGGAAGGGAAGGGGCCCCAGGGCTGGAGGCCTGTCAGTAGGCAGAGGTCGGGAGTCTGAGAAGGATCCAGAAGGAGACCCAGGAGGACCATGAGTGGGAAGGAGGCCAAACGGAGCGTGGTGTCCTGTCCCAGTGCCATACACAGGATGTGATCAAAGAAGGGAGTGATTGCCTCTGAGGGTCTGTGGGAGCCATGGGTACAGGTCACAAGGGTAGCATCAGTGGGGGGTGGGAATGGGGGACCAGGGCTCAGGCAGTGATGGGAGGGGAAGGGGTCACAACAGTGAGTGCAGAGAACAAGTCTAGAGTCCAGCCTCAGGTGCCTGTGTCCCTGGGGTCATTCCAGATCCCCCACTCCTTTGTCTCTGTGGCCAGTGTTTCCCATAATAGTGTCGATTTGGTCTCTTGTGTCTGAAATTCATAGTGTATATGTTATTAGCACTTTTATCTTGTTTTTTCCTTTTTACAGTATAGAGCTTCAATTACTTAGCATAATGCATTTGAGATCTGTTCATGTTTTTCCATGAATCAGTGGTTTGTTCATCCTTACTGAGGAGTATCCACTGTATGGGTGAACCACGGGGGTTTTTTATGAGCAGTTGCCCATTTTAGTATTTATGAATACAATCACAGAATTTCATGTGAACATAGGTCTTCATTTCTCTTGGGTGAAAACGTAGGAAGGAGATTGCTAAATCATGGAGTAAATGTATGTTCAACTTTATAAGGAACAGACAAACCGGTTTCAAAGGCCATATCCTGTTGCATTCTCATGACAATGTATGGAATTTCCAGTTGACCCACATCCCCTCCTGCACTTGGTATTGTCAAGTTTCTTTAAACAGCTCTAATAGATGGTAAAAAGTGTGGATTTCGTTCCTGCTTCCAAATCCACTGAGCACCTGCTTCCAGTGCCTTTATCTTGTTTCCAGCCACGCCTCTAAACAGCAGAAGCCTCTACACTACATTGTTTCCTAACTTTTAGAATCTTAAGACTTAGAGTACTCCTTAGACTTTCAACCATCTCTCCTTAAGGTTGCCAAGACTGGGGCTCAGAGAGGAGACAGAGATTCCCAAGGTCACAGAGCAAAGTCAAGGCAGGCCTGTGATGAGAACATGGTGCCCAATGCTGGCTGCTTTTCCCACGGGCCTTGGACTCACACGGGCTAGTATGCAGGACACCCAGGGCAAACACCTGTGCTCCTCACGGCCCTGGGAGGCTCTCATGTAGAAATCCCAGCTCCCAGTCATTGGAGGGCTTGCCAGTTACCGCAGCAGAGCTGTGTTTCGAATTTAGAGATATTTGACTCATTCACATTGTTTGTCTAGGATATAGACATTCATTCAAGTTAAAAGTTAGTTAATTTTAGAGAAACGGACTGTCTCAGCTGAGGCTGATGGGTCCCAGTTATCAATCTCCCCTCTCTGTGTGGCCTTTGTGGTCTGTATCCATAGCCCCATGTCTCCATGGTCCTTCTATCTTAGAGGAAAGAAGCTGGATAAATGCATTTGCTCCTAGAGTAATATTAAGGGTGGGATGACAGGCACCTAATAGTAACTGGCCAGGAGCCTCCCCCCAGGGACAGCACAGGGTGGACCAGTATGTCCTTGCCCTTCAGAATGTCTGCCAAGCATCCACCCAGACCCCACCTACCATTCTCTATTTTTTCTGTATTTTATTATGTCCATCCATATATGCATACATGTGTAATATTGCATTAATAGATTATAACATACATATCATTTATTTCTTTTCTGCTTGGTTCCCCATACCTTCTTCTTCTCAACTGCTAGAAACCCATATTAGCAACCTTATATGTATACTTCTGTATTTTTCTCCAAGCTCAAATAATTATCTACAGACATGTATGTAATATATATGTATAATATATACATACACACATATTTATGTACATGTATGTGTGCACACACATATGAATACAGTCAGAATCTGTCAGGAAATCTTGAGCTTTGCAAGTGTGATGGATTTTAATACAGGCACCTGGGTGCTCACATCACCACTGAAGGGTTGGGAGAGTGAAGGCCAGGGAAACCACGGAGAGAAGCAGGTGAGAAGGGAGTCGCCCTCAACCTCAGGGATGTCACCGGGGTCGGGCTGCTGTCACCATCTCCTGAATCAAAGCACCAAAGCCCTCTTTGGAGGGCTTCCTCTGGAAGCAGCTGTGACTCACGGGCTATTGAGGACAGGACTCCCCAGAGCCCCCCGACCCCGGGAGCTGTGTGTCCCTGCTGCTCCTCTTGCAGCCTTGCAAACCTTGCGTGAGTGCTTCTTGGAACCTGTCAGGAAAACAATCTGGGAAGTGTCATTGCAGGCTTCTTCCCCATTTCCAGAGAATGAAAAAGAAGGGTGCAGGGGAGGCAGCCACTGAGTTGGCAGTGGGCTCTCCGGCACTCACCCCTTTGTCCAATCCCCATCCATATACATCCTTTGACGCATATCTAAATGAGCAAGCAGCACATTAATGTCACCGTCCATCATGCAGGTAAAAATGCTTCACTTCCCACCAACCGTGGAGACAGGAAGTCCACGAGGCACTGGACCCATCTTGAATTTTGCTCATCCCTCACCTGGTCGGATTGTGACCATCTCTGATAAACTGTAACTTGAGGACTGAATTAAGATCTTACGCTTAGCCTTCCTTATATTCTATGACATGGAAGGGAGAAGGGTACTCGGTTCATCTTACCGATAGATAAATAAGAAAGTGAGGGGGAAAATCTGCAAACCGTTGTGGTCTTGAACCTGGCCCCTGGCCGACTCTGGTTTGGGTGTTTGTAATGCCTTCCCCAGGGCACTTGCCCTGCTCTACTTGCCCTCACCCAGCTCCCAGACCTTCATATCCAGAGTCTGTGCCATTAACTCAGGATCCTTTTCTGCCATTCACATGCTGGGCAAGTCCTGGTTTAATAGTTGTAAAATCTACTCCTCTGCACTTCCTTCAAATTTCTGCTGGCGAAATTCTTGCAGCTCTTTTGATGTGTGTGAGACCTCTTCCCAGGCCATCTTCCTAGTTACAAATCTGAAAACTAAAAAGAGCTGGGCATCTCCCTGTAGGGCATCTGCACAGACAAGGTCATTGCTGGGTCTTCAGACAGCAGGGGGCTAGCCTCAGTCAAGGGAGGAGGGGTGCTTCTGCTGGCTCAGGAGACTCAAGGCCCCCATGTTCATTAGAACCCACCTCAATGTTCTCAGGACCCCATGCAGCTGTCAAGCCCTCATCCTTCCTGCTCACTGTCCTACCTTGTTCATGGGAAACCTGGCAAGGCTTTGAATTAAGCTTGCACAACTCAGCCACTTGCAGCATCAAAAAGGTCTAGATTTGGAATCAACAGCATAGCTATATGAGCTCAGAGGTTCCTAAAGGGAGGTCGTGAGGGCTCTGATTCCACAGCCGTGCCTGGAGCCAAGCCCCTCGCGCCTTTTTGTCCAGCATGCTGCCCGGTGCAGCGGGAAGGGGAGCCCACCACAGTCCTGTTGGCTCTCCCACAGTGGCAGAGAACCAGTCTCATCTCTGTACTTCTGCATTCTTGGCACCGCGTCCAGTACCACCTGTATCCATCAGCATTGGGTGGGGAAGATGGAAGCCACTCCAGTATTCCCGGGGGGATGGGAGCTAGAGGGTTAGGAAGCCACAGAAGTGTGTACCCTTGGAGGAAATTGTGCTCAGGACAGGTTGCTGTGCAGGGCGGTCGCCGGCACTCACTGGGAGTCCTCGCAGCCTCAGGGGTCCCAGGCACCTCCACCACCACCCACCCAGTGGCTGGATCACCAAAGCAGGAGCTTCTCGGGGCATGGCCCCAAACCTCCAGCCAGCCTCATGCCTGCTCTCTGCCCAGGCATCTGCTCGCAACCCTCTGTAGAAAACTGGCCTGAGGTGCTCCTCCAAATCTTGCATGAATACCTATCACTGGAGGCCGTCCCAGAACAATAACCAGGAAGGGGATTCTGGGAACAGCTCCGTGGGTTCCTCTCCTGCATTGCAGGCAGGGTGTGCAAAGACAGCGGGGGCAGGAAAGCACGTGGATGCTGGGCATGGACCAGGCAGGGCCGGTCCTTCTGTCACCAAAGGTGATTGTATAGAACACACTTTCATCGTAGTGCTTTTCTCAGTCAACAGTCCTTCACTGAAACCCCCTCACATCAGTTGTATGTGCACATTCATTCTCTTCAGTGGCTGAGTCATCTCCCCCTGTGGATTACCGTAATTCAGCCAGCCATTCGACCAGTCAGCTTGGTCCTGGACGCCTCCCTCCGCACTCCCTCCCTGAGGGTCAAACACTGGGAGAACCCCCACCTCTCCATCCTCACTGTCGCCGGTGGAGGGGGGGGGCATCTCATCTCTCATCTGTGCTGCTACAGTCACCCCCTAACGTTCCTTCTGCCTTTAGCTTGGCCCAGTTCTAATGCAGTCTGCTGTTTCATCAGAGTGATTGTTCTTAAATGCAAATACTTAATTTTTCTACAATAAAAATTTGATCCAGCCCCACTCCTGTTGGGGAATGCTTCAGTGACTGGTCTTTGCCCTGGGATAAAGGCCAGACTTCATGGCAAACTTCACAAGACCCTTCAGGGAATGCGCTCTCTCAGCATCTCCGTCTCCCTGCATCCTTCGGTTTCCCTAACCAGGCCTCTCCTGTCTTCTCCCCTCTGGGCTTCACTAACACATAACTGCCTTCAGTGTTTGAATGTGCCAGGTGATGATACTTCCAGGTTTACTCACGTGCTATCCTCTCTCTGCTCACCTGCTCCTGACTTTTTGCCAAAATAGCTTTTACTCTGCTGTGAGGTCTCAGCCAAATGAGACATCCTCCAGAGAGCACCTCTGATCAGCCTCCAAGTGTGAGTTAGACGTCCTCCTATGTCAAACCCTGTACTCATGCACAACACTTAGGTCTCATTGTAGTCCTCTGGCCTGCTGACTCTTTTCTCTATATTAGTTAGCTGGTTGCTGGCAGTAATCTATCCAAACTCTTATTCAGCTTCCTTTTTTCCCCTCACTCAGCTATTCTTAGCTCTTGTCCTTTTCATGTTCATGCTTGTTACCTCACGTTTGCAAGATGATTGCCACAGCCCCAGGTCTCACATCTGTGTTCCAGTCAGTAAGAATGGGGAGTAACAGCACAAGGCAACCCTCCTCTTAAGTCTACATTCCTTTAAATCAGAAATAAAAATTCTTTTCCGACACCTCCCAACAGAATTTGGCCCAGATTTGAGCACTGAGGAATGACAACATCTAGAGATTTAGTGAAGGAGGAAGAGACGCTGTTAAAGGAGAGGAATAGAGCAGCCATTGGAGTAAGAGAATGTAGTGTCTTGAAAGAAGTGAGAGTGACAGACACCATGCTGTGCATTAGATACTGCTTCCCCCACCACCCCAAAAAAGAGAGTGAATCAAGAAGGAGGCTGAGAGGTCAGCTATATGAATGGGGGCAGATCAGTGACCTTGGATTTGTCTACATCAAAGTCATTGGTCATTTTGAAAAGAGCTGCTTCATAGAGCAGTGATCACAAAAGCCATCCTGCAGCGAGTCAGAGAATGAAGTTTCACAGATATAACATCTCTTGTCCTTCAACCTTTGTTTAAATTGTCTGCACGTACTAGCCTCTCTATAGTTGGCAATGGAATACAAAATAATACTAATGTTTTTTAAGTTTTCTATATGCAAAATATCAGTCATATAATTTGGTTATATTATGATTTTTTTATATTTGGACAAGCATCTGGTGAACTATGACCTCTTGGAAGATTAGTTGAGGCAGCCTTTGGACTAATTTCCTTCTACACATTTCTATAAAAATAAACTAACTAAAACTGATCTTATAATTACCAGCTAGCTTAGAGGACTGGTTATTTCAATTGGTTCTATTTCTGTCTGCATTTAATGGCCCGGAAATTTGACATTGTTTCCTGCAAACGTAAATAAGATCTTCCACTTATACCAATATGGCAGATGAAACATTATGGAAAAGTTCTCACTCTAAAATACTTAAAATACTGGGTAATTTACTTTAAATCCTTTTTAGATTTTATTTACTGTTTGTTTTAGATAACTAATGTATTCAAACAGTTCAAAACTTAAAAGAGGAAGTGTACGCCCTTCTGTGCCCTCTACCCGACTCCTCCCTGACCCCTGGGTCACCACTTGTATTAGTTTCTTATTTAGCCTTCCAGTTTTTGTGTAAGTAGATGCAAGTAAACATTCATATATGTATTTTTCTATCCTTACTCAAAAGGTGGCATTATGAATATTTGACACCTTGCTTATTTCACACCTAGTGTATGCTGGAGACCTTCCCGTGGACCCACATCATTCCTTCATGTAACAACAGAACCTTATGTCAGGGGAGTGGACTGTGGTTTACTTAAATATTCTCCTATAGATGGACACTTAGCTTGTTTCCATTATTTTGCTGTTGTAAACAATGCTGCAGTGACCATATTGTACATGCCTCATATTTATGTGTATAGCTATTTCTATAGGATAAATTCCCAGAAGTGGGTTCGCTGAATCACAGGATAAGGGTGTTGTAATTTTGGTGAATCCTGGGAAATTGTCTTGCTTGGGGGATATATCATTCCATACTTCCACCAGCCAGCAGCTGAGCAAGATGGTTTGCACGCTAACTTGGTAACCAGGTGGTTGCCAACTTTTCATTTTGCCCCTCTGATATGTGTGAAATAACTTCTCAGATTTTTTTCTAGTATATTTGTAAATTGCATTTCTTTTGTGAATAAAATCAAGCATCTTTCCATATGTTTCATGGACATATGAAATTCTTTTTCTGTGTGAACTGTCTGTTCATGGACTTTGCCTGTGTGTCTTTTGAGTAGTTAATCTTTTTTTTTTCTTATTGGTTTCTGGGCAAAACACATACACATACACACATGCACATGCATGCACACACACCACACAGGAGAAAACAGAGGGTGTCATGTCTGCTCTGTGTGCCCAGATGGGGAGCCACAGCTGCTTGGGGCTCACAGCTGAGGCCTCTGCAGGTGACATCCCAGTCAGAGAATATCACCTCACCCAAGACTCTCCCCCTCCTGGGGGCGCCTCCATGTGGTGCCTTCTTTATGTCTGAGTATAATGGCCTGGCCCCTTACCACACTGCGGACACCTCTGAAGGGCCACCCCCACTCCCATGCCACCTGCCAATTCAGCCAAGGCCCTACTGAACCTTCTTGATGGGTCAGCTGCTGCTCCCACCCAGTCCTGCCGCCTCATCCCCCACAGCGTGCCCCCTCCTCAGATTTTCTTGGGAACAGAACTGCCTCAGAGATGACGCCTTGTATGTGATAGGAGTTGCGAACAGTTTCCCAGATTGACATTTGCCTTTTGACATTTTGTATGTATTTAAGTCTCTCCAGGACTTCCCCTTACATTCCATGGTTTTGTCTGATTGTTCATATACCAATTATTGAGGCAGTGGAGTGGGTTTGGTGACTGCAAGTGCCCCTCCCTCCTTACTGCTCTTATGTTTCAGAGCCTCTCTAGTTATTCTTGCTTAGTTTTCCAAATGAACTTTAAACTCAGTTTGTCTGATTCCAAGAAGAAAAAAAACGTGCTTATATTTCTTACAGGATCATATTAAATTTACAAATTAGCTTAGGAAGAAATGATGATACTGAGTCTTCCAAGTTCGGAACATAGTGTGTGCGGTTCTACTTTTGTGCCTTTCAGGGATATTATAATGTTTCCACCTATGGAAACACATCTATGTGTTTACACATCTATGTATAAACACCTATGTTTTACACCTCTCTTTTAAGTTCATTTCTTGGTATTTTTTCTTTTAGTTGCCATCATAACTGGAATGTTCTCTTCCATTATGTCTTCTAACTTATTTTTGTTTATATAAGAAGGCTATTTTTCATGTATGTCAGTTTTGCATCAAGGCTGTTCACAGACTATGTCTGGCTCTCTGCCTCCCCCTAGTGGGGACATGAGTGCATTGCCCCTCCTGGCCCCTGTAGTTGGATGGTCCCTTTGACTAGTTCCGGCCACGGGGTTGTGAACACAAATGAGGTGTCACTTCTGAGCCAGTGTTTGATCCTTAGTTGGAGATGCTCCAGGGATCTCTGTCCTTTTGCCACACTGATGGGCGGTTTTTAAGAGCAGCTGCTCTGTCAGCCTGAATCCTGAAGTGAGAAGGTGTGACACAGATCTGGGGCCGACCCACAGCGGACTCGTGGGCTGAGCAAAAAGCAAACCTTTGTTGTGGTTGTCTCACGGGTTTAGAAGCTATTGCCATAAACAGCAGGTGTTCTTTTGTTACTAATCCATGTCAGTGTGTTTATCTTAGCGTCTCATGGTAACTTCTGTTTTATATGGTTTCTACTTTTTATTTAATATGCATATATTTGTATTTCTTATGTCTTGTTTTAATATGTGCTGGGGATTTGTTTTAACCGGGTCTGGTAAGACACACACACAGAAATGACTGTCATGAAGCAAGAAAGTTTTACTCCCAGTTCCCTAGAGGCAGGAGGCATGGCACCCAGGGCCACCTGGAGAAGCACCAGGGTTGGAAGGCAAAGGGGCTGAGGGGAACACGTGGGCTAGGATTTACTATGGTTTCTGCAAGAAGGAATGGGCAAGGTGGGGTAGGCGGATTTAGTATCGGCTGGTGTGAATCATTGCAGTAGGTTCCAGGGTGGAGGGGCTGCCATATGCTGTCTCTGGCCTTGGGTGTCTAGCACAAAGGGAACATTGGCCCAGAGCATGAGGGCCTGACAGAGGAGGTGGTTGGGAGTGTGGACTCTGGATTGGCTCCTTCTTCATATGAAAGGCATGCTTGCAGGGAGTCATTTGCCATCACCAAGAATTAGAGCGTTCTGAGAAGGGCGATTTCTCCCGGGTCAACAAGACCTCAAAACTACAGAAAATAAAAAAGTAGGATTAATTCATCTCCACTGTGGACTGAACCCTTTAGCATTATAAAGTGGCCTTCCGCATCTTACTTAATGCCTTTTGACCTAAATTCTATTTGTTTGATGTAAGATTATGACCCCTATATTGCCTTTTGTTGTTATTATTGTTGCTATTGTTTTATCTTTGCCTGATAAACCATGGTTCCTCCCCTTTAGTTATAACCTTTCTGAATCACTTTTCTGACTATATCTCCCATATACAGCACAAGTTGATCTTTGTTTTTGAGGTAATATGAAAATTCTCATCTTTAAATAGCTGCATTAAACCTGTTTAAATTTATTGCTATGACAGATATGGTTGGTCTTAATTCTGTCGTATTATATTTACTATTAATATATAAATATTTAAATGACTTTCACTGTATTTTATTAGCTTTTTATTTTTAAATGTTTTTCTGATATTTAGGAAAGTTATGTTTTTTATCTAGTGGTTACTTTTTAAAATTCTACCTTTATGTACTATCCTCTTTCCCTTTTTCCTTTTTTTAATGTAATTATTTTTATTGAAGTATAGTTAATTACAATGTCGTGTTAGTTTCAAGTATATAGCAAAGTGATTCAGTTATACATATATATGTATTCTTTTTCAGTTTCTTTTCCATTATAGGTTACTATAAGATATTGTGTATAGTTCCCTGTGCTATACAGTAGGTCATTGTTTACCTATTTTATAGATAGTAGTATATGTTAATCCCATGTTAATCCCAAATTTCTAGTTTATCTCTCCCCACCTAACCTGCTGTCACCTTTGGTAACCATAAGTTTGTTTTCTATGTCTGTGAGTCTATTTCTGTTTTGTAAATAAGTTCATTTGTATCATGTTTTTAGATTCCACATATAAGTGGTATAATATGGTATTTGTCTTCCTCTCACTTCACTTAGTATGATAATCTCTAGGTCCATCCATGTTGCTGCAAATGGCATTATTTCATTCCTTTTATGGCTGAGTAATGTTCCATTGTATTATATATACCACATCTTCTTTATCCATTCATCTGTCGATGGGCATTTAGGTTGCTTCCATGTCCTGGCTATTGTAAATAGTGCTGCAGTGAACACTGGGTTGCATGTATCTTTTCAAATTAGACTTTTCTTCAGATATATGCCCAGAGTGGGATTGTAGGATCATATGGCAACTCTATTTTTAGTTGTTTAAGGAACCTCCATACTGTTCTCCATAGTGGCTATACCAATTTATTTCCCACCAACAGTGTAGGAGGGTTCCCTTTTCTCCAAATCCTTTCCAGCATTTATTGTTTGTAGATTTTTTTGATGATGGCCATTCTGACGGGTGTGAGGAAATACCTCATTGTAGTTTTTTTTTTTTTGCGGTACGCGGGCCTCTCACTGTTGTGGCCTCTCCTGTTGTGGAGCACAGGCTCCGGACGCGCAGGCTCAGCAGCCATGGCTCACGGGCCCAGCCGCTCCACAGCATGTGGGATCTTCCCGGACCAGGGCACGAACCCGTGTCCCCTGCATCGGCAGGCGGACTCTCAACCACTGCGCCACAAGGGAAGCCCCTCATTGTAGTTTTGATTTGCATTTCTCTAATAATTAGTGATACTGAGCATCTTTTCATGTGCCTGTTGGCCATCTATATGTTTTCCTTAGAGAAATATCTATTTCTTCAGCCATTTTTTTTCGAACAATATGTTCATTTTATTTTATTACATTTTATTTTTGACCAGAATAATATATATTTTTTTATATAGCATGTTCTTATAAGTCATCAATTTTATACACAATTTTATACACATCACTGTATACATGTCAATCCCAATCACCCAATTCGTCACACCACCACCCCCACCACCCCGCCACTTTCCCCCCCTTGGTATCCATACGTTTGTTCCCTGCATCTGTATCACAATGCAAATCACTGCCCTGCAAACCAGTTCATCTGTACCATTTTTCTAGGCTCCACATATACGTGTTAATATACGATATTTGTTTTTCTCTTTCTGACTTACTTCACTCTGTATGACAGTCTCTAGATCCATCCATGTCTCAACAGATGACCCAATTTCATTCCTTTTTATGGCTGAGTAATATTCCATTGTATACAGGTACCACATCTTCTTTATCCATTCGTATGTCAATAGGCATTTAGGTTGCTTCCATGACCTGGCTATTGTAAATAGTGCTGCAATGAACATTGGGGTGCATGTGTCTTTTTGAATTATGGTTTTCTCTGGATATATGCCCAGTAGTGGGATTGCTGGATCATATGGTAATTCTAATTTTTGATTTTTAATGAACCTCCATACTGTTCTCCATAGTGGCTGTATCAATTTACATTCCCACCAACAGTGCAAGAGGGTTCCCTTTTCTCCACACCCTCTCCAGCATTTGTTTGTAGATTTTCTGATGGTGCCCATTCTAACTGGTGTGAGGTGATACCTCATTATAGTTTTGATTTGCATTTCTCAAATAATTAGTGATGTTGAGCAGCTTTTCATGTGCTTCTTGGCCATCTGAATGTCTTCTTCGGAGAAGTGTCTTTTTAGGTCTTCTGCCCATTTTTGGATTGGGTTTTTTGTTTTTTTAATATTGAGCTGCATGAGCTGTTAATATATTTTGGAGATTAATCCTTTGTCCGTTGATTCGTTTGCAAATATTTTCTTCCATTCTGAGGGTTGTCTTTTCGTCTTGTTTATGGTTTCCTTTGCTGTGCAAAAGCTTTGAAGTTTCATTAGGTCCCATTAGTTTATTTTTTTTTTATTTCCATTACTCTAGGAGGTGAATCAAAAAAGATCTTGTTGTGATTTATGTCACAGAGTGTTCTTCCTCTTTTTTCCTATAAGAGTTTTATAGTGTCCGGTCTTATATTTAGGTCTCTAATCCATTTTGTGTTTATTTTTGTGTATGGTGTTAGGGAGTGTTCTAATTTCATTCTTTTACATGTAGCTGTCCAATTTTCCCAGCACCACTTATTGAAGAGACTGTCTTTTCCCCATTGTGTATCCTTGCCTCCTTTGTCATAGACTAGTTGACCATAGGTGCGTGGGTTTATTTCTGGGCTTTCTATCTTGTTCCATTGATCTATGTTTCTGTTTTTGTGCCAGTACCATATTGTCTTGATTACTGTAGCTTTCTAGTATAGTCTGAAGTCAGGGAGTCTGATTCCTCCAGCTCCGTTTTGTTTTTTGTTTTTTATTTTTTTCTTTTTTTGGTACGCGAGCCTTTCACTACGCAGGCTCAGTGGCCATGGCTCATGGGCCCAGCTGCTACGCGGCATGTGGGATCTTCCCAGACCGGGGCACAAACCCGTGTCCCCTGCATCGGCAGGCAGACTCTCAACCATTGCGCCACCAGGGAAGCCCACCAGCTCCGTTTTTTTCCCTCAAGACTGCTTTGGCTGTTCGGGGTCTTTTGTGTCTCCATACAAATTTTAAGATTTTTTGTTCTACTTCCGTAAAAAATGCCATTGGTAATTTTTAGGGATTGCACTGAATCTGTATTTTGCTTTGGGTAGTATAGCCATTTTCACAATACTGATTCTTCCAATCCAAGAACATGGTATGTCTCTCCATCTGTTGGTATCATCTTTAATTTCTTTCATCAGTGTCTTATAGTTTTCTGCATACAGGTTTTTTGTCTCCCTAGGTAAGGTTTATTCCTAGGTATTTTATTCTTTTTGTAGCAATGGTAGATGGGAGTGTTTCCTTAATTTCTCTTTCAGATTTTTTATCACTAGTGCATAAGAATGTCAGATTTCTGTGCATTAATTTTGTATCCTGCAACTTTACCAAATTCATTGATTAGCTCTAGTAGTTTTCTGGTGGCATCTTTAGGATTCTATGTATAGTATCATGTCATCTCCAAACAGTGACAGTTTTACTTCTTCTTTTCTAATTTGGATTTCTTTTTCTTCTCTGATTGCCATGGCTAGGACTTCCAAAACTGTGTTGAATAATATTGGTGAGGGTGGACATCCTTGTCTTGTTCCTGATCTTAGAGGAAATGATTTCAGGTTTTCACCATTGAGAATGATGCTTGCTGTGGGTTTGTCATATATGGCCTTTATTACGTTGAGGTAGGTTCCCTCTATGCCTACTTTCTGGAGAGTTCTTTATCATAAATGGGTTTTGAATTTTGTCAAAAGCTTTTTCTGCATCTATTGAGATGATCATATGGTTTTTAATTCTTCAATTTGTTAATTTGGTGTATCACATTGATTGATTTGCATATACTTAAGAATCCTTGCATCCCTGGGATAAATCCCACTTGGTCATGGTGTATGATCCTTTTAATGTGTTGCTGGATTATGTTTGCTAGTATTTTGTTGTGGATTTTTGCATCTATATTCATCAGTGATATTGGTCTGTAATTTTTTTTTTGTAGTATCTTTTTCTGGTTCTGATATCAGGGTGATGGTGGCCTCATAGAATGAGTTTGGGAGTTTTCTTTCTTCTGCAATTTTTTGGAAGAGTTTGAGAAGAATAGGTGTTAGCTCTTTTCTAAATGTTTGATATAATTCACCTGTAAAGCCATCTGGTCCTGGACTTTTGTTTGTTGGAAGATTTTTAATCAGTTTCAATTTCAGTGCTTGTGATTGGTCTGTTCATATTTTCTATTTCTTCCTGGTTTAGTCTTGGAAGGTTATACCTTTCTTAGAATTTGTCCATTTCTTCCAGGTTGTCCATTTTATTGGCATGGAGTTGCTTGTAGTAGTCTCTTAGGATGCTTTGTATTTCTGTGGTGTCTGTTGTAACTTCTCCTTTTTCATTTCTAATTTATTGATTTGAGTCCTCTCCCTCTTTTTCTTGATGAGTCTGGCTAATGGTTTATCAATTTTGTTTATCTTCTCAAAGAACCAGCTTTTAGTTTTATTGATCTTTGCTATTGTTTTCTTTGTTTCTATTTCATTTATTTCTGCTCTGATCTTGATGATTTCTTTCCTTCTGCTAAATTTGGGTTTTGTTTGTTCTTCTTTCTCTAGTTCCTTTAGGTGTAAGGTTAGATTGTTTATTTGAGATTTTTCTTGTTTCTTGAGGTAGGCTTGTATAGCTATAAACTTCCTCTTAGAACTGCTTTTGCTGCATCCCATAGGTTTTGGATCGTCGTGTTTTCATTGGCATTTGTCTCTAGGTATTTTATGATTTCCTCTTTGATTTCTTCAGTGATCTCTTGGTTATTTAGTAACGTATTGTTTAGCCTCCATGTGTTTGTGTTTTTTACGGTTTTTTCCCTGTTATTGATTTCTAGTCTCATAGCGCTGTGGTCAGAAAAGATGCTTGATATGATTTCAATTTTCTTAAATTTACTGAGACTTGATTTGTGACCCAAGATGTGATTTATCCTGGAGAATGTTCCGTGTGCACTTGAGAAGAAAGTGTAATCTGCTGTTTTTGGATGGAATGTCCTATAAATATCAATTAAATCTATCTGGTCTACTGTGTCATTTAAAGCTTCTGTTTCCTTATTTATTTTCATTTTGGATGATCTGTCCATTGCTGTAGTGAGGTGTTAAAGTCCCCCACTATTATTGTGTTACTGTCGACTTCCTCTTTTATAGGTGTTAGCAGTTGCCTTATGTATTGAGGTGCTCCTATGTTGGGTGCATATATATTTATAATTGTTATATCTTCTTCTTGGATTGATTCCCTGATCATTATGTAGTGTCCTTCCTTGTCTCTGGTAACATTCTTTATTTTAAAGTCTATTTTATCTGATATGAGTATAGCTACTCCAGCTTTATTTTGATTTACGTTTGCATGGAATATCTTTTTCCATCCCCTCACTTTCAGTCTGAATGTGTCCTTATATCTAAAGTGGGTCTCTTGTAGACAGCATATATATGGGTCTTGTTTTTGTGTCCATTCAGCTAGCCTGTGTCTTTTGGTTGGAGCATTTAATCCATTCACATTTAAGGTAATTATCAATATGTATGTTCCTATTACCATTTTCTTAATTGTTTTGGGTTTGTTTTTGTAGGTCCTTTTCTTCTCTTGTGTTTCCCACTTAGAGAAGTTCCTTTAACATTTGTTGTAGAGCTGGTTTGGTGGTGCTGAATTCTCTTAGCCTTTGCTTGTCTGTAAAGCTTTTGATTTCTCCATTGAATCTGAATGAGATCCTTGCCGGGTAGAGTAATCTTGGTTGTAGGTTCTTCCCTTTCATCACTTTACGTATATCATGCCACTCCCTTCTGGCTTGTAGAGTTTCTGCTGAGAAATCAGCTGTTAACCTTATGGGAGTTCCCTTGTATGGTATTTGTCATTTTTCCCTTGCTGCTTTTAATAATTTTTCTTTGTCTTTAATCTTTGCCAATTTGATTGCTGTGTGTCTCAGCATGTTTCTCCTTGGGTTTATCCTGTATGGGACTCTCTGCGCTTCCTGGACTTGGGTGGCTATTTCCTTTCCCATGTTAGGGAAATTTTCGACTATAATCCTTCAAATATTTTCTCTGGTCCTTTCTCTCTCTCTTCTCCTTCTTGGACCCCTATAATGCGAATGTTGTTGTGTCTAATGTTGTCCCAGAGGTCTCTTAGGCTGTCTTCATTTCTTTTCATTCTTTTTTCTTTATTCTGTTCCACAGCAGTGAATTCCACCATTCTGTCTTCCAGGTCACTTATCCGTTCTTCTGCCTCAGTTATTCTGCTATTGGTTCCTTCTAGTGTATTTTTCATTTCAGTTATTGTATTGTTCATCTCTGTTTGTTTGTTCTTTAATTCTTCTAGGTGTTTGTTAAACATTTCTTGCATCTTCTTGATCTTTGCCTCCATTCTTTTTTCAAGGTCCTGGATCATCTTCATTATCGTTATTCTGGATTCTTTTCCTGGAAGGTTGCCTATCTCCACTTCACTTAGTTGTTATTCTGGGGTTTTATCTTGTTCCTTCATCTGGTACATAGCCCTCTGCCTTTTCATCCTGTCTATCTTTCTGTGAATGTGGTTTTTGTTCCACAGGCTGCAGAATTGTAGTTCTTCTTGCTTCTGCTGTCTGCCCTCTGGTGGATGAGGCTATCTAAGAGGCTTATGCTTCTTCTGCCATTTTTTGATTGGGTTTTTTTTTTTATATTAAGCTGTATGAGCTGTTTGTATTATTTGGAAGTTAAGCCCTTGTCAGTCACATCATTTGCAACTATTTTCTCCCATTCCATAAGTTGTCTTTTTGTTTCATTTATTGTTTCCTTTGCTGTGAAAAAGATTTTAAGTTTAGTTTGATCCCATTTATTTATTTTTGGTTTTATTTCTGTTACTCTAGGGGATGGATCCAAAAAAATATTGCTGAGATTTATGTCAAAGAGTGTACTGCCTATATTTTCCTCTAGGAGTTTTATAGTATCTGGTCTTACATTTAGGTCTTTAATCCATTTTGAGTTTATTTTTGTATATGGTGTTAGAGAATGTTCTAATTTCATTTTTTTACATGTAGCTGTCTAATTTTCCCAGCATCACTTATTGAAGAGACTGTCTTTTCTCCCTTGTTTCTTGCCTCCTTTGCCATAGTTTAATTGACCGTAAGTGCCTGTGTTTATTTCTTGGCTTTGGACATCCTAGCCATAGCAATCAGAGAATAAAAAGAAGTAAAAGGAATCCAAATTGGAAAAGAAGAAGTAAAACTGTTACTGTTTGCAGATGACATGATGCTATATATAGAAAAAGATGCTACCAGAAAGCTACTAGAGCTCATCAACGAATTTGGTAATGTTGCTGGATACAAAATTAATACACAGAAATTTTTTGCATTTCTATACACTAACAACAAAAGGTCAGAAAGAAAAATTAAGGAAACAATCGCATTTACCGTTGCATAAAAAAAAATACCTAGGAATGAACTTACCTAAGGAGGCAAAAGACCTGTACTATGAAAACTATAAGACACTGATGAAAGAAACTGAAGATGACACAAACAGATGGAAATATATACTATGTTCTTTGATTTGAAAAATCAATATTGTTAAAATGACCATATACCCCAAAGCAATCTACAGATTCAATGCAATCCCTATAAAATTACCAATGGCATTTTTCACAGAACAAGAACAAAAACTTTTTAACTTTGTATGGAAACACAAAAGACCCCAAATAGCCAAAACAATCTTAAGAAAGAACAGAGTTGGAGGTAGCATACTCCCTGACTTCAGACCATACTACAAAGCCACAGTCATCAAAACAGTATGGTACTGGCACAAAAACAGACATATAGATCAATGGAATCAGTTAGCTTTTTATTTTTAAAAGTTATATTTTTATCTAGTGGTTACTTTTAAAACTGCTACCTTGATGTACTATCCTCTTTCCCTTTTCCTTATAGTTGGTTCCAATGATCTGCCTCAATAAAACTATTTTATATCTTCTTCCTCCTCCCTCTCTCTCTTCTACCATCCAGTTTAGTTAGTAGTATGTCGTTCACATGTTTCTAGTGTTTACCTTTGTACTATTATGTATGTTCACATATTTATATTTGATCTGCTGACTTTAAGTACTATTTTGTACTCCCATGTAGTACAGCTGAAGCAACTGTAAGTGGACTTTACTTTCTACTTTCTACCATTTTTGTGTGTGTATGTGGTATGCAGGCCTCTCACTGTTGTGGCCTCTCCCGTTGCAGAGCACAGGCTCTGGACGCACAGGCTCAGCGGCCATGGCTCATGGGCCTAGCCTCTCTGCGGCATGTGGGATCTTCCCGGACCGGGGCATGAACCCGTGTCTCCTGCATTGGCAGGCGGACTCTCAACCACTGCGCCATCAGGGAAGCCTCTTTCTACCATTTTTGTTTTGGCAGAATGTCCTTCTCTGTCATTTGTATCTGTACCTTTGCTTTTACTTAGCTGTACAGTTAAATACATTTAGTGCTACCTCAATTTCCCTTTGCCAAACCTCCATTCATTCTTGATTGGCTGGAACTCATCTTCTAGTAGTTTTCTCAAGAAAGATCCATTTGACTAATATTTCCTGAACTCAGACGTGTTTTAAATGATTTGTCTGTAGCCTTTATCCATGAAGGAATGGCCTATATGGGTATAAACATTCTTAGCTCGCACTTCTTTACTTCTTTCAGTATCTTGTAAATGTGGCCCATTATCTTCAGGCATTGAATTTGGCTGCCAAAAAGTATGTTACCAGCCTGATTGTTTTTCCTTTTTGTTGAAATATTCAAATAATTCTCTTTATCTTTAAAACATAATAATATTATAAGGCTATATCATTGTATTGATTATACTAGGACAGTTTCCTTATATACAATGTGCCCTTTCAGTGTGTAGGATCAAGTATTTATGTCAGAAGTTCTCTCTTTTGAAAGGCTAAATCTGTGCTTGCTGGTCTTAGATTTCTCTCCAAAAACTACCATCTCCTCTGCTCCTGATTTTCCTCCACTTTTCCCTGATTGGATACCCAAGATCACTCTATGATGGCTATCCATTTTTGTTTCTTCTTAATTAATGAAAGGATATTGAGAAGACTATATGTTTTAAATTGTTTTAGTATTTACATTTGTGTGCAAATAAGTTTTTCTGAAATGATGAGATAAAGTAGAATATATATGCATGGTACCATGTATTTTTTTAATTTCTCTTTTTGAGAATCAGCAAAAGAGGGAATCACAAGTACCCAGAATGTGAACCACAGTGCCTGTCCAATGTGATGTGGTTTCATGTGACAAATGCTCTTCCTTGTCTTAAAATTTCATGAAACTTTATTACCGCAGCATTTTACAAATTTAATTAGCATACCATTTTGTTGAGATTGCCTGATTATAAGGAAATAATGAAGTACCTCCATATGGTAAAAAAAAAAGAAGTTTTCTCTTTTAATCATAGTTTTTAAATTATTTTTTCTTTTCCATTGTTTTAGATTTCTTACTTTGGGCTCCAGTGATGTGTACGTGGCATTTCCTTCACCTATAATCTCTATCTACCATTTCCCTGTAACCCTTTGTTTCCTTATTACTATTTCATTTTGCTCACTTTACTAATTTTCATTTTTATGGTCCTTACTATGCTATCTGTACTTGTTTTCTGTCTGGTCCCTTATAACTGGACTTCCTCTCTGAAATTAACTCTTTTCTTTTTTCCCTGAGTTTAGTCAGTTCCTGTTTCACATCTTCCTGTGGGCTCATATATCTCTGCTTCATCATTTTCCTTAATGGATGTGAAGCTTTAGAGACAAAACAAAATAAGCTGTTTAACCTGAGATCAGACCCTGCTTGATGTTCCTCTTAAGACAATAAAAAATAAAATGAATTAAAAGTTTAAAGCACAAGCACATCACCAGTAAACTGTGCTAGAGGGTAAAACCTGTACCTGCTGGTACCCCAGTCACCTGCTGTATGTGACAATAAAAAAACTGAGGCAGCACCCGGAAGGAAACATTTATCAGGCAACTGTCTCCATCTCCTTGAGGTCTTCCAGACAGTGATACTGTCCTACCAGAAATACTCTCCTTGGAGAAATACTGTTGGAACATCACTGGAAACCCTCAGGTTGGCTGCAGGAGAAAAATGAATATTTCTAACTGTGCAAATTGCTCTTGCAAATAAATTAGGATTCTGTGCATATAGAATCAGACAGGAATAGAGATTGGATAGTTGACTAGTATCTGCCATCTTTGAACATTTGGCCTTGAAGCTTAGGATACAAACTGTAACTAGATTTATGATTATTCCCATAGAGATGGACTTAATCTTCAAAAGAGAATATATTATAAATTAAGAGAAGAAAAGAAAAACAAGAAGAAAAGTGGAGGGAATCCATGTGCTTTAAGGACAGGGAAAGGCAAAGCAGCCAGAAAAGGGGACATGGAGTGTTTAGAGTCATAGTAAAGGGGTCTGTTAAGATGTCATGTTGGAGAGAGGCCTTCTGGTGTCCTCCCAGCAGCCTGGTGGCTTGCCGGTGTTTGGGAGATGGCACAAGTGACACCTGAATGAGAATTTCACATAGTACAGGTGAGTCTGTGGGGAACAGAGCAAGGACCCAGCAGGTGAAAACAGTGGCAAGGTGGGGATGGAGGGATCTGGGAAGTAGGGCAAGTCCTGTTATGGAGTCATGATGGGCGGCCACGGGAGAGGGAGGTTTCAAGGGTGGTCAGCAGCCAGGAGCCGTGACTCCCAAAACAAGGTCAGGTTCAAAGGAACTGTAGCCCCAAAAGCTTAGGTTTTGATCAAGACAGACCTGGATTTGAATCTCACTTCTGTCACTTACCAGCTGGATCTCAACCATACGTGACAGAAGTTAGGCATAAGTGAAAACTTATCATAAATGGTTGTAACACTAATTGCTTTCCGTGTGCTAAGAACTTTACAAATGTAGTCTCCTCACCTCACTTACTCCTCCTAGGAATTTTCATCAGGTGGATTTTATTATCCCAATTGTTCAGAAATGTAACCCAAGGTTTCACATGGTGGTATTCTGTATTCACTGTCACAGAAGTAGCCAGGAGGTAGGTCCAGGCCCAAAGCCTGAGCTCTTTACTGCTCTGCTGGACTGCTCCCCCCCTCTAATGAGTGTGCTGGCTTCAGGGCTCACAGCCTGTGGCCACCCCAGTCACCTGGCTATGGATTCCTTCCGGCCTCAGCCCGTTGCATCACTGTGGTGGTGTCACCATGGTGGGCTTGTGTGCCCTTCCACCTCATCCTCCCTCCATGCGACACCTTTTGGGACCCTCCAAGACTTACAGTGGAGAAGATGAAAGGGGATCTTGAAATGTATGCTCTCTGAGCACCAAATCCTGCTCCCAGGCCACCAGGGGCCCACTCCTGTCCCTCTCCTCTAGGTTTCGTGCTTTTAGATACAACCTGTACAACCCTCCAGTGTCAAGCTCATCCCTTGGGTGTCCCCTGTCCACACATCTGTCAGTCACCACTGGCATTCCTGGTTGTCCGGAGCTGCAGTCTTTGGGACTGGGCAGAGCAGGAAGCAGATCTCGAGAGGCTCTGACCCCCTAAACATCTGATGAGTGTGTCTGTCTTCCTTCCGTCTTGCTTGCTTCCCTCTCAGTGGCCTCTTGGACCCTTCTCAAGTGCACAGACCCTGGAGTCCTGGATCCTTGAGGAGTTCTCTAAAATCTGAAATCGAGCATTTGGGGATCGTTTGGGAGCTGGGCTTTGTGGACAGTGCCACCCCCTCCTCCATCTTCGCTCTCACCTGACACTGGATCCCCGTTTGCTAAGAGGTGCGGCCCAGGTTAGAACCAGGATGCTTGCTGGTTAAGGATACGGGCAGGTGTGTAGCAAAGTGAACAGGAGTCCAGGGCAGTGATGGGAGAAGACAATGTAGGCAAGAGCAAGTGGGGAAAATCAGCGAGTGAGAGGTCCCCGGGTGGGAGAGAAGAGCGGACCGGCCTTTGCTGATGGCTGGACACGTGCTTCTCGGCGTTGCCCCAGCTGATGCTCTAACAGAGGCACACGGTGGGAACACACCCCCACCCTGGAGTTCCGGTCCACAGAAGCCACGCATGAGCGCTGTGGTCCTGCCTTCATACTCGGGCCTGATCACCTGTGATGGAACGTGGATCAGGGGGCTCCGAAAGGGTCTCCTGTTGGGAACAGACAGGAACAGCAGAACAGGCTCTTTCCAGTTGGTGGGAGAAGCACAGTGGGCTGGCTCCTGAGAGCAGGAGCTGGGGGGCCACAGCTCTTTCAGGACTGGGTCTTATGTCCATGGCAGCCCTGCAGGGGAGATGCAGCTTGGTGGACAGATCCAGAATGGAGGGTTCATATGCAAACACTATGGTGTAGCAATCCTCTAAGCCTCACTTTCTGTTTGTGAGGAGCCAAGACAGTGCCTACTCCTTGTGGGGCTCGGGGACGATGACACCCCCGGCTACACCTGGGTGCTCCATGCAGGTTCTTTCCCTTCACAACCAGGATTTGTGGGGCTGGTGTCATTGCTAATAAACACTCCCATATTTAACGTGTTTGCATTTCGTGATAGGATCGCAATCCGGGTGCCTCTCCTCCACCTCCCCTCTCCTTGACTTTCCTCCCGGACACAGGTTTGGCCCTCCCTGGGGCACCTGCCACCCTTGGCCCTACTTTAGGGCAAGGTGCCCACCCAGGTCATTGCCCCTGCTAAGGAATAATGTCCCTAAGGCAGGGCCTTGTCTTGCCCTTCTTGGACTGCACCCTGGAACGAGGATGTCCATTTGATAGACACAAGCACTTAGACTCGAAAGCACTTAGACAGGCAGTGTGTGTACACTGTGATTGTTAGTCGTGTGTAAGAGTGAAAGTGCATGCTTGCATTTCTGCTTCAGCTGGTTCCCCTAAAACGACTTTCTCATCACCGCCACGTTGCACAATACAACTACTAACAGTAGTGGGGCTGCATTCCACCCATGTCCCCACCTGTCACCACTTACAAAAGTGCCCCCAGACCCTGCTAGGGTTTTGTTGAATAACCCGGATGGTTTCGTTTCCTTTTCTTCCCCACTGAGATGTGCAAAGATGCTTCAGTGGTGTCTTTGTTAGCTGACTGTGGAGGAAAAAAATATGATTAAATTGTACATGTCCGTGTGATAGAATTTAAACATTCTGATTGATAGTATCAAGTCTGCAGCAGAAAAAAGTAGAAAGACCAGAGGAAGATGTTCAGATATTATTTTAGACGTTCAAAGCCTCATTCTGTTGTCTACACCGCATAATTCATTGTACTGTTAGTCAATATAGTGAATACTGCAATTTGAAGTTAATCGGGAGAGGATAAGATTTTATTCGCTCTTTAAAATTAGAGCTAAGCTTTTAATTCTTTGCCTTTAAAAAGCACATGGTTGGGACTTCCCTTGGGGTCCAATGGTTAAGACTTCGCCTTCCAATGCAGGGGCTGTGGGTTCAATCCCTGGTCAGGGAGCTAAGATCCCACGTGCCTCCTGGCCAAAAAACCAAAACATAAAACAGAAGCAAAACTGTAACAAATTCAATAAAGACTTTAAAAAGTGGTCCATATTAAAAAAAAAATCTTTAAGAAGCACATGGTTGCCTAATGGAATCGGATGCGGTGTGTGCCACCTCCTTCCTTCTATTAGAAGTCCACTAAGTCTTAGAGTCAGGGATTAGAGCCCCCACACTGAGTCCAGCCCCCCATGAGCTCCCCCTCATGCTGTGAACCCCCAGCACCCATCCCTGCTGAGCGCTGCCTGGGACGGGCACAGCTGTCCCGCCTGGAGTCTCACCCAGTTCAGCACCTGAGCTCTGAGGTCGCCTCCCACCGAGCCTCCCACACAGCCCCCTGGAGGCTCTGCCCTCTCCAAGCTAAGCTTCAAGAAAAAGGTGAAATACTGAGCAAAAGCCCAAAGAAAACATGAGAATTCCTTTCATTCCTTTTTTTTTCCACTGGGAACTTCTTTTCCATTTTTTTTTTTTTTTTTGCACTCAATGTTTTGTTCCCCTTGGAAATTAAGCTCTATGACTTAGTTTTCAAAGGCGTGGAATGTTCTGCAGGGTGTGTGAATCTAAGGCTAGCATCCTTAGATACTACATGATGTACTACTATAGGTACATCACGTACTTCAGAGGGATGGATCTCAGGCGTGGGTGTGAAATTCTACTCTTAGAGAGTACGCGTCAGGCCATTTTACTCCTTCAAAAGCTGAGAACTAAAACTACACAGGCCTACTGTATAGCACAGGGAACTATACTCAATATCTTGTAATAACCAACAATGGAAAAGAATCTGAAAAAGAATAGATCTGTGTATGTGTATGTATAACTGAATCTCTTTGCTATACACCTGAAGCATTGTAATCAACTATATTTCAATTTTTAAAAGAAGTTGCTTTTCAGGGTAATGAAAAGTGTTCTGGGATCGTATAGTGTGGATGGTTGCACAACTCTGTGAGTATACTAAAAAGCATTCAGTGAAAAACCAAAAACAGAAAAGAACAAAAAGAAAAATGAGAACTACTGGTGGGGAGTTCATGAGTGAACACGTGCTAACAGAGACCCTTCTTTGCATGATTCTTTCCTCAAATGTGACCATTGTTCATGCATCAGTATTGTAATGTCTTGTCATTTCTCGTCTCCAGGCAAAAACTGGGACCTGACGGCCGCTCTGAGTGACTATGAGCAGCTCCGACAGGTGCACACAGCCAACCTGCCACCTGTGTTCAACGAGGGCAGGTGCCCCAAGCAGCCCGAGCGAGAGCACCCCCCACCTGCGCACACGGCCGAACGGCCCTGCCCGCCCAGGCAGGACGACATCGCCCAAGGTACCAGCTGAGGGACCCGCCCTGGCTTGCGAGGGGGCTGGGGTGGGGGTACACAGAAGGGCGAGGTCATCGCCTCCCAGCTGCAGGCAGATGGCGCTCTCTGGGCACCACACCTCATACTCCTTTACAGCTTCCGTTCCCGCCTCAGAAAAATTGGAGAGTGTGTCCACTTTTCTGGGACCCCACATTCCTCCTGGAGTCCTGGTTTTTCCAGATCCAGCATCTCTGCTCCCTGCAATTATTTCTTTTCTTTTTTTTTTTTTATAGTGATCTTGGGGTCTTCTTATTTATTTATTTATTTATTTATTTTATTTTTTTATTTTTGGCTGTGTTGGGTCTCCGTTTCTGTGCGAGGGCTTTCTCTAGTTGTGGCAAGCGGGGGCCACTCTTCATCGCAGCGCGCGGGCCTCTCACTATCGCGGCCTCTTTTGTTGCGGAGCACAGGCTCCAGATGCGCAGGCTCAGTAGTTGTGGCTCACGGGCCCAGTTGCTCCGCGGCATGTGGGATCTTCCCAGACCAGGGCTCGAACCCGTGTCCCCTGCATTAGCAGGCAGATTCTCAACCACTGCACCACCAGGGAAGCCCCCTGCAATTATTTCTCAAGTAGCATAGAAGCCTCCAAACCTGTTCGAGATTGATGTTCACCATCCGATGTGCTTCGTTTTCCATGTCTTAATTACAGAAATGAGAAAAGCTCATTGTAACAAAGGAAACAATGCGAAGATCTATAAAAGAAACATAAGAGTTTTCTTCTCCACACCTCCCAAACCTCAGGGAGACTGACCAGTGGCCCCAGCTTGTTCTGTCTTCTCTGCTCCTTCTTACTTTGCTTGTTCAAAGTGCAAACGCATCAGAGTCGACTGCACATAATGCACTTGGCAGAGTGCTTGTTTCATTGAAAAATAAATCACAAACATTCTCTCTAAATATTTTATTCCACAGCATATGATCATTTTTAAACCATGCCTGCTCATCGTGATTCTGTTTTTTCTTGGATTTTGTTGGTGGTGGTGGTTTTTGACACTATAGGCACTGCTAAAATAAATTTTATACCTGTAATTTGTATGTACTAGTGCTGTTATTTCTATAGGTTGGCATTTCCAAGGTGGATTTGCTGTGCCAACACATGTGTTTTTTTATTTGATAACTTCAAGACTTCGTTCCCAAACACATTTCTGTTCACCATGTGTGAAACTGGGTGTTTCCCTTCATTCTTGACAGGACTGGGTGTTCTCATGATGGTTTTACATTGTTTTTCTACTCCGAAGGGCAAAAAATAGTGTATTTTAACTTTCATCTTGTCATTTGCTTGTTAGCCAAGTTGGATTTCCCCCTCTGTGACATGCTTGTTCACATACTTTGCCCATTTCTCCATTGATTTGTTTGCATTTTTCTTATCAATTTGTAGCATTCTTTATAATGAAGACTAAAAACATTTTGTGTACGTATATATGTATACTCATGTCTATATATACATCCCATTGCATTTTTTGCCTTATGACTCTTCACAGAGTATTCTGCCTTACAGAATGTTTACATTACTATACATTCATGGCTAATGGGTGTCCTTTTTCACTTTAGAAGTTCTCCTGGAGTGCCAAGTTACTAGCATATGTTCCCATATTTGTTTTTAAATTTTGTTCTTAGGTCTTATAATCAATTTGAAATTTTTACGAATAATAGCTAAGGATCTAGTTTTGCTTCTCTGGATTGAGAATGAGGTATTCTAGCACATTTATTGAATAAAGCATTCCTTTCCCACTGAACTAAAATGCCAACTTTGCTGTACATTAACTTCCCCAAAATGTATTTGGCTCTGTTTCTGGACTCTGTCTGTTTGTGTGCCCACCCAGCCTGTTACACTTGACTCTTGTAGTTTCATGTAGTATTACTTTCTGCAAAGGCAAGTTCCTTTACTGCTGTTCTTTTCCAAAACTTTTTTACTATTTTTGGATATTTATTCTGCCATAGTAACCTTAAAATTGGAATTCTGATTGGAATTGGATTGGATTTTTATTTTATTTTAGGAATAATTAGCATATCGTAATATTGTTTTTCCATTCAAGAACATTGCATATACCTCTGCATTTATTCACATTCTGTTAAGAGTTTAGGCACAGAGAAAAGCAACTTACTTTTTGTATATTTATCTTTTATCCAGTCATTACATAAGTTCTCTTATTAATACTAATTGTTCTCAGAGAATATCTTGGGTTTTCTAAATATATAATCATAGGATCTGAAATAATTTAATATTCCTCTTAATATTTACACAATGAATTCCACTTCTCCTATTGCATTAGGTCAACCCTCCCAAACTGTTGTGAGTCAATGTTGTCTGTTTCTTTTAGCTCAGCCTTCTTATTCAAGCTACATTGGAATCTCTATCCTGGATTATTCTTCTATGCTTACTCTGTTGTCTAGAAAAGCCACACTTGAGTTAGAAAGTTTAATACTCGTGACCTGTTTCTTCTCTTAGCTTCATCCTTTCCACTACGCTTTGGGGCTGTATTGGTAGGTGCATATGTATCCATAATTGTTAGGTCATCTGGCTCTAATATGCTTTGTTACCAATATATAGAGTGTCTCTTTGTCCCACATAATTGTTTTTATCTTTTTTTTTTTTTTAATTTTTGGCTGCATTGAGTCTTTGTTGCAGCATGCTGGATCTTCATTGAGGCATGCGGGATCTTTCATTGCGACGTGCAGGCTCTTCGTTGTGGCAAGCAGGCTTCTCTCTAGTTGTGGCATGGGGGTTTTCTCTTCTCTAGTTGTGGCATGCAGGCTCCAGAGCACGTGGGCTCTGTAGTTTGAGGCATGCGGGCTCTAATTGAGGCTCATGAGCTCAGTAGTTGTGGTGCGCGGGCTTAGTTGCCCCACGGCATGTGGGATCCTTGTTCCCCGACCAAGGATTGAACCCGTGTCCCCTGCATTGGAAGGCGGATTCCATACCACTGGACCACCAGGGAAGTCCCTGTTTTTATCTTTAAATCTGTTTTAGTTGATGTTAAGCCTCTACTCTGCCTTTCTGTTGGTTCATATTTGGAATAACATTTTTTCAGCTGTTATTTCAACCTTTCCTCATCCTTTTATATCAAATGTGATTCTTGGAAGTAATTTATCATCAGGTATTATTTTATTATCCAATACGAGTCTGTCTTTTAAGCAGTGAATTTAATCCACTTACTTTATTTTTATTATTGTCGTATCTGCGCTGCTTTATGTTGTGTGTTTTATTCACCATGCTTTTTGTATGTATCTTTCTCCTTCTCTATCTTTTCTGGCTAATTAAATTTTTCAACTGGTTTGAAAGTTATACATTCTCCTTATGTTATACTTACCCCTGTTCTATTAAAACCTATATTTAGGTTTTCTCCCTATTAATTTTTAAAACTTATCAACAACTATATTTTACCCTGAAAAAGACATGTGTCTTTGTTTTTATCTTCTCCCTCCTGCCTCCATGTGCCCTCAAACATATTTAGGTTCTTTCTGTTGCTTGTTTAGACCACAGTCAACTTCTTTATTTACTCACATTTATCTTTTGCTGAAAGAATACTTTTTCAAAGACTATTTTCTAAAAGAATTTTTGCATGATCAGTCTCCTAACGCTGTCAGTACCTAGAGGAGTTTACATGACATACTTAAATTTTTGTTTAGTGGAATAAGAATTCTGGGTCCAAATTATTTTCCTTTAAAACCATTCCATTCCTCCATTGTCTTCTTGCATCTTAATTCCACATCTTCTAAGAGATTTCCTTCGCTTGCTCTTCTAACATCCTAATTTATTCTTCACATGAATCCATTCTGTTAATCAGCATTCACATTATTTCATTCCAAATTAGCCTTTCTCATTATTATTACTATTTCACATTCTCATATTCTCCCTCTTTGAACATATTTACTAGGCTTACTTTATTTTTTAAAAAGTCTTTATTGAATTTGTTACAATATTGCTTCTGTCTTATGTTTTGGTTTTTTGGCCACAAGGCATGTGAGATCTTAGCTCCCTGACCAGGGCTTGAACCAGCACCCCCTGCATTGGAAGGTGAAGTCTTAACCATTGGATTGCCAGGGAAGTCCCATCTACTAGGCTTACTTTAAAATCATGTCCTCCTGTGCATTCCAGCCCCGGGTACTTTGTGGACTTTCTGTAACTGTGTTTGCACTGCTCAGATGTTTCCTAAGTTTTCCCTGTGAACACACAGCACCTTGCAGTTACCAGCCATCTTAGCTCATGGTATCAGGGGAAAGGGACAAAGGCATGGGCTCTGGTTTGCCTTCCTGTGAATGAGAGCATGGGGGGAAGCACACTCAAGTTGGCGAGTTCTGAATGCTTTAATATGGGCTCAAAATGTTCTCCACTGGCTCTCTTCCCCACTGTTGGCTTTATTCCTTAGGGAACCTCTCAGCTCATCTGTTCTAGAAATTGCTCATTTGCAGGGGCTACCACCTTCTATTCTAACTGTCAGCTCACAGGGGGTGTAGGAGAGAAGAGGGAAGGCTCCAGGCCTGGCCAGCCCACCTGTTCCCATCGTGGTTGGAGCCCCGCCCCAGCTGAGCATGAGCATTGCCCTGACGCTCTTCCAGCTGGCTTTGGCCAAGGTGGGGCTGGCCCACGCTGTGGTGGTGATGGTTCAGGCAGTGAGCCACCAAGGGCTAGCTGGGGAGAGGAAAGGCACAGCCAGAACACCTCCCCTCAGCCCCCACCCATGGAACCCAGCCCATTCCCACTGTTCTGCTCCTGTGGGCTTCCTGGGTGGGTTAGGAAGAGGGTGCTGAGGTGTGGTCACGACTTGTCGATCTTGTTGTATTGTTCTTAAGTTCTCCTTCATTCTGCCCTTAGCTCTGACTCTGGTGGAACCACCTCTTCTAATCATTTGGTTCAGTCTTTCCCCCAGGCCTTCTGTGACTGTGTGTTCCTTCAGAACCACACAGGACCGCCTCCTGACATCTCTCATGCAGTGGAAATCCAGAGAGCTGACAACTTGGCAGTTCCTGCCCTTTTCGAGTGGCAAACAATCTAAACCATTATCTCACCCTCCCAGGAAAGGGGCTAGAAGGATCCTTCTCTCTGTTTTCACACAGATTCCAGAATCAGGGCCTTATACTGATACCTGCTGCTATCTGATTTTTATCAGATATTATTTAAGGGGAAAAAAAGGAGAAGTCTATCATAAGATAATTTCATTAACTGAGCCTTGTGAACAAACATATGTATTTTTAATAAAATAGAAATTGTAATTTCTGCATTAGATCCATATATCCTTTAATTGAATTCTTCCTGAAATCACAGTGCCCTAAAATGGAAAATAAAGTCCTCCATATTCTAAATTCTAAATCCGCAACAATGACTCATGAACCAAATCTGGCCACTGCCTGTTTTTTTTAATAAAGTTTTATTGGAACCCATAAAACTTTATTTATTTGCTATCTATGGCTGTCTAGGTCTGCTTTATTTATTTATTATTTATTCACTGTCTATGGCTGCTTTAATGCTACAAAGACAGAGTTGAGTAGTTGTGACTGCGACTTGTATGGCCCATAAAGCCTAAAATATTTATATCTGTCCCTTTTAGAAAAGTTTTGTCTACCTGCTTTAAAATATACCCAGGATTTGTTTTACTCAGGCATAGTGAGACACACAGACATGGACATGGCTATCTTAGGGGAAGAGGTTCTTATACGCACAGTTCCCTAGAAACAGGAGGCATGGCACACCCTGAAGGGACACACGGGGAAGCACCAGGGTTGATCAGGAGGCCAAGGGGACAGAGGAAAACAAGGGCAGGAGCCTGTATTGTGTTTCTGTGGGAAAGATAAGGCAGGGTAAACAGACTTAGGACTGGCCAGTTTGAGTAATTTCTGCAGCTCTCTGGGGCATAGGGGCCATCTCTCGTTGTCTGTCACCTGGGCCTGGGGTAATTAGGGCAGGAACATGGCTTGCTGGTGTAAGAACCAGATAAAGAAGGTGATCCAGAGTATGGGCTCTGAGTTGGTTGGTTTGCATAGGAAAGATGTGCTCCTGCGTGAGTCCTTTGGTATCTCTAAGAACTGGCTAATTCTGTAGGGAAATCCTCTCCCCATTCACGGAGGCCCTGGATGCCAGAGCCTCAAGAATACAGAAAATAAGAAAACAGATTAAGACACATCCCCTGGCCTGAATCATAGATGGTTTTTGTTTTGTTTGATTCTTTGTTTTGGGTTTTTTAAATTTATTTTTTTAATTGAAGTATAGTTGATTTATAATGTGTTAATTTCTGCTATACAGCAGAGTGATTCAGCTACACATATGTATACATCTTTTTTATATTCTTTTCCATTATAGTTCATCACAGGATATTGAGTATAGTTCCCTCTGCTACAGAAATCATAGATGTTTGAGTTGGCTTTGTCAAGGGATGGGAAATTCTCTAATTCCCTCACTATTTTTTTAAAAGCTCTCTGTATTTCTCTGGGGCATAACTTTGAACATGGTAATTCCTGTTTTATTTATTTTATTTATACTTCCAAAGGAAGGATTGCTGCGTTCATGTTTAAAGAATCAGTTTGTGAGTGTGTCTGTGTGTGTGTCTGTGTGTGTGTGATTACATATATGCATTCATGGACGTGGTAGTTGGAAGGAGTTAGAATTAGGAGTGTATGTTTCTTGTTATATGATCTTTAACATAATTTACTTTTAGTTCAAAAAGATTTTTCCCTTCATGTGAAGTCTTCATGTGAAGACTCCAAATATTTAATATTTGGAACAGCTTAATAGCATCATATTACACTGTGAGTCACAACGTTTCCAAGGTCCTCATCAATTGGCAACAGGTGCTGATTGATAAGCCAAGAAGGCGTATGGATGACCCCGCCCAGCACATTCCCTCTGTTGGGAGAAGTGCGGGTTCACGTCACCTCAGGTGTTTGAGCAACCCATCGGGTCCCGAAGGATGGGGCAGTTCCTACTTTCCCAGATTCCAGAAGGCAAGAGATGTGACCTCAGCAAGGCTTGTGAGGGGGAGAGGGGCAGGTGGTCTCCTCTGATCACGCGCTGGGGGAACTGGACGAGGCACAGGACAAGCGGCTGGCCCACGTGCTCTGTGGATCCTCTACCACATGGTCTCTTTGGTCTGCTGTTTCTTCTCGTCCTTCTTCAAAATACAACATACTTAAACACCTTGAATTCATCTCAGAATGAAATTGAAGGTGAATCAAAACTATCCGTTTGATAGACACTGTCTCTGAGATGTACTGTGAAGAATAAGACCATCATTTTTTGAGATTGCCAAGACAACAGAAAATCCAGGCAGAGAAGCATGTAATGGCTTAGTATTTGTGTCCTGGGAATCTTTGTGTGGGACGTGTTTATCAGAGTAGTTTTTTTAACCTCTTTTTTTTTTTAACATCTTTATTGGAGTATAATTGCTTTACAATGGTATGTTAGTTTCAGCTTCACAACAAAATGAATCAGTTATATATATACATATGTTCCCATATCTCTTCCCGCTTGCGTCTCCCTCCCTCCCACCCTCCCTATCCCACCCCTCCAGGCGGTCACAAAGCACCGAGCTGATCTCCCTGTGCTATGCGGCTGCTTCCCACTAGCTATCTACCTTACGTTTGGTAGTGTATATATGTCCATGCCTCTTTATCGCTTTGTCACCGTTTACCTCTTTATTGGAGTATAATGGCTTTACAATGGTGTGTTAGTTTCTGCTTTATAACAAAGTGAATCAGTTATACATATACATATGTTCCCATATCTCTTCCCTCTTGCGTCTCCCTCCCTCCCACACTCCCTATCCAACCACTCCAGGCGGTCACAAAGCACCGAGCTGATTTCCCTGTGCTATGCGACTGCTTCCCACTAGCTATCTATTTTACGTTTGGTACTGTATATATGTCCATGCCACTCTCTCACTTTGTCCCAGCTTACCCTTCCCCCTCCCCATATCCACAAGTCCATTCTCTAGTAGGTCTGTGTCTTTATTCCCATCTTACCCCTAGGTTCTTCATGACCATTTTTTTTTCTTAGATTCCATATATATGTGTTAGCATACGGTATTTGTTTTTCTCTTTCTGACTTCCTTCACTCTGTATGACAGACTCTAGGTCCATCCACCTCACTACAAATAACTCAATTTTGTTTCTTTTCATGGCTGAGTAATATTCCATTGTATATATGTGCCACATCTTCTTTATCCATTCATCTGTTGATGGACACTTAGGTTACTTCCATGTCCTGGCTATTGTAAATAGAGCTGCAATGAACATTTTGGTACATGACTCTTTTTTTTTTTTCTTTTAACATCTTTATTGGGGTATAATTGCTTTACAATGGTGTGTTAGTTTCTGCTTTATAACAAAGTGAATCAGTCATACATAAACATATGTTCCCATATGTCTTCCCTCTTGCGTCTCCCTCCCTCCCACCCTCCCTATCCCACCCCTCCAGGCTGTCACAAAGCACTGAGCCAATATCCCTGTGCCATGCGGCTGCTTCCCACTAGCTATCTACCTTACTACGTTTGTTAGTGTGTATATGCCCATGACTCTCTCTCGCCCTGTCACAGCTCATCCTTCCTCCTCCCCGTAACCTCAAGTCCGTTCTCTAGGAGGTCTGTGTCTTTATTCCTGCTTTACCCCTAGGTTCTTCATGACATTTTTTTTCTTAAATGCCATATATATGTGTTAGCATACGGTATTTGTCTTTTTCTTTCTGACTTACTTCACTCTGTATGACAGACTCTATGTCTATCCACCTCATTACAAATAGCTCAATTTCGTTTCTTTTTATGGCTGAGTAATATTCCATTGTATATATGTGCCACATCTTCTTTATCCATTCATCCGATGATGGGCACTTAGGTTGTTTCCATCTCTGGGCTATTGTAAATAGAGCTGCAATGAACATTTTGGTACATGACTCTTTTTGAATTTTGGTTTTCTCAGGGTATATACCCAGTAGTGGGATTGCTGGGTCGTATGATACTTCTATTTGTAGTTTTTTAAGGAACCTCCATACTGTTCTCCATAGTGGCTGTATCAATTTACATTCCCACCAGCAGTGCAAGAGGATTCCCTTTTCTCCACACCCTCTCCAGCATTTATTGTTTCTAGATTTTTTGATGATGGCCATTCTGACCAGTGTGAGATGATATCTCATTATAGTTTTGATTTGCATTTCTCTAATGATTAATGATGTTCAGCATTCTTTCATGTGTTTGTTGGCAATCTGTATATTTTCTTTGGAGAAATGTCTATTTAAGTCTTCTGCCCATTTTTTGATTGGGTTGTTTGTTTTTTTGTTATTGAGCTGCATGAGCTGCTTGTAAATTTTGGAGATTAATCCTTTGTCAGTTGCTTCACTTGCAAATATTTTCTCCCATTCTGAGGGTTGTCTTTTGGTCTTGTTTATGGTTTCCTTTGCTGTGTAAAAGCTTTGACGTTTCATTAGGTCCCATTTGTTTATTTTTGTTTTTATTTCCATTTCTCTAGGAGGTGGGTCAAAAGGGATCTTGCTGTGATTTATGTCATAGAGTGTTCTGCCTATGTTTTCCTCTAAGACTTTGATAGTGTCTGGCTTTACATTTAGGTCTTTAATCCATTTTGAGTTTATTTTTGTGTATGGTGTTAGGGAGTGTTCTAATTTCATTCTTTTACAGGTACCTGTCCAGTTTTCCCAGCACCACTTATTGAAGAGCCTATCTTTTCTCCACTGTATATTCTTGCCTCCTTTATCAAAGATAAGGTGACCATATGTGCCTGGGTTTATATCTGTGCTTTCTATCCTGTTCCATTGATCTATATTTCTGTTTTTGTGCCAGTACAATACTTTCTTGATTACTGTAGCTTTGTAGTATAGTCTGAAGTCAGGGAGCCTGATTCCTCCAGCTCCATTTTGAATTCTCAAGATTGCTTTGGCTATTCGGGATCTTTTGTGTTTCCATACAAATTGTGAAATTTTTTGTTCTAGTTCTGTGGAAAATGCCAGTGGTAGTTTGATAGGGATTGCATTGAATCTGTAGATTGCTTTGGGTAGTAGAGTCATTTTCACAATGTTGATTCTTCCAATCCAAGAACATGGTATATCTCTCCATCTATTTGTATCATCTTTAATGTCTTTCATCAGTGTCTTATAATTTTCTGCATACAGGTCTTTTGTCTCCTTAGGTAGGTTTATTCCTAGATATTTTATTCTTTTTGTTGCAATGGTAAATGGGAGTGTTTTCTTGATTTCACTTTCAGATTTTTCATCACTAGTGGATAAGAATGCCAGAGATTTCTGTGCATTAATTTTGTATCCTGCTACTTTACCAAATTCATTGATTAGATCTGGTAGTTTTCTGGTAGCATCTTTAGGATTCTCTGTGTATAGTATCATATCATCTGCAAACAGTGACAGCTTTACTTCTTCTTTTCCTCTTTGGATTCCTTTTATTTCTTTTTCTTCTCTGATTGCTGTGGCTAAAACTTCCAAAACTATGTTGAATAAGAGTGATGAGAATGGGCAACCTTTTCTTGTTCCTGATCTTAGTGGGAATGGTTTCAGTTTTTCACCATTGAGGACGATGTTGGCTGTGGGTTTGTCATATATGGCTTTTATTATCTTGAGGAAAGTTCCCTCTATGCCTACTTTCTGCAGGGTTTTTATCATAAATGGGTGTTGAATTTTGTCGAAAGCTTTCTCTGCATCTATTGAGATGATCGTATGGTTTTTCTCCTTCAGTTTGTTAATATGGTGTATCTCTTTGATTGATTTGCATATATTGAAGAATCCTTGCATTCTTGGAATAAACCCCACTTGATCACGGTGTATGATCCTTTTAATGTGCTGTTGGATTCTGTTTGCTAGTATTTTGTTGAGGATTTTTGCATCTATGTTCATCAGTGATATTGGCCTGTAGTTTTCTTTCTTTGTGACATCTTAATCTGGTTTTGATATCAGGGTGATGGTGGCCTCATAGAATGAGTTTGGGAGTGTTCCTCCCTCTGCTATATTTTGGAAGACTTTGAGAAGGATAGGTGTTAGCTCTTCTCTAAGTGTTTGATAGAATTTGCCTGTGAAGCCATCTGGTCGTGGGCTTTGTCTTCTGGAAGATTTTTAATCACCGTTTCAATTTCAGTGCTTGTCACTGGTCTGTTCATATTTTCTATTTCTTCCTGGTTTAGTCTCCGCAGGTTGTGCATGTCTAAGAATTTGTCCATTTCTTCCAGGTTGTCCATTTTATTGGCATATAGTTGCTTGTAGTAATCTCTCATGATCCTTTGTATTTCTGCAGTGTCAGTTGCAACTTCTCCTTTTTCATTTCTAGATGTATTGATTTGAGTCTTCTCCCTTTTTCTCTTGATGAGTCTGGCTAATGGTTTATCAATTTTGTTTATCTTCTCAAAGAACCAGCTTTTAGTTTTATTGATCTTTGCTATCGTTTCCTTCATTTCTTTTTCATTTATTTCTGATCTAATCTTTATGATTTCTTTCCTTCTGCTAACTTTGGAGTTTTTTTGTTCTTCTTTCTCTAATTGCTTTAGGTGCAAGGTTAAGTTGTTTATTTGAGATGTTTCCTGTTTCTTAAGGTAGATTTGTATTGCTATAGACTTCCCTCTTAGAACTGCTTTTGCTGCATCCCATAGGTTTTGGGTCGTCATGTCTCCACTGTCATTTGTTTCTAGGTATTTTTTGATTTCCTCTTTGATTTCTTCAATGATCACTTCATTATTAAGTAGTGTATTGATTAGCCTCCATGTGTTTGTATTTTTTACAGATCTCTTCCTGTAATTGATATCTAGTCTCATAGTGTTGTGTTCGGAAAAGATACTTGATACGATTTCAATTTTCTTAAATTTGCTAAGGCTAGATTTGTGACCCAAGATATGATCTATCCTGGAGAATATTCCATGAGCACTTGAGAAAAGTGTGTATTCTGTGGTTTTTGGATGGAATGATCTATAAATATCAATCAAGTCCATCTTGTTTAATGTATCATTTAAAGCTTGTGTTTCCTTAATTATTGTCATTTTGGATGATCTTGTCCATTGGTGAAAGCGGGGTGTTAAATTCCCCTACTATGATTGTGTTACTGTCAATTTCCCCTTTTATGGCTTTTAGTATTTGCCTTATGTATTGAGGTGCTCCTATGTTGGGTGCATAAATATTTACAATTGTTATATCTTCTTCCTGGATCGATCCCTTGATCATTATGTAGTGTCCTTCTTTGTCTCTTGTAATAGTCTTTATTTTAAAGTCTATTTTGTCTGATATGAGAATTGCTACTCCAGCTTTCTTCTGATTTCCATTTGCATAGAATATCTTTTTCCATCCCCTCACTTTCATTCTGTATGTGTCCCTAGGTCTGAAGTGGGTCTCTTGTAGACAGCATATATACGGGTCTTGTTTTTGTATCCATTCAGCCAGTCTGTGTCCTTTGGTGGGAGCATTTAATCCATTTACATTTAAGGTAATTATCAATATGTATGTTCCTATTTGCATTTTCTTAATTGTTTTGGGTTTGTTATTGTAGGCCTTTTCCTTCTCTTGTCTTTTTTGCCTAGAGAAGTTCCTTTAGCATTTGTTGTAAAGCTGGTTTGGTGGTGCTGAACTCTCTCAGCTTTTGCTTGTCTGTAAAGGTTTTAATTTCTCCATCAAATCTGAATGAGATCCTTGCTGGGTAGAGTAATCTTGGTTGTAGGTTTTTCTCCTTCATCACTTTAAATATGTCCTGCCACTCCCTTCTGGCTTGCAGAGTTTCTGCTGAAAGATGAGCTGTTAACCTAATGGGATTCCCTTGTGTGTTATTTGTTGTTTTTCCCTTGCTGCTTTTAATATGTTTTCTTTGTATTTAATTTTTGACAGTTTGATTAATATGTGTCTTGGCATATTTCTCCTTGGATTTATCCTGTATGGGACTCTCTGTGCTTCCTGGACTTGATTGACAATTTCCTTTCCCATATTAGGGAACTTTTCTACTATAATCTCTTCAAATATTTTCTCAGTCCCTTTCTTTTTCTCTTCTTCTTCTGGAATCCCTGTAATTCGAATGTTGGTGCGTTTAATGTTGTCCCAGAGGTCTCTGAGGCTGTCCTCAGTTCTTTTCATTCTTATATCTTTATTCTGCTCTGCAGTAGTTATTTCCACTATTTTGTCTTCCAGGTCACTTATCCGTTCTTCTGCCCCAGTTATTGTGCTATTGATCCCTTCTAGAGTATTTTTAGTTTCATTTATTGTGTTGTTCATCATTGCTTGTTTCCTCTTTAGTTCTTCTAGGTCCTTGTTAAATGTTTCTTGCATTTTGTCTATTCTATTTCCAAGATTTTGTATCATCTTTACTATCATTATTCTGAATTCTTTTTCAGGTAGATTGCCTATTTCCTCTTCATTTGTTAGGTCTGGTGGGTTTTTACATTGCTCCTTAATCTACTGTGTGTTTTTCTGTCTTTTCATTTTGCTTATCTTACTGTGTTTGGGTTCTCCTGTTCGCAGGCTGCACGTTCGTAGTTCCCGTTGTTTTTGGTGTCTGTCTTCAGTGGCTAAGGTTGGTTCATTGGGGTGTGTAGGTTTCCTGGTGGAGGGGCCTAGTGCCTGTTTTCTGGTGTATGAGGCTGGATCTTGTCTTTCTGATGGGCAGGTCCACGTCTGGTGCTGTGTTTTGGGGTGTTTGTGGCCTTATTATGATTTTAGGCAGCCTCTCTGCTAATGGGAGGGGTTGTGTTCCTGTCTTGCTAGTTGTTTGGCATAGGGTGTCCAGCACTGTAGCTTTTGGTTGTTGAGTGAAGCTGGGTGGTGGTGTTGACATGGAGATCTCAGGGAGATTTTCACTGTTTGATATTACATGGAGCTGGGAGGTCTCTTGTGGACCAGTGTCCTGAAGTTGGCTCTCCCACCTCAGAGGCACAGCACTGACTCCTGGCTGGACCCGAGAGGCACAGCACTGACTCCTGGCTGGAGCACCAAGAGACTGTCCTCCACACGGCTCAGAATAAAAAGGAGAAAAAATAAGAAAGAAAGAAAGAAAGAAAATAAAGAAAGAAAGAAAGAAGGAAAGAAAGAAAGAAAGAAAGAAAGAAAGAAAGAAAGAAAGAAAGAAAGAAAGAAAGAAAAGAAAGAATAAAATAAAGATAAGTTAAGTTATTAAAATATAAAATAATTATTAAGAAAAAAAATTTTAAGTGGAAAAAAAAATGGACGGACAGAGCCCTAGGACAAATGGTGAAAGCAAAGCTATACAGACAAAATCTCACACAGAAGCATAGACATACACACTCACAAAAAGAGGAAAAGGGGAAAAAATCATAAATCTTGCTCTCAAAGTCCACCTCCTCAATTTGGGATGATTCGTTGTCTATTCATGTATTCCACAGATGCAGGGTACATCAAGTTGATTGTGGAGCTTTAATCCGCTGCTTCTGAGGCTGCTGGGAGAAATTTCCTTTTCTCTTCTTTGTTCGCACAGCTCCTGGGGTTCAGCTTTGGATTTGGCCCCGCCTCTGCATGTAGGTCGCCTGAGGGCATCTGTTCTTCGCTCAGACAGGACGGGGTTAAAGGAGCCGCTAATTTGCGGGCTCTGGCTCACTCAGGCCGTGGGGAGGGAGGGGTACAGATGCCGGGCGAGCCTGTGGCAGCAGAGGCCAGCATGACGTTGCACCAGTCTGAGGCGCGCTGTGCGTTCTCCCGGGGAAGTTGTCCCTGGATCCCGGGACCCTGGCAGTGGTGGGCTGCACAGGCTCCTGGGAGGGGAGGTGTGGATAGTGACCTGTGCTTGCACACAGGCTTCTAGGTGGCGGCAGCAGCAGCCTTAGCATCTCATGCTGGGTCCATGCTGATAGCCGCGGCTCGTGCCCGTCTCTGGAGCTCCTTTAAGCAACACTCTTAATCCCCTCTCCTCGCGCACCAGGAAACAAAGAGGGAAGAAAGAGTCTCTTGTCTCTTCGGCAGCTCCAGACTTTTCCCGGACTCCCTCCCGGCTAGCCGTGGCGCACTAGCCCCCTTCAGGCTGTGTTCACGCAGCCAACCCCAGTCCTCTCCCTGGGATCTGACCTCCGAAGCCAGAGCCTTAGTTCCCAGCCCCCACCCGCCCCGGTGGGTGAGCAGACAAGCCTCTTGGGCTGGTGAGTGCTGGTCGGCACCGATCCTCTGTGCGGGAATCTTTCCGCTTTGCGCTCCGCACCCCTGTTGCTGTGCTCTCCTCCATGACTCTGACGCTTTGCCCCTCTGCCACCCGCAGTCTCCGCCCACGAAGGGGCTTCCTAGTGCGTGGCAACCTTTCCTCCTTCACAGCTCCCTCCCACTGGTGCAGGTTCCGTCCCTATTCTTTTGTCTCTGTTTTTTTCTTTTGCCCTACCCAGGTACGTGGGGAGTTTCTTGCCTTTTGGGAGGTCTGAGGTCTTCTGCCAGCGTCCAGTGGGTGTTCTATAGGAGCAGTTCCACGTGTAGATGTATTTCTGATGTATTTGGGGGAGGAAGGTGATCTCCGCGTCCTACTCCTCCGCCATCTTCTCCTGTCTCCCAGAGTAACTTTAATAAAGGTGACCTATCTTAAAATACAAGCCTCAGTGGAGGAAGCCGAGTGGATTGCTTCTCACTTTAAAAATATAAATGCGGACTTCCCTGGTGGTGCAGTGGTTGAGAGTCCGCCTGCCGATGCAGGGGGCATGGGTTCATGCCCCGGTCCGGGAAGATCCCACATGCTGCAGAGCGGCTGGGCCCGTGAGCCATGGCCTCTGAGCCTGTGCGTCCGGAGCCTGTGCTCCGCAACGGGAGAGGCCACAACAGTGAGAGGCCCGTGTACCGCAAAAAAAAAAAAAAAAAAAAAAATATATATATATATATATAAATATAAATGCATAAAAACAAAGGCAGTCCCCTGTGTAGCATTTCATTCCAGAGGAGGGCAGCTCTGTTGAGCTGAATTCCATGTAACTTAAGACCCAGGAAGCAAGTCTGGTGATCTTTAAGGATGCTGAGTATTTGTGTGGTGGACTTACCCTTGGCCTCCTTCTAAGTGGTTTCATGACTAAGTGCCATGTGCCAGGTTGTGGTGATGTTAGCCCAGCATGAGGGAAGCCTGCAGAGAACACTGGGAGGGTGGCAGGGCTGGTGCGGCGGGTAATGGGTGTATGGGTGTCCATGGGTGTGCCTCTGTGTGTGGTGTGTGTGTGTGTACATGTGTATGTGTGCCGCATGAGTGTGTCATGTGTGTTTACACGTGCGTGTGTCGTGCGTGCACGTGTATGTGTGCACACGGATGGGGTGTGTCATGTGTATATGGTCACATGTGGGATGTGTCGTGTGTACATCCATGTGTGTGAGCATGTGTGCGTGTGTGTCGTGTGCACACATGTGGGATGTGTCGAGTGCTCATGCAGAGGCCCGCATCTCTCAACCCCCCTCATCTCCCTCCCCCCACCCCCACAGAGAAGCGACTCTCGCGCGGGATCTCCCACGCCAGCTCAGCCATCGTGTCCCTGGCGCGGTCCCACGTGGCGAGCGAGTGCAGCAGCGAGCAGTTTCCACTGGAGATGCCCATCTACACGTTCCAGCTGCCGGACCTGAGCGTGTACAGCGAGGACTTCCGGAGCTTCGTGGAGCGAGACTTGATCGAGCAGGCGACAATGGTGGCTCTGGAGCAGGCGGGTAAGTACCCCCCAGGCAGGTCCGCCTGGTCGGGAGGAGGGGCGGGGGCGAGACGGATGCGCAATCCAGCTCCACACGCTGTCGGGCTCGGGTGCCTGCAGGCCCTGCCCGGCCCTAGCCTGGAGCCGGTGGATGTGGAGCAAGGACCACGTGATGCCCAGATCTCCTGAGTGTTCCCTTTGTCGCTAATACAGCCTGGCCAGGTCAGCACCCCTACAAAGAGAACCCTAGGCTGCTTTGCCTTACTTCTCTCCTTTCCCATCCAATCCCTGGCCCCCAGTTGGGTGCGGAACAAAAGATAAGAAAGACCCTGTCAATTCCTGTGGACACAGGCAAGTTAGGTGACCTCTTTGAGCCTCAGTGCTCCAGTCTGCAAAGACTTGGAGAAGACGGATGCTGGCCTGGTGAGGCTGAGCTGTTAGATGGCACGTGCCCTACTGAGCTGCTTCTCTCCCACCCTCACCGGCACCCCAGCCTCCAGGTTAAGGAAACATAAAATTTGACTTTGGTTTGTTCCCTCTCCTTCATGTTTCTCTGACATCCTGATGAGGATGAGATTCAGGGAGCAAACCAAAACTTGTCTTCTTTGGAGTGCCTAAGGATAAAATAACTAGTTCCAAACAAATTCTGCAACAGATGTTGGTTCTTCCTGAGAAGCGCGGCCCCTTTCTCACTCATAATCATTTGCATTGTAAATCTTTGCACAGTCACACGTTCAGGGGGTTCTCAGACATGCATGTAGAGGATGCTACGCCCTTCCTCTCAGGCCCCTGTGCATCTCCCATGGGGGCACAAAATCCACACAGGTAAAGAGGGGACGGTGGTTAGTGGGGCCTTACTTGTGCTAGGCAACCTGGCGGTCAGGTCTCAGCGCAGGGCTCGGGGGCCTCACCCGTGGCGTGTTTGCTTTGAGAATAGGATCTGCAATCCTGATAACTGTGTTGGATCTGATGTTGTGACCACGGAAAAATCATTTTCTCGGCTGCTGCACAGCTGCCAGAAGCAACCCAGAGACCGACACCCACACCTGGCTCTGTCTTACCTCCAGGTCTTTTACTGATCGACACACATAAAACAGCCTCTCTAGATTACCTGCAATCTTAAAGCCCTCCTTCTGGAGGCTGGTTATTTTAAAGATGACTCTTTGAGAGTAAATCAAATGAGATATTTTAAACCAAAGAGTCACTATTCATAGAGAAGGGAAAATTGGTATAGGTTAAGAAAGAAAAAATTTCATGAGCTAATTTCTCTTGAAGGGTACGGCAGCCGAGCCCTTGACAAAGTTCAGCCCCAAGCATTGCCAGTAGCACCGGTAATTGCTGCCTCATTTAAGCTGAGTCTTGGGACTTCCCTGGTGGTCCAGTGGTTAAGAATACGCCTTCCAATGAACGGGGCGCGGGTTCCATCCCTGGTGGGGGAACTAAGATCCCACATGCCACGGGGCAACTAAGCCCATGCACCACAACTACAGAGCCCACGCACCACAGCTAGAGAGAAGCCCAGATGCCACAACAAAAGATCCTGCGTGCCTCAACTAAGACCTGATGCAGCCAAATAAATAAATAAATATTAAAAAAATAAAAAATAAAGCTCGAGTCCTGGTAAAGGGCATGGAGTCCACCGTGCCAGCCTTTTCCTCCAGCTTTGTCATGCTCAGCAAGAGCCCTTGCTCCTTTGGAAGGTCTCTTGTGTGTTTTTTTCCATAAATCACATATTAGTTTTTATCACTTACATTTGACCTTCCAGACCAGCATTTTCAAAGGGTGCTATTTTACCCTAACTATCCAATTTTGGAAAACACCTTTTACAAACCCAAACTTAAGGAGTTAAGATGCTACATTCGCCCACAGTACCTTATTTCCGTCACGTGCCAAGAGGATGGAGAGAAGGGACAGCAGGGTGGCCCACCCGGGGCTGCGGACAGCACCCCGTCAGTGCCGCAAGAGGCCTTGGGGAGGCCAACTGGTGCCCCGGCCTTCAGGAATGTGATCCTGGGCAGGGAGGGTCTGAACGTCAGGGTTCAACGAGGGCAGGAAAGTGAGGACTGGAAAATCACAGAGGGCAGAATACACGTTCATTCCTCTCCCCCCGCCACCACCACTGTCCATCAACTTCTCTGAACTCTTTAAGCAGTAGACCTGATCATCCTTCAGGCTCTTTCCATGCCGGATCCCGGTGGAGATACTGGCTGAGGCCGGCGAGTCCCTCTCAGCCCCCCACCCCAGCTGAGTGAGGAGGCCAGGCGCTGGGAGGTGGCCCAGGCTGCGCCCCTTGGGCCCTGCTGTCACTCTCCGTGGGGCAGACAGAACTCCACCGAGGAACAGTAGGGAAAAAGCTGCTCGCTGTGGCCAGGTGTAGCGTGCCCATTCCTCCGTCCAGTAATTAGTGCTCGGATCGCTGTGAGTCAACCATTGATAATCAATATTATTTACTGTGTTCATGGGAGATGGAAATACAGATGTCAAAAAAATTTTAGAGAAGAATATCTACTTGTTCAAGACATAATTCAAGTTGTGTTTGGAAGGAAATGTAAACTCTGTCCTAGGGCCTCAGGGTGGGGGACGTCCCCCTCCCCGGGGGCTGGACGGGAACCCAGGGCTCATGTGGTCCAGAAAATGGGCCAAGGACTTCCCTGGTGGCACAGTGGTTAAGAATCCGCCTGCCAGTGCAGGGGACACGGGTTCGAGCCCTGGTCCAGGAATATCCCACATGTTGTGGAGCAACTAAGCCCGTGCACCACAACTACTGAGCCTGCACTCTAGAGCCCGCATGCCACAGCTACTGAGCCCACATGCTGCAACTACTGAAGCCCACGCACCTAGAGCCTGTGCTCCTCAACAAGAGAAGCCACCACAATGAGAAGCCCGCGCACAGCAACGGAGAGTAGCCCCCCCACTCACCGCAACTAGAGAAAGTACACATGCAGCAACAAAGACCCAACACAGCCAAAAACAAAATAAAATAAACAAATTTTTAAAAAAGAAAGAAAATGGGCCAAGAAGATGGCCTGTGTTGTCTATGGTCCAGCTGTCCCTCCCAGGGACCCAGCTCCACTCCCTCGGAGCCCAGCGTAGGGTGGGTATCCAGAATGGTCCTCCAGCTCCCCAAGGCACGTGGGCAGCCCCACCTGTTTGAGGAGTCTGTGTATCGAGTAGTGAAGCTTCACCTCCCACAGAACCCACAGGAGAGGGAGTGCCATTCTCCTCGGGCCTTAAAACCCCGGAGGGCATGACATACTCCCACCCCATGACAGTCGGGGACAACAGGAGGGCCACATTTTCAGGACATAAAACCGCTGACCTCCTGAGAGAGGAAGGAAGATGAGAATGCAAGAAAGCATTTGTTTCTCAACCGGGTTATCCTGCTGCATTCACACGTAAGAAGACGCAGAGATCATGGGTCTCTCAGTTTGGAAAGTAACCTCTGGCAGCCCTTTGGGACACCCCCACGGTGAGGATGAGATGGTGTGTTGCTCCAGTGAGTTCGTGGATCCAAAGGCAGAGGCATGTCTGCATACAGCAGTTACTGCACACACGGGACACTGAGGTCTAGACGTCAGAAAGTGTGGGGACACCTCTGAGTTGTGGTGTTGAGTCTGTCTCCACGGGAGTAGAGTTGGATTGGAGCAAATCTGGCAGAGAAGCCCTAAGATGTGCAGGTTTTCATGTGAGTCAGCCCAGCCCCGCCTTATCCCAAATCAGCTGAGAGGCCCCCTGGAGCCTCACTTCCTTCCATCTTAAAGTCGTAGGCAGGACAGCTGCCAAGACAGATTCAAAGGCAAGCTTGACCTGCGCTCCCACAGACACCCCATGCAGGTGCTGGGTGTCCCATCGCTGCGAACAACGCAGGTGAAATTGCTGCCCTCATGGAGGCGAAATTCTAGTGGGGAAGAAAGGTGATAAGGTAGGCCCTCAATATGGCGTGAGGCCACGAGGTAGGGGCTCTGAAGTGGAGGGAGGGAGCACGAGGCAGGGCTCTTGAGGGCAGGGAGGAATGAGCCATGGACACTGTCAAAGCCTTGGCACATTTAAGTAAGGCGGGACACGGGAGCGGATGGAGTGAGGGCTGGAGGGGTTGGACAGGAAGGTGAGAGAATGGTAGCAGGGGCCAGGGAACACTCCTGAGCCTTGGGGTTCACAGTAAGGAGGCTGTGCAGCCCCGGAAGGGCTTTGAGAAGGGGTGGTGACATGTTTGGATTCACACTGACACGTCCTGGCTGCCGTGTTGAGAGTGGACTCTGCAGAGGAAAAAGGAGCAGGAACAGCGAGGCGGGCAGCTGCTGTGTTAGCCCAGCACCATGGGGGCAGCAGTGGAGGTGATAAGAAGCAGCTAGATGTGAAGGCAGGATCTGTTTTGAGGAAAGACCTGCAGGTCTCGCTGATGGATTGGATGGGGCAATGGCAAAGAGAGGAGTCGAGCGTGACCCTGAAAATGTTGCCTTTAGCACATGGGTAGATGGTGGTGCTGTGCAGAGATGCAGACCCTTGGAGGAGGGGTTGGGGGGGATGGAGAAGCAAAGTCTGAGATCCTGGTGAGACTTGGAAAATTGCTGTCCAGTTGAAAATGTGGGTGTGGAGCTCAGGAACAGTCTGGGCTAAGGATGCAAATATGGGAGTTAGTGTGGGCTGAAATCTGCAGGAGGGATATGCCCATCGTAGGGGCCTCCCACAGCACCCCTGACACAGCCCTATGCACTGTTGCGTACCAGGTGGATGAGGGAGTCTGGAGCATGGGCAGAAACATAAGGGAGACAGACCAGGAGCAAATCATCACAGTCCCATTGGAGGAAATCTCAGAAGCACGTGCACGGCACAGTGATGCCCAGAGAAGGGAGGTCAGTGGCCCTGGGTGTGTGGGGTGGCTGCAGAACGGCAGGGATATTAAAGGGAATCACAGGGTCATATTTAGGGCAAAAATGTGCTCGTCTTTCTGCTAGAGAATTGTCCCATTGTTTTCTTTCATCTAAGTGTCTTCATGGGTGACAAGCAAAATGACATCTTTTCTTTTTTAGCATCTTCATTAGAGTATAATTGCTTTACAATGGTGCGTTAGTTTCTGCTGTACAGCAAAGTGAATCAGCTGTACGTTTACATATATCCCCATATCCCCTCCCTCTTGTGTCTCCCTCCCACCCTCCTTATCCCACCCCTCTAGGTGGTCACAAAGCACCGAGCTGATCTCCCTGTGCTATGTGGCTGCTTCCCACTAGCTATCTATTTTACATTTGGGAGTGTATATAAGTCCATGCCACTCTCTCACTTTGTCCCAGCTTCCCCTCCCCCCCCCCGTGTCCTCAAGTCCATTCTCTATGTCTGTGTCTTTATTCCTGTCCTGCCCCTAGGTTCTTCAGAACCTTTTTCTTTCTTTTTTTAGATTCCATATATATGTGTTAGCATACGGTATTTGTTTTTCTCTTTCTGACTTCCTTCACTCTGTATGACAGACTCTAGGTCCATCCACCTTACTACAAATAACTCAGTTTCGTTTCTTTTTATGGCTGGGTAATATTCCATTGTATATATGTACCACATCTTCTTTATCCATTCATCTGTTAATGGACACTTAGGTTGCTTCCCTGTCCTGGCTATTGTAAATAGTGCTGCAATGAACATTGTGATACATATGACATCTTATTTTAAACTATGCAGTAACCACCCAAATTAAGTGGTCCTGTTATCATGTTACTTGGAAAAGGCAGAATAAGTGATTAATGGCCCCTCACCACTACGTAATACTACAGCCTTCCCTTAGTGATGTTCATCTGATTTTCATCTCTGCAGGAGCTCAAGATTTCTTTCTTGTTTTTTAACATTCACAGTATTCATTCCCATGTTTTTTTTTCTGTTCTTAAATGAAGTCATTGTGTGGGGAGATGTGAACTACCACCCTGTCCAAGCTTGGAGTAGGAACTTTGAACCATATTCTCAATCCCACTGCTCCTGCAAAAAATCCTTTATCTTGGGCATCCCTTTCTGGATCCAGCTGGAGATGTTAGAATAGCACTGGGCCATTTTTGGTTCTCCAGAGGCTGGAAGGTGCTGGCATTTACCATAGCTGGGTGATCTTCCATAGTAGCCACAGCTGACTAACAGCCCCAGGAATGCTCTCAACTGGGTAAGAGTCTTAACTTCCAGGACCAAACTTAAATCAAACCACTAAAATCTTGCCTTCCTTCCCCTAGCCACATAACTAAGTCTTGTGATTCAGTTATGTGAAAAGTGTGACTGAATATGTGGGCTGAATTGATATTTAGAAAATGATAAATTTCCCATAAGAAATGTGAATGAAAGGTAGCATGTCTAGGGAAGATGCCTTGTTGAAGATGGCATTAATTCTCAGATCACAAAAGGTTAATTCTAGGTGTAGGAGATTCCTTCTAGATGAAGGATGACTTCTAGTGTGCAAGATTACTTCGAGATGAAACATGCGGTGCTGGTGAATTCACACCACCGTACTTCCCCTCCTGTGTCCAGAGTCCTGGGCACGGTGGGGAAACAGCCCCCCTGGAGGAGCAGGGTCTTATGGGAGCAGATTCTGTCTGGTTAAGCCTGGCTTCATGGGGTGCCCTATTTGACATATATGAGCAGTTAATTAGTGCTTAAGTTTTTGAAGATAATGAAGCGTCATCTGACACACATGCTGATTTCCAAGGCATCCTCTCCCTGACCTGGGAACACATTGGTGATCAACCCTGGGATATATTTTCTAGAAGGTGAGCGTGGTGGTGAAGAGGAGGGGCCTTAGAAGGAGAATTTGGGCAAGAACACTGTCTGAATTGTATCAAAGGGGCACCTTTTCAGGTGGCATTTCCACCCCAAAATGTATGTGCTTTCCCTGATTTCTCAGAAGCCCCAGGGAGAGCCTTGAATCATTGTGGGGAGACAGCGCTAGTTACATTAGTATCTCAGATCATGAGGTGAACGGGCAGGAAAAGAAGAAATCTATGGTCTAGAGGATGAGAGTGAGATCAGATAAAGCGGCTTCTGTGAGTTAAGGGAGTGCGTTCCCTTCCCTCTGGGCAGGACAGCCCCATGCCTGGCCTCGTGTAATGGCGCTGTCTCCCTCAAGCTCAGGTCACACTTTCTCTCTGTCCTCCCACCAGCACACGGGAGGCCTGGGGGCCCCAGACCCCATCTCCCAGTGTGTATCAGCCACCCTGAGCCCAAGCCCGGCACAGAGATGCAGTTCTGCCAGAGGTAGACACACCTGCAGAGAGCCCGTGGAGTACATGATGCAGTACAGACATACAGCAACCTGGGGGCAAGGATTAAGCGTGCTTGGGGACACCACTGAAAAGAAGTACTCATTCAAATCCCTGGAAGTGACTGGGGATGAGGTGGCCGGCAGTCCCTGCACCAAGGTCCCACATCTCCAGGACTGAGGGGCAGTGACAGAAAGTTGATGCTGCTAAGTATGCCCGGCATGTCGCTGGTGTGGGTCCCTAGAGGGAGGGTGCAAGTCTGGAGGGAGGAGAGATGGCTCAGAAGTGACAGGGGGAGCAGGGGCGCTCCTGGTCCCTGAGGGGTATGAGAGGTGAATCCATGTTGTTAAGTGTAATTATAGTTTATTTTTTCTCATAATTAATGTTGCAATATACAGGCAGACCTCTGATTTTTTGGGTCTGGTTCCAGACCACCACAGTAAAGCAAATAATGCAACAAAGAAAGTCTCACAAATTTTTTGGTTTTCCAGTGTGTATAACAGTTATGTTTATACTATATCGTGCAACAGCACATTTAATAAACCAATGTACATACCTTAATTAAAAAATACTTTATTGCTAAAGAAATGCTAACCATCATCTGAGTCTTCGTGAGTCATAGTAGTAACATCAAAGATCACTGATCACTGTAATAATATAATAATAATGAAAAAGTTTGATATATTGTGAGAATTACCAAAATGTGACCCAGAGACACAGTTAGAGAAAATGCTGCTGGAATATGATGCTGACAGACTTGCTTGATGCAGGTTGCCACAAACCTTCAGTTTGTAAAAAGCTCACTAAAGCCAAGTGCAATAGAACAAGATGTGCCTATGTGCACATACTACAAATTATTTATCCATCATATTATGATGGACATTTGGTGTCACGGTCAGTCTGGGCTGCCATAATAAAACACCACAGACTGGGTGGCTTAAACAACAGAAATATATTTTCTATCAGTCCTGGAGGCTGGAAGTCCCAGGTCAAGGTGCCAACTGATCCTGTTTCTGGTGAGGGCTTTCCTCCCAGCTTGTATACAAGCACCTTCTTGTCTTCATGTGGTCTTTCCTGTGAAAGACCCTTGGGGGAGAAAGGGAGGCAGAATGAGCTCTCTGGTGCCTCTTACAAGGACATTGATCCTGTTCAGATCAGGGCCCCACCCTTCTGACCTCATTTAACGTTAATTACTCCCTTAGAGGCCCCATCTCCAAATATAGCCACACCAGGGTTAGGGCTTCAACATACGAATATGGGGGGATGCATTCAGTCCGTAACAGTTGGGTTGTTTCCAATTTTTGATTATTGTAAAGAGGGTCATTATGGAATTCTTGTACATGTTTTCAATGAACACATGAATATCTTTCTGAAGATACATACCTAGGAGTGGTATTGTTATGGAGTCCAAGCTTGTACTGCTCTCAGCACAATAGGCCAGTAAATCGAAAGATGAATTGTTGGGGCAAGGGATAACAACTTTATTTGGAAAGCCAGCTGCAAGGGATAACAACTTTATTTGGAAAGCCAGCTAACCAAGAAGATGGTGGACTTGCGTCCCAAAAATCATCTTGCCTGAGTTAGAATTCAGGCTTCTTTTATACTAAAAGGGGAGGGAGTAAAGTCAAACACTTCCTGGTTCCCATCAGTCTCCGGAGGGGAGGTGTTAATTTCTTCCTCCAGCAGTTATTCACACGTGGGACTGGTCAGGATGTTTCCTGTGAGCTAAACAGAGGTATTTTAGCTTAATGCTCATTACCTGGGAGGCAGGGTTCGCAGAGATGGGCCATTATGTATAATTTAAGCTTAGAGGAAACATCCCTTTAGTGATTCATTTGTAATAGAATACAAGTTTCTTCCCTATTACAATATTGCTGGATTATAGGATTTACATATATTCAGCTTTATAACAGTTTTTCAAATAGTTTTCTGAGGTGTGGATGTACCAATTCACTCTTCCACTGTTGAGGGTTCTGGATAGCCCACATTTTTTGTCTTTCCATTTTAGTCACTGTGTTGGAAGTGTGATAGTCCCATAGTGGCTTTAATTTCTATTTTCTTATGGCTGATAAAGTTGAGTACCTTTTCATGTTACTGGCCATTTGAATATCCTCTTTTGTTGGGTGCCTTTTCAGGATTTTGCCCATTTTTACCTTTGTCTTTTTGATTGATTTGTGGGAATTCCTTACACATTCTGAATATGAGTCCTTTATCAGATGTGTATCACGGACTCCACCCACTCTATGGGCTGCGCTTTTACTCTCTGACTGATACACTTTAATGAACAGATGATCTTAATACTAAAGTAGTAAAATTTACCTTTTTTTTCTTTACTTTGAGAACTTTTATTTTGGTTTAAGAAATCTTTGCCTACCCCAGGTTTCTGAACATAAAAACTCCTGCCTTTCACATTTAAATCTACAACCCACCTAAAAATAAGTTTTATATATTGTGTGACATGTGGTGAAAGTCCGTTTTCCCATATGTTTACACACCTGCCCTGGTACCATTGTTGAAACAATTCTTTCTCTATTATGCTGCAAGGTAAACTTTGACAATAAAGCAGGTGATTGTATATGTGTGGTCTGACTCAGACTTTATTTTGTTCCATTGGTGTTTCTGTCCTTGGAACAAAATGACCACAGTTTAAGTCTTACCATGCAGTGTAAGTGCTCCAGCTTTGTTTTTCTTCTTATGATTTGTCTTTGCTATTCACAGCCTTTGCATTTCTATATAAATTAATGTATATGAACTCTATGTAGAATAACTATATATTTAATATGGAACCTATGTAAGTTAATTACATATAAATTAATCTATAGATCAATTGAGAGAAAACTGATATCTCTGCAATGTTAAATCTCCTAGTCATGGTCATGGTATGTTCCTTAATTCTCTCATAAATATTTTTTAGTTTTCAAAGTAAAGGACTTGAATGTTATTCATTAGATTATCTCTATGCATTTTATGTATTTTTTTATTGTAAAACACATCTTTCAAATGCCAGCAACAGCTGAGATATAGAAATACAATTTCTTCTTATTTATTGATCTTGTATTCTGGAAACTTTCTAAATTTACTTATAAATTCTAGTAATTTGTAGAATCTTTTGGACTTTCTAGGTTCATGACCTATAAACCGCAAAGAATGATAGTTTTATTTTTTCCTTTCCAGTTGGTAGGGGGTGGTTCTTTTTGTCTTGTTGCATTGGGTAGACCCTCCAGGAAATTTTTGAATTGGAGAGTTAATAGCAGATATCCTTGGCTAGTTTCCAGTCTCAGAGTGAAATTTATACTATTTCACCATTAAATATGATGTTAGCTGTAGCATTTTTGTAGATACTACATATCAGATTAAGGCAGTCACCTTCCATTCCTGGTTTGCTATGTTTTTATCATTCATAAATGATGTTGAAAGTTATCAAATGCTTTTTCTTCATCTGTTGAAGTGATCATATGATTTTCCTCCTTTTCTTCGTACACTGGTGGATTATATTGTTGATTTTCAAATGTTTACCCACTCGTACATTCCTGGAGTAAACCTCATTTAGTTATGATATCATGCCTTTTGTATATCATTAAATTTGATTTGCTAGTGTTTTGATTAGAATTTTGACATCGATGTTCATGAGAAACATTGATCTTTCATCTCCTGTAATGTTCTCATTATTTTTATGTTTTATTTTTTCTTTTGCATTTCAGATAAACAACTAATACTTTATTCTGGTATAAGTATTCCTTTTTTTAACATCTTTATTAGAGTATAATTGGTTTACAATGATGTGTTAGTTTCTGCTTTATAACAAAGTGAATCAGTTATACATATACGTATGTCCCCATATATCTTTCCTCTTGCATCTCCCTCCTTCCCACCCTCCCTATCCCACCCCTCTAGGTGGTCACAAAGCACCGAGCTGATCTCCCTCTGCTATGTGGCTGTTTCCCAGTAGCTATCTGTTTTATATTTGGTAGTGTATATATGTCCATGCCACTCTCTCACTTTGTCCCAGCTTCCCCTTCCCCTTCCCCGTATCCTCAAGTCCATTCTCTAGTAGGTCTGCATCTTTATCCTGTCTTGCCCTTAGGTTCTTCTGACCTTTTTTTTTTTTTAGATTCCATATATATGTGTTAGCATAGGGTATTTGTTTTTCTCTTTCTCACTTACTTCACTCTGTATGACAGACTCCAGGTCCATCCACCTCACTACAAATAACTCAATTTCATTTCTTTTTATGACTGAATAATATTCCATTCTGTATATGTGCCACATCTTCTTTATCCATTCATCTGTCGATAGACACTTAGGGTGCTTCCATTTCCTGGCTATTGTAAATAGTGTTGCAATGAACATTGTGGTACATGACTCTTTTTGAACTATGGTTTTCTCAGGGTATATGCCCAGTACTGGGATTGCTGGGTCATATGGTACTTCTATTTTTAGTTTTTTAAGGAACCTCCATACTGTTCTCCATAGTGGTTGTATCAATTTACATTCCCACCAACAGTGCAAGAGGGTTCCCTTTTCTCCACACCCTCTCCAGCATTTATTGTTTGTAGATTTTTTGATGATGGCCATTCTGACCGGTGTGAGGTGATAACTCATTGCAGGTTTGATTTGCATTTCTCTAATGATTAGTAATGTTGAGTATCCTTCATGTATTTCTTGCCAATCTGTATATCTTCTTTGGAGAAATGTCTATTTAGGTCTTCTGCCCATTTTTGGATCGGGTTGTTTGTTTTTTTGATATTGAGCTGCATGAGCTGCTTGTAAATTTTGGAGATTAATCCTTTGTCAGTTGCTTCGTTTGCAAATATTTTCTCCCATTCTGAGAGTTCTCTTTTGTTTATAGTTTCCTTTGCTGTGCAAAAGCTTTTAAGTTTCATTAGATCCCATTTATTTTTCTTTGCATTTATATTTCTCAAGGACGTGGGTTAAAAAAGATCTTGCTGTGATTTATGTCATAGAGGGTTCTGCCTATATTTTCCTCTAAAAGTTTTATAGTGTTTGGCCTTACATTTAGGTTTTTAATCCATTTTGAGTTTATTTTTGTCTATGGTGTTAGGGAGTGTTCTAATTTCATTCTTTTACTTGTAGCTGTCCAGTTTTCTCAGCACCACCTATTGAAGAGGCTGTCTTTTCTCCATTGTATATTCTTGCCTCCTTTATCAAAAATAAGGTGACTATATGTGTGTGGATTTATCTCTGGGTTTTCTATCCTGTTCCATTGATCTATATTTCTGTTTTTGTGCCAGTACCAAACTGTCTTGATTACAGTAGCTTTGTAGAATAGTCTGAAGTCAGGGAGCCTGATTCCTCCAGCTCCGTTTTTCTTTCTCAACATGGCTTTGGCTATTTGGTGTCTTTTATGGTTCCATACAAATTGTGAAATTTTTTGTTCTAGTTCTGTGAAAAATGCCATTGATAGTTCGATAGGGATTGTATTGAATCTATAGATTGCTTGGGTAGTAGAGTCATTTTCACAATGTTGATTCTTCCAATCCAAAAACATGGTATATCTCTCTATCTGTTTGTATCATCTTTAACTTCTTTCATAAGTATCTTATAGTTTTCTCCATACAGGTCTTTTTTCTCCTTCAGTAGGTTTATTCCTAGGTATTTTATTCATTTTGTTGCAGTGCTAAATGGGAGTGTTTCCTTAATTTCTCTTTCAGAGTTTTCATCATTAGTGTATAGGAATGCAAGGGATTTCTGTGCATTAATTTTGTATCCTGCTACTTTACCAAATTCATCAATTATCTCCAGTAGTTTTCTGGTAGCATCCTTAGGATTCTCTATGTATAGTATCATGTCATCTGCAAACAGTGACAGCTTTACTTCTTCTTTTCCGCTTTGGATTCATTTTATTTCTTTTTCTTCTCTGATGACTGTGGCTAAAACTTCCAAAACTTTGTTGAATAATAGTTTTGAGAGTGGGCAACCTTGTCTTTTTCCTAATCTTAGAGGAAATGTTTTCTGTTTTTCACCATTGAGAACGATGTTAGCTGTGGGTTTGTCATATATAACCTTTATTATGTTGAGGTAAGTTCTCTCTATGCCTACTTTCTGCAGGGTTTTTATCATAAATGGTGTTGAATTTTGTTGAAAGTTTTTTCTACATCTGTTGAGATAATCATATGGTTTTTTTCCTTCAATTTGTTAATATGGTGTATCACATTGACTGATTTGCATATATTGAAGAATCCTTGCATTCCTGGGTTAAACCCCACTTGATCATGGTGTATGATTCTTTTAATGTGCTGTTGGATTCTGTTTGCTAGTATTTTGTTGAGGATTTTTGCATCTATGTTCATCAGTGATACTGGCCTGTAGTTTTCTTTCTTTGTGACACCTTTGTCTGGTTTCAGTATCAGGGTGATGGTGGCCTCATAGAATGAGTTTGGGAGTGTTCCTCCCCCTGCTATATTTTGGAAGAGTTTGAGAAGGTTTGGTGTTAGCTCTTCTCTAAATGTTTGATAGAATTTGCCTGTGAAGCCATCTGGTCCAGGGCTTTTGTTTTCTGGAAGATTTTTCATCACAGTCTCAATTTCAGTGCTTGTGATTGGTCTGTTTATATTTTCTATTTCTTCCTGGTTCTGTCTCAGAAGGTTGTGCTTTCCTAAGAATTTGTCCATTTCTTCCAGGTTGTCCATTTTATTGGCATATAGTTGCTTGTAGTAATCTCTCATGATCCTTTGTATTTCTGCAGTGTCAGTTGCAACTTCTCCTTTTTCCTTTCTAGTTGTATTGATTTGAGTCTTCTCCCTTTTTCTCTTGATGAGTCTGGCTAATGGTGTATCAATTTTGTTTATCTTTTCAAAGAACCAGCTTTTATTTTTATTGATCTTTGCTATTGTTTCCTTCATTTCTTTTTCATTTATTTCTGATCTGATCTTTATGATTTCTTTCCTTTTGCTACCTTTAGGGGGTTTTTTGTTCTTCTTTCTCTAATAGCTTTAGGTGTAAGGTTAAGTTGTTTATTTGAGATGTTTCTTGTTTCTTTAGGTATAATTGTATTGCTATAAACTTCCCTCTTAGAACTGCTTTTGCTGCATCCCATAGGTTTTGGGTCATCATGTTTTCATTGTCATTTTTTTCTAGGTATTTTTTGATTTCCTCTTTGATTTCTTCACTGATCTCTTGGTTATTTAATAGTGTATTGTTTAGCCTCCCTGTGTTTGTATTTTTTACAGATTTTTTCCTGTAGTTGATATCTAGTCTCATAGCATTGTGGTCGGAAAAGATACTTGATATGATTTAAATTTTCTTAAATTTACTGGGGCTTGTTTTGTGACCCAAGATATGATCTATCCTGGAGAATGTTCTATGAGCAGTTGAGAAGAAAGTGTATTCTGTTGTTTTTGTATGGAATGTCCTATAAATATCAATTAAATCCATCTTGTTTAATGTATCATTGAAAGCTTGTGTTTCCTTATTTATTGTCATTTTGGATGATCTGTCCATTGGTGAAAATGGGGTGTTAAAGTCTCCTACTATGATTGTGTTACTGTTGATTTCCCCTTTTATTGCTGTTAGCATTTGCCTTATGTATTGAGGTGCTCCTGTGCTGGGTGCATAAATATTTACAATTGTTATGTCTTCTTCTTGGATTGATCCCTTGATCATTATGTAGTGTCATTCTTTATCTCTTGTAATAGTCTTTATTTTAAAGTCTCTTTTGTCTGATATGAGAATTGCTACTCCAGCTTTCTTCTGATTTCCATTTGCATAGAATATCTTTTTCCATCCCCTCACTTTCATTCTGTATGTGTCCCTAGGTCTGAAGTGGGTCTCTTGTAGACAGCATATATACGGGTCTTGTTTTTGTATCCATTCAGCCAGTCTGTGTCCTTTGGTGGGAGCATTTAATCCATTTACATTTAAGGTAATTATCGATATGTATGTTCCTATTACCATTTTCCTAATTGTTTTGGGTTTGTTATTGTAGGCCTTTTCCTTCTCAAACCAAAGAACAAATCCACCAATGATAACAAGCGCTAAAAACTATTCTAAAAACAAAACAAAAAAATGGACAGACAGAACCCTAGGACAAATGGTAAAAGCAAAGCTATATAGACAGACTCACAGAAAGGAGCATACACATACACACTCAGAAAAAGGAAATATATATATATATATTTAAAAAAAGAAGAGAGCAACCAAATCAATAAACAAATCTACCAATGATAATAAACTCTAAATACTAAACTAAGATAAACATAAAACCAGAAACAAATTATTTTCAGAAAGCAAACCCCAAGTCTACAGTTGCTCTCAACGTCCACCACCTCAATTTTGGGATGATTCGTTGTCTATTCACGTATTCCACAGATGCAGCATACATCAAGTTCATTGTGGAGGTTTAATCTGCTGCTCCTGTGGGATCCTCCTCTTTGTTCACACAGCTCCCAGGATTCAACTTTGGATTTAGCCCTGTCTCTGCATGTAGGTCGCCTGAGGGCGTCTGTTCTTCGCTCAGAAAGGACAGGGTTAAAGTAGCAGCTGATTAGGGGGCTCTGGCTCACCTGGCCAGGTTGGGGAGGGAGGGGTACGGAATGTGGGGCAAGCCTGCGGCGGCAGAGACCAGCATGACATTGCACCAGCCTGAGGCGTGCCGTGTGTTCTCCTGGGGAAGTTGTCCCTGGATCACGGGACCCTGGCAGTGGTGGGCTCCCGGGAGGGGAGGTGTGGATAGTGACCTGTGCTTGCACACAGGCTTCTTGGTGGCTGCAGCAGCAGCTTTAGTGTCTCATGCCCGTCTCTGGTGTCCGCGCTGATAGCCACGGCTCGTGCCTGTCTCTGGAGCTTATTTAGGCGGTGCTCTGAATCCCCTCTCCTCGCGCACCCCGAAACAATGGACTCTTGCCTCTTAGTCAGTTCCAGACTTTTTCCCGGACTCCCTCCTGGCTAGCTGTGGCATACTAGCCCCCTTCAGGCTGTATTCAAGCAGCCAACCCCAGTCCTCTCCCTGGGATCTGACCTCCAAAGCCTGAGCCTCAGCTCCCAGCCCCCATCCACCCCAGCGGGTGAGCAGAGAAGCCTCTCAGGCTGGTGAGTGCTGGTCAGCACCGATCCTCTGTGTGGGAATCTCTCCGCTTTGCCCTCTGCACCCCTGTTGCTGCGCTCTTCTCTGTGGCTCCGAAGCTTCCCCCCGCCACCTCCCGTCTACCCCAGTGAAGGCACTTCCTAGTGTGTGGAAACTTTTCCTCCTTCACAGCTCCCTCCCAGAGGTGCAGGTCCCATCCCTATTCTTTTGTCTCTGTTTTTTTCTTTTTTCTTTTGCCCTACCCAGGTATGTGGGGAGTTTCTTGCCTTTTGAGAAGTCTGAGATCTTCTGCCAGCATTCAGTAGGTGTTCTGTAGGAATTGTTCCACATGTAGATGTATTTCTGATGTATTTGTGGGGAGGAAGATGATCTCCACGTCTTACTCCTCCACCATCTTGAAGGTCTTTCTCTACTTATTTTTTTTTTTTTTTTGCGGTATGCAGGCCTCTCACTGTTGTGGCCTCTCCCGTTGCGGAGCACAGGCTCCGGACGTGCAGGCTCAGCGGCCATGGCTCACGGGCCTAGCCGCTCCGCGGCATGTGGGATCTTCCCAGACCGGGGCACGAACCCGTGTCCCCTGAATTGGCAGGCAGACTCGCAACCACTGCGCCACCAGGGAAGCCCTCTCTCTACATTTTTAATGTTTCTTTTCTAACTTCCTGAGATGAATGCTTAATTCATTAATTCTTAGCCCCTCTTCTTTTCTCTTATAAGCATTGAAAGTTATTAATTCTCTCTGATTATTCTAGCTACATCCCACAAGTTTTGAAATGTAATGTTTTCACTATTATACAGCCCCCAAAATTTTTCTGATTTTCACTTTGATTTATTCTTTGACCCATGAATTATTGGAACTGTTTCTCAATTTCTACATATATGGAAAATCTTTGAAATATTCCTAGTTACTGTTATTATTGACTTCTAGCTTATTTGCTCTGTGGTCAGAGCACATGGTCTATATGTGTACATACTTTTGCTTTATAGCCCAAAATATGGTTCATTTTTTAATTTTCCATGTGTGTTTGAAAAGAATATAGTCTTCTGTTGGGACTGCATTGTCCCAACATATGTTTTGCATATGTCCATTTTGTCATTAATTGTGTTTTTCAAATTTATATATCTATTTTTTATACTTGTTCTTTTAATTACTGCGAGAGATGCATTAAAATCTCCCATTGTGATTGTACACTTGTCTGTATCTTCTTTTATTTTTATAGATACTTAATCATATCTAAATCTGAAGATATGTTATTAGACACAGCAACTAAATTTACATATTTATGAATTGAGTTGCTTAACATTGTGAAGTGCCTATTTAACTCTAGTCATGCTTTTTGCCTTTGATATTAATACAGTTATCCTAGCTTTCTTTATGTTAAAATTTGCACCATTTGTCATACTTTAACCTTTAGCACTTTGGATGCCTATGTTTTACATGTGTCTTTTGTAAACAGCATGTGGTTGCTTTATTCTTAAAATCAGTTTGACAACTTTTATCTTTTAGTGAATGCAGTAATTTTTAGTGTAACCACTATTTATCCCTGTTCTATGTGGGTTTTTTTCTCCCTTTACAAGCCCTCTTTTAAATCTTCTGATTATTTTTTAATCATTTTATTCTTTTCCTCTACTAGTTTTGAAGGTATACACTCTCTATCTGTTATTGAGAGGTTGCCTTAAAAAATCTAACATGCATATGAATCACATCTCAGATTAATCAACATCTTAACCTATGCCCAGATAATACCGGGACCTTACACTGGATTCATTTTATTCACCACCCCTCCTGATTTATAAGTTAGTGTCATTTATCAATACTTTAGTTCTATGTTTTTAATCTCATCAGACATTATTATTATTGTTTTATGCAGTCAGTGTTCATTTAGTGTTACCCATATATTTACCATTTCTGTTTCTCTTCATTTCTTCTTACATATCAGATCCTCCTTCTATTTGAAGTTCATCCTTTAGAATTTTCTTGGATGAGTGTCTTCTGTGTTACTCTCTCAGTTTTTATTAGTTTTAAAATGTGTTTGTTTTACCCCCATTTTTGAAAAACATTTTTCTTAGAAATAGTATCCTAGGTTACCAGTTATTTTCATTCAGCACATTGAAGATATTATTCTATTGACTTCTGTTTTCCATTGTTTCTTTTGAGACACTAGCTGTCAGTCTGCCACTCCTTTGAGAATAATCTTTTTAAACTCTGCTCTAAGATCTTTTCTTTGTCTTTAATATTCTGCAGTTTCACAAGGATTTGCTAAGGAACATATTATTTTTGTTTGTTTTAGTTGAAATGTCTTAGCCTTATTAAATCTGTGAATTTATTTCTATATATTTCTTTTGGAAAATCCTCAGTCAGAATCTCTTCACTATTGCCTTGCCTCATTTTTTTCCAAATTTCAGTTAGACAGTGTTAGAACTTTTCAGTCTGTTCTTCTTGTCTCATAACCTCTTTTTTGTATTCTCTCTCTCTCTCTCTTTTTTCCCCTCTTAATTGCATTCTGGGTAATGTCTTCTGACTTATCTTCAAGTATATTAATTTTTTTCTTCAGTGATGTCTAATCTGTTATTAAACTGATTCTGAGATTTTTATCTTGTCATCTTCCATTTTTAACTTCTATTTTTGTTTTCCAAACCTACCTCCTATTCTTTGGTCGTGTTCTGTTTCATTCTTTTATGTCTTTAACATATTAAATATACTTGTTTATAGTCTCTAGCTGACAGTTCTTAACCTCAAGTTCATAGATATCTATGAATAGCTGATTTTGTGTCTGTGGCTCTTACATAGCTTGTTTCCTGTTAGGTTTGTAATTTGGGGTTGTGAGCAGGACATTCATCTGTGGGAATCTTGTATGGCCTGTGTTGAGAGTGTACTCAGTGACGTTGAGCAATATATTTGTTTGATCGTTTTTGCCAGGCTCCCAAGGGAAATTACCATCCTATAATCAACTTTTATGGTAATTTCTTGGCTTAGGGGTTCCAAGCCACAAATCAATTTTAGCTCAAATCAGAGCCAAGTCAATAATTACAACATTTCTGGGAGAAGTTGTTTTGGGCTTTCTTTTTTTTTCTCCTGTGCTAATCCCAGTCTAGAAGAGACAAATGTACTTCTCAGCTTCCTTTGCCAGTAGGAAAATTACTTCTAATCCTTGGACTCAAGGAATAGTTTTTAAGGGTCCTAACTTTATGTTTGGGGAGTAGGGAAGGGGTCCTCAATCCCAATTCCCCACATCACAGGCCTCAAGGCCTTTTTTCTGGTTCTTGTGTAGTGATTAAATGGGCAAAATGTCTCCACCCACAGGTAGTTGCAGGTTAAGAGCATATTTCTAATTTCCATTCCATATTTATCTTTTGGTCATTAGGGATTTACCACACTTTATTTCAATCTTAGATATATGTTTCAAAGGATTGTTGATGCAGAGGACTTTTATTTTCTCTGATCCTTTTTTCTCTTTAAACCTATGTCCTCCCCCTTGTCTCAGAGATGGGAGCTTCTCTCTTCTAATGTTGGACGACAAAGCCTTCCTCTCCCACTGTCTTTGCTGTTCTACACACATGCACACAATTTAAAATAATTTATTATTTTAAATTACTTTTTGTTAAGCCTTACAGAGAAATTGAGAATAATTAAATAGAGAATAACAAAAGTAAATATCATGGGAGGTTGTAGGGATGTTAGAAATAGTTCAGAGTGTTTAAAGTCATTTTCTTTGGTCCCTTGGACTTGGTACTTATAAGGCTAGCTGAGCTCCTATTCCTCCCTTATATTCCTAACAGGATTCCTTTCCCCTTACACCTACTCAACTTTTTTCTTCAAAGTCTCTTTCTCCAAATACCACAACCTAAACAATGAAGTAGGCAAAAAAATTGTCATGCTATTTGCAGACACCTACTTGATTCAAGAGTGTAATTTGCATTTCCAATGACGTCTAGACAGTGCTTCTCAAGCCATGTGTACCGAAGAGCCACTTTTTTTAAAATTCCCAATGTGCTATGAACTGATACTTCTATAAAATTCAATAAAAGTACTGCAGCGAAATAAAATTAAAAAACAAACGGGCAGTAATTTTAAATGGCCAATGGTACTGTCACCTGGGTGAAGTTTGATGGTGCAAGGAGGGTGATGAGGCAGGGTCACTCTTGGGTTGGAGGAGGGAGGAATTAACCAAAAGTGAACAAAGTTGTGAGTCAATCAGAAAATGAACAAGGTTCACCTATGTTCACACCCAAAGAAGTGGTGGACTGTCTTCTCTTTCTGATACTCACCTCTCAGAATCAGATGGCCATACACCATTATGTGAAGCTTTGGATGAAGCAATGAGGTGAAACAAGGAAACAAGCAAAACCTCTAAAAAAAAAATACTGCAGCAAAGCCCAGTAGAAGCTCCTAGATGGCTCCTCACCTCCTTGTGCACCAGTGGATCTTACTGAGCAGTACCAGGCAGTCTGCACAAAAAGAGCTTCCTTTTCTTAGATGTTTCCTCTGTGAATGTGAAAGCAACCCTGCTTACCCCCAAAAGGACCTTAGTATGTGAAGGTACTTTTTAAGCCAAAGGGTATTGGTTCATTCAGTCATTTACCATTGGTTTATTTGTAAATACACTCCTTGATTTAACCAAGGTTTTGAACCTGTTTTAACAAAAACACATATACGATGCTTTCTATACGTCAAGCCCTGTTTTAAGTGATTTCCAAATGTTAAATAATATATTATTCATAAAAACTCTATTAGGTCAATACTGTTACTATCCCCATTTTTCAGAAGAGGGGACCAAGACACAGAGAGGTTAGTAACTTGCCCAAGGTCACACCACTAAGAAACAGTGGAACTGAGATTTGAACTCATGGAGTCTACCCCCAGAGTTCCTGCACTTGACCACTCTGACAGCTGCCTCTCCAAGCCCTTCACTATCTTAGACCCTTTGGTCTCAGTTCTTCAAATACAGATTTTCCAAAGCCCACTTTATGGGTGAATAATTCATTCCAGCATCATCGTCAACTTTGGCCATTATTGCATAAAGCTCTGAATCAAGGATGAGCAGGTCTTCTGTCTCCTTTGTGGGAAGAGTGATGATTGATTAGCATGTCTGCCTTGAAAAGGATGGTGATTTATGAATGTTGTCTGCATGGGTGTGAAAGGGCATGGACGTGATATGTGTCAGAGGAATCACCTGTAAGCTTCAGGGCTCTGTGCCTCTGAAAAAATAAAACATTATAACCAAACTGTTAAAATTCCAGCTCATCTATTGAAGAGGAGAAAATTTCAGTCCAACAAGTATCAGTTAGGTTCAGTCCAACAAGCATCAGTTAGGTTCCCCCCAAATATGTTTAACTGAATTCAACCAATCTTTTAAAACTTAAGACAAGTGAGTCAATTCCTTTACAAGTGAGGAATTGTCTTTGGCACCAGAATAGAATGTCTCCACTCATACATGTAAAACTGCGGGACAGACTCACATGGCATTCATTTTCAAATCTACGGAAAGTTGGAAGATTAGTATCTATAAATCTTGCACCAAGAATCACCAATTTTCAGTTTTGTCACATTTGCTTTATTTCTCTCTCTCTCTCTCTCTCTCTCTTTCTCTCTCTCTCTCTCTCTCTCTCTATATATATATATATATATAAACATACACATATATATATATAAAACTTATAAATAAGTATATAAAACTTTTCCTGAGCCATTTGACTCTGTATTGCAAACATGTATCTTCTGAAAATTCTCCTATAAAACCAGAACACTATCACTCCTAAGAAAAATAGCATTCACTTAATATGCTATCATATGTAATACAGAGCTCATATTCATATTTTCCCAATTAGCCCCCAAATCTCATTTCTAATTTGTTTTTCATTCCAAGATACAAAGTTTCTACGTTGCATTTGATTATGGCTCTTTAGTCTCTCTACAAGAATGTCCCATATCTTTTCTTTTCTTTTGTTTTTTGTGATAATAATTTTTTGAGTCCCAGCCAATTATTCCATATTCCATTCCTCTATAAGCTTGCTCTGCCTGGACACTGGTGAGCCCAGAGAGTGGGGGTGGGAGGGAGACAGAGACCACAGGGGAAGAAACATGGGAGAGAAAGAGATAACATGGTTTTGATGTAGAAACTAGAGGCAGAGCCTTGTGCACAGCACACATTTTTCAGCATTTAATGGCATATTAATTTTGCTTATGATATGACTTAAAAGACATTACCTTCCTGTTATATAATGAAAAAGTTACCAAATTCATGTGGTGGTCCCTCTGGGGAGGGAGGAATGAGAATGAAAATTGGGGAGGCACATAAAGGGAACTTAAACTTGATCTTTAGTGTTGTTTTCTTTTATTCAATACATTGAAAGGCATGAGCTGAAGCAGATTATGACAGAGAGTTGGCATTTGCTTGGTCCTGAGGGATGGGAGTATTGCTCTCAGCCCTTTTTAAAACTTTCAAAGAAAAAATAGAATGAGAGAAACCAGCAAGAGAGCGAGAGCATACCGGAAAGGGGGAGTGGGTGTCCCTGGTCTCTCCACAGAAGCCTGGTAGAAGGAATGGTCTGCGACTTCATAAACACACACACACACACACACACACACACACACACACACACACACACACACACACACACACACACACACACACACACACACATTGGCCCCGCTGCACGGCATGCGGAATCTTACTTCACTTGAGCTGCAGCTCTGCTAGTTGGTGAAGAATCTGTTTTTTGAAATGATAGCGGCTCAGAGAAGTTAAAACTGCTTGCCCCAAACTCAACCATGTCCGACTGAATTAGACCAGCTTTGTTCATGATCTGATTTTGCCCTGGGTGAGAGGGCTCCTTTAAGAGTCAGTGCACCCTGGGCAGGTTTATTTCTCTCCCTGAGTCTGTTTCCTTGTCTGTAAAATGGGAACATGCACCCCACACAGAGCTGGTGGGTGTACCGTGGGTCCTGCTGTGAGCAGGAGAGACCCTAACACAGCCTGCGGGAGTTCCACCTTTCCATCCCACATTTTTATACCCCACACACAGTAAGTCTGGGGGCAGGGCTGGCAGCTCCGCAGTGTCCTGGGTGAGGGGGAGTGGGGAACCCAGGCACACCCACCTTTCTGCTCCTCCCTCCTGTCCTCGGCTGGCAGGTCAGTGCTGCCTCCACTCGGGTATAGTGTGGCTGTAGATGCACCCAGTGACACATCCTCACCCAGCATCATCCAGGGCAGCAAGGGAGAGGCCCCATGTTCCCTTTTGAAGGGTGACCAACAATTTCCCAGTAGCTGCCCAGCACATTTCCTGTTACATCTCATGGGCCAAGTGGCAGCCTGTGGCCACACCAACGCCCGTCCCTGCCAAGGGGCATGGAGCTGCACAGATTGTCTTGAACACATCAAACTTGGCTCTCTACAGGGCCAGGCAGGGAATCTCCTCTCACCTGAGAAACACCAGACAGATCAGGGGTTTGTGAGTAAGGATGAGGTCAGTCATAAATGCAGACCACAGGCCTCTTAGCATGTCCCCTCCCGCTCCCCCCATTTCCATGACAGGCCCCCAACCCCACCCCGTCCGCTGCACCTACTGTCTCTTGCGAGTGGCCACTGCCAACTCAGATCCCATTCAGAGGTTGGATGGGGTCCAGCCACTTTCATATTTGATGTGTCGGGCTCTTAGGTGTGACAGCCACTCTGTTGAGTTTCATACCTTATAAGCAAGAATCTTGTCATTTTCTTTCACTTTGTGGCAACCCAGTTTTCATGTCTCCCAGCCTGGTTGTTTATAAAAAGGCTTTGTAAAAGTAAGGTGAGACAGGTTGCTAATTCACAGTCTGGAAAAACAAAATTACTAAGTGCAGACATGTTGTTTCTAATTATGTCTCCAACCAGCCATCCAGGGGCACTGTCACGTGAGGCCCTTGATTGCATTTCTCATTTAGCCTTAATAAGATGACTTGCGCATGGCGAGAATTTACCAATTTGTTAGCATAAGCATCAGTGTCTTCATGTAATAGATGCTGGTCTATTTAATTTTGTAATGTTAATTTTAATACGTTCTCATTCAGAAATAAGGGTACCATTATTTTATATTAATAAACTCACTTATCATTAAAATGCAATTTCTGAATCTAAGTCAAAAAAGTACTGTAGAGCTGATAAGTACCCCATTTAAATGAAACCCTGTCAAGATTTATTATATTAAACTTGGTTAATGTTGGTAATCTATTAGGCTCTGACTCTGAACTAAATGTACTTTTGAGGGCCTTAATTTTCTAGTATTACTTGCAATTCTTATCCTTCATGTTTCCTTATTTATTTACTGAAACAATAACACCCTTTATTAAAATGTATTCTTAATAATGACAGATGGTTTATTAAATAATGCGATGTCCCTCCAACTGTTCCAATCCTCTTAGTATTATTCTTTCCTAAAAAAAAAAAGGTTTTAATTAAGTACTTTCACAACTTGTTGGAAATAGGTATCGTAAACATTCTCACGGGCTTCCCTGGTGGCGCAGTGGTTGAGAGTCCGCCTGCCGATGCAGGGGACACGGGTTTGTGCCCCGGTCCAGGAGGATTCCACATGCCGCAGAGCGGCTGGGCCCGTGAGCCATGGCCGCTGAGTCTGCGCCTCTGGAGCCTGTGCTCCGCAATGGGAGAGGCCACAACAGTGAGAGGCCCGCGTACCGCAAAAAACAACAACAACAAAAAAAAAAAACATTCTCACTTGAGTGAAATTTCACAAAGAGTTGAAGGCCCTAAGAGGTGACCATTAGATTTCATTCCCAAATATGTCACTAGTAATTTCACATAACATTAGAAATATAAGATAAAACCATTCATAAACTGGAAACAATTTTACAAGCAATTTTAATATAACCCAGAAATGGTCAGGATGGAATTAAATTTTCCGGCCAGCTCTGTGTAACCCCCTACCCTGTTCATCCTGATCATTACTAGGGAAGAGCTGAATGAGGATGATCCCTTTCTAGGGCAGACATACAGTGAACAAACTGCCATACTAAGGCACCATTATGGATGGGATGTTTGTGTCTCCCCCAAATCCACATGTTGAAGCCCTAACACCCCGCTCCATGTGATGTTATTTATAGATGGGGCCTTGGAGAGGTAATTAAGTTTAGATGATGGCAGGAGGGTGGGGCCCCATGATGGAATTAGTGTCCTTCTAAGAAGAGAAAGAGAAACCAGAGTTTGCTCTCTTCCTGCCATATGAGGACACAGTGAGAAGGCGGCTGTCTGCAAACCAGAAAGAGAGCCCTTGCCAGCACCTTGCTCTTGGACTTCCAGCCTCCAGAACTGTGATCAATATATTTCCACTGTTTAGTCCTCCCAGTCTATGGTATTTTGTTATAGCAGCATGAGCTGACTAAAACAGGTACACACCCAGAAGAGGAGAGAGGGAGAGCCAGAAATCATTTGAGTCTCTTTTTTAGAGGGCAACCCAATATTCAGCTGTACCGGATGCCTGGGGGTGGTAGGGAATGTGGAAAGCTCATTGGATATCTCAACTATCAGCCCATCACTGAGTGCCCTTTTTATTTATTATTATTTTTTTTTTTGCTTAATATATCTTGAAGATTTTTTATTGTCAGCACATGGAAACCCATCTCATTCTTTTTTTTTTAACATCTTTATTGGAGTATAATTGCTTTACAATGGTGTGTTAGTTTCTGTTTTATAACAAAGTGAGTCAGTTATACATATACATATGTTCCCATATCTCTTCCCTCTTGCATCTCCCTCCCTCCCACCCTCCCTATCCCACCCCTCTAGGTGGTCACAAAACACCGAGTTGATCTCCCTGTGCTATGCGGCTGCTTCCCACTAGCTATCTAATTTATGTTTGATAGTGTATATATGTCCATGCCACTCTCTCACTTTGTCACAGCTTATCCTTCTCCCTCCCCATAACCTCAAGTCCATTCTCTGGTAGGTGTGTGTCTTTATTGCCGTCTTACCCCTAGGTACTTCATGACATTTTTTTTTCTTAGATTCCATATATATGTGTTAGCATACAGTATTTGTCTTTCTCTTTCTGACTTACTTCACTCTGTATGACAGACTCTAGGTCCATCCACCTCACTACAAATAACTCAAGTTTCGTTTCTTTTTATGGCTGAGTAATATTCCATTGTATATATGTGCCACATCTTCTTTATCCATTCATCCGATGATGGACACATAGGTTGCTTCCATGTCCTGGCTATTGTAAATAGAGCTGCAATGAACATTGTGGTACATGACTCTTTTTGAATTATAGTTTTCTCAGGGTGTATGCCCAGTAATGGGATTGCTGGGTTATATGGTAGTTCTATTTGTAGTTTTTTAAGGAACCTTCATACTGTTCTCCATAGTGGCTGTACCAATTCACATTCCCACCAGCAGTGCAAGAGTGTTCCCTTTTCTCATTGTCAGACTGAACGTGGTCTGGAAAGCCAAAAGCATATCATGGATTAGTTTCAAGGGTCACAATGGTGTGGCCTGAGTTAACTCTGTTAAAAGTGTCAACAGCAGTGAGGCGAAGCTGACAGTCAGCCCGCCAGGAGCAGGCAGGGGCAGGGCATCCTCCTCCACCACAAGACAGACGGGTTGACTCTTGGCAGGAGTCCCAGGTGTGGCGTGCAGTGGCAGCCTCTGCACCAGACCTAGGAGTCCTTCCTTCATTGGCCCTGTGTGGTGGCAGTCACCATGTGCAGTGCAGCAAGGGGTCCAGGCAGCAGTGGTGGTGGTCTGAGAGGTGCAGCCTCAACAAGCAGCTTGATTCCAGTTAGTCTCATCAGAGGACGGGCCCTCACCATGCCCGTGGACAAGACTGACCCAGATAGTTTGATCAGCATGTGTGATTTCTCATCACATTTCCTGGCTCCAAAGAAGTGTGTCTTTAATCTACCAGTCTGTAGTTTTCCAAGTAACAGACCAAACCAGTAGGCCAAACAGCCCAAGGGTCAGTAAAGACATAGCAGACTTCCTCCAGAGAGTGCTGGCCAGAGCTATGAGAACAGCCTTGAGCCCTGCCCACTGGACAGAATGACCAAGTCCACTTTGGTATCTGCAGAGCTGGCACTGGGGCCACACAGCCACCATGGTCCAGCCACCACTACCAGGCTCAGCTTAGCTGATGCATCAGTGCACAGCCTAGGCATTCAGGGGCTTCCTTGCGTCCAGGGCCCTGCTGAGCCAGCAGCTCTGCTTCAGGCTCAGAGTGGGGGATAGTTTCTTCCAGAGGGGCAGCTGCTACTTTTTCATGTAAAACCCAGAGGCTGCTGTGACCAGGCCTGCTGTGTGATTGAATACACCATTTGCATCTGACGAGTGATGCTCACTGGGCACTTCTCACCTTGTTTTGAACTGAAGCTGAGTTGACCACCCCAAAATGGGAATATCAGGCCAGGGTCACCGGGCCTCCACAGGGGAGATGTCCAGTTTTGGCTGGAGTCCAGTAGCAGGTTAATTGCAGCTTTCCCAAAGGGATGAACATGGTAGCCATGTCAGGGATGTGACAAGTCTGAAATCCCAAGGGGCACTTCTGGGTGGATGCCGCCTCCCCTTGCCAGAGGTTCCGGTCAGCGAGAGCACTGGCCACAGACACTTGGAACTCAAAGGGCCCCCAAAAGTAGCAAATATGCCAAGAGTTTGCTGGACCACTTTCAACATAGCCTGATAGGCTGGCTCCACTCACAGGAGGCTGATTTGCAAGTTGGAGGTCATAAAAGACCAACTAGAATGCCCAGCTGAGGCACATTGCATCTTCATCCCAGAGCCTAAGGAGGAGCCTTCTTTTGGCAGTGGGGTGTGGGGGCTGAAGATACAGCAGTTTTCCTTGACTGCCAAAGGGATTGAGCATTGTGAATCCCCAACAGCGTCCCAAGGAACTTGACTTGGCAAGGAGGCCCCTGAATTTTTGGGGGGACTTATCAGCCACCCAGCTGGCTGAGGTGTGATATCACACAGTCCAGGCCCCGAGGCTGAGCTTCTGACGTGCAGGCCAGCAGTCACCATCTACAAGGTGAAAGCTCGGACACAGTGGGTAGAGCCCTCACATGCAACCCTGACCCATCCATGAGGAGTAAATGGCAGGAGCATTTTCCCCATTGGCCCTTCTCTACCTTTGGCTCTTCTGATCAGGAGAATCCCCTCTGGCACTTATGGGATGAGATGTCCATGCATGTGGACTTAATCCCTGTGGTACATTCAAGTGTAGAAGCAGCAACAAGATTGCCCTGGATTAGACCCAAGGGCACTACCGCTCACAGGATCCCGCGAGCTTCTGTTCCCCACTATGAGCATACCCAACCCCCATCAGTTGAACTCAGATGCCCCTTCCCCCTGTGACTGTGTGGGATGGTGACTTTGGCACCTTTCTCCAACATAGCCATAAAAGTTTGAGCTCCTCTCCTCCATGAGGTGTCCCAGCTCACTTGGACAGGTACATGTGACCTCTGGTCCTCCTCTGGGGCAGGGAGACCTGGGCCCCATCCCTACGACCTTTCACGAAAGCAGCTGATGCCAGGGTAGAGAAGTAGGGAGGGGCCAGGAGGTACAGAGGGAGAGAGCCAGGTGCAGTTACTTTCACATCTGAGCACTTTTGCAGTTCAGCCAAATGAACTTCCCATGGTCTGGTCCACCAGAAGCCCTGTATCAACTCTGGGGGCTCCTTGGAGTCACACAGGAAGGGAGTGAGCATCAGCCCCCATTCAGCCCTACCTCACTGCTTCACCTCTAAACAGTTGTTGATAGGACCGTTAGGCCCTTAGTCACTGGCCCTTTGCCTATCACCTGGGTAAGAGAGTTCCCTACAGGATCCTAGGGCATCTTTTCCCACCTCCTAACCTAGCCCAAGAGGCCCCATGTCCTGTCTCTTTTAGAAAGCCTGGTGTCTGTTGGAATCTCATCCCCATCTTCAAAAACTGTCCAGAACTGTGAAGATCCTACTCTGCTTGCAAGCTAGCTAGTCAGCCCAACACAGGTTCAAGGCTGCTGGCAAAAGACATGAGACTCCTGGGTCAGAGACAGAGGACTTCATCACTCACAGCATAGCAAGCAGCACGAGTTCCATTGTTTATGTCAGTTTCCCTTGCCCTCCAAACCCCATGGGTGTTGCAGAAGCAGGGATGGGGGGATACTGTGCACACAGTGGATTTGTGTCAAAGCTCAGAGCCCATAGCTTAGGAAACTCCAACACAGTCAAGTCAGTTGAAAACATAACAGTATTAAATGTGTATACACCTAAGATTTAGCCTAAAATATATATAAAGCAAAAATTGACAGACTCGAAAGAGAAATAGACAAATCTAAAATCAAAACTGGAGATTTTTAACAGAATTCTCTTGATAAATGATAGAATCAATATTCAAAAAAATCAGTAGGGATCAGATGAACATAAATAAAGAGCTTAACCTAATTTACATATATACCACATGGCACCTACCAATTGCAGAATAAATATATATTCTTTTCAAGTAAACAATTTTCCAAATTGACTACATGGTGGGACATAAAGATTGTATCAATAAATTTCAAAGGATTTGAAATCATTCAGAGTATGTGCTCGGACCACACAATGAAATATCCCTCTTTATCTCATGTCTTAATGATGTCTACTTCATCTGATAGCAGTAAAAGTTTACCAGCTTTACTTTTGCTTATTTTTGAATGATATATCTTTCTCTACCTACTTACTGTCAAATTTCTGTGTCATTATATTTATGGTTTCTTTTGTCAACAGTATATAGTTGGTTTCTAAGGAGGGCTCACAGTGTCTTTTAATTGGAATATTTAGTCCATCCACATTTAATATAAATGCTCTTTTGGTTTAAATCTGTTATCTTGCTGTTTGTTTTTTGTTATTGTGTTTCTTTTTTCTCTTTCTTGTACTCTTTTGAATTATTTAAGGATGTTTATCATTCTGTTTTCCCCTCTACTATCTTGTTAGTTATACATTTCTTATTATTCTTTTCGTGGTTACACTAGAGTTTACAACATGCATTTTTGAGTTATTAGAATTTATCTTAAGTTAGCACTTTTACCTCTTTCTGGTCAATGTATGAACCTTAGAATTTATGTCATTTGTTACAGACTCCCATATTTTGTGTTGTTGCTGTCATGTGTTTTAATTCTACATATAACTTGATCCCCAAAAGCCATTACTAGTATTGCTTTAAACAATCAATATTTACCAACATATTTGCCCTTTCAAGTCTCTTTATTCCTTTTGTATACCCTGCCTCCCATAGAGTCATTTTCCTTCTGTCTGGAGATCTCCCTTTAGAATTTTTTACTGCAGGTGTGCTGGTGATGAATTTTTTCTTTCTATTTTTCTGGGGTATAGAATTCTAAATTGGTAATAATCGCCTTTCTTCAAAACACCTTGCTGAGATTACGATAGAAATTGCATTTAATCTATGCATCAATTTAGAGAGAATTCACATCTTTACTGTGTTGAGAGTCTTCCAGTTCATGAATATGGTATGTCTCTCCAGTTGTTTAGATCTTCTTTGATTTCTTTCATCAGCATTTTATAGTTTTTAGCATACAAGTACTGAAAATGTTATTTTGAAATGTAATACCTATACTTCAGTATTTAATTTTTGAGCTATTGTAAATAGTATGATATTTAAAAATTTGAGGCCCATGTGTTCAGAGTTAGTATGTCAAAATACCGTTGATTTGTGTATGTTGATCATGTATTCTGTGACCTTGACAAAATCATTTATGAGTTATAGTATTTTTTGTAGCTTCCGTCTGATTTTCTACATAAACCATCCTGTCATCTGCAAATAAGGACAGTGCTAGGTCTTTCTTTCTGATATGTGTTACTTTTATTTCTTTTTCTTGACTTATTTCACTGGCTAGGACTTCCAGTACTATGTTGAAGAGCAGGTAGAGAGAGAGCATCCTCACCTTTTCCCAGTCTTAAGGGGAAAGAATTCAGTCTTTAACATTTAAGTATGATGTTAGCTGTATGGTTTTTGTAGATGTTCTTTACCAAGTTGAGAAAGTTCCCCTCTGTTCCTACTTTTAATGGGAGTTTTTGTCATGAATGAGTATCAAATTTTGTCAAATGCTTTTTCTGCATTGATGATATGATCAAGTGATTTTTCTTCTGTAAACTGTTAATATGGTGAATTATATTAATTGATTGATTTTCAAATATTAAACTAGCCTTGCATCCCAGTAATAAACCCCACTTAAATGTAGTGTATAATTTTTCTATAAAATG